>NC_090932.1:207293113-207920696 GCF_040938575.1 Ambystoma mexicanum
CTCTCCTCTCTCTCTCTCTCTCTCTCTCTCTCTCTCTCTACTCTCTCTCTCTCTCTCTCTCTCTCTCTCTCTCTCTCTCTCTCTCTCTCTCTCTCTTCGTCAGGTGCACATTTGTTAGAGCCAATAAAGCTGAGGTTTGCAGCAGGAAAACAAACACACGTGCCCCTGTGTTCTTCATTGGTTAAACGCAGAATGAGGCAACAGATGCATCCTGCAGGAATGTTGTGTCCTACAGGAACGTAGCCATCCCACTGAGTGTGCATTGTCTGTATGGGGGAGGTTATGGGGATTGCATGTATGCTCTGTGAGAGTTGAATGGCTTCTAATAGCCCCTGTAAGAGACCCGAGGACTTGTCTGCAGGGTCTAAACCACTTTGGTATGTTTTCAATGTTTGCTCATTATCGGTTTTTCCATAATGTGAGAAACCTGATGGTGTTGTCGCACCTACTCCCCCAGGATCCTTTAGTCAGGTGGCCAGGGAAGGGCCATCGCTTTTGGATCCCAACCCTGGGGTGAACAAGCGAGGTAGGATCACCTGAGTGGAGGTTCACACAGATTAGGAGGAGAGAATCTGAGGGCGAGACATGGCATTGCCCTCTTTCCGATTCCAACTCAAAAGCCATTCCCTCAGCTTTTATGGGGTATTTCCAAACCCATTCCATCTCCCCCTCCCAATTTCGACTAAATACTGGGACAAGGAAGAGACAACCAGGAGTTGTTAATGTGCTGCTGCCCAGGTGAGTCTTGTGCAAGTACGAGAGAGAGAGAAATGCCTAAAGTGGAACAAAGCAGGAAAGAGGTCAAAAAATGAAAGAAAACAAAGTAAAGTTTAGATTGAAAGAGTGAAAAGACTGGAAATTAAGGAAAAGCGAGAGAAAGCAAGAAAGCACGGCATCCAAGGGGTTCAAAGTAAAGAGCTGTACCAGAGAGGGCACGAGCGACCCAAAATGAGGGAGAAGGGTGCAAGCGATGCAACAGAGTGGAAAGGGTGCAAGTGTGCATGGCAAAAGGAAAAAGGAAGGGCCAGTGGGCACGGAAAGGTAAAGAGTGGGAAAGTGTCCATGGGAAAGCAAGAAAGAAGGTGTCAGTGGGCACAGGAAGTTAAAGAGTGCAAGTATGAACGGAAAGGTGGAGAAAGTGCCAGTGGCACAAAAAGAACAAAGAAGGTGCACCTGTGAACGGAGGAAGTTAAAGAAAGGTGCCAGTGGGTATGAGAAAGAAGTCAAGAAAACAAAGGGGATCAAGCAGGGGTGCAGAAAGCCCCTTTACGCATATGGTTATGAATGGTAAGAGCAGGAAATAAAAGAGAGGGGTTAAAGCTTGCAGTGGTCACACTTAGGAGCAGCAAAGAACCTGGCATTTTCGAAAGTCTTTGATGCTACCCCTTTGAAAGAACTGTATATGAAAGAAACGAACATCCTGAAATTTGAACTAATTATTTGCCAATCATCAGGGGCATGAGCTTGGGATAGGGAACCCTAAGAGGCCTAAGAACTGAATTTGTGTTTGAACTTGAAGTGAGGTCTACACTTGGGGAAGGGACCCCTACACGGCCTATCAACATGGAATGTTGATTATGTTGTGTTACTGAAGGAATTGAAGGTGGGGAAGGGAACGCCAAGGCATTAAAGACATTGGGCCTCATTATGACATCGGCGGTAGCCGAGCCTGTAATACAGGCACAGCTGCCGCTGTTGTATTTTCTTTCTGGCACCCGCGAATGGGCAATTACTGCCAGACCTAGTAATTTCCCATTTGCGGGCGCTGGAAAAAAAATGCTCCGCATTCCCATTCAGCCCACTAGGGCTGAATGGGAATGGGGAGGTCGGATGCACCGGCACTGTTTATAACGGTTCCGGTGCATCCGACATGCTGTGCTCGTCGGTGCCACTCTTCCCACCAGGTCCGACCAACATGGTTATCCACAGCAAGACCTGGGAGGACCATCTATTCCATCTATATACTATAGTTAGAGTCTTGAGAGAAGCTGGGTTGACGGCCAACCCTAAGAAATGCAAATTGGCCGAATCTGCCATTAGGTATTTGTGTTTTGTTGTTGCTGGAAATGGTAATGTACAACCACAAGAGGAAAAGTGTCGAGCAGTGTTAAAATTACCTACACCTAGGACCAAGCAGAATTTTAAATCTTTCCTATTGTTAATCAGATATTCCCACCAGTTTATACCCATCTTTTCCCGCAAAACTGCCTCCCTCAACTGACAAGTTACGTAATGCCGATCCCCAAAAACTTAAATGGGATGATGAGGATGAAATTTGTCATGTAACATTCAAGACCACCTTATGTCGGAGCTCCATTCTTAAGGTGGCAGACTTTTCAAAAGACTTCATACTCCAAACTTATGCTTCTCTAACCGGATTAGAGGCAGTATTGTCACAGAGCCATGATGGGCTAGAACATCCCATTCTCTATGCCAGCTGAAAACTACTCTCTCAAGAAATAACTACTCTGTAATTGAACTAGAAGATTTATCCATAAAATGGGCCATTTTATTTTCAAATACTACTTACTAGGCAGAAGGTGTAGACTAATCACTTGTCACTCCCCCTTCTTTGGATTAGTCAAAGGAAAGAATCTAACCAAAGAGTTATGTGGTGGTTCTGGACTTGGAACCCTATTGCTTCTGGGGTTGGGCCATTGCTTTTGGATCCCGACCCTGGGGGTGAATAAGCGAGGGAGGATGACCTGAGTGGAGGGTCATGTGGGATTGGGAGGAGACCATTCGAGGTCGGGACATGGTATTTTCCCTTTTCCCATTCAACCTCAACCCTTTCCCTCAGCTTTCATGGGGTATTTCAAGATCAATTCCATCTCCCCCTGCCCATTTCCACTAAATACTGGGACAAGGAAGTGGCACTCGGAGTAGTGAATATTTCCCATAGGCATAACATGGGGAGTTTAAGGGAAATCGGCCGTAGAAAGAACTTAAGTTGTGCAATTGATAGGGTCATGCAGAGTCAGGCATTTATTGATGATCACTCACACTTGACTCCACTTGACCGTTTTTCCAACTATAAACAGTGTGATTTTGCACAGGTGATTGAGTGAGCTGGGGATGGTGTTTGGACCAGAGGAGACAAGGAGCAGAGAGCAGCAAGAGCTACGGTCCAGAGGAGAATGTCATGCTGAGATGCTGGCCCGGAGTTTCTGAGGGGCTGCAGTGTGGTTAGGGAGCCGTCTCTCCAGAGAGATGGGGCGAGACATCCTGCAGGCTGCTATTGGCTGTCGGAACATTGCTCATTCCCTTAGGACCTGTGCCAGCTCCAGGTTTGTCTGAGGGGCAGGTGGTGAGACCCTGACCTCAGGCCAGCACACCCAGTAAGGACCGCTTGTCAACACTCTGCCTCCTGGCTGAGTCTTGTGAATGTAAGAGAGAGAGTCGGGAGCATGCAGCTGACTGAAGAAGAGCGGGCAAAATGAATGCCTAAAACAGTACAAAGCAGGAAAGAGGAAAAGAAATGAGAGAAAAGTAAGTAAAGCAATTTATATTCAAAGAAGAGTGACACGGCTGGAAATTAAGGAAAAGTAAGAACATGCAAGAAAGCAGAGCATGCAAGGGGCGCAAAGTAAAGAACTGTATTAAAGAAGGCGTGAGCAACCCAAAACGAGAGAGAATGGTGCATATGACCCAACAGTGTGTTAAGTATGCAAGTGCGCTTTGGAAAGCAAGAAGGAATGTGCCAGTGGTCACGGAAAGGTAAAGAGTGTGCAAGTGTGCACGGGAAAGCAAGAAGGAAGGTGCCAGTGGGCACGGAAGGTAAAGAGAGTGCAAGTTTGCACGGAAAAGCTGGAGAAAGTGCCAACAGGCACACAAAGGAGAAAGAAGGTGCAAGGGTGCATAAAGAAATTTAAAGAAACGTGCCCATGGGCACGAGAAAGAAGTTGAGAAAACAAAGGGAAAAAACAAGGGTGCAGAAAGCCTCTGAAAGCAAAAGGTTAAGAGAAGAGCATGAAATAAAAGGTCCTATAGTTTGCGAAAGTCTGTGATGCTCTCCCGTTGAAAGAACTGTGTATAGGCACCTTGAAACACTTGTGTATAGGTGCGTTATAAATGCCATATCATATCATATGAAGAAAAGGTACATCCTAACAAACTGAGCTGAAGGCCTAAGAGCTGAATTTGTATTTGAACTTGAAGAGAGGCCTAGGCTTGGGAATGGGATACCTAAGAGGATTATCAAAGTGGAATCTTGATTATTTTCTGTTACTGAATGAATTGAATCTTGGGGAAAGGAAACCCCAATGCATTAAAGACATTGACATTGTTTGAACTATAGAAAAGTTGCTATGAACTGTCCCTTCTGATTTGTTGAACCACCACTTTTTGCTTTTGAAAGACTACCTAAACACTTTTTTTCTTTTCAGAGACTGAGGGCATGCATAGGGTTAGGCAAAGACAGATTGTGGACTTCCAGACTTTGACAGCCCTTAGAAACATCAGTTAAAAGGTACCATGCCTTTAGCTTTAGGGCCAGTTAGGCATTACATCAACCCAGGAATGTTAGTAAATAAAGGTATTGAAACAAATATCTTTGAGTCTGTGTCTCTCTTGATATCATGGCTGTCTCACATAATACTGTAACAATGGTGTGGTTTCTGCAGCACTCCCAACTAATCAGTGGCCAGTACACAAATATAAACATTGCATCAGTGATCACGGAAAAAGCCGGCCATTGGTTTTAATTGGAGCGCATCACTTTAAGGAAGGAGATTTTGTGAAACCAAATGGTGAGCATTCTAGGCAACGTAAGCTATTAAAAATAAAAGAATACAATTATGTACTAACATTGTTGACTATCACTTTTTAATTATATCTTATACCTTATATAGCAATGTTGCACTTGTGTTTCTGTGCAAAGTTCATGATCAAAACTTGTGAATAATCATACAAATTGTTTTCTGAAACAAGGGTGTAATTCCAAGATGAACTGTGTGGTTTACTACTACTATACTCTTTCAAAATATGACGATGTGAAAAGAAACTGGGACAAATAGCACCAGAGATGGTTTCTGGCACATTTGCATAAATAAAAGAGCATTTTGGTAACATGAGAATGACTACAGATCTTTATAATTTACAAAAGTGTGTGATAAAAGTGGTGTATTATTGAATAATTAAGTTAATATTGTGAAGTGGACTTGCTGCTTATATAATTTATTACCACACTCACCATAATATTAAAGTATTTTTAACCCTGAATTATGCATACTTATTAGGCCAGTATCAGGACTTGGATATGAAGATAACAAGTCTGCAATGTCCGCCGCTGTGTTGCTTTCTGTGTCCATCGTGCGTCTTGTTTGCCTAGATAATGTTAATTCTGCCCTTACAGAATTTTAGAAATGGAGTGCTGAGAGAGGAAGCCAGGCCTCAGGTTAAGAATGTCTGCATATCTGACCGGTACGCATTGTGCAGCCATTCTTAGATAATTATATGCATACATTAAAGCACACAAATGCAGAAACTATGCAGTGTGCAAATGTGACATTGGCCTTCATTACAACACCGGCGCTAAACCATGGAACTATTAGCACCATGGTTGGTGCCGGTGTTGTAACGAGTCCGCCATGGTGAAATGGGGAAATACCGCCCCATTCCAAGGTTGGCAGGGCAGTATTTCCCCATTCCACCATGGCCCTTCCCCATTCCCATTTTTGCCCCATAGGGCTCAATGGGAATGGGGAAGGCGGCAAATACGGTACCTCAAATTGCGGTACCGTAATTTCCCGCAAGGTCCCTTTGCGGGTCCCTACTTTAACGGCTGGTCCAGACCAGCAGTTCAGGTCGGGTCCCGCAAAGGGACCTCGTAGTAAGGTGCTAAGTGGTTAACGACGCTGCAGCCTTTTACAGCGCCGTTAACCACTTAGCGCCTGGGTCGTAATGAGGCCCATTGTCACAACTTTGCCTTGCCATTCCTGGAGAACTTGTGATACAGTGACGTGAAGGGAAAGAGTATTGGGAGAATATTACTACTGATGGATTTGAAGCTATGTTTGTAGTCAAGCGTAATATGGCCAACGTCAGGACGTGCCTATGATGGAAACACAGGTGTACCAATGTTGGTACTTTTTGACATTACATTAAGGTATGAAGGGAATCAAAGAAGAGCCTGGGGTAAAGGCTGCAAGTGAAACCGATTTTGAGGAAGAAACGAAATGAAATCAAATATAGATGGTCATAAGATCTATTTATTCATTTACTGATGATTTCATTGAGTGCTCACCACAGGCAGACTGCTTTGTAATGTTAGGAGAGGAAGAATTTGGTCAAGATAAACTGTTTTCCTTGCCGCAAAGACCCTTTCCTTACATTATCCTTGTAATTATTTTAGTTTCAAGTGTAGTGTAGCACAGTATCCTGATCTTCATTTCTATTCCATTTGTCAGAATGTGCACTACATACGATAGCAGTGATAACTGCGAAGCCCCACCCACCTGCCATTCATTGTTAATCTATTGGAGCCTTCTTGCTTTTCCGCTCTCTTTTTCCTCTTCTTAAGTCTCCTTCCACCCTCTTTTCTTTAAGGTTAGTCAGCTGGTGGAAGTGGATCATGTGACTTCTGCAACACTAACTTGCTTTGCTCCACCCCTTCCTTTCCTTTCTTAACTGTTAGATCACAGGGTGAGTCCTGCACCGGGATCTGAAGCAAAGGGCAAATAAATGAAAGGGAAATTCCTGTTTGGTCCTTTTAGGGCCTGGTAAGAGCCAAAGGGCAGTTACTCTGCTGGCCACAAACCACAATTGCATCAACATGTGTCCCCTCTTGCCACAACCCATTCCCATCCTCACACATCCAAACACCCAAAGCAGTGGCAGTGCAGAGTAGCTACCTTAATGACACTTGACAATAATACCCACACCACCATATAACAAGTGCCTACAATGTGCATGCTCTCCATTATGATGGTTAATGTCCACTGAGTCATCGCTCACACCACCGGCTTTGCCATCTTCATAACCAACATCGACCTGAAAACTTCTTTCATTATTTAGATGTGGTGAACACCTGCCTGCCCCCCATACTGATCACATGAAAAAAAACTGGTGTTAGGTTGGCAGTCATCCATAAGATTGACTAGCTGTGCACAGAAATCTCAACCCCCCACACACAGCTCCTTTGAATCCCCATCATGGCAGTTCCCCATCTCAAACAATGACTTAATTACATTCTACCTTGTTTACATGGCACCCCAAAGGACTAGTTACATCATCGCTGATATTTTCAACTTTCTCTCCTCTACAATGGTCTCTGAATTTAATAACATCCTCCTTATAGACTTCATCATCCAGGAGTCCTAACCGGCTATACACCTGCATATCTCTCTGACCAAGTCCATGTGCCTTAAACAGATCATGCTCTGCCCCATGCATGTCCCATGCAATATGCTCAACCTCTTCACACCTCCTCCCCACTCCTCTGGTGCATGAGTCCCCCCTCCACATTGACTGGACTGACTATGCTACAATCCATCTTCTAAATTCACATACAAAGCTACCCCACAAAGGCTATGCTAAACAGCCTGTGATTGAACTCTGTTCCTTAAAGAATTTGTAACTGGTCACAATACAGGAAACCTTTGCAACTTTCCCCACCAGAGGGAATAGCTGCCCCTTCTGGCTTCATTCACTTCAAGCAAGAAATATTGGACACCTGCACATCCCTCAATTCTAGTTGTGCCAAGTCAAACCATTCTCACCTGGCACACACCCATGATTGTAACCAACAAAAGCTCAATCAGATCCCTTGAAAAGAGGTGGCACAATGACCACAGCCAAGAAGAGCTCTCATTCCTCAGATGCTTGTGTATCTAATGCAGACGCATGATCTCGGAGGCTATGTCGACTTATTTCATCTCCACCATTGAGGCAGCCTCCAACAGGAACAAAGCCTTATTCAAATTATTGAAGAATTTCACCAATTCCAGACCCATCTCTGAGGTGTCAGCTTCACAAGAGAAATGTTACAGAATCAATACCTTGTTCATTAGCAATATTGATAAGATCAGAGGTCTCATCGATGCCTCAAGGTCAGATGGATACCTGCTAAAATCCCCCCTGGTCACTGCACTCTCATTCCGACTTGACCCTCCTCTCTCCTAAGGATCTCTCAGAAACACCTGCTCCCATTAACCCTACTCCTTAATCAGACAGCTTCCTCCCAGGCTCCCACTTTAAACAACTCACCAGTCCAGTGCAGGACTTGAATGTGTTAAAGACAGGTCGAACAGACACCTTCACAAAAAGCACTCTGATGACCCACAGCACGTGGCAGACTACAGACCCATCACAAGCCTCTCACTTATTGGGAAACGTATAAAGGAAGTAGTTGCAATTCATCAATTTACAAAACATGATCATTTTGGGCTCCTCTGTGATTACTAGCCAGGATTCTGCCCCAAATGCAGCACCTTCAATGCAAGGATCCAATTGGTGGATGGTGCATTGTGAATCACTGAACAATGGTGCTCATGACTTCTTGTACACTTAGACAGCTCGGCTGCCTTTGACACAGTAGATCACTGAATACTCCTCTTCCGCCTCACTGGCAGAGTGGGCTTTTCTGGAACCAACCCCAAAACAATAGTCCATCAGTATTCTGATGAGACTCAGCTATACCTTTAGGTCAGTGGCCCCCAGGACATTGAGAGCCTCCACACATCAGACGCCTCCTTCAAACTGAACCCTACCAAGACCAAGTTTCTCCTCATTGGTCCCCCATCGAACAATAACTAGAGCAACAAATACTGGATGACATACGCCTCAAAAGGTTTTCTACCCACAGCTGTCAAGTTCAGCCAAATCCCTGTGCTGTTTTGGCACAGTAGATTATACTTCTAAAAGCACAAAGTCCAAAAGGCACAAAAGATGTCGCAACAGATCTCCTCATACCACAAAAACAAACCTTTCATCTCTCTGCAGGACTTCCAGGTGGTAGTCCAAGCCCAATCCATCTCACGCAATGAAGGGGAAATGCAGTGCATTTCTCGATTTCAAATCACAAAGGAGGCCCCCTGAATGCAGCCCACCATATTGCAGCCGTTTTATAAGGTTACCAGTCATTTGGTCGAAATAAATTGGTCGACTGGACAAATGGTCGAACCAATTTAGTCGAAAACTAAATGGTCGAATTTCTTTGTTTTTTTATTTTCACCCCTTTTTTTGAGGGGGAGGGAGGTCCCCCCCAACCCCCTTATTTTCTAAAAAAACCTTTTTTTTAAAAAACGAAAACCCGAAAAATAAATATATAATAAAAAAAAAAAATTCGACCATTTGGTTTTCGACCAAATTGCGTCGACCAAATGTCATTCGACCAGTTTTCAGTCGACCAAATGACTGGACACCATTTTATAAAAGGCATCCACAAATCCATTTGAATCTCTCCAACATTGTGCATGCTTCACTGCCTCCACCTCCTCATCTCCCCATCAGGATCATTTTCAAAACTGCATGTATCACCTACAAAGCAGTGTCAAATGGAACACCAACGTACTTTGTGGCTAGAATCCACATCTCTGGATGTCCTTACTCCTCACAAAACAATGAAAGGTTTGGAGTCTTCACTAGCCCATAAAAAGAAGATTCTAATGAAGTCCTTCTCTTGCTATGACCCCACTATTTGGAACTCATTCCTGAAAAATGGTCAATCTAGCCCCACCATCCTCCAGTTCTGCAAAAAGCAAAAACATGTCACTTGCAGCAATACCTGCCTGATCACTGAAAAACACTTCCTGCCTCCAACAGTACTGCACTACTGTATAAAATGCCAAGCCCAATGGTGGACATCTCCCATTGAAAAGGGCTTGGCTGATGTCGATCTAGGTTCATTTTATAAGCAACAAAATAAAACATAATATAATATCATTTTTAAAATCCTGTTGTGTGCCTGAAAGTACTGTAGGGCATATCAAAATCCATGCATGTTTTGTTATAGTGAGAGTGTTGATCATTCCTAAGAAAAAACTTCCAGCTAAGGAAAAAGTAAAAGGCAGGCCGAATAACCTGACAAACGTATAAGAATGAAGGGAAGAGTTTCTATTACAGAAGCAAGTGAAAATGCAGAGAAAATGCCTTTGAGTTTGTGGACTGCTTCAGGTGTGGGTCCGTGAGTTAAATGATAATGATGTGTTATTTATATAGCGCCTTAATCCAAAGCGCTTCACAGAGCACATATTTACATACAATATCACCCAACTGAAATTGGTCCTCATTTATCGACCTCGGAAGGATGAAAGGCCGAGTTGGCCTTGCCGGGATTCAAACCTGCGACCTGCAGATCACGCTCAGATCGCACCAACGAGCGCTCAACCCGCTGAGCTTCATATACTATACTGGTCAGCATTGAGCTCGTGTCAGAATGTCCCAGCTCCTCTAAACAAGAATCAAAATCCCCTAAAACCGTGATATTTAAACACATGACATGGTGCCTGTATATTGGCATTTAGAAAGAAAGCATTTGTTTAATGTGAGATTCAGGGTAATACATATGTTGAGTGTCATAATAGTAGCTGATTACTTCAACACTACCACCATTTTATATGTTCTTTATCTTCATATTAATACGGTAGCCATCAACAACTAACTCGTTGGTGTATTCCTTGGTCTCTAAAAACAAGATTTGGTTATAAAGAACAAACGAATATCATTATGACAATCTTCAATCAATTTTCAATGTTTTACAGATGAAGTAGATTTTTTAGTACAGACCTGAAGGTTTAACTCATCAGTTACATTTCACAATAACAGGGGCAACAAACATTATCAGATTGAAAGGTATTAATAATATTCTGATCACGTGCATAACTTTTAATTTGGTCCTGCATGAGAGAAGGATCACCTTCAAGTAACTTAAAACATGTTCACTCACAGATGTGTTCACAGCATTGAGGTCTGTCTTGGAGCTGCGTATAGGGGGATTGGTTCGTTTGTGGATGGGCTTGACTGCACTCACCTGCTGCACAGAGACGGAAGTGGCATATTCATATGTCGAGACAAAACCAGGTGACTGCATTAGGTGATCAAGAAATCCCATCAGTCAGCACCATTTTTACAAAACTACTTTGGAAGCCATTTTAAAGTGGAAAGTAAGATGTAGTCGAATTGCCTAATTGAACAATATCACAGGTAGCCACATATGGGTATAATTCTTGATCAGCATGATGATCTGTGTACATCATCTTATACCAAGAAACCAGATCATGTGATTGAGTGTTCCATGAAGACTGGGTCCTCATCACAATACTACAGTGGCTGCCATTTTAAAATGTAAATATACTGTAAGGCGAAAGATTAAATCGACTTACAAAGACAATATTTAAATAAAAAAAACACGTTTTAAATCATATGACCAAACTGAGATTCAGTAAAAAGTGAAACATTGCATAAATAGCAGCGATTTGTAGGCATAACTGCTGAGTAGCCATGTGCAATGCTGTACCATTGAAACAAATGTTATTTTATGTTATCAACTATTTCTACTGCACCCATCACCACCATGGCGGTCTTACGGCACCTAACCTTGTCCGAGAGGTGGCGTATTGCAACACCACCAGGGTGTTGTCAGTCCTTGGTCTGTGGATATAAAAGAAGACAGGGATTAAGGGAGAGTGGAGGGAGATGAGAGGAAAGGGGGATTTGCTAGAGGATAAACAACTTAGTTGGGTGTGCGGGGGGTATAGATGAGCAGATGAGGAAGTATCATGGTTGTGTTAGTGTGTTAGCTGGGTAGCATTTCTCTTAACTGCGATTAATTATTGGTAAGCATGAGAAAAAGTTAAAGCACATTTTACAAGCAAGACTTAACTGTGATGGCAGTACCTAGACCAGACGATACATGGTGCTAAATATGGTTGGTGTGCTTTTGCATGATGGACTTGAGGGGTGCTCAAGAGGGCCCTAGTAGTGTGGAGGCTTTACCCAGTTTAGCTTGTGATAAACAATCTCTGTAACAAGGGAGAGAACTGGGTTTGATAAGCCAGCTGACGGAGGTATCAGTGCCAAGAGTTGGTCGAATATGAGATGAATGTGTGGGGAAAACAAGAGGGCAAAGATAGCGAAGGGCAGAAGGTCAAATGAAATTGCATCCAATTATATGTTATTGAGTTGTGAGCGGGGTATAGTACACCATGGGCCTCATTACGACCCAGGCGCTAATGGGTTAACGGCACCGTAAAAGGCTGCGGCGCCGTTAACCTATTAGCGCCTAATTACGAGGTCCCTTTGCAGGACCCGACCTTAACGGCTGGTGTAGACCAGCCGTTAAAGTAGGGACCCGCAAAGGGACCTTGGTGCTAATTACGGTGCCGCAATTTGCGACACCGTACCTAGCGCCTTCCGAATTCTCATTGAGCCCTATGGGGCAAAAATGGGAATGGGGAAGGGCCATGGAGGAAGGGGGAATTACCGCCCCGCCAACCTTGTGATGGGGTGGTAATTCCCCCTTTCTCCATGGCGGAGTCGGTAATTTACCGGCATGGACCATGGTGCTAATAGCACCATGGTCTTCCGCCAGGGTCGTAATGAGGCCCCATAACTTTATGGTATCTGATCTCCATTGAGAAGGATTATAATGTTCTGATTATACCGAAATCCTTAAGAGTCAAGAGTTTCTTTGGCTACTGTGTGTGATACAGTCATAACCTGTATGTCCAGTGTTCCCAAAGTTTACTTCCCATGTTACACAAGTGTAACCATTGAGACAAGTTGACGCGTTTACAAATCTCCACCAAAATTCAAGCAGTTCTCAACTCCAACCTACCCGTTCTCCTTGTAGAGAATGGAAACAACCATCCAAAATGCATGTAAAGGTGACAGCCCCAAAATATAGATTTAAGGGCCTGCAAATCTCAGCACTGCTGATATGAAATCAAAGGAGTGAAAGGACAAGTAGTCCACTGACAGAAGGAGGCTGGGCACCTCCTCAGCACATTGCAGGCCTAGTGCCTTGCACTCATGCTATTTTATATTCGTAGGAGCTGCAAACAATGTCAGTAATCAACAGAGTTTCTATATATTCAGGTAAATCAGTATGAGTAACTAAAAAGTGGGCAGGAACAGGGTCCTCAGTAGTACAATCCAAAACCCTGAGATGGTAGTTAGAAATACAAATAATGTATCACAGTTTGAATTCGAAATCAGTTATGCTGTTAGAGAATGGGGCCTTACGTTTTCTGAAACAGCAGGCCAGGCAATTGTTACTAGATGTGGACAGTTCTGGTGAAGTGGGAATTCCAAGGGGCTGAGTTTTTGCTTTTCAAGGATCAGAATGGAGGCAGAAGTAGATTAGAAATAGGCCCATTCTAACCCAAGGTCCATTCATTAATACCCAGCTGGCACTTACCTTATTTTATGTTGTGTCATCTTATATTTGTATAGGAACTGTTCGGAATAGCAGACATGTCTAGTGTAGATACGTTGGAAGCTTAAGAGTGTATAAAGAAGAGGCGCAGAGTGTGTTTAAATTGTAGAAACGATGTGACAGTTGGATCAAAACTTTTGTGGAACCCGACTGTATGCTATGGGGCGCAGAGCTATAGGACGAAAGGCTATGGGGCGCAGAGCTATAGGACGAAAGGTAGTGGGAATGAAACGCGTATGAAGCCCTGGGACAACGGTCTGCATTTGAAGGCTTGGCTATGCTTTACATGCAGTGTACATGCAACATGAATGATATGCAGTGCCATGCAAAATGAAAGGTAAAATATAATACAAC
Source organism: Ambystoma mexicanum (assembly GCF_040938575.1). Taxonomy (NCBI): domain Eukaryota; kingdom Metazoa; phylum Chordata; class Amphibia; order Caudata; family Ambystomatidae; genus Ambystoma; species Ambystoma mexicanum. The sequence continues at coordinate 207,306,843 of NC_090932.1, forward strand.
TACAACATTCAAACACGAGTGTGATGCTGGAGTAAAGGCACAGGAGAGTGACTCATCTATCAGTTGGCTCAGTTTCTTGACAATGGGCCTCATTCCGAGGTGGGCGGTAAGGGATACTGGGCAATTCCGAGGTCCCTTAGCGGGAACCGTAAAGGACGTATGGTCTGGCCACACGTCCTTTTCAGGTCCCGCTAAGGGACCAGGGCGCTAATAACGGGCCTGCTATGCGCTGGCCCGTTATTAGCGCCTTCCCCATTCCCATTGAGCCCTATGGGGGCTCAAATGGGAATGGGGAATGGTTTGGTGAATGGGGACTTACCGGGTCCTCCAGGGTCAGAATGACCCGGTAAGTCCCCATTCAACCAGACCGGTGCCGGACCCAGTATTGGAGACAGCCATGGCACAAATAGCACCATGGCTACCTCCAATCTCGGAACGAGGTCCAATATGTTGAAGCTGTGAGCTCTGCAGGTGAGTAGGTTTAAGTGCTGTGACTTACTTGGCTTAGAGGATTGCTGAAGCTGTCATTGGGGAAATACCTAGCTATTGAATGCTGCTGATTGCAAAGCAGAGTGGTGGCAGCACTCCTAGTCTTCTGTGGATCTTAATGTTATGGTATGTAATGATACTTTCTATTTATATAGAGCCCCCTGCCATATGTTATGAGATCAAAGCCCTGGAGGTAGAATGACTCTTGCAAGAGGGCAGTCGGAGGAGACTAGAAAAGGAACAAAGCAATGCATGCAGCAGTAGTAGTTGATTTTAGGGAACTCGCCATAATAGTTTTAAGGACATGTTAACAGATAGCATCGTAGCCTAGAGTAGACATGTGGCAAGCCGAAAAGTGGTTATTGAAGAGGCAGAAGTAGTTAGAGACTATGGGGCAGTTGGTCCACCTTTTTTTCGTGAGAGTCAGTTGTCTGCTAGGGGCATCACATTCAGAGGAAAGGTAGCTAGAAAAGGTATGTGCACCCCTGGGGCAAATGTCTACAGTTGAGGGTCCTGCTATAATTTACATGCAGCGTACATGGATTTGTTGACTGGCAGATTTAGTGACTAGGAACCACGCCCACCCCGTTATTAAAGAAAAAAATAGAACTGACTGGTTGCGCGCAGTGACTTGTCAAAATACTAAATGAATTCCTCACGCACGTCAGATTTTTAGCGGCCTTTCCCATCGATTCTGGGGTCTATGAAGTAAGCTGGTTGCTCAGATTGATTAACATAAACTAGGTCAATGAAACTCAGTCAAGGGGGATGAGTTCCTAGTGCAACCATACCCCTGCACATTGCAGCAAAAGGTTGACCTGCAGACAGAGTGCCTGCAGTTCACCTAATCTCCTGATAAAACGCAAGTGCCATGAGGAAAGCCACCTTGTAAGGTCTTTAGGGATGATTTATGTATTGACTTAAAAGTAGGCTTGTACAGGACTGTGCCACCTGGCCCATGTTAGTGAAAAAGCCATCTTAGACATTGGCAGCAATACCCAGCCATCCACACAGTAGAAACACAGCCCGCGCATCCCCAGCAGGCAGAGTGAACGGGGCTGTGAGAAAGGCAGAAGTAGATGAGGGGCAAAAAGGGCAGGTGGGGTGAGAAGAGCCGGATGTCCATGCCTCCACATGCAGTGACAGTATAGCAACACTCCCGCTGTGTAATGTTATGCCACTGTTCTTCGACTGCCACCCAAGGCCACAAGAGGTCTCGCCACTCGCGCAGCGCCCCACACTGCAAAAAGGCTGCATCACAGGACCCCCCAAGAGGACCGCACGAGGGCCCGCGAAACACGGGCTGCCATCCAATAAACCAAAGTGTAGACAACGGGCATTCAACGTAAGTGAATGTGCTGCACAACGGATGCACAGGCTCGAGAAACAGGGCAATATGTGCCGCCTGTGCACTTGGGAACTCTCCCAAACACCCAGGAGGAGCTGTACACCAGAAATGCAAATCCGCCACACTCCCAACTACCCGAGCAATGAGCTAAATGTCCACCTGTGGGGAATATGGGGAATACCCCCGTTGTCAAGACAAAGAAAGATTGTCACTGCAGAAGTCAATTAGTAAACACTAATTTAGAGTGCCAGAAGTTTGATACTGCCAATACAGTTAGAGGTGATATAATACCACGATATAAACAGGGCTCAAGTTGAGGGTACACGCGAGAGTACGGAGTCCACCTAATTTTTTCAAAGGGTGGACTCAGTCCCCCCCCCCAGCTAAAATGAGGAACATTGAAAGTCTTCTTTGAATGTATGAAATAACGCAATCTCAGGGATCGCAGTCGTCAGGTTTGTAGGCCGGACACTTCACCATTGCACTATATAACCTGACGAAAAATAACAAACAAGGTGAAATGTCCCATTTCGGTACTGCATGCTCCAGGGAAAACATTAGTATTGGTTATTGGAGTTTATAACATGCACACCTTTTAACGTTTTAAAAAATACTATTAGAGAATATTTCCTCTCTTGGTTTTGTGTGTGTGTTGATTTTATGAAAGGCAAATGCCATTCGTCCTGTGCAAACAGGGTGGTTATGCAAAGCCATTTGAATGAAATCTGCATATTTCACCTAGATATGCAAATTTCTCACGATACACCCCACTGTGTTTGTTGATGAATCCCCCCACTTTTATTTTTAGGACTTGACCCCTGGATGTAAAGATGAGTTAAGATCATCATTGGTATTAGCAAAATACCGTCATCGAATTTTTAATTATTGTGCACCGATGGCTCAATATTTGAGGGGTTTAATGAAAATAAAATGTGGTTAGAGTGAGCTTTGTGAAGAACGAAGAACTATGTTATGCTCTGGCTATTGGAGGGGTATATGTGCAGAGGCGTAACCAGGATTGCCTAACAGGTGGGTCCTGAAGCTCATGTAGTTGGGCCCATTGCAGTGACATTAACATCTGTAAATGCCCACACAGCGCTGCTGAGTGGGCATTCAAGGATTTTGGGTGCGCCTTGCCCGCTCAGGCCCCCTACCTTGTCTACGCCTCTGGGTGTCCAATCCATTGTCTCTGTTGGTGCTAGCGGAAAAGGACCTTGGGCAATATTGTCTAAAGTCCAACATTTGGAGGAATATATAATATTGTTTGCTTTGTTATATGGTCATAGAAAGAGAATGACTTGACCTTTGTTGGGCATTAAATCAATTCCCACGGTGTGCAGAGGGAACTATGTTTTTTAGCAGACAGATTATTTTAATACTGTTTTATCTGATCATGGAACGAGCCTCCAATTAACAAAATGTACATTCCCAACTGATTACTTACCTGGAAATAACAAAGCCACAGATTGGTTATTGAGAATTCTCGTAGATGCTAAAGGACATTTTTTGGATAGATGATAGGAAATGGACACTAGCGTTGGTGACTTTCAAGGATGAAAACTGTATTTCGGAGAAAAACAAATAGAAGAAAAAGAAAAACAATATTTGGGAAATACGCAACGGCTTTGAAATCTAGGTAGTTATGAGGGGTCACAGAGATTCCTATGAGCAGCTTAATAGAAGTAATCATCATACTGGCTCAAAAGGGACATTCTGCGATTACCAAGAAAAATGCCAAGCTGAGATCGTTGTGGTGGAAACTAGGTTTGGAAATATCTGTTGAAAAAGAAGTGGGGATGGTGGAGCTGTTTAAACTGTGGCAAGAATCAGGAAGTAAAAGCTGCTGCTCACTCCCCACAACCCATACCGCCTACAGAGCCCGCCAACAGGATCCATCCCAGAGGTGAGAGTCGGTAGGAGGCTTCCCTCTCGTGGAAGCCTGAAGAAGCGTACCGGGACCCCTTGAACCTAAGACTGAGAATGAAGCAGAGAGAGAGAGACTATGAGAAGACAATAGAAAAAGGGTGTGAGAACTGTTTTAGCCTGAGCCTGAGAACCAAGATAATAGAAACCCTGAAAAGATCACAGAAAAAGGAAGCAGGAATGCCTTAAACCCTAAAGCACGTACTCTGCTGGGAATGCTGCATTATGGGGAACTTGGGGAGCGGATTGCTTAGATACTCCCGAACATCCCTGGAAGCCCTTTTCTTTTTAAGTTGTTCTGGAGGTCTGCCCGCAGCCTGAGAGCACCATACTGATGAATTTGTTTATTTATAAGCATCTATGTTTATTGTTTTAGCCCTAACTTGTATCCAGCCCCGAGCAAACCCTTATGTATATTTCTTTGTCTGGTCTTTTATGTGTCGATCAATTTCATGACAGAACTAACATGGCTGCATTTTTTATCAGACATGTACACCACTCTATTTTAAATGGATTCACGGGTGCAGAATGCTACAGTTAAGTAGATAATACATTAGGGAAACAAATTACATTTTCTGGCATATATCACCAACACATTGTAATGCTATTGTAAAGAATGCCACCAAGGATGTCATTTCACCAAATTCCCAGGGGTAGCGAAAGAGACATCACACGACCCTTGACCCCTGATAACATCACAGGCAGTGATGTCATTTGACCCCACTCTCAAGTGATATTGTGGGAAGCGATGGAACGCGACCTTTCACCCCTTGAGAAAACAGGAAGTGGCATCACATAGCATTGTGCCTAAGTACACTACAAACAATTACAGTTACAATATCACTATAATGTAATATACATTTCATACAAGAATGAATCACTGTATGTATCATTAAGGTATGCGTCTATAGGTCCATAGTACCAAATTACTGGGAATGCAAGCAGACATCCATGGCAAAATGATAATGATGTGTTATTATATAGCACTTACGCTGAAGCGCTTCACATAGAAAAAATATACATATCATCGAACCAGTGGTGGTACTTATTTATCAACCTCAGAAGGATGAAAGGCTGAGTTGAGGTTTTTAAGAACAGGCTAAATCAGTGACTCGCCCCCTGAAGTCTGCCTGAAATAAACCTTTAATGTGTATAGCAATTATTGTATAGAATTCCACATTTTTTTGGTATTCCTTTTCTTTCTTATTTAGGGCCACTGCTGAAAGTTCTAGACTTGTGGACCACCTGTTCTTTTTTTAGTTGTTTTTTAATAGACCTGAACAAGAAATCCAGCCACTCCAGAAGCAAAGAGCCACATGGCGCTGGCCACAGCCCCCCCACCACCGGATCTTGCATTAAAAAGAAGAAATATATATATATATATTTTTTTTTTTTTAGGGGTGGCAAGGGAGACCTCAGGGGTCACAGTTGCGACTCCTGGTAACCCTTAAATGATGTCACTGAATGCCACACTGAACTAATTCTCCCATTGTAAAGTATAGACGAAGAAAAACATCTAATGTTATCTCTTGCATGCAACATAGCCTCCTAATTCCTGTTATGGAAAGAATTCAACATAACATCAAGGTCATCAAAGCTAAAGGTTTGGAAATACATTTTTACTGAGGATTCCCTACATTTCAGCTTCGGAGAGTCTAAGAAAAATTTCAGAAGTATGATTTAATTTAAAGGAAAGGTCACTTTTTCATCCAAAGACTGACATCTCTCAAAGGTGTTAAAAAAAATCAATGATGTGTTTCCTCTTGTTTGATAAAACCTACGTTTGATGGGTTGCACGCCTTGGGAACACGGCAACCTGATGGCTAGTGCCGAACATAGAACCAGAAAGGAAACTGTTAAACGTCTTGTTTTGAAGAGCAGCTGTTAAAGTGTGGATAATACGTGAGACACCATTGTGAATGAGGAGTTTCCAAGCCTACAATATTTGAAATGTATGGCACATCAAAACTACTTCTGGATAAACCCTTCCCACTTCCTTGCTGAAACTGCACGTTTGCGATCTGACTGCCTCGCATGTTCACGTGAGACTCGCCAGCACTCCAAAGTCACGCTAAAACGTGCATCTGAATTGGGGAGGCAGGGTTGGATTTGACAGCCAAAAGAAGCACTGCCACGCCTCGTGGAGTGATTCAGCTAGCCAAACACAGCCCCGGCATTTCTATGGAGCTTTGGCTAGCCTATAAATATCCCAGTTCATTTCCCGTCCCTCTGTGGGTTGTACATGGCTGTTAGGGGCAATTTAGACATTACTGAGCCACAAACCAAACTCAAACGGTTGTTATTAAACACAAGGTTGCTGATAAAACACGCAACTGAGGTGGCAGATTACATATCGGAACATGATAACCTCTGCGCTTTGACAGAGCGTACACTGCATGAGGCGGCTAGTTCCGCGCTGACTGTGGCCATCCCAGCTGGCTACAGTATATTGAGAGCAGATAGACAGAATGGGAAGGGTGGAGGGGGTGCCATAATATATAAAGCTACCCTAAGGGTCTGGAAAGTTGCTATGATCAGTCCCCAAAGGATGCGAGTCATTACATCTCAAATTAAGCACTGACCCCAATACCACCATATACATTGTCCTTATATATAGGTCGCCAATTTCTATGCCAGATTTTAGTACTCAGTTGTTGTCAACACTTTTGCCCCTGCTGAAACCAGATGCAAAAGTAATTCTTATGGGAGATTATAACCTCAGGTTGAATAATGACACAGACCCTGCTGCACTCGCTTCGCAAATATGCCTCAGATAAATTGGAGTCTGCCAGCTGGTCAATAAAGCAGCCACACACGAAAAAGGACACATTGGGCCTCATTACGAGTCACCCAGTATGGAAATAAAGGTGGCGGTAAACCCACCGCCACCGTTGTTTCCATACCGGGTGATCTCGAGTTCTGCAGGTGGAGGTGTCATTCCCGCCAGGTCTGACCTGGCAGGTTTAACACCGCCCGCCTGCAGGTGGACGTGGAAACACCGGCACCATCACGAGATGGTGCCGGTGTTTCCATTGGGACTCAATGGGAATGGGGATTTACTGAATCCCGCCTCCGGAATTCCCGGGTCACCGGGGTTGTAATGCCCCGGTAATTCCGGGAATCACAGAGGCGGAATAGTAATACGAGTCCGGCGGTAACCGAACCGGAAAAACCGGCAGGTTACCGCCGGACTTGTAATGTGGCCCATTATTGACTGGGTAGCTGTTTGCAATATCGTATGCAGTGACCGTTTTATCCCGGTGTCCTTGGTCAGATAATTGTTTTATGGATTTTAACCTTATAGTAAACAGGAGTGCAAGGTGTATTCCCAAAAAAAAGAAAAAAAAAAAAAGAAAAAAAAACTATGTACGGGTTACGCCAAGACATATATGTAATTTCATTGCACCATTAGACTCACAAATAGAAACCCTGGAGTTGGGCATAGACATAGCAATGCTATATTCAGAAACTATTTCTAAAGCAGTGAATAAAATTCCACCACTTAGTACGCGCCGGGTTAGGTGCAGAAAGGTCAATACGCGGTCCTCTACAGAATAGCAAAAATGTAAAGCAGAGAAAGGTAAATGCTTTAAGACTTGGAGAAATATGGATTGCAGACAAGATAAGGTGGAATATATCAGAACTGCAAAACTATACAAAAGTCCAGTCCTGCATGCCAAGAAATCTATGCATAACCGCAGGAATGATCATGCGGAACATGAATCCCGTGAGCTATTCAAAATCTTAATCAATCAAGAGCACCCTGGCTCGAAAGAAAGAGGGGCCGATCAAAGATGTTGCTTGATGTACTGCAATTCAAGAAGCCATGGGTGAGAAATTAAGAAAGATCAAAGCCAACATCACCCATAAAACTGAAGTACTCAATATGACTAAAGAGGGTAGCAACATGGGTCTTTGAAATTCTTTAGTCGCACAACCAGAGGGGAAAGAGATCATTAGGTTCAGGACCATGAAATGGTCAGATATGATGAGCAAACTAAAACCCACCAGCTATTATTGTGATGTCTGCCTTGCACTAACTCTCAAGGCATGCTTACCTCTGTTCATAGGCACAATCACATTGACAAGGGGGGTCCTGGGAGTCTCTCTGACACGTGTCTGGGGTTTCGGTTGGTACTCTTGTTCAGAGTAGAATTGCCTAGCATTTCGGTGCTGGACTGCCCCAGGGCAGGACAAAGACTGATGTTTGGGATATTTCTTCTCTGTGAAAGATAGTGAGCTAAAGACTCTGGGTAAGTCTCTCGTAACCAGGACTAATGTCTGGCAGAGGGACTCCCAGGAGCCCCTTGTTAATTTGCATAGGCACAATCACAACATTTGTCAATTGTTCCTTTAAGGAAAATTGTGTACCATTACAGCTCAAAAATGCTTGGATTACCCTACTCCTGAATAATCCCAAATTGGACACTTTACTGGCTACTAATTGTAGAGCGATCATGAATACACTATTGAAGATTTTTGACAGAGTGACATACGAGCAGATTCTTGAACACATGGTTAAAAACGACATTTTAAATAAATGTCAGTCTGGCTTTAGGCCAGCATATGGGACAGAGACAGCACCACTTGACCTTAATTCCTCCATGCTCCACTCTACTGACCAAAGGTAAATGGTTATGCTCATGCTGCTTGACCTGTCAGCCACTTTCGACTTGGTGAACCACTCCCAGCTGGCCGACAGACTAAAGAATGTGGCTAACTTGTCTTCTGATGCCGCAGCATGGGTTAAATCATTTCTGGGGGAGAGACAACTTAGAGTGTGTAGAGAGGACTCCAAGGCCAGGCCAGAATACTATCTCTATGGAGTCCTACATGGAGCATGCCTCTTTCCATCCACGTATAACATTTTCACTGTCCCGCTATTTAATGCAGACAATACGCAAAGTGTAATTCCCCTCTCTGGAGCATATACGGAAGATTTTACCAAGATAAATTAAATTTACAAACTGATTCAGACATGGATGTTGCAGAATGGATTGGCATTAAATGACGATAAGACTGAACTGATGATAGTTGGATCCCCTACTGTACATAGAAAATCCTTATTGTGTGTAAACAATCCTGCCACTCCCAGGGTTTGCTAGTGGTCCAACCCAAATCAGAAACAAACCCTGGGAGTGGCAGGATGCTCCATGCTGGCTCAAGCTTAACAAAATCTCTGAAACCTCACTGGCTCCAAAAAGATATGCCCCTGCCCACCAGCTCCTATGTCAGCCCCTCTGAAAAAACATATAATTTCTTTAACTTAACTACACCCATTACCTTCCCCTGGGCACCCTGGTGATTGCTGCTGCTGCCCCATGTGGGCATGTTTGACTGGTGATGTTCCCTATGCAACTATGCTGCTATTTTCCTACAACCTGTGCCCTCGCTGCCGCCCCCATCCTCCTGAGCCCCCCTTCTGGACAACATCTGCCCCTTCTCTGCCCCTGTTCCACAGATAGCTTCTTCTGGCCTCACACTTTCCGCTCTGCCTTGACTGCTGCTTCCCTCTCCCTAACTTGTTACATCATCCCTGACTACTCGGATGCCCTCTCTAATCACTCAGTGCCCTTCATGGCCAATATCCCATCTCCCTCGCTGCTGGGCTCTCCCTTTCTCTCCTGCTGCTCCCTCACTCCCATGCCCCTTGCTCCTAGTACCCCACTTGAAGCCCTGGTACCTCTAACATCCCTCCCACCTCTCTTGAGTTGCCCCCATGGAGAGTCTAGTCTTTCTGAGAATTCCTTGCACCCAAGGTCAGATCCTGTGCACCTTCCCTCCTACTTTGCAGCAGACCACCTTGCAACCACCAGAACAGAAAAGCCAAATGTGTCTATTGCCATCCTCGCCCCTCACTCAGCCCTCCCTTCTGTTCACATAACTGACAGTGTCTTAGCAGATCTTTCCTAGAGACGGCCAGCAATGGAGAGAGCCCAAAAATGGCTAGAAAAGAAAGAGATAACTGGTATCTAAGGAGCCTGGTGAGTGTGTGCCCCTGAAAGCACCCTTTGCTGTTTAATTTGCCCATTTTGTTTGTGGGCCCGTGCCCAGGAGCAACCCCTTGTGTCCCTTCCCTCGCCGCACCCTCTTCCTAGTTCCATAGCCCGGCCGCCTCCCGACCCGCCCTCCCTCCTTCCTTCCCTCCCAATGTTCCATCCACGGTATCCAGCATGTGTTTCACCGGCTCCATTAGGCATCCAAGGAGTGCAGTAAGTGTGTGCTCCTGAAAGCCCCTGTTGCTGTTTAATTTGCCAATTTTGTGTGTGGGCCCATGCCTAGGAGCAGCCCCTTGCGTCCCTTCCCTCGCTGCACCCTCTTCCTAGTTCCACAGCCCGCCCGCCTCCTGACCCTCCTTCCCTACAACCCTCCCACTCGTCTCTCCCAACTGGACTTAACAGGCCCTCCCAGGGCAGCCCTCTGCCCGGCAGCATCCATCAGCTAAGGACCCTGAGGCAGGAGGAGCCCCTTGCGTCCCTTCCCTCCCTGCACCCTCTTCCTAGTTCCACAGCCCACCCGCCTCCCAACCCGCCCTCCCTCCACCCCTCCCACTCGTCTCTCCCAACTGGTCTTAACTGGCCCTCCCAGGGCAGCCCTCTGCCCGGCAGCATCCGTCGGCTAAGGACCCTGAGGCAGCATCCGTCGGCTAAGGACCCTGAGGCAAAGGACGGCTGCTGATCGTATCTGCAGGTATCCGCAGGAGAAGCAAGAAGCCAGCTCCCATCAAAAAAGTAAGTGTGGCAAGGGTAGGGACTCAAGCAATTACTTCATGGCATACTATCCTACCACTTAACCCTACAAGCCCTGCTGTTAGAAACTCTTGCATCTAAACTGTACTCCCAACAACTCTGAATGCACCTGAGTTGTTCCATTGAGTTGATCCTCAGCTCCAGATATTCAACACAAACCCCCAAGTTTAGAAAGTGTGCCTGATAACAATACTGTGCTTTAGTTGAATAGAAAGTACGCCTGATAGCAACACTGTGGTTTAATTGAATAGAAAGTGTGCCTGATAGCAACACTGTGGTTTAATTGAACAGAAAGTGTTGAATATAGAAAGTGTGCCTATTAGCAAAACTGTGGTTTAGTTGAATAGAAAATGTTGAATATAGAAATTGCGCCTAATAGCAATACTGTGGTTTAGTTGAATAGAAAGTGTTGACTATAGAAAGTGTGCCTAATAGCAAAACTGTGGTTTAGTTGAATAGAAAGTGCACCTGAGAGCAATACTGTGGTTTAATTGAACAGAAAGTGTTGAATATAGAAAGTGCACATGATACCAATACTGTGGTTTAATTAAACATAAAGTGTTGAATATAGAAAGTGTGCCTAATAGAAAAACTGTGGTTTAGTTGAAAAGAATGTGCGCCTGATTAAATACTGTGGTTTAATTGAACAGAAAGTATTGAATATAGAACGTGTGCCTAATAGCAAAACTGTGGTTTAGTTTAATAGAAAGTGTTGAATTTAGAAAGTATGCCTAATAGCAAAACTGTGGTTTAATTGAACATAAAGTGTTGAACATAGAAAGTGTGCCTAATAGCAAAACTGTGGTTTAATTGAACATAAAGTGTTGAACATAGAAAGTGTGCCTAATAGCAAGACTGTGGTTTAGTTGAATAGAATGTGTGCCTGAGAGCAATACTGTAGTTTCATTGAACAGAAACAATGAATATAGAAAGTGTGCCTAATAGCAAAAATGTGGTTTAGTTGAATAGAAAGTGCACCTGATAGCAATACTGTGGTTTATTTCAACAGAAAGAATTGAATATAGAAAGTGTGCCTAATAGCAAAACTGTGGGTTAGTTGAATAGTAAAAGTTGAATATAGAAAGTGTGCCTAATAACAAAACTGTGGATTAATTGAGCAGAAGCTATTGAATATAGAAAGCGTGCCTTATAGCAAAACTGTGGTTTAGTTGAATAGAAAGAGCGCCCGAGAGCAATACTGTGGTTTCATTGAACAGAAACTATTGAATATAGAAAGTGTGCCTAATAGCAAAACTGTGGTTTAGTTGAATAGAAAGTGTGCCTGATAGCAATACTGTGGTTTAATTCAACAGAAAGTATTGAATATAGAAAGTGTGCCTAATAGCAAAATTGTGGTTCAGTTGAATAGAAAGTTTTGAATATAGAAAGTGTGCCTAATAGCAATAGTGTGGTTTAGTTGAATAGAAAGTGTTGAATGTAGAAAGTGTGCCTAATAGCAATACTGTGGTTTAGTTGAATAGAACGTGTTGAATATAGAAAGTGTGCCTAATAGCAATACTGTGGTTTAATTTAATAGAAAGTGTTGAATATAGAAAGTGTGCCTAATACCATAAAAGCACCTTAGTTGAATAGAAAGTGTTGACTATAGAAGGTGTGCATAATAGCAAAATGGTGGTTTAGTTGAACAGAAATTGTTGAATATATACAGTGTGCCTAATAGCAATACTGTTTGGTTGAATAGAAAATGTGCCTAATAGCTATATTGTGGTTTAGTTGAATAGAAAGTGCACCTGATAGAAACATGGTGGTCTAGTTGAATATAGAAAGTGTTGAATATAGAAAGTGTGCCTAATAGCAAAACTGTGGGTTAGTTGAATAGAAAATGTTGAATATAGAAAGTGTGCCAAATAGCAAAACTGTGGTTTAGTTGAATAGAATGTGCTGGATATAGAAAGTGTGCCTAATAGCAATACTGTGGTTTAGTTGAATAGAAAATGTTGAATATAGAAAGTGTGCCTAATACCTTAACTGTGCCTAAGTTGAATATAGAAAGTTGTGCATATAGAAAGTGTGCCCAATAGCATACTGTAGTTTACTTGAATATAGAAAGTGTGCTTAATAGCATAACTGTGGTTTAGTTGAATATAGAAAGTGTTGAATATAACTGAGTAAATAATATCTTCCTGTGGTCCTGTTGAACCTAGAAGGTGTCCCTGACTGTGGTAGAACTGAACCTAGAAAGTGTGATTGGATCATCCTATCGTACTATTGAACTTGGTAAATGTGAATAATCTCACACTATGATATAACCAACCTTAGAAATTGCGAACAATACCATCCTGTAGCACACTTGAACTTAGAAAGTTCTCCCTAATTCTGACATAGGCAAACTTAGAAAGTGTGAATAATACCATCCTGTGGTATAGTTCAACTTGAAACTGTGAACAAAATCATCCAGCGCCAACTATAGCAAGTGCTATCCTAGCCACGCCATGAGTCCACCCGACCCACCATGGTCCGCCGAAACAGACATACTGACGCCCGCCTCCCTTCCCCCAGCCCACTCCCTTCCCCACCTTCCCAAACCATCCTGCTCTCCACCACATCCCCAGCCTTCTCCCAAACGAACTCCCAAGACAGAAGAACCATCCCATCCCAAACCAGCCAACCCGCCACCACATTCTCAGCCCACTCGCTGTCCACTGCACCCCAACCCAACCCTTATCCAAGCAACAAGCCAGAGGAGCCCGATGGCGAGCCGACCATCCTAAGACCCCTGATCCTTCCATCCCCTCCACCTTGCTGCGCACCATCAACATGCCCCCACCCCCGGCCCCAACAAAAAGCCTGCCATGCCTCCAAGGCACACCCAGCATAGCCACCACCCCCTCCCGCTTCCTCTCATCAACTCCCCTAAACATCCTCACCCAACCCCACTCCTTCCCCTCTCTGAAAACTGCATGTCTCGCCCTGGCAAGAACAGTAGCCACCTCCCCTTCACCTTCCAACCCCCTGACCCTCTCTCACACTCCAACTGCAACAAAAACCCTGAAAAGGAAATGCACCTGGTCTCCCTTAATCTCTCATTACTCCTCGCCACTCCTGTCTCGACCCACCACCTTAAACTCCCATTCTCGATCACCACCACCCTCCCCACCTTCCTCGCCCTACCTCAAACCCCTCTCCCTTGACTTCTCACCAAGCACAACTGGAAATCCCAACCCCCTACACCCAATTTTTGAATCACCTGTCCCAATTTCAACCAACCTCACACACCCGTCCACCCCAACCCCCCCCACAACCACCACTTTGACTGCCGGCCTACTCTTCCCATCAATCACCGACCATCCCCCCTCGCACTCACCAGGTCCCACTCCCTCCCCTCAACCCCCTCCACCCACCCCACCCCCCCATCACCCTTCCGGTCCACTCCCCCACCCCTCCCAACCTCCACCAATGCCACCCCCAACTCATCCTCCTGTTCCAAAGTAAGATGCATCCTTTTTAATTCCTGATCTGTAGCAAGAAACAAACACAGCATCTTTGACCTCCTCACCTCAGACAAACCAGACCTAGTCTTTATCACAGAAACCTGGTTCAATGACGACTTTGCCCCTGTCGTCACTGAGGCCTTCCCCCCCCAGACTACTCCCTCATCCCACTTAACCAACCCTCTAGAGGAGGAGGAGCAGCAATCGCCTTCAAGTCACAAAACTCTGCACCTCAATCTCTGACAGCCAGCCAACCATCCCTTCCTGTGAATCGCTTCTAGTCAAACTAACCTTCCCCCCCAACATTCTCCCACAGCTTCCTAATCATCTACAGACCCCCTGGCTATGACAGACAATTCTCAAGCAACCTCTGCGATTCGATAGCCACCATCCAATTAAACCATCCCACCCTGACTCTTCTAGGAGATTTCAATATCTGGCTCGACATCCCGACCAGCCCAATGACCCACTCTCTGGTTGACTACCTAGACGCGATTAACCTCCGTACCCACATAAATGGACCAACTCATTGCAAGGGAGACACCCTTGATGCCATCTTCAGCTCCCACAACCAGATACATCTGAACCCCCCACTTCTGTCATCTGGTCCGATCACTTCATTGTCGCTTTCAGCATTCGCCCACCCGCCCCCATCCCCGAAACCAGAACCTCAAAATCTGTGCAAATGCTGAAGAAACTAAAAATCCTTCCCGACCTTGCTGGTGCGCTCCTCCAGTCCCCCCCTACCTCCGCACGCAATGTAAACTTAATCCCCCGACGGCTTTGACACATGGCTCAGCACCTCACTAATCCTGCTCACGCCCACTTGCCAATCATCCGCTTGCCATAGCATGGTTCTAACATCGTTTACTCCAGAACTGAGGACTGCTAAACAAATATATAATTCACTTGAACGCAAATGGCGGAAAGATAAAACCACCCTAAGCAGATCTACCTTAGCCTAGCACCACCGCTGCTACTAAGCCGAAATCTGGAAAGCAAAGAATGCCCATTACAACTCTCAAATCCTCAACTGTAGAAACCCCAGCAAAGAACTCCACAAAATCATCTCTGAAGTCACCAAACCAGCATGTACAAGCACCCAATCAACCCCCTCTCAATCACTCTGTGACTCACTCTGTCTCCACTTCTACAACACAGCTCTTGAAAGAACAAACTCCCTAATAAACAATCTAGCCCTCCTGCACCCTCCGCACAATCCACCCACCCCGCCTCCCAACCCTCCGCCCGCAAATACAACCTACCGGACTTTTGATTCGTTCACACCGATATCAGATGACCAATTTACCAAACCTCTCTCTGTCCGGAAACCAATCTCCCGACAACCTCTACCTCAGTAACAGTAAGAAACCTTGAATGCGCGCTCAACTCTGACCTAACCCTATCACATCAAGTCAACAGCGTCTCTATGTCCTGCCACTACCACCTCAAAATTCTAAGGTGAATTTTTCCATACCTCTCCTTTCCCAACAGGCTTGCCGCGGTCCAATAAATTGTAATGTCAAGACTGGACTATGCCAACTCCCTCTACCTTGGAATCCAAGCATACCACATGACTAAACTACAAAGAGCACAAAATGCTGCAGCCAAACTACGACTAGCACTTAGCCCAAGAGACCACACTTCCCCAGCGCTCAAAACTCTCCACTAGCTCCCGGTTGGACGAATGGTGACCTTCAAAACCTTATACATCTCGCACCGAGCAAGGCACAAAACCAGACCACAATACCTTCAGGAGAAGCTAAAACCCTACCATTGAAGGTGAGAGGCCCCAAGCCCTGCTGGGAAATCACTCAACAGAGTCAATTAAGATACATCCCATGAGAGTATGAGACCAAGACCAAGTGAGAGTGTGGTTAAAGGCTTGTTATCAAAAGTTAGGGCAAACCAGAATCTACTCTGCTCACGCTGAGAGTGCTCTGCAGGAAACATGTTACAATACATTTTTATACAGTTTTCGCTATTCAAGGAGGGAGGGCCGATGGGGCACAGAATCAATCAGGATTGGTCACTAAGAGAAGGCACCTATAAGTGCTGTAGCGATGGTAATGGTGGATTGCTCCGCAGGCACATGATGAGATGACATGATGTTCGGGTCAAACGTTCAGCTGGGCTCAGCACCTTGGCATCTCAAGTGTGACGTGTAGACAACCTATCCAAAACATTGTGCCCTTGTGGCCACTCATTCCCATCCATTCAGAACTCTGACTGGTTTGTCCGGTCGTAAGGTCTGTATCGTTACACTTGTGAAAACATGGGTCTAAGACAAGCTTGTTCATCTCTTGGTCGTGAATTATTTCCTGTCATCAGAGTTATCACTTTCCTGCCAACAAACATTTAGGATATACGAGACAAGGGGTGGAGGTTAAGGGGTCAGTGGATGATCAGGGGTGTCCATTCTGCATTGACAAGGGGAACTTCAAAATACATGGCTAAAATGACCGGGTTACAGGAAAACACATATCATGGTGAACAGATATAGCATTGATGGGGTTTCAGGGTTTGGATGTCCATACATCCATAATTCTTTGTTGGAGTCAAGGTAATCAGGGGCAAACTGGGACCTCCTTTGCAATCTAGTCTTACACTATACAATAGCTCAATTCCCTCAGAGTACAATCAACATGCAGTCGTCTTCACGTAGCTGACTGTTTTGCACTTGAATAACACAGGTTAAAGGCATGCCTTCATTCTTATATGACTAAATGTCTGCACTACGAAAAGGAGCTGAAGGTTGCTTTACGGATAGCTGGATATCGGGGCATTTCTTTTTAGCTTAAAATTCACTTATTCATAGGCTAACTTCTAAATTACATTTATTTAGCGTTATACGTAGTTGCATTCAATTTTGGCAGAAGTGAGGTAGCATTGTGTGAGCTCATACAGATGTACATTCCGCTAGCCGTTTGTAATATTGTAATTAGTATTGTAAGCATTTCAAGAATATAAGTCAGCATTGGCTATGCTTTCAATATGGCAGATTAACATAGAAACTTCCAATTACACATGCATAAGCATTTACACCGTCTACTCGTAGGCCTTCTCAGCTCGTCAACAAGTTTGTATATTTTTATATGAGATGAAAAAGAAATGCTTGCTTTTATCTATGCCAAAATAAAATAGGTTAATTGGTTTAAGAATCTTCTTTCAGCTGTTGACTTTGCATTAGGGTACACAGGGATTATATTTTTATGACCTGGGTCTGTGTGGTGCGGGGCAGGTATATAGAGACAGATAGCCCTTGCTCTGGGCGGAATCTCGGATCAGCGAAGGGAGTCGGAAGACAAATGATACAGTGTGGATGTTGCGTTTTTGCAGTCAACCTTCTCATTGGAACCAAGCAGTTATGTGGACGGCCGAGGGGTGGAGGTGGGGGGAGGATTTTGCTTACTGTGTGTGCTCGGAGGAGAGGCTGCAAGCCAGAGTGAGCCACTAATAGCTTCCATTACAAAATGGAGTCTTTGACCTACAAATGGAGGCTTGACTTCCCCCAGTATTGATGGACAGGGTGCTTACGTGAATATCGTGGCACCCTGAGATAGTCTCCCACAAAAGAGTTCATGGTTCCTGAAGGTGTTCCCACACAGGTGCCTTCGGGCCGGGGCCATGGACCCAACGCAGCAATGACTTGGCCTACCCAGGAAGCATAGGAATATGCCCCCTCCTTCAACTCATTCCCCCCTTTTGTTACTTAAGTAATGAATATTGTAATTGCCTCAACCTTTTACATTCCTCCTCTTCTGCTACTGCTTCATCCCACGCGGGTGTCCCTTTTATCAGCATTCATGCCCTGCATACCGCTCTGAGACTGTGCCCCCTTCTAGCGTATTTATCTGGTGTGCAGCACAGGTAAATACATCCTCCATCACCATCCAAGTCAACCCATGTCTCCTTGTACCATTCTAACTCTCTGGGTTCTATTATGGTTGGTTTATATAAACTATCTAGTATGTGTCCTGTGCTGTACTCGGCGGTCATTCTATACTTGGGTTCTGTGCGGCTATCAGTTTGTACTTCCGCCTCATGTTTTATTTGTGCCACACCATTTACACGTCCCATTGTCACCATCATTAGTGCGCCATTTGGTACTGCATTTGCACAGCATCGGAGTCGCAGTTGGCACACACAAAAAATCAAGAGAAAAAAGATGAGAGGTATGCGGAGCTTTACCGTCATTCCAAGCCAGGAGGGAACACATGAGAAGAGATTGCCGAACCATGTGCTGGGCTGTGTCCCTCCCTCATCTTTCATTCACTCGCCAAGGTCGTGCACCGCAGCTATCACGTGTGAAAGAGAGACATTCTCAGCGTCTGCAGAGGGTACAAATGTGCAAAATGCGCTCGCGATTTTTCGGCAAACGCCTCCATTTATTGCAGTTAGTATGTCCAGCACGTATCGGTTCTGCATCATCATCAATCGCAAGGCTCGGAGTTCCTTTTTGATAACGTTGAACCACTCTTCAGTGTTGTTGGCCAATTGGATGAGCTACCACCTGGTGATCTGAAGCCATTTGGCGTTAGCTCTTGCCTGTATGCTGGGAACGAGGGACGCGGAAAATGTCTCTGCAGAGCTGAATAGCCGATATCTGTCGGGTATTTGGGCCAAAAGTTCAGAGGACTTGGTTGAAATATAGTTGGATGACCGTTTCTTTCTCTTTAATGGATTGTGGGCTCCCTCCTCATCTATGGCATATACTGGATCCGTCTCGAGCGGCATTCGTTCATCCGGGGTTGCCTCATGCTGGTGTTTTCCGCTAATGTGGCTATCTCTGGATCTTTGGTCTGCTTTCTGGGTGTCTCTGCTTTCTCTGGGTACAGCACTGCTTCTGGATCTTTCTGGCGCAGGGTTTCAGGCCAGAATCAACAGCTCAGCCCGGCTGTGAATAGTCTGCAAATCATTTTGAGGCCTGCTGAAGAGAACTCAGCTTGTGGGTTAGGCCTGTTCTTTACAAATTCTGAAGTAAAGTCTTGGCCTCTGAAGATTGATGGATTGAAGTCTGAAGTCTCCTGGCAGAGCGTCCCGCGGAAAGTGAAAAAGGGATCCCCATGTGTCCTGCACTGTCTGCTTTTATGTGTTTAGAAAGTGGGTGTGTGCGCAGCATCACTAAGCCAGCCCCTCTCTCAATTTATCATTGGCCAAGCTTTCCTTTCTCCCTTGATTGGGGGAACTGAGTTGTGAGTCAGAGTGATGAGGTAGATTTTATGGCCAGAGGGCCCTCCCCTGTCATCTTTACACACAAATCTATATTTGATCCAAATACATATTTTCCCAAATACACAGTTGTTTTTACATCACCTAGACACATCATATATCACATGAGGTAGGCACTGTTCCGACTCTGGCGTTTCTAGGAGCTTGGGTAAAGAAATAGCAACTTATTTTTTTATTTTAGTGGGTTATGCAACATTGGTTTTTCATTAAAAATTATACACATATACACGGCCTGTCCATACATACTCCAGTAAATTCCCATGTCTCTAGCTTAAACACAGAGTCTGTAGTATCAATAAATAGCGGGGTTTTGCCCCAGAACATCACACAAATTGGAGTTTGGGCTTGAATTGTGGGCAAAGTTTTCATTTTAAGGATCCCCAAATTT
This sequence comes from Ambystoma mexicanum, assembly GCF_040938575.1. Lineage (NCBI taxonomy): Eukaryota > Metazoa > Chordata > Amphibia > Caudata > Ambystomatidae > Ambystoma > Ambystoma mexicanum. Next base: position 207,326,424 of record NC_090932.1, read on the forward strand.
CACATTTCTGTCATCTGGTTACCAAGAGTTATCAGTATTTCTGTAAAATATATATTTGCTTTCAATTCAAAGTACTGCAGTGTTTGAGTCCGCCCGCAAAGTTTGGGGATGACAGTGATCACATGTCTCTCCTGGCTGGCAGATCTTTGTTGACAGGAAACATTCAAAATCACCATATCCTATTCAAGGGAAAAGGTCTTTTGTGTGGGCTCCAGCAAGCTGAGGTCAACAGACCAGGGGGCCACTTTGCATTTGGTTAGCATGACCATGTGATATCCTGGGCTTTCTGAGGTGAGAAGGTTTCCCAGCCTTTTGGCCTGTTAATCAAATCAGATTGTCTCTGGGAACAGCAGGTGGTTAGATTTCTAATTAACCTACAGTCTTTTGAAGTCCCAATTGTCACAGAAGGCTGATTAGCTTCTGAAGTAGCAGTTCTCCTGTCAGAGTTTAAACCGCTAGCGCCGCCTTGAGTCAAAAGCGGGTACTGCTTACATTTTTTTGAGTTGTCTTGAACTACTGCATTTCAATAGAGTGGTCTTTTGCTTGATAGTATAGGACCCTTGCTTAACATTGTTTTGATGGCATCCTCACAGTAGAGTGGTGATGTGGAACCCCCCACAAGAAGGTTGTATCTTTGGAGTGGTCTCGTGCCAACTGCGCAGTTCTCCTATTCTGGCGTGAATGTGGGCGGCGATAGCTCATCCCCACATCCACCCAGTCTATTGATTTAGTTTGTTCTGGGATAGAATAATGGGCGGCGACAGCTCATCCCCACATCTACCCAGTCTATTGATTAAACATGGGTCAAAACCCATGACAAATCCCCTCGCCCGACTGCGCTTTGATTCAAGTCGAGGGGAAGTCGGGTGCAAGGGAGGTTTTGAGCCCTTGCGCTGGTATGTCCCCATTATCTTCTTCCAATCCTGTAGGTGGCACAGTTCAGCATCTTTTCCTCCACCCAGTTGGATCGATCGGTTCTCCTCGCCGGTCCTGATGGGAATATTGGGCGGTACCCCGGGCCCCTCGGGTCTCTGCTCCCAGTCCCCGGATCGTCCTTCTTGGTCAGTCTCCATGGTTTCATCTCTCCTAGGATGATAAAGCAAAGCGGCAATACCTATTCGTAGACATTTCTTCACCACTATTAATGGTGTGGTGAACATATATATTTTATAGTTTAATATACCTAACATTTTACTTTTGAGATACAAGTTATCATTCAAAGACAGTGGTTTACAAGAGTATAATATTTTAGAGACTATATGTGGGATATTTTAGGGTTGGAACTGAATTAATCTGGAGCGGTCCCCTCTGGTATTGCGGAGGACTCCTCCAGTTGCTGCAAAGTGCGCCTGGGATGGCAACACTTTAGCTAGTTAATATGGACCCACTTGTCTTCCCCTTCCGCCAAACTGCCTTTGGGGATGCGGATCTTGTATGCAACAGGGGAGATCTTGTCTATAATTTCAAACGGTCCCTTCCATGTAGGCAAGAATTTTCGCTGTTTGGCCTGGTTCCTTTGGAAATTGTATAGATAGACCCGATCACCCACCTTATATTCCTTTCGGGTAGTTTTTAAATCATAGGGGGTCTTCATGCTCTCGGCTGATCTTTCTAGATTCCGCTGAGCATAGGCAAAAGCATGCTGAAGGTGTTTCCTTAAATTCTCCCCATACTCATGAGTTGTGGAGGCATTTATCAACGTTTGCTCTTGGGTTCTGTAGAGCAAATGCTGGGGATGCACCATCTTGCGTCCCGTCATCAACTCAAATGGTGACATTTTAGTTGCAGATGAAGGGGTAGATCTGATGGCCATTAGGTCCAGAGGTAATCGGATATCCCAACTTGGCCCAGAATCTGCCACAAACCTTTTTAATATGCTCACAATGGTTCAGTTATATCTCTCCACTGCTCCAGAAGAAGCTGGCCTGTAAGCAATATGTAGCTTTCTTTTGACCCCCAGTATCTCCCACATCTTTGTCATTACTTCACTGGTGAAGTAGCTACCTCTGTCTGACTCAATCCTTTGAGGTAGACCAAAACGGGAAAAGATGTGGTTAATCATCAGGGCAGCTGCTGTTTCTGCCTTGCAGTTTGGTGCCAGGAGACATTCCACCCACTTGGTAAACAAGCATGTAACGGTCATCATGTACTTGATTCCTCTAGACCAGCGGATTACAGGGCCTACAAAGTCGATTTGCAAATCTGACCATTGCAGTGTCATCCCCCTCTTTTGGAGAGGCGCACGGTGTGTGAAGGATGATGTCTGAAATTGTGCACACACAAGACACCCCATCAAGTATTGGTCGAGGTCCTGCCCCATGTGTGGCCAGTATGCAACCTCTTTTAAGATTTCCAGTGTTGTGTGAAACCCCCTATGACCGGCGGTGGCCGCATCATGGGCGTGACTTAACATCAGGCTTCGGAATGAGGTAGGGACCACCCACTGATCATGGCCAGCTTGGGATTTCCTTACCAACAAACCGTCTTGGATTCGGAACATCTTTGGACATTTCATCAACACTCTTAGGTCCTCTTTCCCAATGTAATCGGTATCCGTCAGGGGAAAGTTCTCAGGGTCCTCAAGGTGTTGGTAAAACTTACCAATAATTGGATCCCCCTTCTGAGCTGTAATTAAATCAGCATCAGGGGTCTCCTTACTCCATTGTGCAGTTGAAAGATCATTGTGAGCATTTGTCTGGGACCTAGTGATAGCAGTGGCCTGGATTTCCCCCAACAGGGACTCTATTTAGATTAGATCCCCGGTTTTGGCCAGCTAATCAGCTAAGTCATTTCCAGTTTTGTCTGGTCCCTCTACTTTGGAATGACCCTTGATCTTCTTCCAGTAGGTGGTCATCCCATTCGAGGTGACCAGATCATCAATGTTTTGGATTAACTTCCCATGTTTCAAGGGTTTGTTATTAGCACACAACATGCCTCCGGTTTTCCAATTAACCAGGTGCTCCACGAACCTGTTCCGTACATTATCCGAATCTGTGATTATGACCAGTTTGGGGAGTTGATTTTGGACAGAAGTGAGGATGGCCTGATGCACAGCCATCAATTCTGCCACCTGACTACTTTGGGGACCAATTTTGTATCCAGCGGAGGGTTCTGGGAACTCCTTCACCCATGCATTCCCTACACCAGCCACTAGTTCTTTCTCCCCGTCGTTGACAACATGGTAAGAGCATCCACCCACATAGACAGTGGGCATTCCCTCACACTTGTCTTCTTCAAAGACTTTGTGTGGGGAATTAAGGTATGCCTCCATGTTGTCCTTGATTTTTAGACTTTCATCCTCGAGACAGTTTTCTCTGGCACAATCATGCAAGTCAGCCAGACCTTGCGCGAGGGGACTCTTCTTGTTTTGGCCATATCTGACCTCCACAGGAAAACTTTGCATTGACAGAATCCAGGAAGTAATTCGGGAATTACTCACATTTCCGGCCCGGATTCTGTCACTTTGGAGATATTGCAAAGGCTGGTGTGGAGTCTCCACTATGATGTGTTCCCCCTGGACAAACGGGCGGTAATTCTTCAATGCCCACACCGTTGCCAGGAGTGCCTTCTCACAATCGTTGAATTTTTCCTCCACAGAGGATAAGGTTTTGCTCGCATAGGAGATTACTTTATTGACCTTGTCATGCTTTTGGTATAATACTGCCGTCAAGCACATATTAGAGAACCCCGTCTCCAGGAAGAACTCCTTGTTTCTGACAGGGTAAGCTAGGCAAGGCGCTTGTGAGAGGCTTCTTTTGAGTTGTTTTACCGCCTCTGATTGTTCTGGACCCCATTCCCACTTGACCCCCCCCCTTCAAGAGATGAATCAGTGGTCTAGTGATCTCTGCGTAGCCTTCAAAGAACTTTCTGCTGTAATTAGTCAGTCCAAGGAGGCTCCTTAGTTCCCGCAGAGTTGTGGGGTCTTTCAGCTTTTGAAGTGCTTCCACTTTCTTTTCTTGGGGACAGAGGCCCTGAATAGTAATCTCATGCCCCAAGAAATGAACACGGGTTCTACACCACTGTGCTTTCAGAAAGGAATGTTTTGCTCCGGCGGCCCTCAACTGTGTCAGAACATAACGGATCTCCGCTATGTGTTCCTCCACAGATGAACTTTTGATAAGGACATCATCTACATAAACCAGGTTACCCCTCGCACCCAGGTCGGGCATGGCCTTATGTAGGAAAATGTTGAATTCATTGCCGGAGTTGAGGTATCCGAAGGGAGTCCGGGTCCATATGTACTGCTGGCCCCCAAAGGTAAAAGCCAGTTTGTATTGGTCCTCCCTACTGACAGGCACAGTCCAGTATCCATTGGTCAGGTCTATTGCTGTGAATACCTGTGAGCCCTGAATCTGGGCCAGCCCTTGTTCAATGTAGGGCAGAGGCCATCGGGAAGTATGGACCCATTTGTTGAGCTCCCTAAGGTCGGCGCAGAGTCTACACTGGCTGTTTGGCTTCAATATTCCCAGCACCGGATTATTGAAGGTGCTGTGCACTGGACGTATTATTCCCCGGGACTCAAGGTTCTTAATTATTTCAGTAAGGGACTCCATGGATGCGAGAGGCAAGCGATATTGCTTCACAAACACTGGAGTCATTCCAGGGTCCGTGGGAATTGTTGTGGTGTGGATGTCGGTGCGACCACAGTCATATGAGTCTACCGCAAAGAGATCTTGGAAATCCAAGAAAACCTGTTTCAACTTTTGCTTCTGTTCCAGAGTCATGCAGGCCTCAGCTAGGTTGACCCTCTCTTCCACCATCTGCCAGAAGCCGGGAAAGACTTCTGGTTTGGCTATCTCAGCGGCCTCCTCCAGCTGGGTGGAGAAGTCCCTGGTCAGAGTGCTGATTTGGACTGGAGGCTTCAGGTGGGAAAGGCAGCCCTCATGGACCTGGAAAATCACCTCATCCCTCCTGAAGTCACAAGTCACATCTTCCTTACCATAAGGGCAAGAAGTGTACACCAGGAAGTTCCCCCCATGCCGGGTGAAAATCCTGTCTAGTGTTGTATTGTCCTCACTGTCATGTCAAAACAGTCCTTGGGGATTGGTCCTAACAGTTCATTTCCTAAATCAATGGAGAAATGTCGGTCATCAACCGCCATTCCAATAATGGTGCCTGCGGCTAGAGTAATACTCTTTAAGTCGCTGTTATCCACCTCTATTGGAATGGTGTCATGTTCTATGTTGACTAATGGTGTTGGGTTTACCCCTACCCCTTGCTGTTGGAGAGAAGCATTTAGATGAATGTAAGCATCAGGGTTTTTCAATTTTTGTCCTCTTAACTTTCACTTCCAGGGAGAATTGTCGGGTCCTTTCTGGGATGGTGACTTCCTTTTTAATCTGAATTTCAACTGCATAAGGTAGCAATTGAGCTGACCTAAATGCTTTTTCTGAATCATCAAAGCCCATGGGATTATCCGCTAATCGGGACCAAGCTTTGAAGTTTATTAGGTCCAAACTAATGGCAAAGCGATTGAGAATGTCACTGCCTAAGTAAAAGGCGGCAGTGACGTCTCGCACGACCCAACAATTATCGACTATGCTCTTGTTGCCAATGGAGATTTTGACCATACACCTGCTTGGCAGGAGATGTTTTGAATTGGGTGCTTCCAGGTCCATTTCCCATTTGTCTATCAGTTTGAATGTGGGAATGGCTGGATCTTTTGGGAGTCGGCGGAACATGGCTTCGCTAATGAAGCTCTTACCGTTGTTCACACCCACTCGAGCGAGAACAGAGTCCTTCCCATCATTTAACTGAACAGGGATGAACAACTGCTCTCTAATTTGCTGAATATCAGCCAGACTCTGAGCTGATTTCACATCTTTCTGGACTATAGGAGTGGGAGTTTCTGAATGTGGATTAGTAAAGAATTTCAGGGTGTTTCCTTCCAGTGTGGAATACCACCTTAAACTGGAAGGAAGGTTGATTTTCAGAAATAGAGAGGACCCCCCATCACCAGTCTGTTGTCCTACTGCTATTACTGTCACGTCTGGAATCTGGTTGTTCTGGAAGTGAAATTCTACTTGGTCAGATTTTTGTTCAACCATGTGGCAGGTGCCGTTTAAACTAACATGGTTGACACTCTGTTTTAATTTTATTGGTCGGCTAGTCTGGGTCCAGAGGACCTTGTTTACACAATCTATTAGGGGTGACAACCTTCTCAGGAGGTCATTCCCTAGTAAACAAGGGGTGCCCTCTGGAGTCACTACTATGACTGGTTGTTTCACCTTGTGTCGCCCATTTTTGATGTCCACATCTGCAGTCCCCTCGACAGGAATTTCCTTCCCGTCAAAGTTCTGCAGTTGTCCAGGAAGAGAGGTGAGAGGAATACGGTAATTCTCCCCCCTTCCTGCATTTAGTTCATCAAAGGCCCTTTTGGACAGAAGGGTAGCTTGGGATCCAGTGTCCACCTGTGCCAAAATTGAACCCTGCCCCTATACTTGTACCGGGGCATAGTATCTTCCCTCCTTCTCCTCAAGGGGGCACAGATAATGCACATTTTTGGACAACTGGTGGGCTAACTTTCTGGTTTTGGACATTGCTAGCGAAGAGATTTGGGCAGAATTCTGTGGAGAGCCTGGGGAATCTGAAAGAAAAAGTTGGTAACTGGAAATGGTTTCGGGTTCTGGGCCACCCCCCCTTTTTGGAGGCAGTCATCAGGATGGGTTTGACCCTCGGGATTTTGGTATTGTTGGTTTTGGGATGAGATGATGGGCGACGGTAGCTCAGTCTCCACATCACCCCAGTCTGATTTGGCATCCCTTGGGACCCATTTTTCCTTGGGAGGAGTTCCCCCATCTCTAAAGGAGAAGATCCTTTCCCCAGGATCCTCTGAGGATCCCTCTCCCTCAAATTGGAAGATCTGTACCTCCTCCACAAACTGGGTCTGTTTGGGTACTTTGTTTCTCCTACCTCCTCTCTGCTCCTTGGGTGGCAGACTTTCAGGGGTAGGAGATTTTGTTTCCGGTTCCTGGATTTCCAGGGGCTGTTTACAAGTTGGGACGGAAGCTTCCTCCAAGGCTTTACACCCCCCTTCCCCTTGTGCCTCCTCCCTGGGAACCGGTGGGTTATCGGGGTGCTGCCCCCGTCATTGTTCTGGAGAACCAGGTCCAGAGTTTGGGGAATTCTGCGGTGGCATGCTCATATGAGGGTTCTGTTGAGCCCTCAGTATGTGACCCAGATCCCGCGCCATATTTTGGACCTGGTGCTCAATTTGTGAAACCTGCTCAGGCTGATACGGGGCTCTATTTTCTCCCCTGGGCTGATCCCGGGAAGGGTAGCTATCCCTTCTCTGGTAGTACCCCTGGTTGGGAAGATTTTGGTACCCCTCCACCCTTGGCCTCCCCTCTCCCGGATTAGGTTGTCTGGGCTCAGGGAATTGGGGAAAGAAAGATGGATGATTTCGGGGCTGGAAATTGGGTGGATACCTCGGGAAAATGTTCTGCCCAGGATTTGGAGAATGTCTGCCCTCCTGTGGGAAGTTGGGAGGGAAGTTCCCTGGGTTAGGTGCTTGGCTGGATCCCCCCCCTTCGGCTGGAGGAGTCCACACATAACCCAGGATTGGTCGGTTTCCCTTGTAGCGGGGACGTACATAGTCAGGGCAGCGGGGGACCCCATTTGTGGGACTACCTCCTCGACTCCCTGTCTGTGACTGGCCCGAGGGCCTTCTGGGCTGTGAATTATTTGGTGCAGGCAGGTTTTTAGGCCCCCCCCATCTCCAAATCTAAATCGGGGGCAACCTTTACCTCTCCCACCTTGGCAGCAGCAGGGGTGCTGTTGGTTTTGGGGTTTTTCGACGCATTATTTTTAATTTCGATGGGCTTCTGCACCTCATAGATCCGGGTAGCCTGTTCAATGACCCAGTCTAAAGATCTTTTCTCATGAAAATCTCTCACGAGCTGGGTCATTATGTATTTGGGTAAGGCATGGAAAAACGTATTGATAAATTCTCTGCTATCCGTGCGCACCCTTCTGGTGGTCTGCGCAAAAGCACGTTTTAATTCTTGCACAAACTCTTGTGGGGCCTGATCCTCACCACTTTGCAAATTGTAGGCTGCCTTGCGAGCCTCTTGAGGATTTCTGTGAATAGAAAAATGTTTCAAGATGGCCACCTTATAGGTGGACCATCTTAAATGATTTTGGTCCTCTAGCCCCGCAAAGAAACTGGAGTATTCTGGGGAGAATGTCCATTTGACGTACTGGATGCAGCTACTGCTGTCCTTCAAATGGAAAGTCTCCATCATTTGCTCATAGAGCTCCAAATGTTCCCAAACAGAATACTTGGCGTTCTTATGATAAGGCGTGATGACACTCCTTATTGCCTTAATTTGTTTCAATGGGTCCTTAAGCAAGGCCCTTTTTGCCTTATTGGCCTTTTTGGTTCGGGTAACCCTGGTCGATTCATCCTCCGACTCAGAAGCGCTGCTCCCAGAGGTGCCCGTCTGATCTTCCAGGTTTTCCCGGATTCTGCGAGCCTGGGAATGGCTGGCAGAATGTGGGGACCTGGTCTCCTGTGTCCTGTGACACTCAGAGGAGTCTTCAGATCCCTCCTTGCTACCAGGATTTGCTGGGCATCCCCCCCACTGACCTAACTGGGCAGAGGTTTTCAGGATGCCCTTAATGGGCCTACTCTCCTGGGGTTCCCCACTTAATTGCACTGTGCTTGGGTGCCCATACCCGGATACCCGCCCATCCATTCCTGGGAGGTACTGGCCTATGAGCCCCATGCTTTTGGCTGGATAGTAATCTGCCATCCCTGTGGCCCGGTGCTCATGTGCGCCAGGGGACATGGGGGTGGCAGAGTCCAGGGACTGAGAGAGATGAAGGCCTCCGGTACTAGGGCTCCCGAGGTTATGTTCTGGTACTTCCCTTTCCCAGCGAACCTTGTCTCTATTAGCCCCTGCTCCCTGCTGCAATGCAAGAGCCTGCGCCTTCAGTTCCTCAGTTAAGGCCTTACTAGACTCTATCAGTCTCTCCTGCATGGCTACCTGTTTCTGGAGCCTATCATTGTGCTGACAGAGAGCCTAATTTTCTCTCTGTGCCTCCTGGTTGGTCCTGGAGTACTGGGCCAGTCTTTGCTGCAGGAGGGTTACCTCCTGAGTCCCTTCCCTACTGGCCTGCTCCTTTCTTGCCAGAGCCTCCTCCACCCTCCTGGTGTGCTCTAACAAGTTCTGGTTTTCTTTTTGGAGGTCACCCAGTCCCTGGAGGGCCAGGTGATTTTCTTCCATTTTTCTTTTTAAATGGCAGACTTCCTGGCCTAAGGTGTCCCTTTCCTGACCAAGAGCCTGAATTTGTGACGCCAGGTTGTCCCTCTGCCTTTGAAAGGCACCAGCTTTCTGGCGCTCTTCATCAAACTCTGCCTGGGTATCCAGGTCTTTCAGAATCAGTTTGTTGCTCTCTGCCTTCACTCTATCTAGATGACTTTGCAGGGTGGCTACCTGCTCTGTGCATGCCCTGTTAAAGTCTAGCTGTTGCTCCAGCTTTTTCTGGCTCTGCAGGAGGGAGTCCAAACCTTCTTGGTACTCCTTCTGCGAGGCCAGGAATCTGGTATCCTGGTCAGACTTTTCCTGTTGCAGGATACACATGTCCTCTTTGATTCTAATGAGATACTGTCTGCTCTCATTTTCTGACTCCTGGCTCCTCTGCAGCCTCTGCTCAGAAGGGACCAGGTCAGATTGGGCCTTCTGTAACGCCATCTGTTGCCTATTTGCCAGATCATGGCCTTCAGCACATTTATTCTGTATGACTCCCATATACAGGTACAAGTATGCCGCTATCCTGGCAATCTTGTTATGTTCCTCTTTGGCTTTAGGGGCCATATATAGTTCACTCAGGGCCACATGTAGGGGACCCTGATCTCTCCATATATCTGACCCTGTTTCAGTGACCTGTTGCGTGATTGCCTGCAACCAGACCGTTTGGCCCTGTTGAGTCCACTCACCTCTCACAAATAGCTTATGTATGATGTGCTCCCTCGCTATTTTCATGTCTACCAAGGTCATCATTCTAGAAATTGAATTCCGTCCCGACTTACAGAAATTAGTATTTTATTTTTGCAAAACAGACCTTTCCCTTAGAGCGTCCTTTTGATGAGTGCTTTACAGTGTAACACAGCGTGGTGATCCGACCGGATGTATGTTTCTTGTCAGTTAGCACACTGTATTAATCTGCACAAGTGATAGATCTAATCCGGAATCCCCGGCCACGAGCCCCCAATTTGTAAGAGGATTCAATTCAACACTATGGCTAAGTCAATGCTTAGTCTGGGATACTGAATGGAAACCCTTATTGATATATCTTTATGTCCAGTTCATGAGTTCTGGATGACTACCCCTATATAAACACCCCTCTCTTAGAATCCCCTTGACCCCTCTGAGTCAAGAATTAGTTCTATTTTGCAAGTTTAAAAGGTTTATTTGAGAAATAAAACAAAATATAGATACCACGCTTTTATAATAAATTAATAATCGATATCGCCCTTATAAATATAATGTTAATCAACAATGGGTAATCTGACACTAGCACACTTCTTTATAATCAATGAGGAGTTGGTGTAGGATGGATAAGGCAGCGAAAATACTTTTATGGTTTCAAATGGATGCAATGTTGAATGAAATTGCAGTACAGAAACTAACTAATATGGTTTCACAAGATATCATATGTTCACTTTTCCCCTGGTGGCATTTCACCCCCCCCCTATATGCAATGCAAGGAGATGGAAGTAACACACACAGTTCTCAGGAATGCAATCAAATACAATACGAAATTCAATTCCCACCCCAGCAAGCTTAGAGAAAACAGGTATGAGTTTTAAAACACAGGCCCAAGTGCTTTGAATGGGGTGGCAATGAAGTGAGAAATATGCTGAAAATGCTTTTAATTCCCTTTAGGAGGTTCAGGGTGAGTGAGAGATACTTGGGATGAGCTCAGGCTCATTTTAGCAATGATTCAGGGATGGTTATTAAGAGGCAAACAAATTTTTAGCAAAGGAAAGCAAAAAGCTGCTATCTTTTTACAGGTAAAGAAATCAGGCCAAATCGCAAATCGCGGCAAAATTCCCGAGTGCGTGAATCACGATTACGGCAAAAGTATAAGGAGTAGCAAGTTGGTTCTAGGTTCGTTGGAAAGCTGAGATTCTAAGCTTTCAGAGGAAAGTTAAACCAAGTTCCAGAGATATGAACGATTTTGTAAAGGTTGTTTTTCGGATTTAATGTAACTCAAATTGACAGGTGACAGCTTAGAAAATGACAGGTGACACGATTTCTAGGAGACAGTTCTAATCAGATTAAAATAGTTGGATTAAATTATTTTAACTAAGAGCTTATTTCTGTCACAATCTGATCTAAGTACTCACTCCTAGCTTTGAAAGGAATGGACCTCGCCACGGATCGGGTCAGGATTGGCTGCGGTTCCCTCGCCACGGACGGTCTCTGCACGCAGCGCCTGGGTCAGCTCCGCTCTGCTGGGTCTGTCAGGCACCGGTTCTGCTCACAGCGTCTGGGTCAGCTCCCCGGATACAGCGACCTGTGGTTCTCTGGATCTTTGTTCTGCTTTCTGGGTGTCTCTGCTTTCTCTGGGTACAGCACTGCTTCTGGATCTTTCTGGCGCAGGGTTTCAGGCCAGAATCAACAGCTCAGCCCGGCTGTGAATAGTCTGCAAATGATTTTGAGGCCTGCTGAAGAGAACTCAGCTTGTGGGTTAGGCCTGTTCTTTACAAATTCTGAAGTAAAGTCTTGGCCTCTGAAGATTGATGGATTGAAGTCTGAAGTCTCCCGGCAGAGCGTCCCGCGGAAAGTGAAAAAGGGATCCCCACTTGTCCTGCACTGTCTGCTTTTGTGTGTTTAGAAAGTAGGTGTGTGCGCAGCATCACTAAGCCAGCCCCTCTCTCAATTTACCATTGGCCAAGCTTTCATTTCTCCGTTGATTGGGGGAACTGAGTTGTGAGTCAGAGTGATGAGGTAGATTTTATGGCCAGAGGGCCCTCCCCTGTCATCTTTACACACAAATCTACATTTGATCCAAATACATATTTTCCCCAAATACACAGTTGTTTTTACATCACCTACAAACATCATATATCACATGAGGTAGGCACTGTTCCGACTCTGGCGTTTCTAGGAGCTTGGGTAAAGAAATGGCAACTTATTTTTGATTTTAGTGGGTTATGCAACATTGGTTTTTCATTACAAATTATACACATATACACGGCCTGTCCATACATACTCCAGTAAATTCCCATGTCTCTAGCTTAAACACAGAGTCTGTAGTATCAATAAATAGCGGGGTTTTGCCCCAGAACATCACACAAATTGGAGTTTGGGCTTGAATTGTGGGCAAAGTTTTCATTTTAAGGATCCCCAAATTTCACATTTCTGTCATCTGGTTACCAAGAGTTATCAGTATTTCTGTAAAATATATATTTGCTTTCAATTCAAAGTACTGCAGTGTTTGAGTCCGCCCCCAAAGTTTGGGGATGACAGTGATCACATGTCTCTCCTGGCTGGCAGATCTTTGTTGACAGGAAACCGTCAAAATCACCATATCCTATTCAAGGGAAAAGGTCTTTTGTGTGGGCTCCAGCAAGCTGAGGTCAACAGACCAGGGGGCCACTTTGCATTTGGTTAGCATGACCATGTGATATCCTGGGCTTTCTGAGGTGAGAAGGTTTCCCAGCCTTTTGGCCTGTTAATCAAATCAGATTTTCTCTGGGAACAGCAGGTGGTTAGATTTCTAATTAACCCACAGTTTTTGAAGTCCCAATTGTCACAGAAGGCTGATTAGCTTCTGAAGTAGCAGTTCTCCTGTCAGAGTTTAAACCGCTAGCGCCGCCTTGAGTCCAAAGCGGGTACTGCATGCATTTTTTGGAGTTGTCTTGAACTACTGCATTTCAATAGAGTGGTCTTTTGCTTGATAGTATAGGACCCTTGCTTAACATTGTTTTGATGGCATCCTCACAGTAGAGTGGTGATGTGGAACCCCCCACAAGAAGGTTGTATCTTTGAAGTGGTCTCGTGCCAACTGCGCAGTTCTCCTATTCTGGCGTGAATGTGGGCGGCGATAGCTCATCCCCACATCCATCCAGTCTATTGATTTAGTTTGTTCTGGGATAGAATAATGGGCGGCGACAGCTCATCCCCACATCTACCCAGTCTATTGATTCAACATGGGTCAAAACCCATGACATGAGTGTGCCGTTGCAGTGTGAGAAAAGATAACATTCCTGCTCATAGTTTGGGGTTGCGAGAACTGGGGCAGTAGATATCAGCTCTTTCAGGGTGTTGAAGTCCGTGTGCATTTCCTGTGTCCACTGCAGCTTAGTGTTCTCCCTTTGTGCTTCTTTGAGTGCCTGTAGCAGGGGCCTCGTGTGTGATGCATAATCTAATATCCACATACGGCAGTAGTTGCACATGCTGAGGAACTTCTGCATTTCCTTTACTGTTTTGGGTTCCTTCACTGCTCTTATGGCCACTGCTCTGTCTGGAATGATTCTTTTACCATCTTTGGAAATCAATTGTCCTAGGTATAGTACTTCTGTTAAGCAGTATTGCATTTTCTGTCTATCCACTTTGTACCCTTTTTGTGCGAGATGTGTCAGCAAGGTGATGGAATCTTTTCTGCACTCCTTTTCACTTTTCCCGCAGACTAACAGATGATCTACGTGCTGAATTATGGAGGTCGTCGTGTGTATGTTTCCGAGATCCTTGTGTAATATTCTGTTAAAAATGCTGGGACTCTCGCAATACCCTTGGGGCAGTCTACAATGTTCGTACCTATCCCCCCTAGTGTGAATGTTGTCAGATACCAGGAACCTCGATCGAGTGGGATGGAAAAGAAGAGATTCTTTAGATCCACTACGGTGAAGGGTGTGGCTTCTGTTGGAATACTGCATCGAACTGAGGCAGGATTTCGGACAAGAGGGAACTCTTTTTGTACTACGTCATTGAGGGGGCGTAAATCTTGGATCATCCTCCATGCCCCTCCCTTCGCTTTCTATATTGGGTAAATACAGGTGTTGCAAGGTGAGCTAGATTGAACTATTATGCCCTGGACCATCAGTGCATAAATTGTGTCTTTTATTCCTTCCTCCGCTTCTCTGGATATGGGGTATTGCTTTACCTGTGGTAGGATTGCCCCAGGTTTGAGTTTTATCTTTACTGGTGTCACTTCATGCAGTAACCCTACATCGTCGGGGCCTGTGCTCCACAGCTGTTGTGGTACTTGGGCCATGTCTTCCTCAAAGTATGCTGGTGGGGCTTTGATCATTGCCACGAGGGGTAGCTGCACCTCTCTCCTTTGGTTCATGACGTCACAAGGAATTGCAATCTCCATTACTATTTCCCCATCGTCTTCTGTGTCACCAAAAAGTTATTCATCAGTTAAATCTCGCAGGGCCTTATCGGCGTCAATACACAGCACTGTTCTGCGCTGGCATCCCTGCATGTCCATTGCTATCACTGCTATTCTCTGGGCCGATACTTGTACTGCATGTATGTCCAGGGACACGATGGACCATGGCACTATTTCTGGGTCTGCTACTGAACGGAAAACGAATTCTGAGGGGACTCTCCATTTTCTATTCTTGAGTTCTGGCACTACTCGCGTTAGTATTCTCAGCACTTGTATGAACATGTCTGGATTCATGGGTATTCCTCATGTTTGTGGAAAGTCTGCCTGTGTGTGCATCACTAACATGGCACAAATTGTGCATATGCCTGGTGTAGAACACACTATTCCTCTCAGTGAATAAGATGTTCATGTTAAGCTTACTGAGTAGGTCCCTTCCCAGCAGGTTGACGAGTGAGCACTCATAGTGCAACACGGGGGCACGTATGGTTTTCCCTCCTACTGTTATGTCCAACTCTTCAGTGTACGGAACCTCAACCACCGCCCCAGAGAACCCCTGAGTTTCCAAGGTCCGATAAGAAAGCGGGAACCTGCCTTCACTGACGCATGATTTTTCCGCTCCCGAATCCACCATAAAAATAAATTGCTTATTGCCTATCGCTGCCCCAACGAGTGATTCATCTGCTGCATACGGGCTATCGATAGTATTAGACATGCAAGTGCTCGCTGTGGGCTGTCCTATGCTGAGTGCCACGGGAGTTCGTCTACACAAAAAACATTTCCTGTTACCATTGCTGTCCCCCTACATGGTGCATTTGGCGTCCCGTTTACTGTGGTGGCGCAAGCATGACTGCGCACAGAGGCAGTATTACTATGGCATTGGGGGTGTGGGGACGTATCTTGTGAGGGCAATGGATGCTCGCCCTGTCTATTGATCTTGGCTGTTACCTGTCCAATTTGCCACCATCTGCATTGGTATCCCCATCTGTCCGTCTTCTTCCTCCCGCTCCCGTCCTGCTGCGCTGGTAGCTGCTACCGCACTGACCTTCAACAGTTTGCTCTGCACTAATTACGCTTCAGCCGCCTCTGAGCTATTTCCTTTTCTTTCTCTTTGATCCTCTTGCATTGGTGCACTATAATGCTTTGAATTTCAGGCCACCCCTTGGCTTCTATCCCAGCTATTTTGTCAAGGGCATTCTGCAATTCCTTGGGGAGCCCCTTTTTTATAATGAAATAAAACAGGGATGTTGATTGATCCCAGGCCATACCCGTTTCCTCTCTCCACATGTCTTGCACCCGGATAATAATGGACATTGCATCTTCCTCATCATTCATTGTACATTGCATCACTGACTGTAAATCAGGAGTGTCTGGGAATGTTTCCCTCAACGCATCCCACATGCACGCTTGCACTGTGTTAAACGAGGCCCCATCATGGCGGTCACAATCTAATGTTATTCCCAGGAACCCCGCCTTTGCCCAAACCCTTTTAGTCTGATCTCCTACGCCAGACACCAGCAGGCATTTAACATCCACTGCCAAGGGCACTCCTGGCATATGTTTTTCAAATGCCTATATCATTTTCTGGCCACTCCAGATAGTGGGGGTAGCTGCTTAAGCAAGTCGGCCTTGTCCATTTGAGCCCAAGGTATGTAATTTGGCCTCCCCGCTCCTCTGTGTATCAGAGGCAGCTGTAAATTCTTCCCCCCTTTTTAGTACTCACCTTCTTCCCTGTCTTTCTGATCACTGCCATGCGCCCTGCCCTGTTTCTTAACCTCCCACTCCATTCCTCCGAGGGAGATGCTCCCTCCCTAACCGAAACTCCACCAGTGGCTGATCCCAACCTTCTCCCCTCTTCCTCTTGCTCTTCTATGTCGCTCCAATATTCTTCCTCCCGATCCAACACTGCCCCACCTTCCTCTATCTCCCGCTCACTGTCAGCTGGTTGTATTTCTATTATTCGCATGGGGGTATCATTTATCCAAAAAAGTATCTCACCTTTTTTCCACCCATCCTCTTCTGTCACCACGCTTGGTTGAGGGGTCTCATTAAGTTGGGCTCGGGGGGCGAGTGACCCCCCTTGTTCGCCCATGGCCCTTAGATGAGACAGCTCTGCCCGAGCCATCGTCAGCCGTGAGTCTAAATCTTGTGTGAGCTTTTCGATATCAATTGAGGGAGTACTCACCTGTCTGATGGTCCCCTGACTCCCATATGGGGTGACGCTATACCGTAAGGCTTAATTGTGGGGGGTGCCGTGGGTTCGCTCTACATATTCAGGATCACTATATTCTTCTGCGGGTACTGGCTTTGATAAGAAGGGATCAACGCGTGTGACCTCTATTGGTGTTTCGCCCTGTGTGGGTAGTCCTTCACTGCCAGCTGTTGCGAGGGCAGATGTGTTAAGTTTGCTGCCATTTTCCGGTGGTATCTCTTCAAATAGGCGCCACCGGTCTAATATCTACCTTCAGTTTTGCAATTGTTTGCCCTTGTATTTAATGAACAAGCATGTGGCAACCATGTCTAACACCTCTTTGTCAAAAGAGCCCCCTTCTGGCCATACTTGGGGCAGTCCCTCCCCTTTCAGCTCCACGACCCACTGTTTGTGGTACTTTATTGATTTTTTCTGCTCACCCTAGTAGAGTTTTCAAATATGGGCAAGGGGCGTTTCTGCACCCATAGTGTTTGACTTTCAATTCACCTTACCTTCCACTGTTTGTACCCGTTTACTTCTCCTATCACTTTAACACACTTCACACTCCTTTCCACTCTGAATTAGGTGTTCACTTACTTTTCAATGTCTTAAAAACCGTATTATCATTCATGCAACCTTTTCCGTACAATACCAAACCAAATCTGCGTTTTACTGTTATGCACAAGAAATACTCTTTTCATATGCAAGACACAAGACAAAACATTTAACAATTCACACGGACACCAAGAAACAAACACCCCAGATTACTTTACACCATCCCGAATACCCCGTTCTTCTCTGAGTTTTAATCTCTTCCTCCACCTTACTTCCAGTTCGTCCACATGAAAGAGAGAGAGGATAGATAAGATAAAAGTTGGAAAAAACGTTCCTAAACTAAATAATACTCCGGGTCCTCCCTTGAGCCCCTACTTTATCTTCTTTTTCTCAATTTCTCATACCCATATATCCTGTACTAGTCGAGATAGCACTATGCGGTGCTGCCTTCCACCCCCCCACGGAGATAGGATCCCTGTCAACAGCTTGTCACCTTGTACTTCACCACAGTCCTAATGGCCATATGCGATAGAATGAGAACAGTAGGAAATATAGAAGAACCCCTGACCCCCAGAACCCCTTAAATCTCCCTAAGCTTCAACCCTCAAAACTTTTTTATCAAAAATCTATGCCGTTTTATCCCAAGACCTCCTAATCTGACTCCCACCCATGCCTTTAGTATCACTCGCACTTGATACTCACCTGTCCATCTTGATCTGGAGCCGATCAGGCAGGGCGCCGCTCCTCGCTCAAAGACCACGCCCGGCTCCGGCGAGTGGTACGTATGAGTTTTGTTAAGAGGGATCCCGTACCCGCTCGACCTACTGCGTGCGCACGTCTAGGTATACCAGTTGCAGTTGGTGGGTAGCTCAGCTCTTGAGGGAGCGCGCTCATAGTCAAAGCAGAAACCGCGTCGGGGTCACCAATGAAGGTGAGAGGTCCCCAGCCCTGCTGGCAAATCACTCAACAGAGTCAATTAAGATACATCCCAGCAGGGAATGAGACGAAGACCAAGTGAGAGTGCAGTTAAAGGCTTTTTATCTAAAGTTAGGGCAAACAGAATCTACTCTGCTCGCGCCGAGAGCGCTCTGCAGGAAACATGTTACAATACATTTTTTATACAGTTTTCGCTATTCTAGGAGGGAGGGCCTGTGGGGCACAGAATCAATCGGGATTGGTCACTAAGAGAAGGCACATATAGGTGCTGTAGGGTTGGTGATGGTGGATTGGTCCGCAGGCACGTGATGAGATGACATGATGTTCTGGTCAAGCGCTCAGCTGGGCTCAGCGCCTTGGCATCTCAAGTGTGACGTGTAGACAACCTATCCGAAACATTGCGCCCTTGTGCCCACTCATTCCCAACCATTCAGAACTCTGACTTGTTTGTCCGGTGTTACGGTCTGTGCCATTACACTTGTGAAAACATGGGTCTAAAACAAGCTTGTTCATCTCTTGGTCGTGAATTATTTCCTGTCATCAGAGGTATCACTTTCCTGCCAACACACATTTAGGATATACTAGACAAGGGGTGGAGGTTAAGGGGTTAGTGGGTGATCTGGGGTGTCCATTCTGCATTGACAAGGGGAACTTCAAAATACATGGCTAAAATGACCGGGTTACAGGAAAACACATATCATGGTGAACAGATATAGCATTGATGGGAGTTCAGGGTTTGGATGTCCAAACATCCATAATTCTTTGTTGGAGTCAAGGTAATCGGGGGCGAACTGGGACCTCCTTTGCAATCTAGTCTTACACTATATGATAGCTCAATTCGCTCAGAGTGCAATCGACATGCAGTCGTTTTCACGTAGCTGACCGATTTGCACTTGAATAACACAGGTTAAAGGCATGCCTTCATTCTTATATGACTAAATGTCTTCACTACGAAAAGGAGCAGAAGGTTGCTTTACGGATAGCTGGATATCGGAGCATTACTTTTTAACTTAAAATTCACATATTCATAGGCTAACTTCTAAATTACATTTATCTAGCGTTATACGTAGTTGCATTCAATTTTGTCAGAAGTGAGGTAGCATTGTGTGAGCACATACAGATGTACATTCTGCTAGCCGTTTGTAATATTATAATCAGTATTGTAAGCATTTCAAGAATATAAATCAGCATTGGCTATGCTTTCAATATGGCAGATTAATATAGAAACTTCCAGTTACACATGCATAAGTATTTATACCATCTACTCATAGGCCTTCTCAGCTCGTCAACAAGTTTGTATATTTTTATATGAGACGAAAAAGACATGCTTGCTTTTATCTATGCCAAAAGAAAATAGGTTCATTGGTTTAAGAATCTTCTTTCAGCTGTTGACTTTGCATTGGGGTACACAGAGACTATATTTTTATGGCCGGGGTCTGTGGGGTGCGGGGCAGGTTTATAGAGACAGATAGCCCTTGCTCTGGGTGGCATCTCGGATCAGCGAAGGGAGTCGGAATACAAATGATACAGTGTGGATGTTGTTGCGTTTTCGCAGTCAGCCTTCTCATGGGAACCAAGCAGTTATGTGGACGACCGAGGGGTGGAGGTGGGGGAGGATTTTGCTTACTGTGTGTGCACGGAGGAGGGGCTGCGAGCCAGAGTGAGCCACTAATAGCTTCCATTACAAAATGGAGTCTGAGACTTACAAATGGAGTCTTGACTTCCCCCAGTATTGATGGACAGGGTGCTTATGCGAATATTGTGGCACCATGAGATAGTCCCCCATGAAAGAGTTCATGGTTCCTGAAGGTGTTCCCGCACGCGTGCCTCGGGCCGGGGCCCTGGACCCAAAGCATCCATGTCTGGGCCTACACAGGAAGCATAGGAATAAGGGAATGGAGCTTCTAACTCCCTCCTTCTACTCGGCATCCATCAAACACTCTAAAATCAAGCTCTGCCCGCCTCCTAGTGATACCAAACACCAGCTCAGTCAAGTTAGGTCGATCATCATTCTCAGCCTTGGCCCCCACTCTGTGGAACTCACTTCCTCCCCACATCCGACTCACTGAAGACCTCATGTCTTTCAGCACATTACTGAAAAGTGGCTCTTCCCTTAAAATCAACTCTTAGCGCAAACAAAACAAACAACCACAATAAACAGAATCCAAGGTTGTTGAATCAAAAATAACAATCTAGCGTAGAGACCAATCGAACATGCAGAAAACTAAATCGGCCATTGTAATTAAAATGGAGAAACCTAGTAGAATGGATGAAATGGATGAAGTAGATGAAACGTTTGAATTGGATAAAACGGATGGAATGGATGGAAAAGACAAAGTGGATGGAAAGGATGAGGTGGATGGAACGAATGAGATGAAGCGGATGATTGGATAAAGCGGATAAAATGGATGGAACAAATTAAATGGATGGAACAAATGAAGTGGATGGCTGGATGAAGTGGATGGAACGGATGAGATGAAGCGGATGATTGGATGAAGCGGATAAAATGGATGGCTGGATGAAGCGGATGGCTGGATGAAGCGGATGGAACAGATGAGGCGGATGGAACGGATTAGGCGGATGGAACGGATGAGATGAAGTGGATGATTAGATGAAATGGATAGAACGGATGAGGTGAATGGAACGGATGAGGTGGATGGAACGGATGAGGTGGATGGGACAGTTAAGGTGGCCGAACGGATGAAGTTGATGGAATGGATGATGTAGATGGAACGGATGAAGTGGGTGAGCAGATGAGGTAGATGGAACAGATGAGATGAAGCGGATGATTGGATGAAGCAGATGATTGGATGAAGCGGATAAAATGGATGGAACAAATTAAATGGATGGAACTAATCAAGCAGGTGAACAGATGAAGTGGATGATTGGATGGCTGGATGAAGTGGATGATTGGACAAAGTGGATAGAACGAATGAATCGGATGGAACGGATGAGGTGGATGGAACGGACGAAGTGGATGGAACGGACGAAGTGGATGGGAACGGAAGGAGTCGATGGGAACGGAAGGAGTCGATGGGAACGGAAGGAGTCGATGGGAACGGAAGGAGTCGATGGGAACGGAAGGAGTCGATGGGAACGGAAGGAGTCGATGGGAACGGAAGGAGTCGATGGGAACGGAAGGAGTCGATGGGAACGGAAGGAGTCGATGGGAACAGATGGAGTCTATCAAATGGATTTGGCGAACAGGTAGAATAAACAAATGAAAAGGATGAATAGCTTACAGAATGGAACACATGGATTGAATCAAGTGGATACAACAGATGCAGCAGATGAAACGGACACAGTAGCCTGAACTGAAGAAGTGGATGAAACAAACAGAGTGGGTGAATGGAACAAGCTGAATGAATGGAACGGGCAGAGTGGATAGAACAGGCAGAGTGGATGGAACGGATGGAATGGACAGAACAGATGGAGGGGACGGAGCGGATGGAGTTGATGGAAAGGATGGAGTGGGTGGAACAGATGGAGTGGATGGAACTGATAACCACCATATTACACTACCATGCTTACTCTCTCCTATACACCAACACGCAACTAGAACACAGTGATACTGTGACACATTCGGTATAGCTGTTCTCATACTAACAACCGCCACATACTCCTCATCATCCTAATTAAACATCAGCTAAGCACACCGCTAGCTTAAGCGTCTCCTCAGACCTAACGCAGCCACAAATCAGTCTGGGCATCATACCGCCAGAATGAACACATATACCTCACCTCCCAACCACTACACCTACCGCTAGAAAGAAGCTATCATACAACTACCGCACTGGCTGCACACATATCCGGTGCACACATGCACCTTATGACTCTTTCTCTCTCTACCGACTTGAACTACGGTTCCCGAGGGGGTTCAAACTACCAGCGCTTTGAGGTCATACCAATGATACATAAGGTGCTATATAAATGCCAAGTAACATACCATAACATAACAGATGTCTGTTCGTCTGTGCATAAGATCCTGTTAGACGTTGACCAGTCCTGGGATGGTCATACATCAATAATTGTAGGCAGCAAATCAGCTGTGGGAGGACTGGTTGAGGGAGATGATGGCAGCAAGGCTGTGGAGGTATACACAGATGCTATGGAGGATGCTGGTCTTCCCCAAGAATAGGCCTCTGCTGTGGCAGCTTCAGGAGTGGCAACAGCTATGGAACCTACACTGTAACTTGGGTTGATTCTCTTCTAGCCTGGGGGCAGGCATTCAGGCATGACCAGTCTGCTTGCCATGCCGCCTGTGTCTCGACTGCAGCAATGTGCCAACTGTCCCTCTCCAATATCATCCTCCATTGCCAGATGGTGCAAGCCAGCCAGCGGCATGCTCAGTCCCATGCCATCTTGAATGGGCTGCTGGTCAAGCAGGTGAAAACCCTTTCCTACCAAGGGCGTTCAACCAAGGAATAGAGCATTAAGGCCACACAAGTGGGGAAAGAACGCTATATAAATAAGCAAATACAATACAATATACAGATGTTTGTGGAGTGAGATGGCACCACCACCTCTCCCTCGGCAGCATATCTTCTGGCACTGAATGCTTGCTAGGTGGGTTTGCAGGTCTGGTTGCGGGCAGCATTATAGCAGTGTTTCATGGAGTTGACTAGATGCCATGGGCTTGCCATGAGTCAAATGTGTCCTGGGTATTTAGAGTCCTAGTTGGGGAGGGCGCAGAGTTGTGATTGTCTTTCCTGTGCTTACTTCAGAGAATAACAGCAGAAGCCTCTTTATGGAGCATTTTTATGGGGCATATATATTAGTGGGTGTGGCCAGATCATAGAGCCTGCTGACCCAGGTTCGAATCCCAACAGGGTCAAACTCAGCTTTTCATCCTTCTGAGGTCGATAAATGACCACCACACGCCGTGGGTAAGAATAAGCAGTGCTCAGATGCCTGAGAGTTTGTAGCTATATAAATACAAAAAAAAAATAATAATAATATTATATCTGCGTGCTTCTCTGTACAGCAAAGAGAAGAGCTAGAAAATACGGTCAGGCATTTATCAGAAGAGCATAAATACTTTAAAGATGGGGTCAACCAGTGATGGGTCTTAGGTGCCACAACATTTCATGGCTAAATGACTAGTAAAGAATCGAACTGTTCCCCCGCATTTTCTTATGTCTTCGGGTCTCCATATGCCATGCCATCCAATATCTCCAATATTCTGTATTTTCTGTGGTTTTCCTTTCATTCTGTCACCATGGTGCTACTTTTTAAGTAACTAAGGGGTACGTACTCCAATCTCCAGAATGCGAGGCATGAAACAAGACTGAACATGAACTCCATCGTTCAGGCTTCATATAGAGCATGTGAAGCTGAACTCAAGGGAACCCCCCCAAAGAAAATTCTAGAGATTCTTCCCAGTTAAAATCGTTAAAGATTCGGTCGGTTGTGAGTTTACCTGAATTAGTTCACCCGGGCTTCATGAAAACACATCTCACCTGCTCGGTGCCCTGCACAACCACCGCCCCTCTTTTAACCAAAACCACCCACATAGCACATTAATAGCCCATTTTAACCTTTTCCCAGTAAAATATCACGCTGCGCCACGGAAATGGACTGGAAGGCTCGGTGATCGTTAAATCCTGCAGCCCAGCAATTAATCAACAATTAAGAGAGTGCAGGGTAATTACGCCACTGTTCAGCCAGTGGAAAATTGCCATCTCCAAGGACGGGTGCCCTCTAGTGACAACGAAGACCGTTTGCCTCTGCCTGCCCCCTCCTGAGCCGGGAGGACGGGATGTCGTCCCGGCGCCCCAGAGGAGCCGCGAGCGGCCAGCGGCAGGGGAAACGCGCTGCCATGTTTGCAAAGACCAAATGCATTGCATTCTCAACGGTGCAGCAATGCAAATAAAAAAGTAAAAACACGAACAAACATGCTCTGTAATATGCAACAACAAATGACCATTCCATGTGAGTTAGCTCTGCATGGAGAGTCCATATACCCCCCTGAAAACATGTATTTCTACTGTATAAAAACCGAGAAGGAATGTGTGCAGGGGGAGGACGTGTTGCTCTGGAAGGGAGGCGGGACGAAACAAACCGCGAAGGTGTGGGAGGCGGGGGGTTCGCCGCTTCCGAGCCCGCAGGCTCTCCTCTGAGTGTTAGTGTTCGAGGTAATTGTGGCTGCAATTACCGTACATGTGTATTTTAATTCCAGCTTCTGAATCACAGCGGCTTTGTTGCAGCTGCCAGTGAGTTCTTTCAGGTTCATTTATTATTATTTCTGTGCCCCCTCCTAATTTCAACGATTCACGGCTCACCCGCCTCGCCTGACTCAAGCATCAGAGGGGCACGTGGCAGACACAGGACTCCCGCCAAGCTCATTTTGGTTGGTGAAAATCTCTCCTTCATAGCAAACTGATCATTGTTACCTGGAAAAGTCGAAAATCAAGGGCCCGCTCGTCTCTACCGTATAGATTGCATTCGGAAATGCAGCTCAGATACCTGCGAAAAAGACCCCTGACACTTGAATCACCTGTGTCGGCCCGTGTGACGTCATCATGGCTGCGTCTGAACCTTGCCGCCTGGTGACCGATTCCAAAGATGTGAGGCCAGTGTCTTGAGGTTCCTCGATACTGAACAGGGCCTTTTACAGTGAGCAGGTAGAAAAGGCAGAATTATTTTCAGAAAAATAGTCAGTTGTTGCTTCAGCAATTATAATACATTATGTGGAACAATAATTGGTGTTAGTAAAAAAAGAATAAGAAGCACGGATAAGTGGTGGAATTAAAGAACAATGCATGCAGCAGTAAAAGACATTATGACCACAATATCCCATTCAACATGGCGGCACCTCTAGATACTTGCCCAACGCCAGCCTTTACCCATGGAACCCACAGCCCACCTCCTTGTATCCTGCCGGTACAGTTGTTGTCTTTCTTCAGCTCTTCCAAGCCCTCGTCCATATATTCTACTACTAAGTAGGGCCCTTTACTAGCAAATAATCTGCATGCTTGTTCTGTTTGTCTACTTTTCTTTGGCACTTGCGAACAGGAAGTCTTACTCTAGCCACTTAGAATATAACTAGCCAGTGCTTTAAGTTGGGTGCTACACTGAGGTGGACTCTCGTTAGAGGGCGTGGTCTAAGTATGAATGTTTACGCCCCAAACAAGAGCCCTCCCGCACCACCCCCACCCCAGCCCTTGCATTCAAGGATCTGTGGTTAAAGAATTACCTGCGAAGGTCGCTCACTCTCCCTGGCAACCCTTTAACCACTGCTCCTTGAATGCAATGGGCTGCCCGCTGTGTGATGTCTCTTTATTCCGAAATAGGATTGGCCAGCCTCTCCTTTTGTTTCTGAGTGAAGAGCTATCATGCAGTGGAAGCCCTTTAACAAAGCACGGTTAATACTTCCTGCTGTGTGTTAGCTCTTTACTCAGAAACAAAAGGAGAGGCTGGCCAACCCAGCCATCCTCCTGTTTCTGAATAAAGAAACATCACGCGCAGCAGATTTAGCCGAAGTGCTGCTCAGTTTCACGGCTGACTTCAGGTGTCAGAATTTCGAATTAGAAAAAAAGAAATGACATCCCTGTTGCATGGCACCCCTGTGAGGGGCCATGGTACATTCCATGGCGTTGTGTGGTCACATGGTTACCCATGTGACCAACCTAATAAAAGGTCCGAGCCGCTTCCGGCTCGGCAGTCACGAGTGAACCTGACTCCGCGTGGTGTGTTGTGTTGGTGCCTGGGGGGTGCCTCGCCACGTGTGCTGGGCCCACGGTCGGGGCCCAGCTGGAGGACGGTGCCCCTGCCGGGCAACGCCGTCCGGACGGTGCCCCTGCCGGGCAACGCCGTCCATGTGAGTCCCCCAACCATGTGAGGCGGGTTGGGGAGGCGACCCCGGCCTGGGTGCCCCCAGAGCCGGGGCCGCGGTAAGCCGGTGGCCAGCCGGCTGTGTGAGGCGCTCCGGTGATCTGGAGCGGGGTGGGCGGAACCCCCACCCATGAGTATGCGGCGTGATCGCCGCACTGAAGTGTGTCGTGTCGGGTGCAACCCGACACGAATATGGGGCTGCCCGGTGGACCGGGACGGCCCCCAACAATGGCGACGAGGAGAGGGGCCCCGCGTGCCCCGGAGAAGATATGGTGCGGGCCCATCTCCATCTGGGCCCGCGATGTGGAGGAGCGGAGACGTCCTTTCCCCCTATCCCCGTGGGGAAGAGATGTTTCTGCGGCGTCGGCCGCGACGAGGAGCGGCTAACATCGCCGCGGTGAGGAGGCGCTGCCCCTCCCCCACCCGCGACGAGGGGAAACGGCGAGCATCGCCGAAATAAGGATGCGGGCCCAACTCCAACGGGGCCCGCAGAGGAAGCATCCCCTGCAGCCAACTGTGCCGCAGGAAGATCAGCGATGCGGACCCAGCTCCAACTGGGCCCGCAAGGTAAGAAGGAGCCGTTTCCCCACCCGGAGGAAGAGGAGGGAAACGAGGGGCCGCCCAACAGCTGACGCGGCCCCCAACGGAAGGCGGGCCCATCATCAGCTGGGCCCGCAACACAAAAAAAAAATGGAAAAAAAAAAAGGAATAGTGCAGGCCCGAATCGAACGGGCCTGCAAAGGAAACAAAGGAGGCGGGCCCAGCACCAGCTGGGCTCGCAAGCACAATAGAGTGCTCGCCCCGAGGAGCGGGCGGAGAGCTGCCTGCCCCCCCCCCCCCGCAGGCCGCGGCAAACGTCGCCGCCGAAAAAAAAATAAGGCAGCGGGCCCAACACCAGCTGGGCTCGCAAGGAAGCTGCCCGCCCCGTGTGGGGTGATCCTGCGGCGTCGCAGCACCGTGAGGTGAGCTGTCTGCCCCCAACTGGAGGGAAGCATGCGGCAGTGCCCTTCAAGAGCATGGGCCTGCCGTGCAAAGAAAAGGGGAAACGAGGATGCAGGCCCCCAGGCCCCGGCAAGGAGGAACAGGGTTTTTCTGCCACCCTGCCACGATCTCCTCTCCGCACAAGTGGACTTAGCCGATGTGGCCCCTGGGCCTCCCTAGGTGCGGCTTTGCCGGTGTTTTGTGTGATGGGTTAGTAACTGTCCTAAGTGAACTCTGGTGAGGGTGCGAGCTGGTTTCCGGCGACTTCAGACTGAAGATGGACATCATAAGTTACATTCCCTGGAAGACTGTGAGCCGGCAGACATGGACTTGCTTAAAATGGTCCAGTTAGTGGGCAATGTCGTGTGGTGCGCACCTGTAGGCTCCGAGTGCTTTATATGGTGCCAGTAGCCCTCACTGGTGCCGTTTAGTGATATGAGAGCCACTCACCCAGGTTAATAAAGGGTGTGCAAAGTAGTAGAGTGGCTCAAATAGTAGTAGTTGTGGCTAGATGGGGATTTTGGGGTTTTTGTTTTGTCGATATGAAAAAGGAGGAGTGTTGCATGGCACCCCTGTGAGGGGCCATGGTACATTCCATGGCGTTGTGTGGTCACATGGTTACCCATGTGACCAACCTAATAAAAGGTCCGAGCCGCTTCCGGCTCGGCAGTCACGAGTGAACCTGACTCCGCGTGGTGTGTTGTGTTGGTGCCTGGGGGGTGCCTCGCCACGTGTGCTGGGCCCACGGTCGGGGCCCAGCTGGAGGACGGTGCCCCTGCCGGGCAACGCCGTCCGGACGGTGCCCCTGCCGGGCAACGCCGTCCATGTGAGTCCCCCAACCATGTGAGGCGGGTTGGGGAGGCGACCCCGGCCTGGGTGCCCCCAGAGCCGGGGCCGCGGTAAGCCGGTGGCCAGCCGGCTGTGTGAGGCGCTCCGGTGATCTGGAGCGGGGTGGGCGGAACCCCCACCCATGAGTATGCGGCGTGATCGCCGCACTGAAGTGTGTCGTGTCGGGTGCAACCCGACACGAATATGGGGCTGCCCGGTGGACCGGGACAGCCCCCAACAATCCCCTTTTCTTTTTTCTAATCTGAAATACTGACACCTGCAGGCAGCTGTGTAACCGTGCACCACTTGGCTATACAACTTCCTGAGAGGTTGTCATGGCTGGCGCAACTTGGGGTGAGGCCCGGCAGGGCCCCAGCTCAGAAGCCAATCTCAGAGACTGCCAGGGACTGGCCCCAGCTAGCCCCAGCCACTTAAAGCCTGTAACTAGCTATTTGATGTACCATGTTCTTCTTTTTCTTTAAAAAATCAACTTTTCGATTAGCTCTGAACATGCACACTCTTTATGGCACTTTGCGTAATTTCTCAATTTTTCTCTCCACTTGCCCTAATAATAATACTCTCCTGAATTAGTGCCACTTTAAGGAAAGAAACATGTGTAACCTCTCTGCTACTGACCACCTATGAGGAAATGGTGTCTTCCGAATCTAACACGCTACTTTGGCTCTATAATAAAGATACACAGGAGTTAAGACTATGCCACTGAGTAGTCAGACTCTACTTGAATTGCCCCAGTTTTCTCAGATAGGCAAAGCAGAAATGTGTCCTTTCTAGTTCTGGCTATAAGGTGGCACTTTAGCACTACCTTTATGACAAAACAAATGCATTAGAGTACAGCTATGAGGAGAGACAAAATGCTTGTTTGTGTTGTTTGGTTATTTACATGCACCGAGCAGAAGTACCGTGGAAGTACCTCTTTGCCTCAGACTGTGCGCATCGTGTGATTTCTGTGGATTTTACTTTTGGATACATACAGTATTTTCAACTGTATCACGGATTCTAAATGGACTAAACCATAATACTACGAACTTTGTGCTAATCATAATTTGTTTTGTTTTATTATTTAAAATCATCTAAGTCTGCCATTTGGCTTGTTATTCCGATTTTGTGCATGCCACGCCCATTTGGGCACGTAGCTTTAAAAGCAGATCTGCACGTGCACCAGTGCGCGTGCACCGAGCGGAAGTACTGTGGAAGTACCTCTTTGCCTCTTCGCCGCGCTCGTCGCGGAGTTGGGGTGACGGATGCTCCTTCGGTTCTTCAGCTCTTCTAGCTCAATTACACTGTTCGTACACTGAGAACTGAAATGCCATTTCCGAACGTTGATCCATTGCAGATTAGAGGGAAGAATCTATCTGCAGTTGCTGTTCACAAACGATCATTGAGTTATTTGTGCTCGACCCCTATAGGGCGTACTGCTCGTAAGTCCTTTAAATTACCTTATAATGTGGTTAAGAACACTGATATACAAATGCAAGGACTTGCATATAACAGATGCTGACAAATGTGATGAATTGCTGCTGGCTAAACACACAGTGGAAACATTTCCTAATTCAACTGGAACAATAAGAACTATGACAATTCATTCCGTGGACCAAGCCTTAACTCAAGCATTCTATGAAATTGACTAAAGTATTTGCTGACCAAACATCTGCTCTAGTAATGAAGCCCAGCGAGTGTGCGATATCTAATGCAGGAATTACTATCAACATGGGAAATTTTTCATTGAGTGACAGCATGATTTTTTATATGGTTCCACATACGACAAATATAGTGGGGACTGGCAATATGTCTGCACCAGTTCAGGGTGATGCGGCTGTGATTGATTTAGATCTTGACCCTAATGGCTTTGGCTTTTCGGCCCAAACGCTACCTCACAATTTATCTGAATCACCAGTGTTGTTTCCAGACATTAGTCACTCTGGCTCTGATTTGGTTGCTTCTTTCATGCAACCTACACTGCAGAGGCCTGAAGTACTAACAAATAATGTAAGCATAATTACTTATGTAGCTCATATCAACAAACTTTTGGAGGTAACATTACAGGCTATGCATCTTGCTATACAATTGTTCGGCAAATTATTTGAAACTTAAGATGCCAAATTGAGTAATCAGGCCATTCTAATAGACAAAATGCTCATTTGGCAAAATGCTGTTGGTTTGCCTCGGAGCCCTAAAGCTGTTTTTATGAGGGTTCAAGAAAAAACAAAAGTTGAATATGCTTCTGTTTCTTGCCAAACGATATCTGAGATTCCCCCTAAATCTGTATTGACTTACCTCAGCCGATTTGGTTGAGATAGCCCCATTGGTTCCATTTATGGATAAAGTCATTTATGACATTTCAGAACCTCACAATAATCCCATGAAATTAGGGGTTATAGATTTAAGTGTTACCCAATCTGAAGTTCCAATTGCCCATAAAAATGCATATACAATCTTGACTCCAAGTTTATCGGTGAAAACTAAGAAAATGTCTCAAGATAAATTATCAAAAATCAGAATTGATGAAGAAATCTTCTGCATCTGTGTTGAAACAGGTATTTAAAGCCATCAGCCTGCTCAAAAAGAGTGTGGTGATGGCCTCTTAGGCTGTAAAAAAAAAAAAATATATATATATATATATATATATATATATGTGTGTTGCAATCACAAGCTAAAACAAATACAATGAAATCTCTTAAAAATGAGATTGCACTTGCTTATGCCCCCTTGGATGAATTGGTAAAGGAGGTTACTCAACAAAATGATATGGCTAATAAGCAATTAAAGGGATGTATGCCAATTTTGAATACAATTAATTCAAGCATTAAAATAAATAACACAAAGGAAGCAAATGTACTCTATACACATAGACAGGAAATACACAAAGCTGTAGATGAATACATGGTGGGACATCCTGCATTAGTGACCCTTGAGTCATGCATTCAACAAGTGGAGTAAAACTCTTACAAACCCAGGGGAAATTGCTTGTAAATACCCAAAACCATGTATGTGTTGAGCAATCTATTCAAGCTGCGATTCCAGCCCCAATAGTTACATCCGAAATTGCTCCTGTTCCGATTTTTTCTATATCAATTGCAGACAGTAATGCTTTGCAAGCAGTTCCTAGCATGTCTTTGCAAAACAGTGAAAATATTACCTCACCTGAGTCCTCGTCTGAGATGATGCGTTTGATTCAAATCGCACTAACTAATATCACGGAAAAAGGCATACTTAATAAAGGGATCCTTGAAAAAAAATCTCAAAAATCTGTTCTTCCCAATCCACCAAAGTTACACCCATGTAAGCATCCTGCATCATATTCGCTAGTATTGGCCTGTAGACCATCACCTTGCATACAATATGATCTCAATTGTAGATCAGGGATGGCTATATTTTTAGATGTACCACGGCTGGAGGATATTCATTAATCTGATATTGAACTGGTTGAATTTACGAATGACACAAATTTAAGTACTGTGAGACTTTGGATGAATGTGCATGTTGTCCAGAATATCATTTGGTCAAATAAATATCTCTTATACAAGATGGGTGAGATGATCTCTGTTATAGAATGCAATCCAACTAATAAAGAAGAACCTTCTATAAAATCAAGGTCTAGTTGGTCTGAGAAAGGGAATAAGGCCATGACAAATTTTAATCAATGTCATTTAAAGTGTGTGAGTAATCAACAATAACTAGCTACTTGAGGATGCAATGGTGATATCTCCCTACTTAGCTGGAATACAAGGGGTTTAAATATCTTCTTAATAATGATAGAAATCACATTGGAACATTTGAAATAGTGTTATTTCAGGAGACCTGGTTGACTACACCCCCAGTATCGGATAACCATGACATTTATCTTAATCCTGCAGTTAAATCTATTCGGGGAAGACCATCTTCTAGCTTGCTAATAGCCATAAAAACAGACATGGGAATTCATCTGAATTCTGGGCTGCACCCAACAAGTGTATGCTGTTAGTCCAAGTCAGGATACAAATGACTGTGTTATCTGTTTAACATATATTGGAATCCGGTGGCAATATCAGATGACTGTTTTTTTAAGGATCTAAATGTATTTGTTGGAACTGTTTGTCTTTGACATTGGTATCTTATGCCATATTAGCTGGAGATCATAATCTTAACCGTTTCCATTCGAATACCCTACATCATAAGGGTAGATTACATCATTGGAATCTATTTACTAAGTCTCAAAGTCTACACATGTTGAATGGTTCAGTCTAACCTTATATTCCACTGCAATCAACATGGGGTAGAGGTAGTAGTGTAACAATAATTGACTACATATATGTGAATGACGTTCTTTTGCCATATGTCATGCAATTTTGTGTTGTAAACTCTGAGTCGAGCGATCATAACATGCTGACAATTAAGTGTTCTGGTGAAGGTGTGAATACGAGCGTAACAAACTCATATCATAGAGGCTGTTTCACTGTTAATCCTGGGATGAACCTGCTGTGATAGTCACAGGATGCTTTACAACAATTTAGTCAATACGTATCCAACTCATTTGACCAGGAAACAAGGGAGTTGGGCAATGCTGGCATTGTGTATAGTGATACAATGCAACTTTTTCAGTATTTCACACTAAGTTCTACAAGAAAACAACATCATTTACACATATATGATTATGACTTAAAAACAAGGAAATCACTGTACAGGTCTCAATTAAGAAAAGCTGTAAAATATCCATCTGTCATCAAGAACGCTCTCCTAAGGAACATTAAAGCCAATTATATAAACTGGTTAAAAAATCACAAATCACAGTTATATCAAAGAGATAGTGTAAATATGTTAACTGCCTTAGCCACCAAGCATACAGCAAACATGTGGGTAATTATAAATCAAGCTATGCAGGGCTCACAAACAACTATTCAGTCAAAAGGTGTCACTGAACAAAAATGGATATCCCATTTTAGTGAGCTTTATTCTATACCCAAAGGCTGTGCAAGCCTTGAATCGTTAGCTATTCCTAAAAAAATTCATCTTAGTTTTGATCAGGAAAATATTTTATTTTATATAAAAAAGCCAGTTATTCAAAAGCAGTAGGCCCTGATGGCTTGTCAAATTATACATTTAAACAACATCCAGAGTTTTGGGCATCTATTCTGAATAATATATTCACATCCATAAAACGCACGCAATCTTTACCAAAAACTTGGAAACACTTTACTACATTGCCAGTATATGAAAAAGGTGATTGGCAGCTTACAGGCCGATTTCTCTTTTGGATGCACAGGGTAAGATTTATTGCCAATTACTATTGAGAGAACTAAATGATTGGACAACAAAATATCAGCTTAAAGATCCATTTCAATCAGGTTTCGTTGCCGGTTTAGGCACTATTCCAAATATACTCACCCTTAACATGATCAAGACACAATATGCTGCCCGGAATCAATCACTTTATTTTGGATTTATTGATTTCCGGACGGCTTTTGATTCTATTGATCGTGCCTTGTTATATAATAAATTAAGGGAATACGAATGTCCTTCATCTGTGTTAACACTAATTATGCTTTTTCATCTAGATACAACTATGCAAGTTTGTTTGACATTTGATGGAAAATTCTCTTCTACAATCATCACCCAGCGAGGCTTAAAACAGGGATGTACCCTTGCCTCTTTTTCATTTAATCTGTTTATTTTGGACATGGGTGAGATCTTTGTTAATACCATGGGTGATCCAAATAACTTGAGTATTTTAGAAAATCATATATGCATTATATGCAGACAACCTGATGTTGCTTTCTCAGACACCAGTGGGCCTGCAAAATATGTTTCATAATCTTGACATCTATGCTCAGGACAATAACCTGGTGATAATCACTGATAAGACCCAGATTGTAGTTTGTAACAACAATGTTAAGCATAAAACGTATACTCATAAGTGGAAACTACAAGAGAGCGAACTGACAATAGTCCCTCAATATAAATACCTAGGGGTGACAATTACAAACGCAAATAATGATGATCTATTTGGAATTAAAGAGAAAATTGAAATCATTGATATCCCAAGCAAAGATATTTGCTTATACATTTGGTAAATACTCATTTAAACACATAATGGCATTTTATCAGCAGAAAGTAATACCAATCTTATTATATGGAGTTGAAGCCACATTACCAAGAAAGCGTACATATTGGCATACGTTAGAATCAGGGTTTTGGAAACAAGTTTTACATCTACCGTCATGTACACCTTTACCCTTGAAATGCTCTCAATTAGGGTCTGTATCCCTATATTCTCAAGTTCTGTGGAAGATGTGTGCACTGTTGCGAACATGTCTATTAGGTTTAGACATGTTTAACATTCTACGAATAGCAGCTCATCACCTTTTGTCATCTAAGAATAACTTTCATACTAACTGGCGTTAATATATACTTAATGCATTGGCTGATGCCTCCATAACTTTAGAACTACTGATCAGTAATCCAGGACGGTTAAACATTTAAATCTTCCAGTATGATTGCATATGCAATCAAATTAGCTGTAACTCCTATAAGGATTTTGATGTTTTCCTTTTTGGGAATAAAAAATATAGAGTTATGGTGGATTATTTGATTAAATGTCCCTCTCCACACATTCGCAGACAATATATGCGGTTCAGATTTAATATATGGCATACTCGTGTGGTGCTGTTTAGGAGAAAACAAATATCTCAAAACCAAAATCACTGTTGGTATTGTTCAAACAAACTTCAAAAAGAGACTTTACAACATCTTATGGTGGAGTGTCCTATGTTAATTTTTACCCGAAGGAAGTAAATTAAAAATCTGTTTGCCATAACTAGCCTACTAGATTTTGATCAAATATGGCAATTGATCTTCTCAAGTTCAAGATTGGCAGTGAAAGTAGCAATTGCGCATTTTCTTGAAGCAGTATTACCAGACATAGAGAGTTAATTATAAGTGTATCTAGTGATGAGTGTATTTAGTGATGAGTTAAATATGGTTTAAGTATATTGTACTGCTTATTGTGAAGTAGAACTGGATTGTATAGATACATTACTTGCGTGGAATTTATATTCCTCTTTTTCTTTTAAGACTATGCAAAATTGAATTGTTTACATTTAATGATGTTTTATTGTTACTTTTTTTATTCCTCTTATGTGTTTTACTTTTTTTGTAATGAATTGTGGATAAGTTCTAAATTATCAAAGAAGGTTACTTTGTTGTAATTTCTAATTGATATTTGAAAACTTGATTTTATCAACTAACCAAAAATAAAAATATGTCATTTACCCACCCATTAACTGCCTATGGCTATGCTAATCCCTATAGCCATTCCTACCTACCTTCTGCTCCTCCTCACCCAAAATGAACCCTTCTGGGATCTCGTTGATCTAATTTTATCAATCCTTAAAATCAAACTTTGTACTCAAAGCACTTGCCAAGGTTTTTTCAAAGCAGTCTTCTGAGAGCGAATTATTTAATTGCAGCTATAAACACACTATTGGTGTAATAGAACGGTTTAAACCAGATCTGCCTTTAGCCACTTGATTTATAAGCAGTGCACTTGTCCTTCACTAAGTCCTATAAAATCAAGCATTGGCAAAACCAACAGCTTTGACTTGTGTTTGGGTATTAGATAGGCATTTGCCAGGCACTACTGTCATGTGCCCAGGTACTGCACCATTTTAAATCTTCTACCATCAATAGTCAGTGAGTAGGATTACAGCAATTCCTGTCAAATAACTTGCCCAAATCTACACAAAAGTTAAAACTGTTTCCATTGCCAATGCTTGTTTACTGATATTATGTGTAAAAATCCAGCTAGACCATTCAAATAGGATTCACTTGGGTTTGATATGTAAGGATGCATATAGGTGTCTTATGTATGTTAAAGCCAGGCATGCTTCTCATCTCGTAGCACACATTATATCATCTTGCCCTCAAGTTATAAGCGCTAGGCTCAGCATTGCTCTCAATGTGCTGCCCTTTCCTTACATGTGAATGGCCTATTCTTGGAGAGAAGGGGGGGTTCTTCACCATGCCTCCTCCCTGCATTTGTGGTGCTCCCAAGCAAGACCACAGCCCTCTCTCCAATGGATGGTCAATGGCGCAGCCACCAAAGCAACCGAGTGCAATGCTTGTGGAATGGACCCTAACCGTGACTGCCCTTGAAAGACACTCTCCCTCAATTCCGGTTGTCCTTGTACCAGGAGCCCTGTCTGCCTATGTAAATGAAGTTGTGTGCACCCACCAGGGCCGTCGGCACTCAATCTCTTACTCACCTTTGCCCTGGACCCACCCAGGCAAATGTATCCACCACAGTGCATGTTAGCCAGGGGACAGGGAGGGCCTGCCTACAGATACTGATGGCAAAAAGTGTGGGAAATGAATTCCAGGGGCCCCTTACCCTAGTCCCTTTTCAGTGGGCTGCCTAACTAAGCCCTCGCTTACTGTTAGCCAGCTTCTTTTCCTTGTCACCTCATTATTTCTCTGCTTACCATGTACCTTTCTCTGCCCCTCTTTCTGAATCTCCACTCTATTGATTAACCATTTAGCGCTTTGAAGCATCCTGAAGACTGCATTCCATTCCACACAAAAAACTGGTATGCATGCATGCTTAAAGACAACCAATGCTTGTAAAGTTTAACCAGTTCTTGCATGCCCTATACCCATAGACTCTGTGCTACCCATCTTTACCATAGGCCAGTGGTCTGCAGACTTTGGCTCTCCAGGTGCTTTGTTTATTTATGTATTCATTTATTTGTTTGTTTGTTTGTTTATTGATTTGTAGAGTGCACCAAACCCTTAGATAGCTGGGTGCACAGCATAACAAGAATACTCAAAGCTTAGTTACAGATAGAGTACTTAGAAACTTAGTTACAGATGTAGAGGTACAGGTAGGAAGCATACACACATACACACATACATACAGCTGCAATCACTAGTCCTAATGGTCGTTAAGGCGTAACCAGGTGAGGGTGTTGCATCTGAAACTGTAATAGGACTAATCCCTTCTGAGCTTAATTGGTAGTGCATTCCATTGCTGGACCGCTTTTACTGGGAAGCTGTTGCCTCCTGTTTTGTTTTTAAGTCTGAATCTGGGTATTTGAAATCAGTAGGAAATGGTTGTCCTAGAAGGCTGTACAGAAGTGTTTCTAATTAGTCTTTCCTTTAGGTATGGAGGGGCTGCATTATTAAGACATTTGAAAGTTAATGACAGGGTTTTAAGGAGGATCCTATCACTAATTTTCAACCAGTGATGGTTTCTCCTAACATTTGAAATGTGCTCTCTTGCAGGGAGGTTCAGGGCCATTCTGAGCACATTATTTTGCAGTGTCTGTAATTTGTGATGATATATTTGTTAGCTCCTAATTACAATGCATTACAGTAATCCAGTTTTGATAAAATGAGGGCATTAGCTAAAATAATGCAGCTTGCTAGTGAGAGGAAAGGTCTACATGCTCTAATGAGTCTGTCAGTATAGGCAGTGGAGGGGCTAAGGAGTTTACCTGTTTTTTAAGGATTAGCGTGGAGTCCAGAACAAATCCAAGTGTCTTCATTTCTTTAGCAACTGTAATTATATTGCTGTCAATCTTGAAGGTGCTATAGTTAGTGTCAAGTTTTTTTAGGTTGTTAGCCGAGCCAAGGATCAGGATCTCTGTTTTATCGTCATTCAGGCAAAGGCCATGGGTTGCCATCCATGCCTGAATGAGGATGTATATTTTGTTTACTAAGGCTGTATCTGAGGTGAAATTGCCCAAAAGGGGAATGAGGATTTTGGTGTCATCTGCGTAATTTGTGTAGGTGACACTCAGTCTATCCAATTTGTCAAATAAAGGCTTAGTAAAGACATTATTCATGGTTGGTGAGACACAGGAGCCCTGTGGGACACCACATGTTCTTTGCATTGGGTCTGCTGATGCTGAAGTGGAAAAGACTTGCGTTTTTCTGTTATCTAGAAAGGACTCGACCCAAGCTATGGCTTCACTTGAAAAGTGGGCAGCCGATGCTAGGTGTTTGCATAACACTACATGGTCCACGAAGTCGAACGCTGCCGACAGGTCAAGGAGTAGCAGCATAGCTGTGTTTCCTTTGTTGATAAGCTCGTCAATTAGCGCTTTAAGGTCTATTCATGCTGTCTCTGTGCCATGCTGGGGTCTGAAACCGATTGGCAAGAGCCTAGAAGTTGGTTGGTCTCAAGGTAATTCTGAATTTGAAGATGGGCAACTCTATCTATTATCTTGAGGAGGAATCGGACCGTTGTGATTGGTCTGTAGTCTGTTGGGATGGACGGGTCTAAGGTTTGTATTTTGAGAAGGGGTAGAACCCAGGATTCTGTTAAGCTAGTTGGGACAGTATTGGATGAGAAGGAGGCATTAATGAGTTTAGAGATGAATGGGGCTACATCTCTGGCCGCATCTTTAATTATTTGGGCTGGACAGTTGTCTCCTTTACAGTTTGACGTTTTTAGGGATGCAATTAATTTTTCAGTTTCCTGAATGGAAACTTTGGAGAATTTAAATGGAGCTAAGTCAGGCTTGTTATTGGGCATGGTATTGGTTAGTATTTCGGCAAGGGGGATAGAGGCTTTTTTTGCTGTAATTTTAGTTTGCAGTGTTGTTATTTTATTTGCTAGGGCCTTTTGAATGCTAGTGCACCATTGTTTGTCTTTGGGGAGGTTATCCGTTGGAGGTATGGGCGATTCTAATTCCCAAAGGATCATAAACAGTTCCTTGGTGTTAGAGCATGCTTTTAAGATTCTTTCATTAAATACTTCTTTTTTTATTTGGATAATTTTTTTCTTGTAATTATTGGCACAGAGTTTTAGTTTTAGTTTATTTTCTTCGGTGGGGGAGTATTGCCATATGGTTTCTAGTTTCCTTTTCTCCAATCTAAGTTCTTTGAGGCGAAGGGTGAACCAGGTATTAAGGTGAGTCTGTTGTTTACTCTTACGTACCTTGAGAGGGGCAATGGTATCTAGGACCTTGGCCATAGTGTCATTATATGAATCCACCAGGGTATCTGGGTCGGAGGTGCTTGGCATGGCATTGATCACAGGAAGGAGGAGAGGTAGGATGTTGTCTGGTGTGATGTTTTTCTTTGATGTGTTGGGAAGAGGGGGTGCCATAATTGTATCTTTATCTGTTTGTTTGTTTAGTGTTTAGCTAAAGTCAATTAGGTGGTGGTCGGTCCAAAGTTGGGGTGTAATTTTAGTGATAGCTGTTGGGCAGTTTAAGGTGGCTACCCAGTCAAGGGTCCTGCCTTTATCATGGGTGGGGAAAGGAATTTTTGGATGACGCCATGTTCAGTGAGCATGGTAGCTATCGCGTGTGCTTGTTTGTCATCAAGATCGATAAATCGTAAATTGAGGTCACCTAAAATAGTTATCTGGGAGGAGTCTTTCATATTGTTAGCTAAGAGGGTAGACATGTCCTCTTCAAATGAGCCTATGGGTCCTGGTGGCCTATATATAAGGTAGATGGTAAGAGTGTGACATGGGGATATAGGCAGTTTCGCCGAAAGTAGTTCGCAAGATTTTAGTGCGGTAGCGTGGATAATCTTAATTCCAGGTTAGCTTTAGCAATGATAGTTAAGCCGCCTCCTCTAGTATTGGGTCTGTCAATTCTTAATAGTTGATAGTCCTCTGGTATCGCTAATGTGAGCGCTGGGCCTGCTGCCTCATGCAGCCAGGTTTCTGTGACTGCTAGGAGGTCAAGATTGTTGGATGTTAGAATATTGGCTATTTCTGGGGCGTGAGCTATGACAGATCTGGCATTGATCAGCGCTCCAGCTATCATAGTTGTATTAGGTGATCTCTGGAGTTTCAATGTTATTGGTATGTGTTCTTTGGTTTCAGCATCTGAGGTAGTTTGCATGTGGCCTTGCACCGTGTGCATAGTGGTATGTTTAAAGTTGGTGCAGCGGTTTAAGTGGGCATTGCTAGTCATTTTAGATCCGTAGAGGGAAGAGAGTCTAGCTCGAAGCCTAGTATTTCTGTTCAGTGTAGGACAAGGTGCATATTTAATTTGATGCATGGTTATGAAGATTATTTGTATGAGCATCAGTAGTAAGGATAACAGCAGGGTTTTGCTGACATACATGCTGAAGCAGTTGGTCCAGGCTGGATCAGATAGGCTGAAGTTAATACCTGGTTGGCATAGGCAAGGTCAGGCTAAATTCAGAACAGGTATGGTGGGCTTCGATAGTCTGTGTTAAACCTAGGCACAGCCGGCTGAATTAAGGCTTGGCACAGTAATTTGCAGTGGGCTAGATTCAGTATAGGTAGAGTAGAGTAGGCTGAATTGGAAGTAGGCTAGATTCAGCAACCTATGCACAGTAAGTTAGGTTTAACATGGGCACAGTAGGCTAAATTCAACATAGGCACAGTAGTCTGCAGTGGGCTAGATTCAGCGTAGGTAGGGTAGGCTGAGTTTGATGTGAGCACAGTGGGCTAGATTCAGCAACCTATGCACAGTAAGTTAGGTTTAATATGGGCACTGAAGGCTAAATTCAACAACATAGGCACAGTAGGATAAATTCAACAACATAGGCACAGTGGTCTGCAGTGGGCTAGATTCAGCATAGGCAGAGTAGGCTAAGATCAGTATGGGCTCAGTGTGATGGATAAGAACAATGCAAGCAGAGGGAACACGTGTGTGTGTGTGACCAACACTAAAGTGGCAATTAAAGAGTGTATAACAGTTCATAGCAGGGCCGCTAAGTATAGCGTGAGGGGCACGTTCATGACAATATGATCACAAAGCATGCCACAATAACATTTGAGTTTACAGTATTAAGTTACAATACATTTGCAAAGTGGGCTTGTTCAGCTGATAAGGCATGAGGCACAATTCATTGCAAGATGGTCTAGTTCAGCTAATAGCTAGTTGCACAGTACAGTACAGTACAGTATTTATATATTTATTTATATAGCGCACCAAACCCAGAGGTATCTAGGCACTTATGCTTAAGAAATTGGTTACAGTGCTCATGGTTACAGGACAGAATGCACAGGAAGTAATTACATCATAGAGAGCAGGACAGAAGGAAATAACATCACAGACTAAAGTGCATAAAGAGTTCAAGTGGGCACATCCGTGGAGCCTAACCCCGTATTGTGGGGCGGCTGTGACACAAAGATGCAGTAAAGTCATTCAGGTGGGCACATTCAAGGAGCCTAACCCCATGTTGCAAGGCGGCTGCGACACAAAGATGCAGTAAAGTCAATCAGATGAACACATTCAAAGAGCCTAACCCCATGGACTACAACTTCCATCAGCCCTAGCCAGCATAGTCAATAGGGTGACATTGTGGGAGTCGCAGTCCAAAACATATGTAGGGTCAGAGTTTCCAGACCTCTGCCACATGTTTTTCAGCATTATTTATTTCCTGTCCATTTGTCGTGAATTTGCATTTTCTGTTTTTTTAAATTTTTAATTTTTAATAATCTCCTTGCAATGTGGTACTGCATTGTGGGACTGTATTGTGAAGTGGAAAGCTCAGCACACTCAGTTGAAACACTCTCAGCAGGAAACAGAATCAGAATGAATTTTTCCAAGATGGGAGTTTTTCTAAGAAGCTGCATTTGACGCACAACGTTACAGTACAAATATACAATTTCCCAGAGTTCGATATACCAAAGTTGTATTTACACGTATGCTATACAGTCACACATTAATAATATTTCGCAGCATTGACAATTTCCACCAGGTTCGTTTCTAGCTGTGCCAGGTGAATCTTGCCAAATTGATTAATTCATTATTTCATAGGCCGCTGCTAGGGAAGGCCAGTGGCCCATGAATATTTGTGGATCACCTCTGAGCAATAATCCAGACAAACCCTTCCCCCCAAGCACCCATATGAGCCTCCAAACCCTTACATAAAACACCTCATGTTTTCTCCCTCCCACACAGACCCTAATGAAATGGGAAGAAAGTTTATCATGCCTTCGATCCTGTATGTCACAACCAGGCCACAGCAATACAGTAGGGTATGGTATGAGGCATGTGAGGGGTGACTGTGCTTCATACTCCATGGAGGGCTATGAGTGCATCTGAAACTGTTCCAGAACTATTTCTAGAAACGTGTGAAAGTTTGTGGGACCTCAGATTAGTTCACCAAGAACTAGTCTCTATGACTGAGTGCAAATGCCAGTGCTAATCAGCAGTGTGTGCT
Organism: Ambystoma mexicanum; assembly: GCF_040938575.1. NCBI lineage: Eukaryota > Metazoa > Chordata > Amphibia > Caudata > Ambystomatidae > Ambystoma > Ambystoma mexicanum. The sequence goes on from NC_090932.1 coordinate 207,368,242, forward strand.
GCATAGTAGCCATTATAGTGAGAGTGAGATGTTATTGATTAGCCAGGTGTGTGGCCCTCAGAACTGGAATATTTGAGAACTGTAATATAATTTATAGCGCTTCACTGAATGTGATAAGCATTAATGTGGCAACCTCTAGCCAGCCCTATGTTGCTAGCATAACATATGGGTATGCAAATGGAGACAGGCTGAAGGTTTAAAAGTACACCAGAATATATATATATATATATTTCTTTTTTCTCTTACTTGAAATGCCTCATTCACAGGAGACTACATTAGCTATCTAATTGACTGACTTAATTAACAAATATTGATCACTAGTACTAACTCATTAACACTATAATGTGCTCTCCATGTGGAAAATGAGGTAGAAATACATGTTCTGAAATTTGTTTTTCAAACGTGCACTTGGATTTTTTTTCTTCTCTCTTTGTTCACTGTGTTTGCAGAAAGCAGAATCTGCATGCCAATAAATGATTTTAGCTACAGTTTCTTACTGTAAAAATTGAGCTATTGTGGAACGAAGGGTGATACAGTCTTTTTAATTTGATTGGTGCAAAGTATCTACAGTGGTTCCACGTAAGCAACAGAGGTTTGCTTGAAAAGACTGACAGAAAAAAAGTTCAGATTACGTTTTGCTGAGCTGCTGACACGGACCATCTGAGACTGGGCTGTGAGGAGGCATGCCCAGTCTCACTTAGCACCGGCTTGAGAACTGCAGATAACTGCCTGTTCTCGCTGTGCACTTCAAGCTTTCAAGATTACGAAGACAACCATGGGCCCATTCCTCGGAGGCGAGCGAAGGGAGGACGCGTGGGGGACAGAAAAGTGGTAATTATCCAAGTGAATTGAGGTTATTGTGTGCTGTACGGATGACCTTCTATAAATATCAGGCAGGGAGAGTAGCCAAGGGAATCCCCTGTGTTTAATTGACAAAGTGAAGTTTGTTCTGTCGCTGTAATTATTTTTCTTCTTCTTGTTACAAATAATGCGGATTGAATTTCGTCTTGTTGCTGTATTTTTTTCTCTTCTGTTTATTATAGATAATGCGGCAATAAAGAGGGTAAGATGTTATTTTGAAATGCAACTATTTATAATACAAATGATATGTACACAAATTGTGTAGAGTGTTTATGCTTTTGTCTTTTCTTGGTGCATTTAGAATAATATCTCGGGAAAGGGGAAGATTTTCAGGTAATACATGTGTCATGTTGCCCATGCAGATGGAATAATAGCACTAGCAGTGATAAATAGTTGTGTGCGTGTGTCCACTCAGTGCATGGTGTCTGATTGGAATTTAATACAATAGACATTGCTGGGGGTCCATGAACCAGCAAAGAGGCCTATAGAAACATAGTTCACTAATGTATATAAATTAGTGATAATACCACAGGTTATTGAGAATGCTGTATGTGAAACTGTGGTGTTTCTGAATGTAGGTCCGAGGCCTCTATAGGTCACAAGAACAGTCTAAGAATAAGAAGGGTTTTGGGTATATTGGGGCCACAAATAAAACAGAAAAATGATGCTCACTACTAAACCACTGACATTAATGTATACCAATAAATAATTCCATATAATGTAATAAGGAATGGTCACTGAAAGTAAATAAGGCCAAACCCAATCCAAATGCAAGGAGTAGTCATCATCAAATTACCATTATTTTTGGTGGTAAGAAAATACCGCCAGACCCCAAATCTACACAAAATATTCAACATATTTATGGTGCGTTGCAGGTCGGGAAAGTGATCATAAAGCACCTACTGGGCATGGCAAGTGTGTCTCACACTACCATTTGTACATTAGAGGGAACCCATTTCATAATAGCAGTGTGTCACTAAAAACGAATTTCAGAATGTCTCAAATAGAAGCCACATTCTCAGAACTAGTGCAATATTTAGAGGCAAAATGATATGCACATGGGACGTGGTCATCGAATAATGCCACAGAATTGCACGACCGCATTTATGGTCAAGTGCAGAAAGAACCACTAGACAACATTTTTGCAGAAGGCAGCATAATTCAGATCTGCCTTCTGAGATTATTGAATGCAGCTGATAAACATGCAGAGAAAGATTGTCTGATATGGCTATGCGCCAAGACCTGGTTTATTTTGAATAGGTCCCTGCGAATGCAAGAAAATTATACTAAGCTGATTAACAGGTTAAAGGCTGACCTAGATGGGGCAAGTAAAAAGGAGGAAATGTTAAGAGCAGAATTAGAAGCATGTCAAAAAGACATGCAGTTAAAATGTAGAGATCTTGATATTCAATTGTCCGAAAGCAAGAAACAGTTTGAGGACAGTGAACACGAATTGGTACACTTAAAAGCATTGGTAGACCACATTAGACAAGATAAAGATGAGATTGTTTCGGAATTGCAGATTTTACAAAAAGAACATTATGAAAAAGAAAGTGATCTCCAAAATGCAGAACAGGAAATGGTTAAAATGTTTCAAGAAAGAGACAAGAGAAACAAAGAATTCAATGAATGCCAAATGCAAATGTGCGACATGCAGGAGGTAATTAATAAAATGAGTGATGAAAACAACTATTTTCAAAATGAGGCAGACAGGCTCCTTAAGAAGTTTAAGGATTTGGAACAGCAACTATGCATTTCCAGGTCCCAGGATAGTCGGCAGGGCACCACATTCAATGGAATTGAGGTGAATCCTATTTCTACCCAAAGAGCTAGTGCCCCAGTGATTGAGCCGGTGACTGAACTTGGTTGCAGCGCCCTTGCGGGATTTGATACACCCATTGGGGGCCGCCAGCAATCCCATACACCTGGAACCAGGGTTGAATCACCAAGTAGTGCAATTCCATGTATAGCAACAAGTAGCCCCATAAAAATAATGAAATCCATGAAAGCCCTGATCAAACCATTTAAAAAGGGAGGGGAATGCTGCATAGAGGATCACTTAGAGGTAGAGCATGACATATTTAAAGCCTTCCAGAAACCTAAGGAACAATACAGACAGTATTTTCATTTAACTCTAGATGCTCCCACAGACAGTATCATAAGGGGATTGAATGAACAGCAGAATATGACATGGGCAGAGTTTGAAAAAGAGATTAGGCATCATTTTTCTCCTTTCCAGTCATTGCAGGAGGCAACAAAAGTTGCTTACACAATCCCTGCTGGGCCTAATACATCCCCTCGCCAGTTTTTACAAGACTTAAAAAGAGCATTTTTCTTGCTTTGATGTATCTTTCGACCCCAATTCTAATGAATTTAGAACTGTCTACTTCGATGGGCTACAGAAAGACATCATATCACAGTTGGTCCATGAATTTGATCATGACAAGTCCCTTGAGTGAATTGTACACCAAAGCACAAAACTATATGAAGTACTCTATTGTCATGGTAGAGAAAGTGATAAAATGAAAGACACTAGACCACAAGCTAAAGAACCCTCAGCAACAGTGATGGAAATCAGGTCAGCCAAAATGTCCCTTGAGTCTGCTCAAAGTCCAGGTAAAAATAATTTGACACCTGAACAAAGGGGTAATCAACAAAGGTCGTCAATTGCTGTACCAATGTTTCAATCACATGATCCTAGTAATAGGGAGAGCTACATCAGCCCTATGTACTTAGGAGATAGGCCCCGGGCAGGCTATCAGCCTGATATGTCAGGTATGAACAATAACCAGAGACAAAACCAGGATCAAAGAAATAATGGTCCCTACCAGACATTGGGGACACAGAGCAGATTTGATCCCAACACCATGATATATGGTAATCAGGATAGACCCCGATATGTGGATGGATAGATTTACTGATAATAGCAATCAACATAGGGGTCATTACCCACAACATGACAGACAGGACATGAGGCAGAATATGAATTACACTCCCCATCAGTACAATGATTTCCCACCAGGGGACCACAATCAAAGGATGGGTGCACCCCGCTCCCCTCCACATATGAATCAAGAGTTCAGGAACAATCCCAATAGAAATCATTCCCCTGAGAGGTATCAGAATAGATCCAATCAGGGGGAAAACAACCAATATCGATCTTGGCCACAGAGAGAGGATTCTAGAGAGATGGAAAGGTTCCAGTGTCTCGAGGCCCAAGTAAAAATGTTAGCTGAGCAAATAGGAAAGCTCTGTACAGCACAAAAACAGTCATCAAAGGAGGGGGCAGAAAGCCATAGCAATGACCGGGTGGTTTCTGAAAAGTGACTATGTACTTATAATACCTGCAGTGCCAAGAAAACAGATTGTTCTGATGTGATTTTCCATAATGACTCTGAGATATCTAAAGATTCAAAAATAAAGATACCGGTAAATGAACATGTGACAGAAAGCACAAATACCTTTAAAAAAGAAGGTTGGTTTTACATAGAGCTAAATCAAACATTGGAGATTGGTACAAATGAAACAGGAAAACCTAAAATTCCAAAAGACAAAGGGACAGATTTAAGAAAAATGACTCATGCATGGGGAATACCAGTGGACAGGGAGTAAGTGGGGATGCTATAACTCCTTCCCTGGGCAATCAGAACAATAACCAAGCACAGGCGGAAAAAAGAAATACTCAAAAGGAGGGTACAGGTCAATCACCTGAAGAATTCTTTGAGCCACATATTTTTGAAGAAGTTAAAAAGACTGGTACCATACTAAATTATCACAAATGCACAGAGTTAGACAATGACAAATTGCCAAGTGATGTTGTTATACATGTTCAGTTGGAGGATTGTAATATGACCTCTGATGATACCTGGATGAATGGGCAAACAGTGGCCATACTCCAAAAAACCTCTGGACATGGGGAAATGAATAAAGTCTCTCACACAGAAATGGACAGAAAGGAGAGAAAAATATCTTTCCATTTACCAATGTGCTTAGCCAAAAAGGCCTGAGAAAGGTGAGTTCTGAAATCAGTAAGAATTCACACTTCTTATGTGTGTTAGAGGAAGTTGAAGACAGGTTTATGCTCCCATCACTATAGAAGAGAAATGCAATACATTTGCAATGATTGACACTGGCGCCCAGGCCACAATTATGTCCAGAGAATTGGTAAAGAGCATCAATGAAGGGAGATCCCGACAGAATCAGATCGCAGTAAAGCAAAATGAAGGTCCAGTGCATCATTTTAACGGGGAGGAGTTGCCTATTATAGGTGTTACCAAGGTTGACATAAAGATAGGAAAAACACAGAATGAAACAGGAGGTATTGATCACATCTATTTGTGAAATTCCATTGCTGATGGGAACAGATTGCCTGAAAAGATTGTCTCCTCTCATAGATGGGGTGAATGGAGTACTATGGTCCTAAACCAAAAAACCATTGAGACCTAAGAAACTAAAATCACAAAACAGCAAAATTAATGAATGTCACACCGTTGCCAAAACAAATGATGCAGTAGAGGTATATCTCCAGAATAGCTGTATACCTAGCGTCACTGTTATCTTGATGTGTCAAGATAAAATGCAGAGTGAAGATGAGAAACAATCTGTACAAATATATTTAGACCCAAGGAAAAATGGCAAACTGCCATTGATGAGCACACATTACGTTTTTATTTAAAAGAAAAGACATGTAAACAGAATACTGCTTCTGAAACAGATACAGAAAAACACATCACCACTCTTGCTGAAATACACATGGAAGATCAGCCACCATGGGTTCAGATTGGTATAAATGACTATTCTAAAATAATAAAAGCCACTTTAGTGCTTGAACAGGAAGGAAGCTTTATTAATGAGAAATTGTTGCAAAAAATAATGGAGAGGCAGGAGATCCCAACATTTAGAATTAAAAATCAATATGTCTCTGGTTTGGACAGTCCAGACTTTGAAAACCGAATTGCAGGCAGATGCATGCTGAAGATTAGTATTGGACAAAAAACAATTCACTATAATGTTTGGATCGTGAGTGGGACACAAAATGACTTTTACATGGGCAATGATATCATGCACAGAATGTGTATGGTGTTAGATTTCCTTAATCAAAACGTATGGTCACGCCTAGGTGGGCCAGCACCTGAATTTGAAGACAAAAGAAGGGCTTATTATTGCGCACAGCTGGTCCCATATGCAATTGAATTACAGCTGAGGAAGGATACTATTACCCCTGCATTCACCAAGCAGTTTGCAATAACGCTAAAGTGCAAAAATGGACAGCAGATTAAGGATTCTGATGCATTTGTGTGCTTGAATGAATCCATAAAACAGCAAGGCCCGGATAATGAATACATTCCATTGATAGATGCTGGTGAAGGGTCTGTAAAAATTATGGTGAGTAATAAAGGGTGTCAAGATATTCATTTAGAAGAAAATTCTTCATTAGGATTGGCCATACAAAAATCACATTATACTGCAGATCTAAATAACATGGTGATTGGAAATATCCCTAAAAAGTATGTGGATGCCAGGGGCGAGTTGCAAGAATACCTGAATTCTCAGTCCAAAGGAATATTTAAAATTCATTCTGTGTACCCTTATGATTTAAATGAGACAGTGTGCTGTCATCATGAGGATTGTATAACATTTAACTTAAATGAAAATGAAACAGAAAATCAGCCCATTGAAGTGGAAGCTGATATACCAAAATATTTTAAAGTGGCAGCATTACAGAGAGACACAGTTAGAAGAAAGCACATAGATTCCTCCACTGGAAGATTTCCCAGAATTCTCAAAAATGGTAGAGGAGCAGATTTTATCAGCAGATGCATGCTACAGCGATGAGGATAGAAATGAATTGAGGAAAATATTTAATGAGTTTAAAGATGTCTTTGCTAAAGATGCTTATGATTGCGGCCTAACTGATTTACATGTGGCCTACCGGAATGATGTAGTAGAAGCCCAGTATTTATGCGCCAGTATAGGTTACCACTGGCATGTTTAGAGTCATTGGCAGAGATAATTAACAATTTGGAGTCTCAGGGAATCCTCAGGCCTATTCATAGCACATCCAACACACCTATTTTAGGTGTGTTAAAGCCAAATGGTCAATGGAGGCTATGTGCAGATTTGAGGGAATTAAATAAAAGAGTGCCAGTATCCAGATGGCCACTGCCATTCATTGATCAAGGCCTAGCTCAGGTGCATGGCTCAAAAGTGTTTACCACGTTAGATTTCACCTCTGGATATTGGTGCGTGCCATTGGCAGAGGAAATCCAGAATTTATTTTCATTTTCATTTGATAAGACCCAATACGCATGGGTTAGAGTTCCATTTGGGTATGTCAATAGTGGAAGTGAATTTGGAATATTATTGAGACAGGCCATGCCTGATGCAGCGGAAAGGGGAACCATAGTTTATGTGGATGATGCCCTGATAAAAATTGAAAGCTTGAAAAGCCATTTTGATGAAATAAGACATGTTCTTGGCCAATTGCAAAAGGCAGGCGCCAAAGTATCTTTACAAAAAGCACAATGGTGAAAGAAAAAAGTGAATTTTCTAGGCCATGAAGTGACTGAACATGGACTAAACCCACTAAAGAAGAAAGTAGAGGCCATTCAAAAACTAAAAGACCCTAAAAGTGTGAAAGGGGTAAAAAGTTTATTAGGAATGGCGGGCTATAACAGGAAGTTCATTGAAAGTTATGCTGAAATTACTCGACCATTGATTAAACTGTTAAAGCTGAATACACCCTGGAAATGGGAAAAAGAGCAGTCTGAGGCAGTGGCTAAATTAAAGGAATGTCTTGTAAAGGCAACATGTTTAGCATATCCCATAAAGGATTGTGATTTCTTTATAGAAATAGGTTTCTCTGAACATTGTATGCCAGCAGTATTATCACAAAAACATGATTTGAATCACAAAACCATTGCCTAAGTAAATTCAATGAATGTGAAAAGGCCCTTTGACCACTGTGTGGGCGCTACAGCATTTCCGCCCATTGTTCAGGGAGAAAAGGTGATTATTAAGACACATCATCAACCTTTGCAGTTTTTAGAGAGTAAAATAATTAGGTCAGGTAACCTAGCACAGTCCTGAATCACTTCATGGACACTGGCATTACAGGGTTTTCCTGTAGAAGTGAGATATGGCCAAAATAAAAAGAGCCCAGTTGCTCAAGGTTTGGCAGATCTACATGACTGTGCAGCTGAACATGTACCCAAACACAGTAGAAGTGGAATCTAGTTTACAGGAATTTGGGCAATCACCACACAAAGCTTTTGATGAAAAGACATGCAAGGATTTGCCGACTGTATATGTTGACGGTTGTGCTTTTCACATTGAAAATGACAGTAATAAACAAATGGTGTCAGGAATAGGAAATGTCTGGTTGAAATGTGAAGACATCCCCAGTACAGGGATGAGAATTGGAGCTAGGAGCATCAAGTAGCAAATTGGCAGCCATTTATAAAGCAATTACTACTGCAGTTGATAATAAATTTAGTGAAATTGTCCTGGTGACTGATTCTGATTATGCACGAAATAGCTTTGTGGAATATTTACCTGGCTGGAAAGCAAGAGGCATGACTATGTACAACAAGAAGCCCCTTAAACATGGAAAAATGATACAAGCCATAGACAAATTGGTGTCAAAGAATGATTTGACAATATACTGGAGAAAAATGTGTGGACATTTAAAAACTCCAGGAGAGGATAAGGAGGGGAATGATAAGGCACATCATGTAGCTAAAATTGGGGCTGTGATGGGAGAGTTGCTACCTATTGAACATTTACTTGGTGAAATAGAAATTGATGCAGTAATACGCTCTAAAGCACCAAAAGAGGTGGATCAACCAGTAGTACAATGGAGTTACGATACACCAGATCAAGATCTGATTAAGGCACAAAAGGATGATCCAATTTTGGGAATATATTATAATCATTTGATAGTCCTTGAACAAAACCCTTTAACAGAAAATGATTGTGTGGGTAAAGAAGAGTTGAGGGTGCTATTAAATAATAAGAAACAAATTAGACTACAGGATGGGCTCATGATTAGAGAGTCCATAACAGGACAAATACAGTGGGTGGTGCCCCTTTCATTCAGAGGGCTAATGCTACACCATGCACATGATGCAATAACTGCAGGCCACAGAGGTTCCCAAAGAACATTGGAGATACTGAAAGATTATGCTTACTGGCCACATATGTCCCAAGATGTGGAATTATATACTAGAGGGTGTCTAGTATGTGCCCAATTTAAACCTGCTTCACCAATGCATAGAGCCCCATTAATGAAAAAGAGGCTTAACTCTTCCACGGTCAGATTTGCAAATAGACTATGTAGGGCCTGTAAAGAGGTCGAGCAGGGGGAACCAGTATATTTTGAGTGTGGTCTGTTTAATGTCAAAATGGATAGAGTGCATTCCTGCACCAGATTGTAGTGCACAAACAGCAGCCACATTACTGGTAAATCATATATTTTCAAGATTTGGGTTACCACAAAGAATAGAATCAGACAGAGGAAGTAATTTCACAAGCGCTCTAATGAGTAAGGTATGGCAAATACTGGGAGTGAAAAGAAAATTACACATTACATATAGACCTGCTTCTTCTGGGGAAGTTGAATGCTGTAATAAGTCTGTTGTGGATATATTAAAGAAATGTGTAGCAGAGGCAGGTTCCAACTGGGATTTGCGTTTACCTTTGGTTTTGATGGCAATCAGATCAACTCCTGCCAAAGCAACAGGTATTAGCTCTCATGAAGTATTGACAGGTAGGAAAATGGTGTTAATGCAACACTTGCTATACAGAACACATGAGCAGACACTTGTAAGCACATCTACAGTTCATGAATACATGGATGAGCTGAGGAAGCATTTACAACATGCATTTGCTTTTGTGCAGCAGAATCTAGAAAGGGCTGCTGACAGTGCAAAGTCATATTATGATAAAAAAAATATCGGAGAAAGAGTATTTTGTGGGATATCAGGTGTATAAATTTCATTTTGGAAAAGATAAACAGAAAAATTCTAAATTTCTGACAGCCTGGCAGGGGCCATTTCGTATTATAGATAAGATATCTCTTGTGGTGTACAACATTTTGAAAACTGAAGGTGAAACAGTGACAGAACAGTTTGTACACGTAAATCAAATTAAACCCTGGCACCCCAAACATGAAGTAAAGAGGCTTGAGCGTGTAGAAACAGATAAAGCCCCTTAAATACACGAAAGAGGGTACATGAGTCTATTCATAGGGCAATGACAGAGAAATAAAAATAGAAGTGATTGTTGTAATAGAATAGATGTGAACACAAAGTCTATATGTGATGATCATTAAAAGAGGGTTGAAACTAGTAATATTATTTTACAAAGTTGAAATATGTTGAATGATCCATGATGCTTTATGTATGTTTTTTTCTCTCTAACATGTGCTTAATTTCAGAATGCAAAAGGAAAAGGGCAAAATGTTTTGCAAAACACATGGATATATATATATATATATATATATATATATATATATATTTCTATTTGATTTAGAACACTAACAAATCTTTGGTCAGAGGGCACGGGACCGGAGGACACGGGAGACGATGGAGTCCTGGAGTCCCCTGGATGAAGATCAAGTGATGCCTGCCTCCGGGTGGAGGTGAAGACAAAGTAACCGGGATGCCGAAAGAGATGACTCCTATGGAAAAAGCATCCAAGAGTGCCAGGATGAAAGAGTGCCGCAAATGACCCAGATGATAGGATGTTGCTGATCGGGACGTCTCAGAGACAAACAACACTAGAAGAATAATGAACTTGCAGCTTGGTTGGTGCATGAATTCCGATGTGTCCTGGAGTATGGAGTTCCACATCTTTCTTGTTTTAATTAATTATTTTAATTAGTTATGTTAATTCTTTTTAATTATTTATTTTATTTTATTGTTTTATGATTGACTTCAAGTATAAGAACAAGACACTGGACTATAAACACCTCAATTGGGAAGATATATGTAAAATATTTTATGAGGACTGATGGACTCAGAGATGAATTTCGATACTATGGTGGTTGAACAGTGATTTATTGTGAAATGTGTGAATATTCATTTTGTTGAATTGCTATGATGAAAAAGAAAAAAGGAGCGCATGTTGCGTTTCTTCCAATTGTGGCTTGGACCCCTGCGAAATTCTCAGAAAAGGAGGGATAATGTTGTATAATTTATAGCGCTTCAATGAATGTGATAACACCTATTGCCAGCAATAATGTGGCACACCTATAGCCAGCCCTATGTTGCTAGCATAACATATGGGTATGCAAATGGAGACAGGCTGAAGGTTTAAAAGTACACCAGAATATATATATATATATATATATATATATATATATATATATATATATATATATATATATAATTTCTTTTTTTCTCTTACTTGAAATGCCTCATTCACAGGAGACTACATTAGCTATCTAATTGACTGACTTAATTAACAAATACTGATCACTAGTACTAACTCATTAACACTGTAATGTGCTCTCCATGTGGCAAATGAGGTAGAAATACATGTTCTGAAATTCGTTTTTCAAACGTGCACTTGAATTTTCTTTTTCTTCTCTCTTTGTTCACTATGTTTGCAGAAAGCAGAATCTGCATGCCAGGAAATTATTTTAGCTATAGTTTCTTACTGTAAAAATTGAGCTATTGTGGAAGGAAGGGTGATACAGTCTTTTTAATTTGATTGGTGCAAAGTATCTACAGTGGTTCCACGTAAGCAACAGAGGTTTGCTTGAAAAGTCTGACAGAAAAAAAAGTTCAGATTACTTTTTGCTGAGCTGCTGACACAGACCATCTGAGACTGGGCTGTGAGGAGGCATGCCCAGTCTCACTTAGCACCGGCTTGAGAACTGCAGATAACTGCATGTTCTCGCTGTGCACTTCAAGCTTTCAAGATTACGAAGACAACCCTGGGCCCATTCCTCAGAGGCGAGCGAAGGGAGGACGCGTGGGGGACAGAAAATTGGTAATTATCCAAGTGAATTGAGGTTATTGTGTGCTGTACGGATGACCTTCTATAAATATCAGGCAGGGAGAGTAGCCAAGGGAATCCCTTGTGTTTAATTGACAAAGTGAAGTTTGTTCTGTCGCTATAATTTTTTTTCTTCTTCTTGTTACAAATAATGCGGATTGAATTTCGTCTTGTTGCTGTATTTATTTCTCTTCTGTTTATTATAGATAATGCGGCAATAAAGAGGGTAAGATGCTATTTTGAAATGCAACTGTTTATAATACAAATGATATGCACACAAATTGTGTAGAGTGTTTTTGCTTTTGTCTTTTCTTGGTGCATTTAGAATAATATCTCAGGAAAGGGGGAAGATTTTTAGGTAATACATGTGTCATGTTTCCCATGCAGATGGAATAATAGCACTAGCAGTGATAAATAGCTGTGTGCGTGTGTCCACTCAGTGCATGGTGTCTGAGTGGAATTTAATACAATAGACATTGCTGGGGGTCCTGAACCAGCAAAGAGGCCTATAGAAACATAGTTCACTAATGTATATAAATTAATGATAATACCACAGGTTATTGAGAATGCTATATGTGAAACTGTGGTGTTTCTGAATGTAGGTCTGAGGCCTCTATAGATCACAAGAACAGTCTAAGAATAAGAAGGGTTTTGTGTATATTGGGGCCACAAATAAAACAGAAACATTATGCTCACTACTAAACCACCAACATTAATGTATACCACTAAATCATTCCATATAATGTAATAAGGAATGGTCACCGAAAGGAAATAAGGCCAAACCCAATCTAAATGCAAGGAGTAGTCATCAGCAAATTACCATTATTTTTGGCAGTAAGAAAATACAGCCACACCCCAAATCTACACAAAATATCCAACAGGACACTCTAGGGTATTGGTATCGTTGGTACTGGTATTGTTTATTTATATAGAGCCTATACACCGGCAAGGGTTTGAAAGGGTACTCCAGGAGATGGGCGCTCTCTGTTGTGGAAGAAGCGGAAAGACTGGATGATTCCACCAATGTTGCTCTCTATACTAATCCTTATTCATGAAAACAGCTTACTCCAGGTACGTTTGAACAGGCACAGTGAGATGACTGTGAACATTCCCATTGTGAGAGGGTTAAGACAAGGGTGTATCCTGTCCCTGTGCCTGTTTAATTTATATCTGGCAGACATGGGGGGCATTTGGAGGGGTCCAAATTTGCCCCACCAAAAATTGCTAACCTAGCAATACCTCATGTTACATATTCTGACGATTTGATTCTGATGAACAAAACACAGATAAGGTTCCAGAAGCAACTGGTGTCCATACAGTGTTATTCCACGAAGAATGAACTTGTTATTAACGAGAAGAAGACCAAAGTAATTCAAAGCGTAGGCAATGCAAGCAAAAAGATCGGGTTCAAATGGAGGATGGGTAGTGAAGTTCTGGTCCATGAATATCTGTTATGTATCTGGGCGGGTTTCTTAACTCTATACCATGTCAGAATACCATGTTGGTTTGTGCTGTGGAGAAATGTGACCAGTTAGCATCTAAGATGAAAAGGATCTTCAGCATATATTGCCAGATTTCCTTATTGCCTTTGAATAATGTCTACAATATGAAGGCATTTCCGGCCCTGTTATATGGCATGGAGATGGCAAGGGTGACTTGAACAAAATTAACAGGAAATTATTGGAAGCCGAACTCTGGTGGAGGTGACGGAATCTTCCAGATTGCCTCACTGCAGATACATTGTAATTTGAACTGGGGCATACCTCTTTAAAAGGCCATCTGCAATGTAAGGTTCTGACCATATACAGAAATGTATTTGCTCCAGTGGTGGAAACATTGTATTGGGATTTGGCAGAGGCAATATCACTTGGCAGGTCCTTGCCATTAGGTAACTTCGAGAATGAAGCAAACACAATATTAGCTGACTGTAACCTCCGGGTAGCCGACCTCATTTGTAATCCGGTTAAGGCCAAAAATAAACTGCTAGATTATGATTGGATCTGCACTATAGATGGCGTGACTTTACATGAATTATTTAAAACTCCTTATGTCATTGATAGGAGAAAGGGGAACAGTGATGTGCTAACTGAAATGGTTCTCTAACTCCTTTTGGAGGTCCCAGTTTCTAAGAGTATTCTTAATATATCCCATGCAGATGAGGTACTGCAAAAACCTGTTCAAAATGATTCTACTATTGGGGATTGTAAGTTTTGCAACAAGGTACGAGTGCTCCAAACAAGGTTCTGTGTACTGATCGAATGTGAGGCACTGCAATCGCTTAGAGAGGAATTGTGGACAAAGCATTTCCTAGATTTTCAATATGTACATGTGACATAGTTTTCCAGTAGATTACTAGTGATGAAGAGACAGGACTGACGTGCAGTGTAGTTAAACTGCTTAAGACGTCATGGCTCATTGAGTTGAGATTCTGAAGAAGAGGGGGTGGTCGTGAGATCATGGGCCACTTTGGGACTGGCTCTTGCCTCAGCTTTCCACTTTATTAAGGAAATGTAATTGAATTGCATTTTTTATTTTACTTTAACATTGTAGGCATGATGTCTTTGAATATGTACTCTAAGCAGTCTAATAGTATATTTCTGAAACAACCTTCGGGCTTTTCTCACCTGAACATTTTTGACTTGGCCCCCGTCCCACACCCATGCCCCCAAAAACGCCCCCACCCCCCTGCGGCCGGCGACTCTCAGTGTCCCTGCAACGCTTGTTCACTTTCACTTCTGTGATTGGGAAATGGTGCTGCAGGGCCATTTCCCTTTTTTTGTTGCTTTTTGGGATGGCTGGTGGGGTCACCTCCACAGCCCCCACTCACAATATAGTGAGCAAGGTTGTGGGGGACAGCCTTGCATCCCTTTTTTTGTGGGGCTTTTCGAGATGCCTGCGGGGGACATCCCCGCAGCCCCCACTCACAATATAGAGAGCAAGGGTGCGGGGGACAAACCCACAGCCCCCAGCACTGAATGCAAGATTTGGTCGGACTGTTGGGCGACTTGGAATTTTCAAACAGCCAAAATTTGGCCAAATCACGCATTTGTGCTTTTAAGCTAGCTAATTTAAACATATGTGTTCTAGGAGTGCAGATGATGGAACAATTTTTCCTCTGGATCATTGCCAGTTTATATGTAAGATACAGTAGCGGGGAGACAGGACATCGAAAACATGGGGGAAATATGGGGAACCATGTTTTGGTTATGAAGACTGCATCAAGGCTGTTGTATGAGATGAGGTTGGTGATTTTGGTGGCATGAGCAAATTATGCGCAAGCACTGATCAGCATGAGGGGGAATGTGCTTGTGGTCCATGAGAGTTTGATGGGGCCATTGGCAATATTGATGAAGTTTGTTAGCATGCCTTGACAGGGCTTCCAATACAACTTGGATGTTCAAACCATAATAAGGATGGGGATGGACTTTGAAGAGAGGAGGAACATGGTGATGCCTGTTGGTGAATAGTTGTGTAGGAACTATTTTGTAGGTGAAATCCAGGATAACAAGTCTGGACCTTGGCCCTATCAGGCCTGACATGGCAGTAACAGACATGTCTCTGTCTGTCCTCTGCTGAGGACTATGATGATGAAGATACCTAAGGAGGACTGGTAAAAAAGGTGGTGGGAAGAGCAGCTTAGTGGCAGGGTCTGCTGACGTGACTAGCAGCCTCCCCAATGCTATCTCCCTGGAGCTGGCCTGGAATCCTTAAGTAGCTAACTGGCAGGTGGGAAACTGGTACTAGGTGGAGCAGCTTAGTGACAGGGCCTGGTCAGATGACCAGCAGCCATCTCAATGATGTCTCCCATTCTTTATGCTTCTCCTCCCCTTTCAATCTCTCCCTATCAACAGTCATCCTCCTAGTCTACTAAAGGCCATAGTTATACCCAATTTAAAGAAACCTATTGCTGACCCTGACAATCCCTTTTTCTACTGACCATCTCCCTTCTGCCTCACCAAGCTAAAATTACTCAACATATCTTTAACCACAGCACAAACTATCGGAAACCAATACACAGGGCAGCCCCCTCTCATCTGGTTTTTCAACAGACTCTCCAGTGAGACAGCTCTCTGTCATTTATTGTTATCACTATTGCTCACCAGTTTCACATCTCTTCAGTCCTCATTCTACCTGATCTTTCTGCCACCTTCAACACTGAGGACAAGCCCCCACTCCTCCACAATCGCTGCTCTTTTGGCTCAAGGACCACATACTGAAATGGGTGGTCTTTTCGGTCTCTGATCAGTCCTTCTCACCCCAGTGGGTGTCCGGCGTGAGCATACTCCTCTTTGTACACCCAATCTCTGCAAAACCTCATCTCATCTTTAGGCTTCTCATACCTCCTCTATGCTGATGATTCCCATATCTTCTTCTCTTTTATCGCCTTCTCCGGATAAGTCTGATTGGATCCCCAACTGTCTTTCTGCCATCCATCACTGGGTGGCACTGCATTGTCTGATGCTAATCTCATTAAAATCATAAGTCCGCTTTCTTCTGGACTCAAATACCAGACACATTATCTCATTCCGTATCCCCTTTACCCTCGACCTGCTCATGCCATCACCCAAGACTCACAGCCTTGGGGTCCTCTTTGATAGTGAACTCAATCTCTATCTTTTAATCACTGGCAATGCTACTGCAGCCAGTATCAACATGTGAAGTATCAGGAAGCTCTCCCTACACCTCAATCACCTCTCTGCCAAAGCATTAATCTCTGCACTGGTTATCAGTATACTCGACTTCTGCACAAGTCTACTAAAGGTCTTCCTTCCTAGTCTTGCACGTCCGTCAATGAAATAATCCCCCTTGCCACATGCTTCCTCCAAAACCTATCTAGAGTCCTCTGACCAGGCTTCCTGTCACCACTCAGAGTTTCTCTCTATGGGGAATTGCTTCCTTTTCAGATTTCTGTGCCTTTCTTTCAAATGTGTCCATGGCCTAGTTCCCCCCACTAGCTGGCTGAATCAATGCATCTCTACTCTCTGGCCCCCCTCTCTTTAGCCATCAACAACCTCCCTGTTGAACATCTATTTTGAGCTGTACCCATGTCCACTCTTCAACTTATTTGCCCTGACCGCTGACATTATTTTCTGCCTGCATCAAGGAAATACAGTGGGTGGAGGGATTTGTGAACAGGTTCCGCCTGATAGCCAGAAAAGATGCATCTGCTCACAACTTGCCTCGACAGCTAAATTCTCTCCATCAGCTAGAAATTGGATTAGGTCATTCCAAGCTGACAGATCTTCACAAGTCTTCATCGATGACTTTTCGGCCGCACCTACTACTATCAATTGCAGAGTTTCCCAAGGTTCCTGCCTCTTCCCCACCCTCTACAACATTTATACAAAACACCTCTGCGACCACCTTGACCTACTCGGCATATCTTACACAAACTATGCTGATGACATCCAGCTCCTTATCCCACTTTCTGGTTCATATGATCAGGACTCAGCCACCATTAACTCAGTGTACGAAGTCATAAAAAACTGGATGGCATCTCACTTACTTTGCCTCAAGGATGATAAAACCAAAATCCTCATTGTTGGATCCCACTCCACGCTACGCAACATTGACCCAGTCTGTAAGGAGTTTACCATCAACGGAAACTGAAACCCCACCTCCACTGTAGCCAAATCCCTTGGAGCTTACCTGGATTCTAATCTTGACCTTAGCGACAAGTGAACTCAATCACCTCGTCAGTGGCCTACACAGCCAAACTGCTACATGCCAGCAGGCCCTTCCTCTCCACATCCAACCACCTCTCCATTGCAAGAGCCATCACAGGAGCCAAGTTCGACTACTGCAACACCTTATTTACCGGCCCTTCCGAGCTCAACCTGAACCAACTTCAAATGATTCCGAACAATGTTCTCTGAGTGGCCATGGGACTCTCTAAATCTGACCACATTTTGGAAGCCAGGAGAGATGTCGACTGGCTGTCCATCTGAGAAAGGATTACATTCAAAACACTATCCCCGGTCCACCATTGTCTCTCCAAATACAGACCCGACCTACCTCTCACACTGCGTGGAGAAATACTCCCCAGCCCAACCTCTCAGATCTGCAAATTCTCACTTTCTCAAGATTCCAAACTTCAATTGCCTCTCAGTGGGGGGTAAGAGCTTCCCGGTCATGGTCGCCAAACTTTGTAACAATCTCCCTCCAGCACTCAGAAAAGAACCGGCCTACTGGACCTTCCTCAGAAACTTAAGTATCTGGCTTTTGAAAGGAAGCGCCCCCAATTCAGCACGATCCTCCCCGCAATGAGAGACAATAAGGGACTCTCCCGTAGTGGGAATAAGACCAAGACAGAGTGCGGGTGAGCGTAAGTGGGAGTTTTATCCAAGGATAAGGCATGCAAAGAACTCTGCAACCTACGAGAGCGCTCTGCCTGACAATAGCAAAGACAGGCGTATTTCTAATACAAAAAACGTCATCAACACCTAAACACTATAGGGGGCACAAGTCAATTGGGATTGGGTGGTGTCGACTAACTATAAGTGTTGCTGGCGCGGGGTTGGTCTTGGCGGGACGACGTCACTGGTCAGCCTCGTGGGTTGGGTTGGGCCTGGCAGGCCGGCTTGAGGTCATCCATGCGGTGTTGATGTGCTGGGGCAGCCTGTGACAATAACGAATACCTTTCCTGTCTCATTTGCCCTAGGCCATGCACACTACAGTTATTCAGAAAATGACATTTACGTTCATTAATAAATCGCTTCACTAGCTTATCTTATAAAATAAACACAACACATGAGGAATGCACCTCGTGAGAGGTCTGGTGGTTGTTGGTTGGGGTGAGATTTACCTGAGTCTTATTGACCGGTATTTTAGGTCACGGGACGGGGCTCTGGGACCTGGGCCGAGTGATACATGTCTGTCTGCTGCGTTAGAAGTTATTATATAGATGGGTCTCTGTGTCTTGTCCCAATGATGGGGGTCGTCCTTACACGGGGTCAGGATTCTTGGGGGGGTTCGTGGGGATTTATGAGAGGGTGCTGGTAGATCAGTGGGTTCATCCGTGGGTTTATTACCGTGCTGTAAATAACACAGGTGGCGGGCTGTGGCCTTGGTTGCGGCGCCGGGGCCTCTGACTCTCTGAAGTAACGCCAGCTTGGTTGGGGGAGGTGAGGGAGCGCAGCACAAGTCTTAGCTTTTTTATCTGGCAGGCTTGGTGGGGTGGGAGAGGGAATGACCTTGCATATACTCACAAAGGTATTTTCCTCGTGCGTTGCTGATCAGTGAATGCAGAAGTTTTATACTGTTCTGCCTCATTTTAACGTTATTCAGACACACATATATATATATATATATATATTTCATTTTCGTTACACATTTCTTTAATACAGTCGGTTCCAGTACCTTTTCATTACCTAACATTATGTTCACTACATTGTGTGCGTATTGTATGTACATTAGACGTTATACGAGGGATATCTAGGTTATGGCCTACAGAGATTGATGCTCGCCGCTTTGGGTGATTCAAAACATATATGAGTTCAAGTTTCTACATACTATTGAAAAACACTTTTACAAATAGAGGTTACACGTTTGGTCAACATCTTTCTCCGTGGTTATAGCAGCATTAGTCCAGACCTGGAGGGATATCATATAACGTTACATTTTTATGGTTCGTTCACATTTTAAACAGAGGTAGTTCATTAACACCAATACTTGAACTATTTTCTACCTTCTTCAGATAGTGATGCTTCAGCTTTTTTCCCCGTTGCCCCGGCCTTGCGGTCTGGGTCATACGGGGTGCAATATCACATTGTTACTAATATAATGTTGCCGTGTTGGCATCTCGGGTTTAGCTCATCTCCGACTTTCTCATGGGAACGCGCTCGCAGCGGACCTGCCAGGGCTGCTGAGGCGGCAGAGATGCATGAAAGGCCCTCCAAAGGTGGGGGCCTCGTTACAGTGTGCTGAACTCACACCATGTTTGCTGTGCACGATGGCGTCTAGGCCTAACTTAAGTTTCGGTAAATGCAAAGACAGGGTGCGTGTGGGCAATGTCGTCGGCGGGTGAACCCCCCTCCACCTGGGCCCGGGTGGCATGAGGGTGCTCCCACCGAGCCATGGTCCTCACCTGGGGAGGGAGCTGTAGGTGAGGAGGGCCTCGTGGCCATTCCTCCCCTACATTTCCCCCCTTTCGTTACTTAAAGTAACGAATTTCTTTAGCTCTTCTAATCTTCTACATTCTTGTTCTTCTAACACTGCACCATCCCATGCAGGGGTTCCTTTTATAGGCATCCATGCTCTGCACACCCCCCTTAAGCTCTCACCTCTCCTAGCATACTCGTCTGGTGTACATGTCAAATATATACAGTCGCCGGTCTCTTCCAGATCTACCCAGACCTCCTCATACCATTCCAGTTCTACGTCTCGTGGTTCTTTAATCGTGGTGTGCCATAGCTTATCTACTATGTACTTGTCACGGCACATAGGCACTAACTGGTACCTGGGGGTGTTGTCTGTTCCTGTCTGCACATGTACTTCTTGTGTTGCTTTAATTGTACCACCGGAGTTGCCCATTGTCACCATCATCATTGCACCGTTAGGGACTGCATTAGCACAACATCGGAGGCCCACCTGGCACAGGCAGAACATCACAAGGATGATCACCACTATTGGTATCAGGAACTTCATTGTCACTCCAAGCCATGAGGGAACCCAGGAGAAGATATTGTCGAACCACGAGCTATCCTCAGCTCCACCTTCCATTTTCATCTTCTCGCCCAGGTTATGTACTGCTTCAATAACGTGGGACAGGGACCCATTTTCTGCGTCTTCAGAAGGTACGAACGTGCAGCATGCACTTCCTATTTTTCGGCAAACACCTCCATCGATTGCTGTTAACAGGTCTAGGACATACCTGTTTTGCATGGTCATTAATCGCAGAGCTCGTAGTTCCACCTTTATTATGTTGAACCCTTCTTCAGTGTCATTGGCCAACTGGATCAGTTCCCACCGTGTGATCTGGAGCCATTTTGCATTTGCTCTTGCTTGGACACTTGATACTAGTGAAGCAAAGAATGTTTCCACGGAGCTGAACAGGCGATACTTGTCTGGGATCTGTGCCAATAAATCAGATGATGCTTGTGATATGTAGTTCGAGGCTCGCTTGTTCCTTGAGAGCTCTTCTCCTTTCCCTCCGGAGGACAGGACATAAAGGTGCGCTTGTGTAGTTGGAGACGCTGCATTCTGGTTCAAGCCTTCGTTCATCGTGTTACTTCTGTCAATATGGCTTTCAGGAATCACCATTAGTGTTGAATGCAAAGTGGCCATTGAGCAGCTACCACTCCATGATTGGGGAAGGTGCAGGTACGCCTTGTTCCCGCATACCCAGTAGGTGTCCATTAGTGCTGCTGTTCCTTTTTTCATATCTGGGATGGTGAGAGTTTTGTTACAGTTCTTGTTCGTTCCTATTGCCATTTTTCCTTCTCCCTTGAAACATAGTTTGTTTTGTATTTCACTTTGTAGCTTAAAGGGTTTTTCCATCGCTGTTACCCATGTTAATTTAGGGATGTGTTCTTTCCATATTGGCAAGCACGTTCTTTCCATCCACCGCAACTTTTCCGGTTGAACACCCTTCAGTGCTTCTGCCTTGCACAGCACTTCTTCGTCTTTCCATTTGCTTTCGGAAAACAGTGTCCCTTGTATTGCAAAGAAAGGTTCTTTAAGGCAGATCACTCCAGACGCTTGCGAATAGCACGTTTTGTTGTTCTGTACCATTCTGAAAGAGACATCGTGTGCTTGGAAAGTGTTCTTTATTCTACACAGCGTGAGATGAAGGAGACATTGGGCATCCACAATGGGCAATTCTCGTGGCAACAATACTTTAGGTGTGCCTGATGCATGGGGGATAAGTGAGCAGACATAACAGCTCTCATTGGTTGTTTGTTTAGCTGTTGTGCTCATATCTGCATACCATTTATTTGCTTGGTGAGGGTGTCGTGGGTCTTCCATTTTGTCTAACCCTAGCCCATAATACTCATCATACCCTTTTCCACCAGTCTCTCTTCTCCGCCTACTTTTCTCCCTTCTTCTGTACCTTCTCGTTATAGGAGGTGAAGAACCAGGCCCCCCTTCCTCCCTCCCACCCCCCTTTTCTAATTCTTCATATAGGGACGTGTGTTCTGTCATCATAATCACTTTTCCATCCTCATTAATAAACAAGAGATCGTTGTTTGAAATTGGGGCGGGAGGGATCGTGTGGTTGTTGTATGTTCCAGGTTGGGACATTGTGTCATTATCTACATTTTTGGTTCTCCATTGTGAGAGGACAGCAGTGGGTGGTGTAGTATAGTATCCCCACACAAAGTGTGATCCATCCCAGATCAAGAAATCACCTTCTTTGATACCTACAGTCGGAATTGTTTTCGTTCCAGGAGCAAGGGTGGTGTTGTTCCCCCCTCCCCCCTCGTTCATCTCGGTAGAGATGAACGCTATAATCCAGTGTAACACCAGACAAAACATTGAGATGAAGAACACGATAGCACACATTGATAAACCACATTCAAATGAATATGTTAATCTAGCCACTAACATTTCTCTAAATCTAACATATCTATTAGTTGCAGGCTGCCCATTCGATGCCATGATAAATCCTGTTTGAGACACAAAAGTTCATTAAATACAAACATGTAAGCATTTCCACATTGTAACGTTTCGGTGATAAAATATAGGGTTGGGTGAGGAAGGGGGTTTGTTGACAGACAAGGTAGCTTTCAGTCAATATTATTCGTAACTTACTATATATATATATAAATAATAAAAAAAACATGACATTTTTAAAAACAACAATAATAAAAAACATCTTAAATAGTACAGGAAGGAAAAAAAGAACCCCACGCAAAACTTTCAAAAATTGTAAAAAGAAAATTTACATATACATGTGTACATGTTTTAGTCCAGGACATTTGTTGCGCGCTAATTGTGTTCACTGTTCATCTCATGAAGCACACAAAATTCAAATCATTCATTCCGCACAACTTCATCGTCCGCTGTTGCCTGTGCCTCATCCTGCACCTCACTCTCCGCAGCGCTGTAAGCTTTACGTACATCTGTCAAATGCACCCAATATCGCAGGCCCTTAACCTTTACTGCTGTAGGCGTGCAAAACACTACCTCATAGGGGCCATGGAAGCGTGGTGCGTTCCACCTCCGCACAAAACTTCTAACATATATAAGGTCCCCAGGCATTAGCTGTAGTGGTTTTTCAGGCAAACCGTTTGGTTCAGTCGCGTTCCCCTCCTCTCTTGTCGAGGGGGGGGCTAGTTGCTTTGAAATTACGCGCGCTGCCCGTGTCAATTTTCGCAGGTATTCTGTGAACTCCTCCCCCAATATGGCTGCGCTTCTGTGTGCATCAGAACGCTCACGGAGAGGCGAATGCGCTGTGTGCATTCTTCTTCCCGTGACGATCTCGTGCGGGGACAAATGGTGATCCTTACTTGGCTGGTTTCGTAGCTCAAACAAGGCCAAAGGCAGGCAGTACATCCAAGTCTTTTTAAGGGAAAAACAAAGTTTTGATAATCTGCTTTTTAACAGGCCGTTTATCTTTTCTACGACGCCATTACTTTGAGGATGATAAATCGAACATAATTTGTGCTTTATTCCCAATAATGTAGTCACTTCTTTAAAGAGTTCATTAACAAAATGCGTCCCGTTATCTGAGCGAATAACGTCGCAAATTCCCCAGCGCGGAAACACTTCCCGCACTAGGAACTTCGCGGCGCCCTTCGCGTCAGGGCGGGCACAAGGGCCTGCCTCCACCCACCTCGAAAATGGACATACAACCACAATCATGTATCGAGCCCCGTTACACCTTTCTCCCATGTCTACATAATCAATGTGGAGCTCTCTGAATGGGCCACTTGGTTTTGGTATCGTACCCCTTAGTGTACGCAATGTCATACCTGAGTTGTAAATTTGACATGTCGTGCATTCTAGAGCTAACCTTGTGACGTGTTCCTGGAGGCAAGGTGTAAACCAATCTTCTTGTATCTCTGCCATTATGTGTTTCTTTGTGTTGTGTGCAGGAAAGTGTAGTTGTTGAAATGCTATTTCTAACAGCGTGATTGGCATTACCACTTTTCCTGAACTCTCTTGTCGCCACAATAAATCAGTCGGTGATTTGCTGCATCCTCTCTTAGTCCACAGCAATTTTTCCTCTGCACTAGCTCCCTCTTGCAGCTCTATTATCTCCTGTGTGGACATCATGTTGTATCCTGTGGGGACTTCTTGGCTTGCTGTGTGGTGCAACATGTACTCTCCTATTTCACCTTTTTGTAGATATGAAGCTGCTTTGGCAGCGGCGTCTGCTGCCGCGTTCCCCAAAGATACAAAATCTGTATTGGTGGTATGAGCTTGACATTTTACGATGGCCACTGCCGTGGGGTCTTGCAGGGCCTCAATCAGTTCTTTCAATAATTCTGCATGCTGGACTGGCGTTCCGTCTGCTCGTCGGAACCCTCTCCGCCCCCACCGGGCCAACCCGCCGTGAACTGTTGTTGTCATGTATGCTGAGTCTGTATATATGGTCACTGCGCACCCCTTGGCGGCATGCAATGCTTCTATTAGCGCTATTAGTTCTGCTGCTTGCGCTGAATAGTGTGATGGGAGGCGGTGTTGTACTAGTATCTCATATTCATCTTCCTCTAATCGTACCACTGCCATACCCACATGCTTTTCTCCTGTCTCCATGTCTATTGATGCTGACCCGTCCACAAAATACACCTCACCCTCGGTCAGGGCATTTTCAAAAATCACTTGATCCTTACTTTCGTCACCTGTGTACGTGGCGCAGTTGTGGTTTTGCATGTCCTCTATGGTGCATGCCTCTGTGATGAATGTGGCTGGGTTCACTGTTTTACATCTTACTATATGGATGTTAGCGCTGGACAGTATTATCTCATATGCTGTGGCGCGTTGTGTTGTCAATGTGCTCTTTGTTCGCTCTAATATTGCAAAAAGTGAGTGTTCCACGAACAGTGTCACCGGGCAGCCCATTACTATCGTGGCACTTTTTTCAATTGCGAACGCGGCTGCAGCTAGGGATTGCTCGCACGCGAAATGACCTTGCATTACTGCGTCTAGGGTGCCGCTGTAGTAAGCTAGTGGTTTGTGCCCTAAGGATGTTTTCTGTGTCAGTACTGCTGTCATCAATGTTCCTTTGCAGTGTGAAAATAAGAAGAACTCGCGCCCATAATCTGGGTTTGCTAGTACTGGAGCGCTTGATATCAGCTCTTTTAGTGAGTTAAATGCTGTGTTCGTCACCTCTGTCCATTCTATGTGTTTGTGTTCTTGTTGTGCTTCTTTCAGTGCCTGTAGCAGGGGCCTTGTGTACGCCGCATAGTCCAATATCCATGCTCGGCAATAGTTACACATACCCAGAAATTTCTGCATCTCTTTTACTGTTTTGGGCTCCCCAATTGTTCTAATCGCCTGTGCCCTGTCTGGTATAATTCGCTTGCCATCCTTTGATATCAACTGACCCAAGTATAGGACCTCCGTCAGACAGTATTGTAACTTCCCCTTGTCCACCTTGTACCCCTTATTTGCCAATAATGTCAAGAGTGTTATCGAGTCCTGTCTGCATTCTTCCTCAGCCTGTGCACAAACCAATAAATCATCAACGTACTGAATCACTGTGCTTTCTACAGACAAATTCCCCAGATCTTCATGTAGTACCCTGTTAAATATGCTTGGGCTCTCGCAATATCCTTGTGGTAGTCTGCAGTGTTCGAACCTCCTTCCTCCCAATGTAAATGCTGTCAAGTACCTGCTCTCTTCTGCTAAGGGAATCGAAAAGAATGCATTTTTTAAGTCAATTACTGTGAAGTGTGATGCTATTTTTGGAATGTTGCACAGTATTGTCGCCGGGTTCGGGACTAAAGGGAACTCCTTCATTACCACATCGTTCAATGGGCGTAAATCTTGTATCATCCTCCATGAACCCCCCTTCGCTTTTTTGATTGGGTAAATGCATGTGTTGCATGGGGAGTTTGAGGGCACTATTATACCCTGTGCTAGCAGTGCTTCTATTGTCTCTCTGATCCCTTCTTCTGCTTCTCGCGACAGTGGATATTGTTTCACCCGGGGTAGTATTGCTCCTTGTTTTACTTTTATCACCACAGGCTGAACTTCATGTAGCAACCCTACATCGTGGGGGCCATTAGTCCATAAGTTAGCGGGTACTGAACTCATGTCTTCATCAAAAAATGTATGCGGTGCTCCTACTACCGCCATTAGTTCAACTTTAGTTTGTCTGGCTGTAACTACGATGTCGCAGGGCATTGCCAGTTCCATCACTACTTCACCATCTCCCTCAGTGTCAGAAAATAGCTCCTCGTCCGAGAGCTCTCTCAGGGGGATATTTGCATTTGTACACAATACTGTCCGCCACTCACACCCTTCCATGTCAATACCAATCACGCATATTCTGTTTGCTGATACATGTATTGCATGCAAATCCAATGATAGTACTTCCCCAAGAGCAGTGTCAGGGCTTGCTATGGGACGAAAAAGGAATTCTGCTGGTATTCTCCACTCCACCCTTTTTAGTTCTGGTACTATGAGAGCCAATGTTCTCATGCCTTCAACAAACATCTCCTCATTTCTTGGTACCCCTCTGATCTCTTTTATTGTTGTGTGGCCGTGTATTACTGCTAATATACGGAGGGGGCATATGCCTGGCGTTGAACATACGATGCCGCTCCCTGTGAATGATATGGTCATGTTTAGTTTGCTCAAGAGATCTCTCCCCAGTAAGTTGATGGGAGAGTTTTCATAGTACAGTAAGGGTGCTTTCACTGTTTTACCCCCCACTGTCACATCCAATACCTCTGTGTAAGGAACTTCAATTACAGCCCCAGAGAACCCCTGCGTCTCTAACGTTCTATTAGATAACGGGAACCGGCCCTCTCTAATGCATGATTTCTCCGCTCCCGAATCCACCATGAATATGAATTGCTTGTCTCCTATCTGCGCTCCTATCAATGGTTCCTCTGATGCATTGTGGGTCGTAGACAGTACTGGACACGCAAGTGCTCTCTGTGGGCTGTCCTATGCGGGGTGTCTCATTGCCCCCCCTTGATCGAAAATATTCCCCGAAACTACTGACACTCCACTGTAAGGTGCGGGGGCTGGTGCCCCATTAGCTCCTGTGGCGAAAGTATTACCAGGCGTGTAGTGCACATTGTCATTATTCTGTGGGCTGGTTTGTGTTCGGTATTGATGTCCGTGTAGTTGTGCGTTACTCCTTTGTACTACATTGTCTGGTTGCTGGTATTGTCCCATGGGGAGGCCGTAGGGGCTTCCTGGATGGGGGTGTCCGTACTGTTCTATCTCTTGGAAACCGTTGTTTTGTCTGCTCCTACATTCCCTTGAGTAATGCCCCCATCTCCCACAATTCCAACAGCTCCCCTGTGGACCTCTGGGACCCTGCCACCCATTTCCTCCCATTCCTCCATACCCTTGTCCTCCTCTTCGCCCCCTGTACCCACCTCTTCCTCCTCTTGGGGCCCACTCTTGCCACGTTGGACCTCCGTTCTTCTCCTGCTCTGTCCACTGTCGTTGCCCTTGTCCTGCCCAATTCGCTGCTATTCTTCCTTGTATTGCTATTTGCCCCTCCTCTCCTTCCTCTCCCTCCCGTATGAGTGGGAGTCCCGCTACCGCTGCTGCGACCTTCACCAATTTTGATTGCACCAACTTCGCCTCGTCCGCCAACCTTTTCTGTGCTACTTCCCTCTCTCTTTCTTTGATCCTTTTACAATGGTGTACTATTATGCTTTGGATCTCCGGCCAGCCTTTTGCCTCAACACCGGCTATTTTATCTAGTGCCTTTTGCACTTCCTTTGGGAGCCCTCTTTTAATGATGAAGTAAAATAGAGACGTGGATTGGTGCCAGGGCGTACCCGTTTCCGCTCTCCACATCTCCTGCACCCGGAGAATGTAATCCATAGCGTCCTCCCCATCATTCATGGTACATTGCATTACTGACTGCAGATCAGGGGTATCTGGGAAAGTTTCCCGCAGTGCGTCCCACACCCTTGCTCGCACGGTGTTAAAAGAAGCCCCATCATGGCGATCACACTCCAAAGTTACAGCTGGAAAACCCGCTTTAGCCCACACTCTGTCTGCCTGATCCCCTACTGAGGACACTAGTAGGCTTTTCACATCGCCTACTGCCAGCGGTATACCCGCGGTATGTTTTTCAAATGCATATATCCACTTGCTTGCCCCTCCTGACAGCTGTGGTAGTAATTTCATTAAGTTAGCCTTGTCCATCTGAGCCCACGGTATATAGTTCGGCCTCCCACCTCCCCTGTGGAGTAATGGTAGTTGTAATTTCCCTTTTGCCGTTGCAGCTTCCTTTTCCTTAGTCACTGCTGACTCTAATGACGCCATCTTCCCCACCCTATTTCTTAGTCGTCCTATCCATTCATCCTCTATAGTCCCCAGTGAACATGCCCCATCTAGCTCCTCGCCTTCTCCTCCTACTGCCATGCTCAATCTATCACTCTCATCCCCCCCTCCTCTGACATCACATAACAAATCCTCTCTGATCCCTCTCTCTCTCGAGACATCACCAATGCTTCCTTCTGCTGTCCCTACTTCTATTATCCTGGTCGGTTCTTCCTCAATTCTGAACAGTATTTCCCCCTTTTTCCATCCTTCCTCAATTTGTCTACTTTCGCTCGACGCTCTAGACGTGCGTCCAGATTGTGTGGGGGCGCACGCTGTGCGTTCACATATGTCTTTTATTCTTGAGAGCTCATCTCGTGCCACTGTAAGCCTCGACTCTAAGTCACTCGTTAACTTCTCTATGTCCACTCTCTGTGTGCCTCCCTGGGTGTGCTCTCTAGTGTTTTCGTATGGTGGGGGTGCAGTTGGTCTTTGTGGCGTGCTGGTTGAAGGGGGAGGCACATAAATCGGGTCGCTATATCCTGTTGCAGGGGCTGGTTTAGGTAATATTGGGTACAACATAACCACTTCCGCAGGCTGTTCTGTACTTAACTGTTCCTTTTCCTCTCGCGGGATCATTAGTGGATTGTCTGTGGTGGAGGGTAAATCAATATTTGGAGCTGGAGCTTTGGGTGGGGGTACTTCCTCAAACAATCTCCAAAGATCTAATATCTCCTTCCTGTTCTGCCATTTTTTTCCCTTATACTTAAGGCGAATACATGTACATACCATATCAAGAACGCTTTTGTCAAAAGACCCTCCTTCTGGCCAAATCTGGGGCAACCCCTCCCCTTTCAATTCTGTTAACCATTGATCATGATATTTATTTATGCGTTCAGCATATCCCGGCAAGCTCTTGCAAATGTGTGACAAGGGAGTTTCAGCCCCCATCCTTTAAATCGCTAGCGCTACCTTGTTCGCTTTCGTTACCTTTTATTAGCTGTAAATATGCGTATGTATTCCTTTATGGCACAGACAAGAGCGGACCTCTTAAAATTATCACCCACCGTTATTCACTGCACAAATCTCTTCTCACTCACCATATCTCATCTCCTTCCCATTCCCAGGCACTCTTATGTGATCTCACTTGTAATTGATCAAGTACTGGTTATGGCCACACTCTCTGACACCACCTCGCGGCCACCCGTTCGTCTCTCACACTCGTACGGTGCGCGCACCCTTCACAATGCTTTCCACTCACACTCTTTGTCTTTCTCCTCCCTTTCCTCCCTAACCAGCTGTCCCTGTTTTCCTGCTAAGGTTACTGTGTTCACGTCTGTACGTGCCACTACTGAGTCCCCGCTTTTTAAGATGTTCTAACTTCTTTATACCCTTCTCATTTTCGCCCCCTACCCCGTGGAAATGGAAAAACAAGAAATAGAGAGAGAGAGCACAATCACTAAAAAATATTCCCGGTGTCTCCTTTTGCTAGACACCAATAACTTATTTCTCACTTCTTCATATATTCCCAGTACTAGTCTAGATAGCACTATGCGGCGCCGCCTTCCACCCCCTCTCGGAGCTAGGTTTCCGTCACTTCTACCACGTCACTTATTTCTTACTCCTAATGGCCATATGCAAAAGAAAGAATAAAGAAAATTTCAAGACCCGTCTGTAGTAGACCCCCGATATTCTTCTCCTCTACCTGTCCCCGTTCTGTTATTCCCAATTCCCTTTCTTTTCCCCTTGACGATCACTCGCACTCGGTACTCACGTGCCCGTCTTGAACCGATACTCTCCGAAACTGGGTCCGTCCAGGCGGCGTCACCGGTAACTCAACGGTCAGCCCCTGGCTCCGGCGAGCGGCACTCAAAGGGGATTTTTTTCCAATCGGGATCCCGTACCCTTTCTCATTGAGTGCGCACTTCTTATTGTGCCGGTCGCCGTTGGCGGGCGGCCTCCCGGAGACGGCTCACCGTGCGTATCCCTTCTCGACCGGAGATTCTCGTGCCACAAGGGGGTCGTTTAAGAAGGAGTTAGGAAAAATAGTTTGGAGATATCACGCTATCGGGGTCACCACTGAAAGGAAGCGCCCCCAATTCAGCACGATCCTCCCCGCAATGAGAGACAATAAGGGACTCTCCCGTAGTGGGAATAAGACCAAGACAGAGTGCGGGTGAGCGTAAGTGGGAGTTTTATCCAAGGATAAGGCATGCAAAGAACTCTGCAACCTACGAGAGCGCTCTGCCTGACAATAGCAAAGACAGGCGTATTTCTAATACAAAAAACGTCATCAACACCTAAACACTATAGGGGGCACAAGTCAATTGGGATTGGGTGGTGTCGACTAACTATAAGTGTTGCTGGCGCGGGGTTGGTCTTGGCGGGACGACGTCACTGGTCAGCCTCGTGGGTTGGGTTGGGCCTGGCAGGCCGGCTTGAGGTCATCCATGCGGTGTTGATGTGCTGGGGCAGCCTGTGACAATAACGAATACCTTTCCTGTCTCATTTGCCCTAGGCCATGCACACTACAGTTATTCAGAAAATGACATTTACGTTCATTAATAAATCGCTTCACTAGCTTATCTTATAAAATAAACACAACACATGAGGAATGCACCTCGTGAGAGGTCTGGTGGTTGTTGGTTGGGGTGAGATTTACCTGAGTCTTATTGACCGGTATTTTAGGTCACGGGACGGGGCTCTGGGACCTGGGCCGAGTGATACATGTCTGTCTGCTGCGTTAGAAGTTATTATATAGATGGGTCTCTGTGTCTTGTCCCAATGATGGGGGTCGTCCTTACACGGGGTCAGGATTCTTGGGGGGGTTCGTGGGGATTTATGAGAGGGTGCTGGTAGATCAGTGGGTTCATCCGTGGGTTTATTACCGTGCTGTAAATAACACAGGTGGCGGGCTGTGGCCTTGGTTGCGGCGCCGGGGCCTCTGACTCTCTGAAGTAACGCCAGCTTGGTTGGGGGAGGTGAGGGAGCGCAGCACAAGTCTTAGCTTTTTTATCTGGCAGGCTTGGTGGGGTGGGAGAGGGAATGACCTTGCATATACTCACAAAGGTATTTTCCTCGTGCGTTGCTGATCAGTGAATGCAGAAGTTTTATACTGTTCTGCCTCATTTTAACGTTATTCAGACACACATATATATATATATATATATATTTCATTTTCGTTACACATTTCTTTAATACAGTCGGTTCCAGTACCTTTTCATTACCTAACATTATGTTCACTACATTGTGTGCGTATTGTATGTACATTAGACGTTATACGAGGGATATCTAGGTTATGGCCTACAGAGATTGATGCTCGCCGCTTTGGGTGATTCAAAACATATATGAGTTCAAGTTTCTACATACTATTGAAAAACACTTTTACAAATAGAGGTTACACGTTTGGTCAACATCTTTCTCCGTGGTTATAGCAGCATTAGTCCAGACCTGGAGGGATATCATATAACGTTACATTTTTATGGTTCGTTCACATTTTAAACAGAGGTAGTTCATTAACACCAATACTTGAACTATTTTCTACCTTCTTCAGATAGTGATGCTTCAGCTTTTTTCCCCGTTGCCCCGGCCTTGCGGTCTGGGTCATACGGGGTGCAATATCACATTGTTACTAATATAATGTTGCCGTGTTGGCATCTCGGGTTTAGCTCATCTCCGACTTTCTCATGGGAACGCGCTCGCAGCGGACCTGCCAGGGCTGCTGAGGCGGCAGAGATGCATGAAAGGCCCTCCAAAGGTGGGGGCCTCGTTACAGTGTGCTGAACTCACACCATGTTTGCTGTGCACGATGGCGTCTAGGCCTAACTTAAGTTTCGGTAAATGCAAAGACAGGGTGCGTGTGGGCAATGTCGTCGGCGGGTGAACCCCCCTCCACCTGGGCCCGGGTGGCATGAGGGTGCTCCCACCGAGCCATGGTCCTCACCTGGGGAGGGAGCTGTAGGTGAGGAGGGCCTCGTGGCCATTCCTCCCCTACACTTTTCAAATAACTCTGTTCCTCCCAAGACTCATAACTCTTCCCAATGCATTTCCCCTGCCCCATCACCCCTCTTCTTTTTTCCCTCAATGTAACTAGTGTCTTGATACCTGAGAGGTTTGTGCGCTGTAATAACTGCACAAATAAATAAACACATAAATCGCCCACCCGCTCTTTCTCTACCCATACCCCACATAACTTTGCCTTTCCAAACCTGATAGAAATATGTAATTATTCAATAGTTCATATAATGCACACTGTGTTTATGTATGTGGTTCTGCTATTGGTTGTACCCTTTTCATACGTCTACATCATAGCACTCCATCACCCATCTATAACTATCCATGGAGTTTTAATGAACCTTAAGACACCCAGAAATGGGAGTGCCTCCACTGCCTGCTTGTAGTGTTTATGGTTACCTCTGGTCACAGTGCTAACTGTGTCAGTCAAATAAGTTCAAGTACGATACAAGGACAGAGGTGGCCTGACTTGAGGCTTCTTAGCAATCCATGTGTTTTCCCACCAGGGTGATGTCTCCGAAAAGTCAGGCAAGCAGGCGAAGAGGCAAGGATAGAACTGGTACCGAGCCAGTGTCATAGCAGGCAGCAGGCATTCTAGTTTGAAGGCGAGTCTTCTCTCGTCCAGCTTTGGTCTTTTGGCAGCAACATCCTGTCAGAAACATGTCTTTCTTCCCTGTGGCACAGCCCTCCCCTAATCCAGAGTGTTCGTGGTGAATGCCCTGGCATCCTGAAGCGGTTCCCACCGTGCCGAAGACTAACGGTTTATGAACGCTATATACTTTTCCTTCTTGTTTATTACTAAAAATAAATTATTGAAAAGATTTTTTTTTAAAAGGAATCAACCAGCTCCTTGCCCTCTGTCCCCAGATGTGGAGAAAGCAAAGACAATTACCCAGCAACATGTCCTTAATTATCAAGGCTGGCAGGAGTGGGGTGCGCTCATCCTGCTCACACTGCAAGGGAGAACCGCAGACTGCGGGACACCAATTTTTCTCTCAGCGCAGAGTGTCCTAATTGTCCCCTATTGTCTTAATTGTACAAATGGTTGGGATTTCTCATGAATGCCGGGAGCAAGGTCTGCCCGGGTTTTCTTTTCTTTCCTTTTTTTCCCCTTTTTTTCTATAATACAGGTCGGCCATCTAGTATCACTTTTTTCCCACACTCACACATGTTGTTGATGCTATATCCATGCAGAAGAAATGAATCCAGAAGATGATGTCAATTCATGGATGTTTTTCTATTTGTGACAAACTTCAAGACAACACATGTGCAACTGACGTTCGATCCACAAAAGGCATGTATATATGTGTATGTTTTATTTATTTTTTGCTATTTTGTACACCACATGCAGAGAAAATGCATCAGTGAGCACATTGTGAAGGGTCTGGAGGCGTATAAAGTGCTGAGATGGGGCTTGGCAGGGAAAGGGCAAACCTTTAGACCATTGTTATTGAAACTTTTTTATGCTGAGCCCCCTTGAGCAAAAATAGTGTTGCCACCCACCCCCACTCCAGAAGCCGTAACTGCTTATATTTTCCTTTGAAAGCAGTCACCGCACCCATTCCCCCAGGCCATCCGTCCAGACACTACCGTTTGAAGACCACTGCTTTAGACTAATCCAGACTTCATTTACATAACATTTGCATCAAGTGCACATAGACAGTAAGACAGAGACAGGATACTTGAGTAGGGTGACCAGATTTTGAAAATGAAAAAAACGGGACATGTTAGAAAGATAAAAGTAGAATTAGCATCCTAAGCACATTCACCCCCCACCTCTGTCACAACCACGTTCCATGGTGCCCCCTCCCTATGGGATCATGCATTAAAATAAATATTTCCAGAATATATATATATATATATATATATATATATATATATATATATATATATATATATATATATATATATTCAAAAAAGAAACCAGATCCCGGAACTGCAATGGAACCGGGAAATGAACCGGCGGAATGCACTCCCAAAAACAGTAGAGATGGCCATAGTAACTCTCCACACAGAGGCGAAAACACTCCAAAGACGGTCCAGACTGACAATGCTTTATTATTTATGTCAGCATGGCATAGAAACAAACCAGAAAATGATGCGCTTCGCGATACACAGACCGATTGATCACGTTCAAATATGTATATTCAGTAAAAAAAACTTTGTTAAAGGGACGTAATGGTTAAGTTGCGCTACTAAAAACCTATGAAATTCAGTAAAAAAACATTGTTAAAGGGATGTTATGGTTCCAAGTAAAACCGAAAAAACCCCTGAAATTCGCCAGTTATGGTAAGCTAAACAACCATAACTCGCGCCACCACCGTGCACTGCTAAGACTAACACCCAGGACATCAAAGATGACATCACAAATTTCATAGGTTTTCAGTAGTGCAACTTAACCATAACATCCCTTTAACAAAGTTTTTTTTTTACTGAATATACATTTTCATAGTGTGAATTTGATAGATGTTTTCTAGGATTCCCTTACTTTATATACATGTAACAAAGAACATACTGAACCCCCTGCCAATGATTTTGATGTCCGTGGATTGTGCGTATATCCGCGGACAACATCAACACAGCCCAAACACTCAGGGGGTATCTTAAATTGTTCTAGCATGCCATATAAACACTAGACAAGTTCAGAAAGCAGCACATAAACACATT
Organism: Ambystoma mexicanum; assembly: GCF_040938575.1. Taxonomy (NCBI): domain Eukaryota; kingdom Metazoa; phylum Chordata; class Amphibia; order Caudata; family Ambystomatidae; genus Ambystoma; species Ambystoma mexicanum. Next base: position 207,403,189 of record NC_090932.1, read on the forward strand.
ATGTGTAATAATAAATAAGAAGTGGAACGTATATATCTAACACATCAACCATCCATTTAAATACCACATGTACTAAAATGGAATATACCAAAACAAAAAAGATATGCTTCCAACATAATTACCTCACAGAAACGGCACAGCTAGGAGCAACAGCAAAGCTACACAACAGTAAGAATACAATTTGCCAGAAACTAGTAAGTAAACATTATTTTTCTTATATATTTCTAAACGTTTTGTATTAGGTACACAAAAATTAATATATATATTTTTTTTTTACACAGAAATGTCCAGTACTTTGGAATGGCTTGGGGAAAGTTTCCCACGTGAGGAAATGACTGAAGACAGTAATACTAATGGTAGACACTTCTCTTTATAAGCAAATTAATAATCATTACTTTGTGTGCATTTAACATATATATATTTTTTTTTTTAACAGACCATACAAACATTGAAAATAATACACCAAAAGACACATTGGAAAATACTCTGCAGCGCATGGAACAAAAAATGGACATGCTCATGGACAATTTCAATCTTTTGAAACATTTTGTGGAGGACCACATAAAAGAAAAAATCAATACCATTGTCCCACATGTGCATGTTCCCCCTCTCCATGTCCCAGTCAACTATCCCCAAACCCTCAACACCAAGAAAAACGTTTTGATGAGACTTCAATCCCTTCATCTCCTCCCATCCATCCTCTCCAATCCCCTAATTCCCCTATATTTGTATCAGTTTCTGCTTCCCCATATCTTTCATAAATTGTCTATCTGTATATAATAAAAAAAATAATATTATGTGTCTTTTAATTCAATCCTTTGTGTCTTATTTTTAAAAAGTCATTTGGGGTGTCCGTGGACAGCGCACCTGTCCGGAATGTTCATAATCAGCCAAAATGGGGGTGTCCTAAGAACACTATACCTGTCCGTACCGTGCGCAAGCAAGATGGAACTGTTCTTAGAACACACTTGCTGTCTGGGATGTCCGTAAGTGAACAAAATGGAGATGTCCTAAGGACACTATTCCTGTCGTACCGTCCGCAGGCAAGTTGAAACTGTCCTAAGAACACGTGCTGTGTCCGGGATGTCCGTAATTAAACAAAATGGAGGTGTCCTAAGGACACTATACCTGTCCGTACAGTCTGTAGAAAATCTACGCACATGCGCAGCACACCCATAATTCCTGCGAACGTTGTGTCTGTCCGTAACTGTCCGTCTCACTTGTGTCGCACTTTTAATTTTTTGAGGACCCGAACACTGTCCGTAGAACACCCGCGCGCATGTCCGTTCCCGTGCATTTGGTGTCCTGCTGACACCCGTTCCCTTCATGGACATGTTCTTGACGTCATTATGTGACCGCACCCAGGCTAAGCGTGTGTCCTGATTTGCGGAAAATGTCCGGTTCCCCAACATTTTAAAGTAACTTTTTCAGACAATCCAAATTATTTTACAGTAAAAATTCACCATTGCACATTGCCCAGACAATGACCCTGGCTGTCCACATACTTTTTGGAACTTTCTGAACCTTTATGGGTGTGTTCAATCTTTCGGCGAAGCACACCCCTCCACCCCTATAAAAGGCCACACCCGAGCTGATCTTCATTGTCCTTCTGGCTATTGCAGAATGACTTTTGCTGCCTTTGCTGCTCTTGCTGAGATTATCTCATCAACCCTGATGGCATCCATGGCTGCTGTTGCTACATCTGCCTCAGCACTTCCCCCAAACCCTCCATCACCACCACCTCCCCAATGACCTGCAGAGGGGAACAGGCATGAGGATGTAGAGGATGAGGATGAAGAGGATGAGGTAGAGGAACGCCCTACTACCAGCACTCGCCGGGAGTCTTGGGTGTGGCGGTTGTTTACCATTCATGGTAACGTATCAAAAGCAAGTGCGAACAAGGTCACCTGCAACCAGTGCAAAATGGTCCTAAGTTGTGGGAGACGTGGTTCGTACAGCTTTGGTACGACATCCATGAAGCGACACCTGAAGTCATTCCACGGTGGGGTTGGTCGCAAGATTGTACCTTGTGATGAACGTAGTAGGTTGAGTTCCTCTACCACATGCTCCGTTTCTGCTCCTCTCACCACAAGAGATGTTCCTGTGGGAGAGTGGATCCCTCCAGCTGCCGCACAGGCCATTCATGTTGCTGTTGACCCTTACCTTTCGAGGGTCACAATATTGTGTGTATGTACTGCGACGCAGTACTCTGCAGGGGGGAGAGTCTTTGAAATGTTTTCGAGACTGCGGTCACGGAGCACCAGAAGATCTGCAACCTACCTAAGTAAGGCCCACCCTACATCTTCCTCTCTCCACCTGCCCTTTCTTATTCCCGTGGTTGATGTCCCTTCATTACCCTCCTTTCCCCTCCTCTCCTAGTGTGTCGTGTGTAAAAAAGCAGAAAAAATATAAAAGAACAAAAATCAACAAAAAAAATGCTCTTTTCAGAGCCACCTTTCACAGTTTAAAAATAGAAGTGGCAAATAAACAGTGCAGGACCCTGTACATTTTTTAGAAGTCCGCGGACAGTTCTGGGACATATAAAGTTTTAGGGTGCTGCCCTAGCAAAACCAATGCACTTTTCTCTGGGAGGAAGTGGTGGCTCTGAAAAGAGCCTTTTGGTCGTGTTTTGTGTGTTGAAATCGTCAACATCTGCTGCAAAATAGATGACTGTAATTCCAAAAAAGGTTGCAATGCATTTTGTGCATTTCTCAAACAAATCTGATTGCCAGCATAAGTAAAATGGACTCAATCTCGGCAAAAAAATGTATGTGCTACGAAGCATAATATTTTCATTGTGAAAAGAGGACATGTCAACATCTTTTAGAAAGGCACACACAGCCTTAGTGACATTGCGCCTCGCTTTCTCCATTTGTGGACCAAATGAAGAAGAACGCAGCCACATTTGTCTTTGTGCAATACGAGAAAAAATCACTTGGGAATTTGGAAACATGTCCATGACCTTCCTAAATCCTGCTTTCATTGCAAATTGCAAAGAAATTTCAGACACATGTCCTAAACTGTTCCTTCCACAATGAATTATAATTATGTCTGGATGATGCTCTGTTTCTAAAGTAGCACAGAGAAGTACCAAGTCCATTTCATTCTACGCACTCCATGCCAGTGCACTCCAACATGAATGAATCCAAGCACTGCAGCTACTCCACAGCGTTCTGCATGCACCTCCGACCAATGTATCCATGACTCTCCCAAAATCCAGATAATCTGTTTTCTGAAACACACAGCCATAGCTATCTGTTCTTCTCTCAGGAAAAAGATGTTCTGACAAACTCTCTCCTTACACAACACACCCACTAAACTTTACTGATCAATCCATCGCTCTGCTCATTCTCATTTGCATGCCTCTCCACCACTAAACCGCTGTATATGATACGCGCTGTCCACGGACTACCGCCATGTCCGCTGATATATCGAAAACCTGAGCGTAGTGAATGTAAAATTAAATAGTGTGACCCATTTTCCCTTTGAGGTTGGCTCTGAAAAGAACATTCTTTTTGTTTTTTTTACAGATGTTTGACAGACACCTGTTATTATGTATTTTTGTTTTTTTTTCTTCTTACTTTACTACTAAAATCTTCACATAATCTTCTCCAAAGCAACCCCTACTGCCATCTTCTTTAAAATAAATAGCATTACTGGAATCAATATTCTCATTATTACAGAAAAACATACCAGCTCTAAGAATGAAAGAACACATGCCTCGGTTGATTGCAAACCTACCAATGTTTTGCTGAGGACAAAAAACAGAACTATTGTCCCATATTGCCCTAGGTAGTAATCCAGAGAAAAATACTTTGGCATTTGGAAAGATGTTCATTACTGCTTGAAACAAGTGTTCCAAATCTGGCAACAAAGAAGGGGCACTGATGTAGCCCAAATGGAAAGCATCATAATGCAAAACTACCAGATGCGGACTGTTCATCCTGCCCATATCTTCACAAACTTGTACAATTCACTGTACATTGCAATCGGCACAGTGCTCCACACCACCTCCACTCCTTTAACATCAAAATTGTTTGCCACATTCCTGCATTGAGCATACTGTGGTGTGTGGGTGTACTCCTTTTATACTGGGCTTGACTCCATTGAGTCCACCTGTGGTGATTGTGTGCACCTGTGCCAGTTGGCTTGATTGCTGATTGCTGTTTACGGGTTGTCTGAGGTGCCTGTATGGCCACCATCGTGCAGGCCCTGATTACCGGCTTCGGGATGCCGGTATTTGCATGCCCGCGTGGGTTGTGATGTCCTCCTATTACCGGCATGCCGGTATTAACTCCCCGAAGGGGTGTGTGTACACGCCCATGCCAGTATGAGGGGGCAAGGTATGGGTGGTGCCGGTATTGGCAGGTTGTTGGGTCAGAATGCCCCGGACCCGTTAACGATGCTGCTATTACCATTCCGCCTTCCTTTTTCCATTACCTCCAATCTCGTAAGGAGGCCCATAGTTATCATGGAATAAGACAAGAATTGGACTACTTTGCTGGACTGGTCAAATTCACTATAAACTCACAAGAAGATCCACAAGAATTTCTAATGTACTTACTAAAACTGCTAGAAAACAAAAAACATACCTATAAATGAAATCTTCCAGATTTCATACATGTGGAAACATACATGCACTCTGTGCAACAATATGGCACAGGAACAAATCTCTATTGAACGCTGTGTGTATGTATCCATACCTAACTGTGAATCTGTTCCATTTCAGCAACTTGTACAAAATGCAAACCATGGCAGATTATGTACTACCTGCAATTCAGATAATCGCTCCACCTTACAAATACAAACACATAGTAAATACAGTATCCGGTCAATTTTTCTAAAACATATTTTCGAAATGCCATTTGGTCAAAAAGATTAGCTGAATTTTTTTTTCTTTGAATGGTTTATTTTTTATTTTATATATATTTTTTGTTTTGTTTGTAAATTAGTTAAAAAAAAGTGCAAATAAAAAAAAAAGGTTTGGGGGTAACCCCCCTCATTTAAAAAATAAATGTACAAAAAAAACAAACTTTTGAAAACATTTTTTTTCGGCAAATGTTTGTCCAGAAAATGGTATTCGAAAATATCACTATAAACCAGTAACTACATAATATTAGTGCTTCGACATTACAACGCAGATGGTACCAAAAACAACTGCAAACTGACTGGATTCACACATGGTCAAGTATCACTTGGTAAGAAAACATTCACAACAATTGGTATAATCTACCACGCAGGAGCCACAACCAATGCAGGTCACTAGACTGCATATATAAAAAAGAATTGTGGATGGTTCAAATGTAATTATAGTACCATTACTCTAAAGCAGAGATTAACTGTAAATCTTATAAACGCTTATTTAATCTTCTTAAAACCAATATTTTATAAGTAATCTGTACATAAACATTAACAGAACTTCAATTAGAAAACTATAAACAGAATACACCAACAGGTATCTAACTGCCCCAAGATTCTGCAACAACGAAACAAATAAATCGATACCACTAAATCATAAGAAGAAATAAACAGTTAGAATATGCCAACAGCTATTTAACTGCCCCAAGATTTTGCAACAACCAAACAAATAAATCAATACCACTAATAACTAATCTGTGCATAAGCATTAATAAAACTTCAATTAGAAAACTATAAACAGTTACAATACACCAACAGGTATCTAACTGCCCCAAAATTCTGCAACAACCAAACAGATAAATCAATACCATTTAAATATAACAAGAAATAAACAGTTAGAATATGCCAACATGTATCTAACTGCCCCAAGAATCTTCAACAACCCAACATATAGATTACAACTTGAGAATATAAATAAAAAACGATAACCAGTTACAATTCAACAACAGTTATCTAACAATCTGCAACAAACCAACAGATAGAATATTAGCCAGAATGAACAAGTAAACACTGAAAACAAAGAAAAAAATGTACCATAACAAAAAGATTTTCTTTTTTAATACAACATGGATTTTTTTCCCACAGACCCAATGATTTAAGTAACAAACACAGAAACTAAGCAAATTGCACAGTACACTGGTTTGTAAACTACTAAATATGAGGGTTGAAATAAAGCAGAAATGTCTATTATGCAATGTAATAAGTCTTTATAAACTACCTACACTAACATGGTTTTTTATTTTAACACAGAAATTGAAAAAGAATATCTGCTCCAGTTGCCCAACTCATGAAAAAATATATTCAATCACAAAAAATCAAACAGTACGTATATTACAAAATAAATACAACTCATTAATACTACTCCATAACACAACCATTGAAGCAAACATCTAACAGTACACCATAATACAAAATGTTTACTTCTATGGATATGTTTTACTGCAGTGCTTGTTACCAAACTCTACAATGACATCACATAGCCAAAACTTCACATACAAACTATACAAATAAAACAGTACACAAACTGTACATTTACAAGTATTTGATAGATGTTTGATTCTATGGTGTGATATATGGGTGTGATATGCTGCAGTGGTTGTGGCCAGGGCCTAGTGTTTTGGCCATGGCCATAACCACCGCAGCATATCACACCCATAGATCACACCCATAGAATCAAACACTTTAACTGGCTATATGGGCCAATGCATTGCTTTTTTTATGTCCGCGTACAGCCGCAGTGCCACCTAAACAAATACAGCATTTCATCCATCTCTTACTCCCCCACCCTTCCCAAGCACTCTTAGACACCAACACACTTGCCAAAGTTGTATTGTTCCCCCCTTCATCGCCGCGCTGTCCGCTGATGTCTGCAGATCCAAGATGGCGGGGGCATCAAAACAATGTGACGCACCTCACGCTTCATTCCAGCCAATCAGCAAACACGCCTCGTGTCCGCAGACATGACGCAAGCCGATTAGCCAATGGGTGTCCTGTCCGTGGAGCGAACAGGGAAGTGTGTCCCCGGAGCGGACATAGATAATCCAAATTTTTTGTGACCTACTATTTGGTCATTTAAAAAAAAAAAAACTACTGGACAGATTTTCAGCAAATTTACGAAAGCACGCTTTCGGGACCAAGTCGCTGTTCCTGCCGCACATTTGGTGAAAATCCGTCCAGCGGTTTGGGCTGTAGACGAGAGCAAAGTTTTTTCCCCATTCAGTCTATGGGAAAAAAATACTTTTTGTGACCCCCCTATAACTTTGCCCCCCCTTGATCAAACCTCACCAAACTTTACAAAAAGAATTAGAGTGTGCCATATACTTTTTTTGCACAGCTTGGTGAGGATTCGTCCAGGGAGAGCAAAGTTATAAGCCGCACACAAAGTGCTCTTCCTATGGCATTAGCAACTTAACCATAACTACACAGCTACTACTGTGCCTGTGTAATATATATATATTAAATGGAGCATCCCTTATGGGGAGTGCATTCGCATACGAAGAAACTGTTCCAAGATCGAAACTTTTGACTGCGAATGTGCCCTCATGGCGAATAAATTTAAGCAACGTGGATACCCCAAGGAAGTATTGGAGAGGGCTTTTCAGAAAGCCAGAGACACTGGTCGCTCTCTATTACTGGTAGCAGACACTTCGGAACATATTGCCACAGACACCAGCGAGACACGGCTCATTTTGAACTATGGAGAAGGCTCTCACAATATTCGACAAGTCATGCAACGACATTGGCATATCCTTAAATCAGATGAACACTTAAATACTATTTTGGGAGATCGCATTAACATTACATTTCGCAGATCCACCTCATTTAAGGATACTCTAGTTCCAAGTTTTATGAGGCCGATTGATAATGCATTGACCAACGGATGGTTGAACACCAAACCATCGGGCTTCTATAAGTGTTCTAAATGTAAAGCCTGTACTTACGCTGTTAATAAAACATGTTACACACATCCTATTCTGGGCAACAATATTAAGATCTCGTCCAGAATAACTTGTGACACTGATCATGTGGTTTATGTTTTGAACTGTCCTTGCAACATGTGGCATGTGGGCAGTACTAAAGGTAAATTGAGACTGAGAATGCTTCAACACATTAGAGCCATAAGAAATGTAGATTCCAACTATCCAATGGCTCTGCATTTTCAGTCCAAACATGACAGTAAACTGGAGGGCTTTTCCTTCTTTGGTATTCGGACAGTGCCAAATCACCCAGAGGTAGGAACCCTGGAGCTATTGTTGAGACAATTAGAAACAAAGTCCATTTTGGACCTTAAGGGGTCACAACCTTGATGAAGAGCTGTATACGTTTTTAGGTACCTAATAGTATATATTTTTTGAACTTCTCCTTATATTTTGTGTACCTTTTTCCGTTCTTTGTTGACCCTTCCAGTGTCCGACATTATGTTAACAGCCACCATGTACATTTCTCCCTGTTTTATTGACGTACATCAAAGGTTGTTTTCTTATGAGATTGTGAAGCTTAACTTGTTTATGTTTGTTTTTAGCATGATTACTAGGAGGGTTTTTCTTAAATATTTATCATTAGGATGAGCATTTTTACACAGAATGTATTTAGGACACCATATGCTTTTTTTACTCTATGCCCCCACCTCGTTTCACCTTTTAGACACAGTTTCTGTCCTTCTGGTTATACAACTATGGTATATCTTTTGAGTCTTTTTACCTATAGACATGATTAAGCTAATGAATATCATGTTTTGATATGCAGCAGAAGCCACTCTTTTATAGCAGTTTTTCGATACAGATTGACTTTTTTATTGTTCACATGCACTTTGCACTTTATTCCTGTGAAATGTGTTGTTTATTCTCCAGCTGTCCATGTATGCACGTTTTTATGCTTTGTATTTTACCACAGAGATATGAATATTTTTTAACATTTTGAAACCATGTAATTTTACTATTTAGTGATTTTTTAATTGTTCTCTGGTGGTTAACTGAATGGTTTTATGATAAAATAAACATTCTATTTTGTAATACATTAGTGCATACATGGACGTAGAGCACTATGCACTTTATGAAAACTGTTGAGACGACTACTTTCTCTCCCCCCCTTTTTTCCTTAGCTGCTATGCACTATGCACCTTTTTTGCTGCTTAGCGCTATGCACTGTATACTGTTATCATACTGTATTACCTTGTCTGCCATATCCATCATGCATATCAGTATCCAGATTAATATGATGTTATGTCTATGTATTTATGTGATATGAGGTGACTATTTGGCATGCTTTTACAACGATCAGTAAATTGTATGGTTGATATCTGCATTACAGAACTGATCTTAGGAAATGGCTGTTTTATAGCGGTTGTGCGGTTTTTTGCACAGACGGGATATATACATGCTTGGTGCTTTTCTGGCTAGGCTTGTTCCATTTAAATATTTTATATTTTTTATTCTTTAGAGGCTGTAGGAGCCAGCATTGCCAGCATGTCTACACAAATGTGGAGGCTTCTAATTGGCTGATGCAATGTGTTGTCATTTATACCTATGCACATAGCATTTTATTATGCCGCAGCCTTAGATGTATGATATTTTTGATATGCACGGCTGTATTTACAGCGCAGTGCTTGCATCTCTACTATTTTTTCCTCCTCCTGCCATTTTCCTGCCTGTTACGCCTTCTCCTCCTTATTTAATGGAATTGCAGTGTTCGTGCACTAGCTCTAACATTTTGAACCACACAGTACTTTGATATGATATTGGTTTAATGACTGTGGAGTGTATTTCACTTAGTACACTTGATACTGAGAGGTTTTATACCGTTGTAAAATGGCTGCCAGAAATCCACTAAACACTACCTTCATGTGGATGGGGACATTCTATGTTTTTGTACCAGAGAGTATGTTAAGCATTTTAAGCAGTCCTTTTTCTGTGTTACTCCCTACCTACATGGGTTTTCCATCCAGGTTTTCCCATCTGTTGCACCTTTACAATAAAGATATTTTTGTGCTGCCTGGACCTGCTGTCATGCCTTTTCCTTGCTGAGACTGGATGTCCATTTCCCAGCTGCTCTCGGGAGTGCAACCCGCTGGATTTGCCCTGTTCCAGAGCATTATCACATCACTGATGACATCACTAATTACATGTTGTATGAGAATAATGATGACATTACAACTCACATAATTGATGTCATCACTGGTGACAGCAGTAATTACTTTGTATATAACAGATTAAATAAATAATGGAATTAAACATAACATCATTTATAAGTTAGCTCATGAAAACATTGATTACCTTAATACCAATTTATGCCATGGACTTGGTCATGACAAAGGCGGGGTCACTGGCCAGCAGCAAAGGCCATAGATAGTGGTTGGTTTGTGTTAAAAAAATATCAATATGCATTGTTAAAAGGCATGCCTATGTTTGTCACTATTTTAAAATATACAGTGGGCAACATTAAAAGCCTTTGTCAGTGGCCATGGCTAAAGGCCATAGCTAGTGCCCATTAAATGTCAGAATATACAGTCAGCACAGCCAAAGGCTGTGACAACCGGCTAGTAGTGTGTTGAAAACCATGGGTAGCATCTGATTAGTGTATATAATATACAGTGGGCACGGTCGAAGGCCATAGCTAGTAGCTGGTTGGTGTTGTGTATTACACAGTGGGCACGGACGAAGGCCATCGTTTATTGCATTTTATTATTTTAAAATGTACAGTGGAGAAGGCCAAAATATGTACAAACTGATCAAGGCCAAAGGCCATGGCTAGTGGTACATTGATATGTTAGAATATATAGTAGGCAGAGTTAAAGATTGTGGCCAGATTGTGGCCACTGGCCATTATTGTGCTAAAGTCCATAGCGCGTGTCTGTTCTGTGTATATAATATACAGTGGAAGTGTTTAGAGCTGTATCCACTGGTAATGGCCAACATCTATGGTTAGTAGCTTGTTAGTGTTTTAAAATATTCAGTGCACCTTGTTGAAATTTGTGACCACTGTCCATAACTGAAGGCCATGACTAGTATCCATTTGTGTGTAACAATATGTTGGCCATGCACACTGACTATGGCTGAATGGCCATGCTTAATGCCAGTTACTGTTGTACTGTAATTAGTAATGTCATCAGTGATGTGATCTTTGATGTCATCATTGTGGTCACAGTCTGCGCAACAGGTGACATGAAGTTAAGGTGGCTTTAGTTGGTTTTCCAGGGTTTTGTTGAATTAGGTTCTAACCTTAATGTCACTACAACAAAAGATTTTTCCTTGGATTTCAAAAGTTTTGTTACAATGTATTTCTCACCTTAGCATCCCTGTAACTACATTTTTTTCGTTAAGTTTCAAAGGTTTTGATATTCCATACAAAATGAACATTAATAATATAGACCTACTCCTTAGACGAAAGTGTGCAACACAAAACAGCATTGGACTTTTAAAACAAGTAATGAACACCAGAAAAATAACCTGAGAGAAGAAATGTTCCAGAAAATATGCTGGCAAAGTATTAAAGGTGCTCACGTTTAAAACCCAAAAATCTGTTGTAAAATATTCCCAGGGAAACTAAATCCCAATATGAAACAAGTGCTTGTGGTCTTGTGAGTAAGTGTCTGCACTGGGAACATGGCAAACTGAGTAAAATCCAGGCAGCCAAATACTTTAGTAAGCTTGCCAACCTAAGACAACCCCAAGGGATTGCATCCGCCCTCTCAGAAAAAGTCACGCTCTTCACCCACTTGTGTCCTTTACTTGTGTACTGAAAAGCAACCACAATCAGTGGAAAATAACTGCACCAGTGTCCAAGATTGCAAAGTCTCTTGCCACATAGTGGGCAAATACTCATGACTTACTTGCCCTCTCATCATTTCCCCTCCTCACCCCCATGTCTTGCTTTCAACAGTACTCTGCTTTATAAAGCTGACTTGAAAAGTACGCATACCTTGCTTAGAGTCACTCAAATATATAAATCCTTATAGAACTATGAACTATGTTACTCAAAAAGTGTACAATTGTGGCATTCTTCCCCCCATCTTGACTGTGACACTACAAATGCTAGAATGCAATTCAGCAAAAAGCAAAACAATTGTCTCAGAGCACAAAACGTTTATGGACTGACAGTAACAAGGTTTAAAAAAAATAGTGCGGATGTCCGTGTGTTATGAGATATTTAAAACTTTGAGAAAAGTGAGATTAAATTATTTGCCATGAGCTTTCACTTTGGTTAAGCCGCGTTCTCCAAGCAGTACACCCCATTTTGGCATCATCATTTTGGCACAGGTCAATTTGTCACAGACATTCCGTTGCAACGCCCATTTCAGCGTTCCCTTGTCAGAGCGGAAGCCATTCCGGCGCTGTTATTTTGGCACAAGGGATGTTTGCACGTGGCTGACATTGCAGCCACGTCTAAATGCCCTCATGCTAAATAAGATCAAAGGACTACACTGCAACAAGCCTTGCCACCACCCACTTGCGTTGCTTTCTTTTACTTAAATTAAATTAGTTAAATAAAAAATAAAAAATGTAAAGCCCTGAACCCTGGTCTAACAGAGTTCAAGGGGTGGCATTTAACTCCTATGCCACAATGGCTAGGTGTTTCATGGGGCATAAATTCATACTTAGCCTATAATTGAATATCCTCAATGAAAAAAGGCTAGGTGTGAAACTAGTGTAAACCCAAACAATAACTTCATTGCAGCATAATGGTTAAGTGCTGCATCTTGAACTCCTTAAATCCGGGGTTCTCTGATAGCAGTATTCAGCATAAATGTGATTTTTTTTTTCTCCATTTTTTTTGTTTTATAAAAATGAGGATGCCGTCTGTTATGAGATAGTTAAAACTTAGAAAACACACACCATTCAGGACGTTGGACTATCTGCCATCCATGCAGTAACCGGGACCGACCCTGCTTAGTTTCAAAGCGAGGAAGGATCCAGCCCCCTTATGCCATGTTTCTCTAAGTGTTCTTCAAAGGAGTGTTTTATTTGTTATTATTGACTTGGGAGACTACAAATACCAGAATGCAATTTGGCAAAAGGCAAATAATTGTCTTTGGGTGAAAAACCTTCAAGAACTGACAGTAGCACGATTTTAAAAAAAGTAAATCATTCAGAGGCCCTTCTGGTCGTCCATCCATGCAGTAACCGGGACTGACACTGCTTAGCTTCAAAGCAAGAAAAGGGCCAGCCCATTCCTCTAAGTGGTCTTTTAAATGTGTCTCCTTTATCAGACAAAATGGATTTAGGAGGCTGGCCTCGTCCTCACTTTGAAGCTAAGCATAGTATGTCCTGTTACTGCATGAAAGGGAGTTGGGTGACAATTGAGTTACTGGCCATGGCCAGTGATTTTTCAACTGCTACGTCACTATAGAAATAAAAATATATTTTTAAAAATGCACCCACGCGTACTGAACTAGACATACCTTTGGTTATCTGTAGTCCTTTGTAACCTTGAATATAGCTGCAAATATCGGCAAAACACCCAGAAAAATGTACTTCCCAGGCCATCACCAAGTGCCCTCTCATCTGTGCCAGCTTCCCCAATTCCCAGATGGTCTCCTCACATCCCCTGCCCTCTCCTTTTCACCCCAGAGCACACGCTGCTTCTGTGACGCAGTTTGCTTTCAGATGTCGGCTATTCGCTGCTATAGCCGAAGCTAAAGAAAGCTTTGTATTGCAAAATTCGTCCCTGGACCTCCTCCAAATCCCACATTTCGCCCAAATGTATACATAAATATATATGCACTTTATGCATTGTATAATCATAGATTGAACAAATAAATCAAACGAGTACAGTATCTTTTTAATAGGAAATGTTGTTTGCACGATTCCTAAAGGAATAGTTTTGTTCATAGTGAACATGGAAATGCTGCATTAAGCGAGAATAAATTAATATCCTTGCAATCGGTAGTGATATATATTTCTTTATTCACTGAGCACTTTATTTGTGAGAATTTGACATTGAAGTTTGTTTTTTACATCATGAACCATCCAAATATGGAACTGTTTAAATGACTCTAAAGTATCATAAACTGTTTGTGAAGGAGAAATGAAACCCATTACAAAATGACTGCATGCATTTACCGACTCAATATACAGAGCTCTGTATTAGGAGAAAGTGAAAAAGGACAATCATTTTTAAAAGAGGACCATAGAGACTACATTTGTTTGTATTTAATAGCACTGTGTAATGTCTTTTGCACGTGATCAAGCAACGGGAGCATTGCAAAACATGTTCTATCGTGTTCAATCTGCAATTGATGCCAAAATAAAAGCTGGATATTTGAAGGAGATTACTGCCGTTGGATGTATTCATTTTGAGGAATCATAGGCTGGCGTTAGACCATTTTTCGAGTGACGTCCCCTTCTCCATGTTTTGAAATATATATATGAAAACACAGTTGTACACGAGTACAAAAGAATGGAATGCACTCTAGACAGTAACAGCTTGCCGAAAAATAGGCAGGCTGTTAAAAGATATTGTCACAATACGCCAATTACAACATATTTCTCTTTATTGGTGTCAGGAACCAAAAAAGAAAAATGCTCAGAAATGACGCGTTTCACAGGTATCTAGCCGCTTGTTCACAATGAGGAGTGCCTAAAACTGGGAGGTATTTAAAACCAACAAAGATATTTCTCTAATTAAACAGCGCACTAAACACAGAAAACGTACACAGGAACAAATGTCATTCACAACACAGTAATGAGGGCAGACCTTTTTCAATGGACATAACATCAGATAGTGAGATACACCAGATACTATAGCAAGAATAAACAAATTAAGAAAGAAAATGTGTCAGCATGTAAAATCAGAAAAAGTTAATTCAATGATAATTTGATAGAAATAAGAAATAATCTCTGACACATTTCTGAATGTTGACCATGCACATATGTTGTATCTTCACTAAACCTGTTCAACCATGGGAAATAACCATTGTGGTCGTCAGTTAGCCAAAGAGCTTAGGTTTTGAATACTACTAATGCTGTGTGCTGCAGCTTGTAGGAAACCAACTCCTTATCCATTTGTATTGCACACAGTATTAAAATCATGTGATGTTGATATGTAAGTAAAGTGCCAAGTGCTAGATGTTGCCATTATGTCATCCAAAATAAAATAAACCAAATCACTAATGAAATCACTAATGAAAATGTATTCGTTTAAGGCAGACAAAGTGGAGCAGCTCATGTGAAAAGGTCATAAAGTGGCAATACAGTTGATGTTTAAACCTCAAAAAAACAAAGAATCTCAAACAAATCTCAGAAAAATGAACAGGATAGTGCTGGAACAGCAAGATTTCTTTATAAACTATTGTTGTCGCTTACTGAGGTTAACAAAACTGCATACTAAACTTCACATTAAATAAGCTGCAACTATAAAAGGCTTAGAATAACCAAACAGATGTACACATTGGAAGACAGAGTGATTAGCGCAAAGCTTTGCAAATACACATAGTAGCATGGAAATAATTGTGCAAATTCTCACAGTACATACATCAAATAAAGCGCATAGTGCTTCATGATATTAATCACATGCACATAATTGTGCAAACGCTTGCAATACAGTACATAGAATAAAGCGCATAATAATTAATGATGAAAAACAGTACTTAGATAAAAAATACTTGTGCAAATATTAATAATTCAACACATGAGATAAACGGCATAATGTTTCAAAATAAAAATCAATATTGAGCAGGAGCTGGTATAAGAAATAGCTGCATAAAAGTTACACATGCAAAAGAACAAAACACAGAATGCTAAACCATGTTCAATATTATAAGAGTACTTCAGAATTTCTCCATATGCAAACACATCACAATATGATATACATATACAAGTTATTTCTACATCTATTTTAATAATATCCCAATGAGATGCATTAAAGGCAACTCCTCAACAAAAGCAGACATAATAGAAAAAAGTAATACAAATAAAACCCATAGTGTGGATTAAAGAAGAAAAGAGCTTAGGAATGCCCAAAACAAAACATGAAGCCAGAACAGAAATAAATGGAAAAGATTACGCAGAAGGAAAACTATTACCCATAAGGAAAAATAATTTACCATATAAAAAACAGAAAATAGAGAAGAAGAGGAACCAAAAGGTAAAAAAGGTAAAACAGGTTACAAAATGGAAACACGAAAATAACTAATTTGCATATATCCGTCCAAAAACATCATGAATGAATCAGAAATCCATGAAATCAGCAAAACAAACCAAATTCCAAATGAAAATCCATTGGAGAGTCGAAAAGTAGAGAAAGAAAATAAACAAATCAATATGCAAACTCTGATAGAAGTCAGTCACCAAAACTATTAAGTACCCAAGAACATATATAACTCCTCATCAAGATTATGTCCTTTGGGATGTTTTGTGTCAAAATCTAAAATGCATTTAGTTTCACATTGTCTCGAGAGCAATTCTCTATTGCCACCTCTAAGTGGATCAAGGATGGATTGTATTCCAAAGAATGTGAAGCCCTCCAATATGCTGTCATGTATTTTCTTGAAGTGCATTGACATTGGGTAAGTGGGATCTCCAGTTTTAATTGCCCGAATGTGTTGTAGAATCCGCAATTTTAGTTTGCCCTTGGTGCTGCCCATATACCATTAACACAAGAGCAGCTGAGGCTGTAAACCACATAGGCAGTATCACATGTAATTCTGGATGTGATCAATATATCCAAATTCAAAATAGGATGGCAAAATCTGCTTTTATTGGTGGCAAATTGGCAGGCTTTGCATTTAGTACATCTAAAAAACCCTGAGACATGAGTTGTGAGCCAGCTTTCAGCCATGAGATGGCAATAGATCTCATACGTCACTATTATGCTTTGAGGAGCTTTTTCTTTCATTGTTGTTACAGGCTTTGCTACTCTCTTTTTAGTTTTGGCGATTAGGTGGTGCTGAAAGTGCTACCAATAACGTTGAAAATATTGTCATTAAAATAAGAGCTTTAACATGAGAGCTTAAAATAGGGGCTTTCAATGCAGGTTTGTAATACTTTTCAATGCAGGTTGACATATGAGGATGAATTTCTGTAGTTTGGCTATGTGTCACACCCATTGTACGCACATTGCTAAGTGAAATCTACAGGTTTTTCCTCCCATTCCCAACCCTCTCCACCCACAACACACCTCTTTTGTCAGACTTTGGCTAGATTTCGACTGTGTGGTGAATTGTCAGCCATTTCTACTTCCAAAATCACAGCCACCATCTGTAAATGTTATTTAAAGGTTATTTGACCTGATTGATGCTTTAACACATATGTACTGCATCTTTTAAGTTATGTTCCATATGTTACTGTATTTATTTTTCAAAATAAAGAAGTTTTGTTAAAGATATGTCTTTTGTAAAATGGCTTTCAAATTGTCCATATACTAATTTGTGGGTGGTATTCAAGTGTCTCGTGATTTAAACAAGACCTGATTAGCTGTGCAGATAATGATATCAGGAGGATGGCATTGGGTCTGCAGTCTGTGTTTCTGTAGAGAGTGCAGCCATTTTATTTCAGCATTCACTGACAAATGGTGTCCCAAATGCCTAATATCTGGACTGCAGTAAAATGCCTACGATGATCTATTGCTGCCTCCAAGACATCCCCCACCTCATCCGAAAGGAACTTTTATTTCCAGTGATCTTCAAAGGCATTCGCTTTGGAGCCCTCCTGCATTATATTTAATGCCAAACGAGGTCAAGAAGGCGAGTGTTACTGAAGACACACTGGAAAGGCAACTGGACCTTTCCCCAACAAAACAATTAAAAGAGGTAGGGGAACCAGCAGCCATGGAGGTGGCTGCTTAAAGCACTACCAGAGCTAATGTATTGCCCTAGTATACAACTCGGGTGTTTTCCCTCAAGGCGTACTTTGTAATTTGGTCTACAGTCCCCTGGGTAGGGACCATCGGTGCAGTCACTTAGTTTTAGCATACTCACTGAGAGTGTGAGCTAGGGTGCAACATGCCAGGTCCTGGAATTGAATATGCTGTTTGGGTCACTGCACAAGGTGTTCAGCGTGCTGTGTCCTGGCCCACACAGGTGCTGGTGGTGCGACATAATTGTTATTTTGGAAACCAGTTTCTAAAAGTGGGCCAGGATTCGAACCTGTGTTGCTTTATGTCATCTGGCTTTCAAGACGAGTGCCTTGCCCCTGAGCTATCCTCCCTGGCCAGTAACGGAAGTAACGGAAGTAAAGGAAGTAACATTCTCTCAGAATGTTAAAACGATAAGCATTTAAAAGTAATGATTCCATTTCATTTAAATTACACGTTATGACTTACACGCTCTCCAAAAAAAGATGATTCGAGCACCGGCTGCTCTGCGCCGCTTCATGTAACGCGCACATGCTTTGCTGAACACCACCTGCCGTTTGCAATGTAAGGCTACCTCCCTTTGCTTATTTGCTATGATAACATCACCAGCATGTACAAGGCCAGCCCAAACCATAGAAGCTAACAACCGTAAAATGGACCGTCACGTATTCTTGACTCAAATAGGTTTGTTCATCTATCACTCCAAGCAGGCAAAGAAAAAGAAACGCAGGGCCCAGGTGTTATTCTTTCCACCATAATCCTAAAACGAAGACAGCTATGCGTTCCTGCGCGACACGTCCATTTTAAATTCTGCAACACATTATTAGATCACCTCGATTTCATCGAACTAAATGGAAGAGAAAAATTAGCCCGCAACCTGACAATGGCATGTACCCCTGCAGTGCTAATCACAGAACCCCCACATATTTACAACCATCTGGAGCCCGAAGGGGCATGCAGTAGTGTCTGTTCGGAGGTGAAAGCGGCCGGATACCGCTGCCCACCGGCTGCTGATGCACCTCTTGCAGGGCATTGGAAGTGTCTCACATCTGGCAATTTGAGAGCGATGAATGAGGTGAGACACCTCTGTCTCATAACACAAGTCCGACTACTGTCCCTTTGCTCTTTTTAAATTAGTGTTGAAATATCCCCCAAACTGCCTGCACTTTTTATTTAAATCCTAAATGGACTTTTATAAAAGGATTGTTTCCCTGGCTGATTTCCCTATCCCCGCTCCCACATGTCAGCCAAAGATTAGGATACAACTCAACTTTCCGCCAACTTCACTGCTGTCAAGAAGGCAGGGTGAGAGGAACAGACAAGAGGCAAAAGAAACAAGAGTGACAGGAGTAAAGGGTGACATGGCTGGGAAAAATGGGCAAGGGAACAGGGATGAAAATGGCTCATCTAAACCAATTATGTGACAAGAAAAATGTGCCTACCAAAGCCAATAAAGCTGAAAAAGCTATAGGTCACCTCACTCTCTCTATCCCTGTTCAACCCCACTATCTCTACATACCCACCCTCTATCTACACACAGCCACCATCCAAACTCCCACTCTCTCTACCCACAGCAGTCCTGCCCCCACTCTCTACCTCCACCCAACCTACCCCAACTCACTCTACTGCCAATCTCCACCCACATGCTCCCACCACACTCTCTAACCCCACCCACACTGCCCACACTCTCTCTACTCCCACCCACCCTGCAAACACTATCTCTACTAGCACCCTCACTACCACAACTCTGTCTACCCACACCTACATCCTACCATCCTCCACCATCACCCTACCCTCATTGTCTTGATGCCACTTTCTCTACCCCACCCACAAAATCCCCAGCCATACTACCCACACTTTCTCTAACCCCACCCACCCCCACACTCTACCCCACTCAATCACCCTACCCCGAATATCTATAACCCAGCACCCCATCCCACTCCCTCTAACCCCACCTACCCCACTCTCTTTACCCCGACCGACCCCATTCTTTCTAGCCCACCCACATTATCCCAACTCTCTCTATCCGCATCCTGCACCCACTCTGTGTGCACCCACCAAACCACACATATCCACTCTCTCCACCCCCACCCACCCTAGCCCCACTATCTCTAGGTCCACCAGTCCATGCTACCCCCACTCTCTCAGCCCACACCTACCCATGAAAACCCCATTCTCTCTACCTGCCCCAGGACATCCCCATCCTCCCTCTACACCTAGCCACTCACCAAACCTCCACTCTCTAAACACACACACCAAATCCATTCTCTACCCCACCCACCCTACCCCCAGTCTCTCTAACCCCACCCAGCACAAACTATCTACCACACCCATCCACTCTACCCCAACTCTCTCTACTCCAGCATCCCATCCCACTCTCTGTAACCCTACTTACCCCACTCTCTCGACCATGACCCACCCCACTCTCTCTACCTCACCCCTTACCCCACCCACACTACCCTAACTCTCTCTATCTCCACCCTACACCCACTCTCTCTACCACCACTCACCCTACCCCTACTCTCTGGATCCCTCAACCCACTCTATCCCCACTCTCTCCACCCACCCACCTCGCACTTTCTCTACCCCCACCAAACCTGCCCCACTCTCTCTACCCCACCCTACCCCACCTCTCTCTACCCCAGCCCCCACACTATTGAAACCCACCCATCCCAGTCTCTAACCCCGCCCAGCCCGATTTCTCTACCCACACACACCCTACCTCAACTCCCACACTCTCCAACCCATTCCCCCACCCCACTCTCTCTAAACGCAGCCATGTGACCCCTACTCTCTCTACCCCCGCCATCCACTCCATCCCACTCTCTCTACCCACACCTACCTGTGATACCCCAATGTTCTCTACCCCCACCTACCCACCCAAACTGTCTCTACATATTCACCCTCTCTCTATCCCCAGCCACTCATCACACTTCCACTCTCTCTAATCCAACACACCCACCCACCTTACCCTGAATCTCTCCACCCAACCCTACCCCCAGCCTACATACCCACCCTCTCGGGCCCGACCACCATCCAAACCACCACTCTATATACAACCAATGAACCTGCCCCCACTCCCTCTACCTCCACCAACCCACCCAGCTCACTCTACCCCAGTCCCCACTCTCTCCTACCCCCCCCCAATCCACTCTCTTCACCCCATGCCTCACCACACTCTCTCTAAGCCCACCCACCCTGTCCACACTCTCTACCCCAAACATAATACCCCAACTTTGTCTACTCACACCCCACCCTTCTCGACCCGACCCATCACCCTAACCCCATTGTCTCGACCCCCACTTTCTCTACCCCCACCCAACCAGTAAACACCCAAATTATTGGCTTTACCAATGCTTGTTTTAACCAGTTTTAGTGGCACAATCAGAAGATGTGTGTAGTTATGAAAAAATGGTTTGGAGGTTCAGGGCTACCCTGGGATTTCTACCAATGCTAAAGAACAAAAATATCAGCTTGAATTGCCACATTACAGCGGCGGAAAACAACCCACCCACCCTTTCCCAAAACCGGGACATGTATTTAAAATGTTTAAAAAGTCCCGGGACGGCGGGACAGGGGTCCTAATTCCGCGATGGTCCCAGCAAAACCCGGACGTCTTGTTACCCTATACTCGAGTCTTGTAGAGCTTCACTGTTCATTCCAATGTGCAGCGGAAATTGCAATCTTCGGTCTTGTTTTTTCTTTATAGTTTACATGGTTTATAACATGCAACTGCAAGTGAAAAACTTACATATTATTTGTCAGTATTTGACATACCAAAAAACGAAGCGTTTTAAAGGTGAGCATTATATCAAATAGCAATTAGTCAGCTCAGCAAACATGCACAGAAATGATCAGGCCGGAAACAACTGCCCACTTCCGGTTGTTTACAGAGCAATAGATGGTGGATAATTTGCACTCTTCCTCTGTGGTGCAGAGTTCCATTCCCTGGCAGCCTTAACTGGTATCGATTAAACGTGGTTTGGCCAGAAGTAACATTTCTGGCCAGGGTCATAAACTAAAATGAGTCTGGTGTTTGATCCCTGCATTCCCCAGAATGCCTTGCCAATGTGCCTTGGAAGTTGCAGTAGCTCTGAATCTATTAGAGTGGCGTTGCAGGGCTGGTTACATGCCGTCCTATATCTTTATGTTAAGGAACATCCTTGACATGTAGGTTTGTGTCCCTTGTACTAAACTGTTTTCTTTTAAAACATAAAGTCCCAATGGTGTAGTATTCCACATGTGCCCTAACTAACTCTCTAGTATTTCCACCACTGACAAAGTTGCAGCAGTGTGAGTACTATATTGTGAAGCAGGTCCAATTGATAGTGAGCATACTTGTCCTATATAAGTAAATGCAAAGAAAGGGCAATGTAATGGAGATATTCGAGAAACAACAGTGTGGGGGCAAGGGATCAAGGCGGGAGAAGGTAACAGCACTGAGGTCCTATCAATCACTGAGCAAGTAAATGCGTTTTCGTACAGTCCAGCCATAAACGTCCAAAATATAACCATACGTCATACAATGTGCTTAGAACTGCCCTTTACATTGACAGTTGCCTTCTATTTTTGCCCCAAAACATACTTTTCAGTTTAATCCAGGTTCATCAAATTGTTGATCACTAATTATATGCCACCAAAATATTCTACTACATGGGACGTTTCTTTAGCTGAAGAGACATTGTCAAGTCATCACATGCCGAAACTTGATATGTTTTCCTAACATACTACCTGGCATCATCGTTTATGGCAGCTTGTACAAAATCTTCATGTTTCGCTGTATTAAAACAAAACGTGGGCCCAACCTGCAAGGCATGCTGTCTCCCCCCATCCCCCGCAAGCGCCTTAACAAAGCACAGCAAGTGCCTCACTCTGGGCCATCCTGGACCACCATACATGTGCTATGTCCATTATGATCATGCTGCTTCAGGGGCATGTGCATACTGTGCTAGGTGAAAGATATAAGCATGTATTGAATTTAAGCGTAAATCTTTCACTTAATGTAGAAACAAGGGGAGGTGCCTGGACCCTGTCACCAAAATGCCCCAATATCCAGTGATGACTAGTGAATTTGTTATGAAAATAATTATTTATATAAAAGTGTCCAAGTGTAGTGAAGGATCCTAAACCCACAATAGGTTTAAATAATGGGTTAAAATGGTGCATTGTATAGAACAATGTCTGTGAAAAATTGGATAAAATGGCAGACAGTTTGCAAACAGTTTTGCGAGGGAGCTTATGAAAACATTGTAAAAGATGTCACCAACAGCGCACAGAGGCATTTTCAAATGCATTTTTATGCCTTTCCCAACAATATATGCCAGTCTAAAAACATTTCCATGATGGATGTGCCCATATATTTCTGTGTTGGTTTCACCCACTAATATGTACCAGTATTCCCATATAAGAACATCTTCCTGTTTGCTTTGTGTATAATGCCCAAAATGATACTATACAAATATGTCCAAGCTGTCTCTGCCAAATATAGGCTAGTTGCCCCATTTAAGAACATACTCCTGTTGGGGCTTTCAATTAAAAATGCCATGACACAATGAGAACACATGTCTAAACTGGCACCAATATTGATCAGTTAGACGCATAAGACCACTTACCATGCTTGCTTTATCATAGATACTCAGTAAAACATCTGGTGCCACAGTAAGAAATTGCTAGACTGGCTGCACCAAAATGCCAGTATAGCAACATAATAACACATATCATACTTGCTTTTTCATAGCTACCCAATAATAATGTCATGTCATACTAAGAAATGGCTAGACAGGCTGCACCAAAATGAAAGTCCAGCTATGTAATAACACTTATCATGCTTGCTTTACCATAAATGTCCAGTAAAAAATGACATGCCACAGTAAGAATGGGCTAGACTGTGTCTAGCCACATAATAACATGTATCATGCTTGCTTTATTATAAATACCCAGTAAAAATGTCATGCCACAGAAAACATTGTTAGAATGGCTGCAACTAAATGTCACTCTAGCTACGCAATAACTCATATCATGCTTGTTTGCTTTATCATAGATGTCCAGTTAAAATTGTCATGACAGTGTAAGAAATGGCTAGACTGGCTGCACCAGAATTCCAGTCTGGCCACCTGATAACACTTAGCATGTTTGATTTATCATAAATGCCCAGTAAAACATGGTCATGCTACAGTACGAAATGGCTACACTTTCATGTCTCATAGGGGATTTTGGTCTATATGGCACTGTTGGAGCCGACTTCACATTTCACACTGTGTTCCTTCCAAGATGGCGGCCCGTAGTAATAATTATTTTTATAAAAAAATCACTAGTCACCACTGGATATTGCGGGCATGCTATCCTTCAATCAAAATCCTGTCTGGATGCTGCGCCTGCTAATGTTCACAATTTTGATTTGAAAAAGTGTGTTTTGATTCTCTAGTAATCACTCTCTCCTCCCTCCAGGATCGTCGAGTTGGGTTAACTCTGATTGTGAGCTCATCCCAAATTGACTCTCTTTTCACAGGGTTTCTATAGAAATATCACATCCCGGTACATACTTAGGATCGATTCATTACATACTCATTGTTTAAACATTACCTGCAAAACTCTTCCCTTGCTTATTCTCTCTTTCACATTCGGATAAAGTTGCTACAGCAATGCGCGACGCCATCTTCCTTTGCGGATGAGCGTGTGTGTTCTATTACTAATCTATTGCCAGCACAACCTCTTACTGAAATTGACGGTAAGCCTAAATATCTTTCAGACAGCTAATATTGAGTCATTCTATCCTCGGTTCACTGAGAGGAATTCACTGCAATATTTCTTCTTACTGTCTGCTCACAGAATCGTATCTTCAGAACACGAGACTGCAATTCTACGCAACCTCACTAGTTAAACTGATGGTATTAAGCTCTCCATTCACTTCCTTCCTTTGAAGAAACCACAAGCATTTCTTACACTAAAGCTATTCTCTTTCCTTTACCCGTCTCTGCTAGAATTAGTTTCTCTTTTGGACATCGCCTGAACAACACACATCTCTACTGGCTGAAAGAACATAGTCCGTCCAGGAACAAGCAGGGTTTTCTTCCGCAGAGGGCTTCCCTGATGTTCACATTACTTTCTGGCTTTCAAGCTATGGAGAGGAAATGGTTCGTCAGTAGACTTTTCAATTGCATCATAGCTGCTGTCTCTGCATCAGGTCGGTGGAATGTATACCTTTTGATATGAATTTTTACAAGTTACCAGAGTTCTGTAATTTGTAAAATTCACATAGACTGGCTGCACCAAAATGCCAATTTAGCCACATAATAACACTTATCATACCTGCTTTTTCATAAATTCACATTATCAAATGTCATGCCATATTAAACAATGGCTTCACAAATGACAGTCTAGTCAAATAATACCACTAAAAATGTTTGCATTCTTCATGATGGATGCTCAGTAAATAAATGTCATGCCACAGTAAGAATTGGCTAGACAGGGCAAAAGCCAGCCTAGCCATGTAATAAAACTCATCAAGCTGGCTTTGTCCAAAGATACCAGTAAAATATACCATGTCACCATGTCACTTTAAGGAAATGTCAACAATTCTTCAGTGCCTCTCACACACACACCCAGTCTCCCATCAGTCACTCACACATACAACTTCTCTCACATTCACTCACACACACACACAGAAAATGCTCACTTAATTAAATGTGCAAACACACAAAATATTTACAAACACTTTATCAGAATCATGCTCCTTCACCCATAAATCACTGATCCATGCAATGGCCCTCATTACAACCTTGGCGGAAGACCTTGGTGCTATTAGCACCATGGTCCATGCCGCTAAGGTTACGATTCCGCCATGGTGGATGGCGGAATTACCGCCCCATTCCAAGGTAAGTGGGGCGGTAATTCCCCATTCAGCATTTGCCCTTCCCCATTTTTTCCCCCATAGGGCATAATGGGAATGGGGAAGGCACTAATTACGGCACCGTAAATTACAGTGCCGTAATTCGCTCCAAAGTCCCTTTGCGGGTTGGATTTTTAACGCCTGCTAAAAGCAGGCGTTAAACACCAACCCGCAAAGGGACACTTGTAATCCGGCGTTAAGGGTTAACGGCGCCAACGGCGCCGTTAACCCTTAACGCCTGAGTTGTAATGAGGGCCAATGTCTCTCAATATCAATCATACATGCAGAACAGTCACAAAGCATTTGCCACACCTGCAGAGACCCAGAGCTTTCGCATACACAATTACATTCAGACCCATTTACTCAGCAGTTACTCACCCAAAGACCTTCTCTCACAATCACTCACACATGCAACCAGAACATTCACACTACATTCACCACATGGGCCACTCCCAGAACGTTCACAAACAGAATAATATTCCTACCCATTCACCCACCAGTCATTCACCCATACACCTTCTCTCACATTCACACTGCATTATCCCCATGCACACCCACCAATTACATTCCCACACACTGCATTGTCATTCACATGACACATGCACACACACCATTTGCATGCATGTGCACATGTATACTCATGAATCGGGATGACAGCTCAGGGGCAAGGTGCTCACCTTGGAAGCAAGACGACATGGAGCAACACAGGTTCGATCCACGGGTCCACGCTTATAAACCTCTGGGTATTAAGCACATTATAAATAATCTATCATATCATAACACACACACTCATATATCTCCGAAGGATATCTCAGGGGCAACAGACTCGCCTTGGAAGCAAGACGATGTGGACCAACACAGGTTAAATTCTTGGGTACACGCTTAAAAACCTCTGTGTATTAAACACGTTATAAATAACCAATTATACATTTTAAAATCAAACACACATGCAAACATCATACACACATACCGACATTGCAAACATAGACATTACACATGAACAAAGAAATCCATTCTTACCTCTTTCCTGCATTGGGTCCGCCACGATGCTCTATCTCCAGGGCTTTCGCTCCCACTCTTCATGCAAACTGGTATAGGAAGCGCCACCTGTTTCTGTCTGCTGGAGGGAGGGAGCCATAGGCTTAAAAACGGAGCTGCTCTCCTGTGCAAACCAGACAGTCGGACATACTCAGGTAGGCCATAGGAAGAGTGGGACCCTTCTGTACCGCCAGACTGCCACAGTATGCCCCAGCCTAGCCCTGACCCTTGACCCTGACCCTGTTTGCTTTCTGGGTGCATTTGGTTCTGTAATTTAGTAAATCAAGAACATTTTCTCCAACAGCATTCCTTTCCTATTAAAAGTGTCTTTCTGCATATGTTACATAGAGTTTTGAAATGTGTGACCCTGACCGGAGTACTGTTAAAAATAAGCATTGGCAAAGGCAACCGTTTTGGCTTGTGTGTTAGTACTAGGCATTTGCCCGGAACTGCTCTCATATGCCCAGGTCAGTGGTCGAAGTGCACAAAAAGAAGTAGTGGAACTATGTTCCCTACTGGCCTGCACAGCTCCCCACAAACACCATCGCCATGCACCCTCCCACGCACAATAAAACCCCCAAAAAACATTCTGCTCTTAGGGGAACGTTCAGTGTAGTGCACTGAAAGTGAAAGTTTTAACTTCTTCCTACACTTTTGTTTTAAAACAAAACCCTTCCGGAATGGTTTCTTTTTAAAATAAAAGTATAGGAACAGTAAAACTTAAATAAAAGAAGTAGAGAAGCACCGCTCCCACCCGCTCCCGCCCTCTTCGACCACTGGCCCAGGTTCTCGCACCACTTTGCAGCTGCTGCCATCAATGGGCAGTTAATACCACTATGGCAGTGCCTGGCAAATCACCTTACCATGCCTGCACAAAAGCCACAACTGCTGGCCATGCCAAGGCTTGTTTCTGTTAATACTTTAACTTGAGATTTGCTTTTTTGCTTTCTTTTCCAAGTTTCAGTAAGTTTCCATTTAACTCGATGGGCCTCATTATAAGATGTGTGGAATGGGTTTAATGGTGCTGGCGCCGTTAAACCCACTCTGCACTATTACGAGGTTCCCTCGCGGGACCCGATATGGACGTCTGGTTTATCCAGTATGATCTGGTTTATCCAGACGTCCATAGCGGGTCCCACGAGGGAACCAGGGCGCTAACAACAGGCCCATTATGAGTGGGCCCGTTGTTCGTTCCCTCCCCATTCCCATTGAGCCCTATGGGGGCTCAAATAGGAATGGGAAAGGACCGGGCTCGGGTTCCTTGAAGGAGGAATTACTGGGCCCACCATACTCGGAATGGCCCGGTAATTCCCCATTCAGGGAACCCCGACCCGGACACAATTTTGGAGGCAGCCATGGCGCTAATAGTGCCCTGGCTACCTCCAAGGTCGTAATGAGGCCCAATGTGTCTATTTGGGTTGAGATGACTGCATTGATTAATTGTATGTGTTGCACAGAAATGGTTTGAATTAATCAGTGATATATAGAAGTATTATATTGTTCTACATTGAGCTTCCCATTCCCTAGTGTGAACTCCCCTTCTTGCACCTCTAGCTGTAAGCGAGTGGTATTGTGGAGAACGCATGGCCTGCACCTGCTTTCCAAACACAGAGCTGCTGCACGGAATGCAAATGCATGCAGGTTCCACATGGGATAGTCTATCACAAAGCAGTTAGGTCACTGTACAAGGTGGGTGCATTGTAACCGTGACTCAAGCGTTCAGCCCTCTAACTAAAGGGTAAGTTTAGCCTATGATCATACTCTACAGCAAATGCACACAGGCCAAGGGGTTTGGTGTCTGTAGGACTGACCAGAGGCCATGGTTTTGAAGCAGTGTGTACCTGGTGTTAGGCATGTATCAATACCAACAGCATATAAAGCATCCCTGTAGTGCCTGTAGCACATCTCACAAGGTCATGCCTTATGGCCACAGTGCATTGGGCTTGCCTGCACACAGTCAAGTTCTCCAGGTACTGCACACAGGTGAGGTTATAAAAGTGAGCCCAGCACAGGAAATGGTTCGTGGAAAGCCCCCACAGTATAAACCCCTCCATGAAGCACCCACATAGGTTTACTTGTGTCAATGCCCTGTGTGCATGGCTTGCACATTATTTCCATATCTTACAGGGTCGGCAGGCCAAGAATGAGACCCACAACCTGAGATGATCACTATTTGACCCTAAATCAGAGGTGTTTTCTAGAGTGCCACTTCTTTTGGGTGGTGTTACAGGGGGCTGCCCCTTTAAGGCAGTCCTCCTGAAGGGAAACGTCATAACAGGAAGTGACGTTCGGGGAAAGGGTTAAGGGGGAGGAGCAAGGGAAGTGTTTTCGGTATTACGTTGGAACTTGAATAAAGAACATATTTCCTCAAGCACTGGTGTCCATCCATTTATTAAAGCGGTCTAATCCGCTAACAACTGGCAACGAGGCACTCTCCTTCACCAACGGTCCTCCTTACAGTGCGCCGGTGATCCCACCACGCGCCTGACCATGTGAGACAGTGACCCACTGTTCTCGATCTCCTCTGTGGTCCTCCTTCGCACATCCAATGGTGCGCCTGAGAGCCAGCGATCCTGCTGCGGCTCCCCGACAATCTTCCACCAGCTGACACAAGTGATCCCACCGTGTCAATCAGCCAGCAGCCGACACGAGCGATCCCGCCGCGCCTCCCATCCAGGAGCTGACACGCCCATGGCAGCTCGCAAGGCCAGAGCGGATTCCTCCATCTACGCCCATCATGCGGCAGCACCGCTTGATCCTAGGCCCTCATATCTCTCTTAAACACACATGCCCATGTGATTGTTCCCTTCACACAGGCAAGAAAAGCAGCGCAACAACAGTGCAGACCAGATCTTCCCACACGTGGGGCCTACCGCCGCAGGACACATGAGAGAGGACCACAAGGGGTAGGTGCCACCCATCACCCTGAAAGTACTGCAACAAGCTGAAGCACAATTACATAACGCAGCAGGTGGGTGTTGCCTCCACACCACGCCAAGTTTATTCACTCACCAGCTGAAGGTGCAACGCACCATTTAAAGTGCAGTGACACAGAAGTCACCCCATAGCACGCCGTGCAACGACCTCATGCCCGGATAAGTGCAACCCACAAGCCACCGGCCCAACGGCATCATGAGCACATCCACTGATCAAGCGGACCAAAGCCCACAACCAACTGCACCAGTAACAAGGTCTACAGCAACATCGTAGCGCATGCCCCGCCTTTCTCCATGACCCCGCAAGCAGATAAAGGGGCGAGGTGGGTAGAATGGCTCAAGGACTTCAACAATTTCATAGCTGCTGCAGGTGAAGAAGCCTCTCCACGCCTACGCAACATGTTCATCAACACGGCAGGCACAGAAATAAAGAAACTGATCAAAACTATTCCACTCGCAGAACACAATGACATTACAGCCTTATTAACAGCCCTAAATAAACGGCTCTCTATAGCTCCCAAAAGGGATTATGAAAGGTATATGTTTAACCAATGCACACAACACAGCAATGAAACAGTAGATGAGTTCATCACGAGACTCCAAATCAAAGGTGCACACTGCTAATTTGACACATTTTCTCTAGAAGAGGCCATTCGCCTATGAGTAATTGAAGGGTGCATCTCATCTGCACTAAATAAACAACTCCTCAAGAAATCCCTCACCATGGAGGATGTGAGTGAGTTGGCCCGAATACTAGAAAGGGTTGATAAGCAAGCCACACAAATAACAAGCACAGCGTCAAACAAGCAAGACAAAAGTGATGTCATAGCAACAGTTCACACAGGTAACATCAGAGGAAATGAAAGAACCAGTGGCCCCAGCTACACATCTACCCCACCCATGCAAAGACAATGTTACAGGTGTGGAGTGACCTTTCCCCACGTTGGGTCATGCCCCGCTCTCACCCGAAAGTGTGGAAACTGTGGCAGGGAAGGACATTATCAGTCTGTATGCAGAGAAGGAAAACTGTTTCCCACATTACGCAAGAACCCATCTCCACCATACAGGTCGGTCTAAAGGTCATCTCCAAGTCAGGGCTACCAAGCACGCCCATACCAATAGGGACCAAGGATGTACGTGAGAGTAGTGGAAGAATTGTATCTGGAGGACAACAGCCAAGAGTATGAGACACAAGAACAGATTTGCGATGAGTATGACTGCCAACCCCCGCCAAGATCGGGTTTCCACACTGGGTCGCAAGGAAGCCTAGACTACGAAGGTGATCAATATGACCTATATGCCCAAGATGAGTTTGTGAACCTCATCATGGATGAAGAGGAGGCAGGGGAAGCACCAAGAATACAGGTAGACATTTGCAACCAACAGTTCTGCTTCCTAATCGATTCCGGGGCAACAGTAAACATTATGGGGGAAAAAGAATTCCAGCTACTCCAACGCAAACCCATACTAACTCAAACAACCTCCAAGATATTTCAGTGGGGTGCAAATACCATCCTACACAGTGTGGGATCATTCAAAAGACGACTCAAATTTGGTAAGAAGTCAGCCACCACCACAATTCATGTATTCAGGAGCCCCACCAAAGGGCGATGTTTGCTGAGTTACAAAACAGCTTCTTGCCTCAGCCTAATCAACATACATCAGCCAGCAGCCGACACGAGCGATCCCTCCGCGCCTCAGCTCAACAGCACCCCAAAGCGTGAAGCATGGACACATACGCAGCATGGATCAGGTGTCCCTCACCACTTCCACCATCACACAAGAAGAGATTCTGAGAGAATTTCCACGACTCTGTCAGGGCCTAGGCAAAATGAAGGGCTCACCAGTCAAACTGCACATCGACCCGGCTATCAACCAGGTCCCACAACATCAGGTTCCACCTACAAGATGCAGTCTCAAAGGAGCTAAATCAACTCCTATGTGACAACATTATTGAGCCAGCCACAGGACCAACACCCTGGGTCTCCCAACTTGTAATTGTCCCAAAAGAAGGTGGTCGCCTACGACTGTGTGTAGATATGAGAGTAGCCAACACTGCCATACAAAGAAAACGTCACCCAGGTCAAAAAATCGAAGACATGATCGTCCAACTGAACAAAGCCGTACTCTTTCCAAAACTGGATCTAAATCAAGGGTACCACCAGCTCGTCCTCCACCCTGACTCACGACCAATCACCACGTTTGCATCACACGATGGATTGTTCTGCTACAAACTGCTAAATTTTGGGATCTCCTCTGCCACTGAAATCTTTCACGAAACCATCAGGCAGATCATTCGATCCATAAAAGGGACACTAAATTATAGCAATGACATTCTTGTATTTGGAAAGACCCGCCATAAACACGATGTGGCTTTTCGAGCCGCCTGCATGGCGGTACAGGAAGCAGGACTAACCCTCAACATAGAGAGTGTCAGTTCAGCAAGTCCAAACTCAAGTTTTTTGGACAGATCTTCTCGGCTGACGGGATGACCCCTGGCCCAGACAAGGTCTCCACCATCTTTCATTTGGAAAAACCCAGTCAGGCAGCTGATGTCAGATCATTCCTGGGCATGGCCGGATACTGCGCCCGGTATATACCACACTTCGCAACCATTACTGAACCCCTATGATGCCTACTACAAAAAGACACCCCATTTGCCTGGATCGATGAGTGTCAATCCGCATTTCATACCATTAAACAATCCCTCGCTGAGGCCAGGAAACTCGCATATTTTGACCCTGACTGGTACACTGAAATTGTTGTTGATGCCAGCCCGGTGGGCCTAGGTGCCATCCTTGCCCAAACCAGTGGACAGGACACTCACCCGAGACACGTAGTAGCCTACGCCAGCAGGGCTCTGGCTCCACCGGAGTCAGCATACTCTCAGGCAGAAAAAGAAAGCCTGGCAGCTGTCTGGGCCTGTGAGCACTTTCATAATTTCATCATTGGGAAAAAAAATCACCCTTATCACAGACCATCATGCCCTACTATCTCTCTTTGGGAACCCTAGAGCAAAAATGCCTCCCAGAATTGAACAATGGGGAATTTGCTTTCAAGAATATGACTTTGAGATCATCCATAGGCCGGGAAGCGAAAAACAACCCCGCAGATTACCTATCAAGGCACCGTCTGGCAACCCAATCATGAGACCAGGCGACTCTGAATATATCAGCTACATCACTGCTAACGCTCTACCCCCTGCCGTCTCCATCGAAGCCATTGCCGCTGCCTCAGCAGCAGATCCCGCAATGGCCTTAGCCATCAGTCTGACAAAGACCAACAAATGGAAGGACTTCCGCAGAGCAGTCCAGAGACACCCGGGCGCGTGCACGGACAAGCTCGAAAGACTTGCCTTTGTACACACAGAACTAGAAGTACAAGACAAATCTGTTCTGTTGAGGGGATGCAAGCTGGTCATACCCACTACACTGAGATCAGACGTCATCAAAACTGCCCATGAAGGACACAGAGGTGCTGAAAACACAAAAAGACAACTAAGGTGCCACGTCTGGTTCCCCTTCAGGGACGATATGGTCGACCGGTGGGTTAAGAACTGCACAGCCTTTCAATGTACTGCAAAACCAGAACCCCCAGTGCCACTCAGAATGACCACAATCCAAGACCACCCGTTGTAACGGGTCATGATAGATTTCTACGGCCCACTTGAGTCGGGAGACTACCTGCTACTTTTCATGGATGAACATTCCAGGTTCCCCATCGTAAAAAGAGGGAAATCCACAGCGTTTTCCCATGTAGCCGCCACTTTCGACAAAGTCATCATTGAGTGGGGGATCCTGAACACGATAAAGTCAGACAATGGGCCGCCCTTCAGTGGACATGAGTTTGGAGTGTTCGAAAAGCACATTCCGTCACCAAAGAGTCACACCAAGGTGGCCCCAAGCCAATGGCATGGCAGAAAGATTTATGGCATCTATTAAAAAGACCATGCAAAGGGCACGCACAGAAGGGTCTGATCCCCACAAAGCACTATGCAGAATGGTGAGAGACTATCGGAACACTCCTCATGAGGCCACCAACAAAACCCTGGCCGAACTCATGATGAAATACCAAGTCAGAACCAGACTCGTCAACAACCCAACAAGGCGGCCCGAACCAGACTGGGAAGTTATCTGAAGAGACGAAGAAAGAAAATAAAAGGTACGAGAACAGACAGACAAAAGAAGGAGGGGCCCAACAAAGGAGTTCCAAATAGGAGATGAGGTTTGTGTGCAACAAGTTGTGAACAAAAAGACAAACCCTCAATTCTCACCCGAGCCACTACATGGTGTTGCTGTAAAAGGGACAATGATAATGGCAGCAAATTACTTGAAGGAAGTGACCAGAAACAGTTCACTATTTAAGCACGCCACGTCAGAAGAGGAGAGGAAGAGAGGCCCCCACCTTCTGATCCAGGTGCAGACTATGTTGATATCCACGATGAAGAGTGGGTTCCCCTCGAACCGCAGGTTCTACGTCAGCCAGACCCAGCTGGACACCCTGACAGCGGCTCAAGGCAGGAGCCGCGAGGACGCCCCCAGAGGGTCATCAAGATGTGAAAACATAAAAAATAATATGAGGCCGGGAAGCCCAAAAGAAACACACCAACGCAGGTTACAGAGAAAATACAAGTGCTTTATTTGAAAGCTACAACAGTAACCAAAGTCAATTGACAAACGGATAGCTATTCGGCTCACAGAGTAACGTAACAAACTTCAACGAAGGTTTGATGCATTAGTAAGAGAGACCGTACATTGGAATACTTGGGCTTTTTATATTGTTTGTCCAGCCCTTGGCCAACCCCCTTGCGGGTTAACCATTCCAGGGATCAGGCCTATGGGTTCCTAGCCAGGTCAATCCTATAATATATGCATTTTGATTAGTTTTGCTGATATAGTTGTACATTTACACATAGGTCAGCAATAGGACAAGGTCTCAGTTCGCGACCCCAACAAGTGGCCTGCAGGCATATTAATTATTCATGTGTACGGAGGTCACAATGGCCAGAATCTTACTCAGAATGTCATTCGGCCTCCATTTTGATGTTCAGGGTGACTTCCACATTACAAGAGAACCTAAAATGGCGGCTTAATCCAAGATGGCGACTTACATTACTTTCTCTAAGGTCAAGACCTTGCCGCTGAGTTTGTTCGCATATGATGTTTTAGACAACTTAGCGTAGGCCAACACACATACAATTGCTGCGATAGGAGGCATAATATTGTTTCAATTCCGACAGACCCTCCTTTTGGCCTATGCCAAGTGCTAATATAATTTCTAATACTTTTGCAAATAACTCCATGCATTGTCGTCCATACATCCTGGATCATTATCTGTAATGTCTATAGCCATTAGGTCATTCATTAGAACTTATTGTAACACAAACTCTTTAGATGCTGTATCTGGGGCGTACATTTTGTGCCCTACTGTGCTCACCGCTTGAGCACAACACCCCCCTAGCATTGCACATATACTAGGTAGACATTGGAAACAGCAACAAAGGAATAGCAGGATTCCCAAAATAACCAGGATAACAGAAAGCACCTTCCACCCCCAGGATCGTAGAGAATCCCAGAACCAGGTGCTAATATTCCAATCTCCCACAGGAACATGCACTTCAGAACTAAGGATGTGCAAGTTCTGTATTGCTTTGAAAATTGTCGGCGAGGAATCTGGACGAAAACACAACAAGCGGAACCCACTAATTTGCATACTCCACCACGTTCTGCCAGAATGACATCTAATGCCATCCGATTTTGGAGTGCTACCAATCTTATTGCCTTTTGTTCTAGTGTCATATTGTAGAGTATATCCGTGGTCCGGTTGATGGTTCTCTCCAGTACTCTTGCTAGTCCCCTAATGTTTTCAGAGTTTGCCATCTGTCCCCAAAAGGGCACAACTGATTTTGCTATATCTCCCAATACTTGCCTAGGGGTATCTCCGTTCTCGTCCCGCCATGGGCGAGCCTTAGAAACCTCCAATGTACTAGCTACAAATACCCCAGGTAACAGGATTCCAAAATAACAGGTTCCCTGCCAATCCTTGGGCAACCAGGGAAATGCTGAACTACCACAAACGAAATAAACAGACCCCCCTACATACAGAGGCCTGTTCTCTCTAGTCAAATTTACAATGTTTATACAACCTTCAAAATCTCCCATTGGCCGAGTGCCATTTCTTCGTACACAAAAGGGGACTGAATCAGGGCTATGATTAATAGAGTAGGAAGGAGGCACGGCGTCCTTATTGCCTATCAGAGCCATTTTAAAGTAAATTAGAGTTTGAAAAGGAAGAGATAGTTTATCAGACGGCCTAATAGAAGCAACATTAGGTTTACTTCTATTTGCAAAAAGCGAGCATCCCAGGGGAGTCAATTCACGTTTCTCAAAATCATTTAAATTAGTTCCATCAAAGTTCCTTGAGATGCTATCATTCCAACGGCCAAAGAATAGTGCTCTTAGAGAGGCATAGCAAGCAGTCGTTAAAGGTAAATGGTGAATATACCATCCTAGCCCCTTGTTCCCATGTTGCGGTAAATGAGTGCAAATCCAACAATTACTCTTATTAAAAATGATACTTTCGTCTATGCTGGGAGTCGCTAGGTGACAGAGTGTGAAGGTGTACAGAGGGAGTCAAAGCTGTAGGTACAATCTAAATTGGCAGTAGAGGTTTTAGAGAGTTAATTTCTTCGAAGTACCAAAGTCCCACAGCAGTAATTAAACAAATTCCAATTATTATTAACACAACGCAGCAATACGTTTTCGGGGCCCAGGCACATTGTTCGTTCTCCGAGTTGGTCACCCCCTTATTTACAAGTCCAGTGCGGGGAGTAGCGGTGGAGGTGGCAGGCATCGCAGTTTCTCAATCGACGACCCCAATGTTTGTTGCTGGCGACTCTACGGTCGCGCGACTTCTTAGTCCTTCCCAACCCTAGCCAGCAGAATCCCAGCAGAATCCCTTCTTTTTCCCTTTTGTTCGAAAGGAACTTTCTTTTACAAGAGAAAACTTTCAATCATTTCTTCTTTCCAAATGCAGGGAAAGACCCGTGCCGTAGTTCTATTTTCTTCGTCGAAGGTCGTACCGGTGGTACCCAAAACTGTTTGATCTGGAAACAAGGCGTCGTCACTTCCTGAGGGAAGCGACGTATCGGAGGCGACGGAAGTCGCAGAACTTGAAACAGTGTTTTCCGGAAGTGGCTTTTGCAGAGAGTGCAGAGACGAAATGGACTGTTCCCCAAGCTCCACAGGCTCAGAGAAATTCTCAGACGCACTCACAGCGCTGTTTGCTACTCCAAGATCAGAGATTGTAGCATCAGCGAGGGGTTCTGCTTCTTCTGTAACGTGTGGCGTCGGGTAAGGAAGTTTCTTGACATGTGTAGCGTGGATCCAGTGTTTTTTCCCAGCCACCCGCACTGCTGTCCGAGTGACTAACAGCACCTGGTAGGGTCCCCTCCAGCGAGGAGCGAGACAGGAAGACCTTTCGTAGGCCTTCACTAGGACCCAACTTCCAGGCTGAATATCATGTCCTGGGCCCGTAAACCGTACAGGTAAAGCTGATTGGACCTGATGATAAATGAAATACAGGTTTTTAGTCAACTGGTTGCAGTAGTCTACAAGCAATACATTTTCTACCTCCCTCAGGGCTTTAGGCTTCGGAAGACCCCAAATGTTAGCAGGTTTCCCCATCACTACCTCAAATGGAGAAAGCACGGTCTTAGTTTGAGGTGTGGTACACATGGCTAATAATACAATAGGTAAGGCATCTTGCCATTTCAATTTGGTGTCGGCACATGTTTTTGCAAGCTTATTCTTTAAGATACCGTTATGTCTCTCTAC
This sequence comes from Ambystoma mexicanum, assembly GCF_040938575.1. Taxonomy (NCBI): domain Eukaryota; kingdom Metazoa; phylum Chordata; class Amphibia; order Caudata; family Ambystomatidae; genus Ambystoma; species Ambystoma mexicanum. The sequence continues at coordinate 207,440,592 of NC_090932.1, forward strand.
CAACCCAGCACTTTGAGGATGTCTAGCTGAGTGAAATTGTTTTTCAATGTGTAACGCTGTGCATATCTGCAAAATTACTGCTGCAACAAAATGGGGACCATTGTCCGACCAACTTACCCTTAGAAGCCCAAATCGTGGAAAGAATTCTTTTACCATAGTCTTTGCAGTGGTCATGGCAGTAGCATCTTTAATGGGGAAAGCCTCAACCCATTTACTAAAAGCACAAATAATCGCAAGAACATATTTTAGATTGTTACACCGTTCCATCTCAATAAAATCAAAGTGGATGACCTCGAAGGGAACAGAAGGGGGCCCAAAGCTTCCCCTTGGAGTTACTGTCCCCTTCCCCACATTGTGCTGTAAGCAAAATATTACAATTCTGAACATGTCGCTGTGCAGTCTTCAAAATTTTATCATTCACCCAGACTTGTTCTAACATTTTCGTGATCTGCTGAGCACACACATGCGTAGGACCGTGTGTCATCGTAACCATTGCCAGCACATATGAATCAGGGAGCAACCATTTTCCTTCAGATGTATCCACCCAACACCCATCATCATCCAGTTTCCCCATTCCTTCCGCCCACCTTTTAGACTCTTCTATTGTGGCATCAGTTTGAATATCTCGCACAGACCCAATACCCTCATCCATTACATAGGCATCCTTTGTTTCCCTTAGAGCATACATGTCTGCGCTAAGGTCTGTGGCCGTTTGCCTGGCTATCTGGTCAGCGAAAGCGTTCCCTTTTCCCACATCATCTATGACCTTATGATGTGTTGCACATTTCATGATCGCTAACTGCCTAGGGAGCGAGAGTGCCGAGAGCAATTGGACTATCAAGGGACCATGCTGGATCTTGGTCCCATGTGAGGTTAGGAACCCTCTTTCCGACCAGAGCCTCCCAAAGTTGTGAGCCACCCCAAAGGCGTGCTGGCTATCAGTCTATATGTTTACTATACGCCCTTCAGAGAGTTCACAAGCTCGGGTCAACGCTATAATCTCTGCAGCCTGCGCAGAGTTATACGAAATTCTCTTAGTTTCAACAACCGTACTCAATATAGTAACTGCATAAGCAGCTGTAGATGTACCATCTGGGAGTTTGAAGCAGGAGCCATCACAAAACAGCTCCCCTTCTGCATTGTCCAAAGGAGTATCTATAAGATCTATCCTGCCCTTCGTTTCCTGTTCAGTGAAATACAGGCAGTCATGTAATTCTTCGTCACCGCAAACAGTATTTTGCGGGAAAGGTAGAAGTTCAGCCGGATTAAGAACACAACACCTCTTAATTTGAATGTGAGGGGCAAACAGAATTAATTCATACCTTGTTAGCCGTGCAGAGGTGAGGTGTTGTGTTTGAGTTTTATTCAATAGGACATCTACAGAGTGAGGTACCATCAAAATTAAATCATGGCCTAGGACCATTCCCTCACTCTGCTTTACAGACGCGGCAGCAGCAGCGACAGCTCGCAAACATCTTGGCAAAGCGCATGCGACAGGATCAAGGGCGGAGGAGTAGTAGCCGCACGGCCTATTCTTCCCTCCGTGTTCCTGTGTTAACACAGCCAAAGCACATCCATCACATTCATGCACAAACAACACAAAGGCCTTGTCATAATTTGGAGTACCCAGAACCGGTGCAGAGCATAACGCGGTTTTGAGAAGCTCAAATGATCGTTGATGTTCCGATTTCCATGGCAGTGGCAGAGAAATGCTCTTCTTCGTCAAAGCCAACATTGGTTTTATCACTAGTGAAAAGTTCGGGATCCACAACCTACAGTAAGAAGCCATACCTATTAAGGCTCTGACTTCCTTCTGTGTATTTGGAACAGACATGCCAGAAATGTGTTTTATTCTTTCAGGTGTCAATCTTCTCCCCTCCTTTGACAGGAGGTAGCCTAAATAGGCGACCTCCTGACAACAATATTGACATTTTTTTGAGCAAAGCTTTATGACCATTTTTAGCTAGATGGACAAGCAACAGTACAGTGCCTTCTTTACAAGCACTTTCAGAATCTGCAGCCAAAAGCAAATCATCGACATACTGAAGCAGTGTACAAGTAGGTGGCAATTCAAGGGTGTCGAGCTGCTCTTTCAAAGCTCTACTATAAATGCTTGGACTTTCAGTATACCCTTGAGGTGCCCGAGTAAATGTAAATGAATGTCCTCCCAAGGTGAATGCGAACAAATATCTACTCTCCTTGTGTATAGGAATGCTAAAGAAAGCATTCTTTAAATCCACAACACTAAAGTGCGTAGCCATAGCAGGGATCATTGTTAGTATCGTTGTTACATCAGGCACAATTGGAAATTGTGGGGCGACAACTTTGTTAATAGCACGAAGATCAATTATGAACCGGTATGATATTGCATTGTCACCTTTCTTGTATATAGGCAGAATCGGGCTGTTACATAAACTACATGCAATCTCCTCAATCACCCCTCGATGCACAAAATCGGAGACAATGCACTTCAAAGAACGCTCGCTCTCATCTGATATTTTATACTGTGGAATGCGTGGTAATTTAACTCCACGTTTCAAAACTATTTTGACGGGCTCAATCTGTAGTACCCCGACATCATTGTCGTCAACTGCCCATAAACATTCCGGAACAACGCTAAACTCAGGAGGCAATGGTCGAATCAGAAACTGAGAATTGGGAAGTTGCTGTGGTAAAACCGTCAGTCGTACTCCATCAGAGGAACAATGAATTACTGCATTCAATTTCTTCAACAGATTTAACCCCAGCAAATTCTCTCCACAGTTCGAAGTCAGATGAAAAGGACAATGGTCCGTAAAGGGACCCAAAGAAACAGACACCGGTGAAGAAACCGGACAAACAATTGGTATAGCAGAAAACCCTACAGAAACATTTGTTTGCCCTGACAGTGGAATGTTTGGAACCCAGGAATGATCAATGGAGCACATTTGTGCTCCAGTGTCTATCAAAAACTGTTGTTTCCTATTCCCCACTAACAATTCAACGTAGGGACCTTTCTGATTAACGGGAATAGGTGAAGGTTCCAAACCCTGCTTTGGGCAGTCCTAACGAAATAAAATGTCGTCGGAAGGAAGCTCTTCAGAAAGGTAGGCAGCAGAAGGGTGATCAAATATGTTTCTTGCGTCCACACTCGAAGTCTGATTTTCCCGTGAAAAAGGTTGCTGAGGATCTTGTGAAAACTGACCTCTATCAGGGCCCCCTGCTCCAGGGCGACTTCTAGGTCATCTACCCATACTCCCAAATGCATTGTTTGACCTTTGTCGAAGGACGGGGCACTGTGCTCGCCAATTACCTTCCTGGCGGCAATAGGCACATTGATTAATATTCACAGAACCCAAAGGAGCGTTTCCTTTTGGGACATACTGACCTCTGGTCTGTGTCGTACCTCCTCTGGGATTTCTAACAATTTGTTGTAACAATACTTTAGTCTTCAGATCTCCTTTCCTCTTCTCTATTTTCTCCTTTTCATTATTAACACGGTTCTCATAATACTGAGCCATGTGCAAAACTTCAGATTGAGATTTCACCTGCCAAGCGCTCTCAGAGGACATAATCTGTGACTGGATGTCGGGCAACAATCCACGTACAAATTTGTCCACGAACAAACTTTTCCCAGACTCTGTACCCAAGTCCTGTCCACTGAAGTCAGAAAATACCTGTTCGAATCTATTAAAGAATTCGGTGGCGCCTTCAGTTTTTCCTTGAACACAGGCCGTAATCTTGTCCCAAATAATTATTTTCTCTGGAATTATAGTTTTTAATTTTGCGACAATTATATCAGGCAAAGTAAGTATTACCTGAGGTGGTTTCTCACCAGCTGGTCCTTCCCCATCAAACCTAGGCATGTTAGCCCACGTATCTCCCAACCCTGGAACATGGTCTATTGTCCGAACCTGCTTCCATAAATCTACGGGTTGGAGTGCAGGGAATAGCAAGTCAATATCACTTAAGATGAGCACAGAGGACTGCAAAACGGACTCTATCTCTTTGTAAAACCCTGTCGGGTTTTTCCTGATATCGGGAATTGATTGTCTAATAGTGTTCACTTCCTGTCGTGAAAACGGGACGTGAACAAATTGCGATACATAATGCGCAGGGATATCCACAGCGGGTGCACCAGTCCCAGCGTTAGCAGGAATCTCAACCTTTGGGACAAATGTCGGAGGAACCTCTCTCATAGGCAACTGAGATGGTGGTAACTCCGACCGCTTACTAAGCAACAGAGCTAGGTCGAGCGCTAAGGCAGTCGAAGAAGTGTCGGGCAAAAAAGCCCTTTTACAAATCCCCAATAACTCTATAGGACAACTAACCTTCTTCCTTACACATTCATCCGGCAGGTACTGTACCATTACCTGAATCACTTTCCTCTGCATTTCTACTGTATACTGACTATATGTGTCATATACTTCATCTGGCGGTATCGATGAATCCGAGATCCATCGAATCGCATCTTTGGTACAAATTCGTACTTCCTCAGGTGCCGATCTACGACACGGAAGGAACCGTTTCTGCACATACATACTGTCGTCTTCATCATCCTCATCTCGTGATTTTTCAAAGTCCCTCCTATACTCAAACAATCTTTCAACATGACCATGTACTTTCTCCTCTGTGTCCCTCGAAAGTGCTAAAGCATTTAGATCCCTCACCCCTTGTGGGAGATCCGAATTTTGTAATCTACCCCACATTACACATAAATGAGTCCCCAAACCTTCGATAAAAACATTTTTGTCGGGAAAACTGTTCAAATTTGATAATGTGGAAAAAACATTAACTTGATCACCTTTCTCCATACAGTGCTTAGCCCATGCAAATAATTCTTGTTTCTTGTCTGCAGAAACAGTATTACGAGTGACAATCTTTGACCCCGCACCCTGATCAACTTTAGTCAATACAGAACCACTCGGGAGCGGAGGTGCAGGCAAATTCAATAAGGGTGCAACTATCAGCGCAGGAGAAAGGGGTGGTGCGATAGGTGGAGGAACAACAACTAGAGGAATAGGAACAATAGGTTGTACAGGGGGAACAGGAATAACAGCAGGAGCAACAGCAGGAATGGGCAGAGCACCCGGGAGAGGATCATACGGAGGCGGCGCAGAGCCCTATCCATATTTTTAACTGACTCTGAATGTTTTTCCTTATCATATAACAACGCCTTTTCGGCATTTGTTTTATGACGGCGTGCATGTTTATCCCTACTTTTAAGCTGCTGCAATGCTTCTTTTTTCCAATTCTGCAAAACATCAAAGGCTGCAGGTCTGGCCTTCTTTTTTAGCAAGACCGATTCTAGGTATTCAATAGGAGGGATCTCAAAACTACCATTGATTGGCCACTGAAATTTGGAGGCATGTCTGGTTTGTTTATGCCAAATATCATTAAATACTATACTTCCAATGCCATACTTACAGTACATAGTACATGCCGGCGACCCCTCCTGTGGTGCCGGGTGGCTAAATTCCAAAGATTCTCGATCGCTGCGGAACAGAGCCCTAAAGCAGCTAGACAATTTCCCAGGCATTTCACAAAAAATTGGTGTTACCTGGTCAATAATTGTGTCTGCAGATACAATACGCCAAATTCAAATTGTCAGGGTTAAATTAAGAGCCGTGTCACGACTGCACCTGACCAAACCTAAGGAGGACCGTACGGTTTACTAAAGAACTCACCTAACGAATTTTACCTTGTGTTTGGTGGTTTCGACAAATCTGCCCGCCTCAAAAATGGACCCTCGTCAAGATGCCGTGACAGACCACACGACTATTGGTTAAGGATCGGATCGTGCAGTGCTGCCGAGGTATCGCGTCTCGTTCGGTCGGGCCCGCAGTATCACACCGTCCGATCCCGGTTCGAAAGTCTGTGTCAACCTTCAATGATCCGGCATCAATCTTGAGGGTCCCTGTTCGGGCGCCAACTGTGAAAACATAATAAATAATATGAGGCCGGGAAGCCCAAAAGAAACACACCAACACAGGTTACAAAGAACATACTAGTGCTTTATTTGAAAGCTACAACAGTTATCAAAGTTAATTGACAAACGGATAGCTATTCGGCTCTCAGAGTAACGTAACGAACTTCAACGAAGGTTCGATGCATTAGTAAGAGAGACCGTACATTGGAATACTTGGGCTTTTTATATTGTTTGTCCAGCCCTTGGCCAACCCCCTCGCGGGTTAACCATTCCAGGGATCGGGCCTATGGGTTCCTAGCCAGGTCAATCCTATAATATATGCATTTTGATTAGTTTTGCTGATATAGTTGTACATTTACACATAGGTCAGCAATAGGACAAGGTCTCAGTTCGCGACCCCAACATGTGGCCTGCAGGCCTATTAATTATTCATGTGTACGGAGGTCACAACCACCAGAATCTTACTCAGAATGTCATTCGGCCTCCATTTTGATGTTCAGGGTGACTTCCACATTACAAGAGAACCTAAAATGGTGGCTTAATCCAAGATGGCGACTTACATTACTTTCTCTAAGGTCAAGACCTTGCCGCAGAGTTTGTTCACATATGATGTTTTAGACAACTTGGCGTAGGCCAATACACATACAATTGCTGCGATAGGAGGCATAATATTGTTTCAATTCCGACAAAGAGACCTCCAAGATTGGTGGAAGAATGTTAGGAACTCGTTAAACAGTTAAGTTGAATGGCTTGAAAGGACATTTGTCCGGGGGTGTTGTTACAGGGGGCTGCCCCATTAAGGCAGTCCTCCTGAAGGGAAACGTCATAACAGGAAGTGACGTTCGGGTAAAGGGTTAAGGGGGAGGAGCAAGGGAAATGTTTTCGATATTACGTTGGAACTTGAATAAAGAACATATTTCCTCAAGCGCTGGTGTCCGTCCACTTATTAAAGCAGCCTAACCCGCTAACAGGTGGGATACATAAAGTACAGCACTGAAAACCTATTAGCAGACTTGTAATGAGGCCTAATGTGTCTATTTGGGTTAAGATGACTGTTTAAAGTTCCATAATATCTACACTCCAACTACAGTTTAATCCCTTGAGACAGATATGTACCAAATGGATAGTGAGATGTGGCAGAGCTATGAAAAATGTTTTTTTTCTCCCCTGACAGTTATGGTGAGATTTTTATGTACCAATGGGTGTATCATTATCTCCCTAGTAAGTACAAGGGGAAAAGTAAAACATATACACCTTTGTCCAAGCACCTGAATTCGGAACATTGCACAAAATATGTAAGTACTCCAGGCTTTGAAAACAATGCCTTTCCCCAAACCAGGATCAGTGGACTTTGCTCCTTTCCACCACTGACCTGCAACGGAGGTACCTGATGACATATGAGGGTAGCAGGGACCATGAAGGAGGGTGTCCTGTGAACCATAATGACAAAGGGTGTGGCACTGGAGCACATAAAGCAACGGGGATCAGAGAAACACATGATAACAATGCAGTTGCCGGCACCTGATAGGTGAAGGGATTGGTGGCTGAGGGTAGTACTTTGTATAAGGATTACAGGTGGCCCTGCTGAGGTTGACACGTTTGCCCTTGCACACAGCCACCAGCCAAATCCATGCTTTACTCCCCACAGTGTGCAGCTACAGGTCATGCCCAATGGATCATATGGCCTGGGTAGTGAGTATGAAGTATGCTTGCAGGCCATGTCATGCAGGGGAATTAATAGAAATCCTTACCCTGGGACCCGCAACCCCCTTGCTGCTCCTCCTTATCCATAATTATATAAGGCCCATTTCATATACATGAACAAGGCCTGAAGATACCACTGGAGTGACAGATATAAAAGCCATTTCACCCTCACATACAAATCCTGAGGCAGTCTGAATGAGGATATATGATTCATGGTTGCAACTACTTTAGTTTCAGGATGGGTTTAAATGAACACTATGGGCCTCATTACGACCCTGGCGCTAATGGGTTAACGGCGGCGTAAAAGGCTGCGGCGCCGTTAACCCATTAGTGCCTGATTACGAGGTCCCTTTGCGGGATCCAACCTTAACGGCTGGTATACACCAGCCGTTAAAGGAGGGACCCGCAAAGGGACCTTGGTGCTAAGTACGGTACCGCAATTTGCGGTACCGTACTTAGCGCCTTCCCCATTCCCATTGAGCCCTATGGGGCAAAAATTGGAATGGGGAAGGGCCATGGAGGAAGGGGGAATTACTGCCCCGCCAACCTTGTAACGGGGTGGTAATTCCCCCTTTCTCCATGGCGGAGTTGGTAAGTTACCGGCATGGACCATGGTGCTTTTAGCACCATGGTTTTCCGCCTGGGTTGTAATGAGGACCTATGTCTACTTTGCACTATGTACTTAGTGATTTAATAATGCAACTGTTTTAGTACAGGTATATTTGTCAAATATCAAGATCAGTGGTCATTTATATGTTGCCAAATTGTTATGTACTTTAATGTGAAGCTGCAAGGAACCATCACTGGTGCTATTTGTCGCTTTCATATTTCTCAGACTGGTACTTCAAAAGTGTTAAGGAATCCAAAACACTGTCCATCTTGGAATGAGACCTTTCTATCAGAAAATAATTTACAGCAGCTGTATCTGGAATATCACACACCTATCCAGCTTCCTCTCTCTCAACCCCACACCCTACCACCCATCTATCCCTCCCACTGCTTTTTATGTCTCTCTCTCTCTCTCTCTCTTTTACTCTATATCTGTCTCTCGCACGGCAAAGACATGCCCCTCCTTTTTTTAGCCACCCTGCTTGATTTCACAAGAACTTTGCTCTTTGACCAACTTAACTTGCTTATCACTCCCCCTCCTGACTGGGCCTGGATCATCTCTGACACAATGAACCCGAATCACCTGGATTTTGCAAAATTCATTAAGGACCAACCTAAGATGAACTTTTGAAAATGTTTGACTGAGGTTTGTCCACATGGTATAATTGGAGAAACGAACCTGGAGAACCATTTTAGCATGCCACTTTCGGAGATGCTGGAGTTTACTGCTGGGTCTTTCGTCCTTTGTAGTGGTGTTGCAGGCGAAGAACAATGGTCTGCAGGTTTGACCAGAGCAATGTCAGAGGTGAAGGTTAATCCTAAACCTTCCAGCCATCACCTGCTTTGTATTGCTAGTGTTAGAAGATAAGCTCCCATTTCAGCCAGGCTTACCATAATAAAAATCAAATGTGCCAACTTTAAGTGTACCACAATGTTACACTACACAACCTGAATACTTCAGTGGCCACCCATTGGAACTCTGCTTTCCTTTAGCTGGTTATTATATGTGAATAGTGAACTACCCTTACAGATTATTGCAAGCTCATAGCAGGGTCTGTGCAGGGGCATTTTGAACACATGACCGTTGCCTATACTCCATAATGTTTCCTTTGTAAACAACTTTTTTGAGGAGGACCACAAAAGTGTTAGCAATCACAATGAGTCCCTATGTGAATCCTTTCCTCTGATGTCCCTGCCTGAGCTGAACCTGATCATAATGTCAAGGTACCATATCATGGCAGGTGATGCTGATGTGGCATGGCTGGTCAAGGACCCACTTTAAACCTTGCGTTGTGAAGCAAGGCTTGTTGGAATTATGGGTATCTTTGAGTACCTGATGGCATCCTTTGTTGGCACATGTTCCAAAGTGGGAGTGGCGATGCCTGAGGATAGGAGATCTTGCAGCAAGCATCACAAAGAGGAGACACTGTAAAAATGGGCAAGGATGCTTTGCTGCAGCACTTGTGACATCAATTGGAACAAGTACACAGGGTAGCAAGATGGACATCCACCAGCCCACATGTTGCGAAGTGAACTGGGCATGTCAACCTCATCAAGGATGACGACAGTGGACAGTTCATACCCGACACTTGTCGAGAGCTTTGTGAGCAATGCCGGGACAGTTTACAGGGAGGAGAATCATTGAGTATCTCTGTGAGCATCTCCTCAGTGACTCGGGTATCTTGAATAGAGACAGTGCATCAACAGGAACATACAGCAGACAATCATCAGCAGCACAGATGCTTAATAGCTGTCTACTGGATACCTTAGTTGTGGGAATGGATGATTACCCTAATGGGTCATCATCCATTGCCACTACTAATGTATGCAAGTACTATATTAGCAAGTGTTGCATCTGCCCAGTGTGGCTTGGGTGAGTTGCTGTAGGATTGCTAAACTTCTGCCTGCAAGTATGCAGTCACAGAGAGATTATTTTGCTGCTTAGGCCTTTGTTACGAACTACAATTGAAGTCTTAAAGTGCTACATGTTGAACATTTGACATTTATAAAAAAAAATAGCAACGATTTGATTGTGGAGGACAAGAGAATGACATCTGCCCATAGTCAACATCCCAACTTGCATGAGGATAACAATGATGTCTTACCCAGTACAAACCAGACACCGAAAGGTGGAACAGGGTTGCTATGTGTTGTGTGTGGTCAGAAACATATTGCTGTAGTAATGGCTGTGGTTGAGAGACCCTGACCTGTTGTGAACCTACACAGGTATTTCTTTGACTTTACCGTAAGTGATGTTTTCACCCCTTCATCAAAAACATATCACAATGTCTCATACTCTCACAGGGAACACCCACTCACTAGGCTGCTTGGTTTTCTTTTTCTTTAAGAATGGGCAAACCGATTCAAAAAAGATTAAATTCTAATCTAAACAATGTGGATTTGATGTGGTTCAAAAGATTCAAGCCTTTTGGAGCTGAGTCTTGAAAAAGTTCAAACTTTCAAACCAGAATTTGAACCACGTGTATAGACAAGAGTATTAGATGGTTTGAGTCAGCTTGAAGACAGCTAGTTATTCTAAATTCTAGGATACTGGAACACTTTCCTAAAATTAAGTACTACTGGTGGCCCAGGAAATAATACAATAGTGATATACAAATTAACACAAACGAGAAAAGTGCAGAGCAGAGGATACACTTTTTTCTTGTTAATTCATTTTAGAAATGCACATATCATCTTATCCACAAAGGTGACCTGCACATTTCAAGGGGGTTGAGCAGCAGCACAAATGGTGTGTTGGCCATCCCTCTTGCATACTTTAGTGGCAAGAGCGTTCTCCTGCAACTACTGTATACATGTCCGAGCACTCATGTAGGTGCTGGGAGCATATTTCACAATGAAAATTTGAGGAAGAGAAATTACAGAATTGTGCATGGCTTTGCCCCTATTTCAAACAGAAACAGGGAAATGTAATTATTTTCTGCACACTTCAAAGAACATTTTGTTTGTGGATTTGGGATGTGCTTTAACATGCAGAGAAATACCACCTTAGTTTTGCAAATGCACAAATGGTGTAAAAAAGGGCATCTGAATGTCTGCATCTATGATGTTAATGTTAATGTTAAGGACATTTGTACCGCGCACTATCACCACCGGAGTGGTCCCCTGGCACTCTGGCGGCTCTGAAAGAGGGAGGGAGGGCAGGTGAGTTAGTGGGTGGAGGTTGGAAAAGTGCAAGAGGTCAGTGATGTACTGTTGGCAGCCTCAGCCCGGTGGGTCCGTCGGCTGGGCCTGGGGTGTATGCGGCCGGTAGTCGTCGTGTACTGATGTGCGGGTCTATGTGCATTTATTGTTTTGTTGTTGCAGCGTGGTGAAGTTTGTGCGGTTTGTTGTGCTGCATGTTTGTGGTTGTGTTTGGTTTGGCGTTTGAGAGGTGTATGCGGAGGAGGAAATTGTTAGTGGTCTCGGTTAGTTGGCATCTATATCCTGGTTGACCAGTTGTGCTCGCGTAATCTCGCTCGATGGGGTGCTTGGGCATCATGTGCCTCTGGAGGTTCGTGCTCATTTTGTATACGAGGCCCCTTCAGCATCTCACTGCCTCTTCCGCCCGTTCTGTCAACAGCGTTGCATGCTCCCCACCCCCACCCACATGGCCAGTGCACCTGCCAGTGTCCATATCTTAGTTAGTGTGGTGATTGGTGGTATCTCGCTAGTTCCACAACCCAGTGGTGCCTAGTTGTAGCTATACGGCGGTTGGGGATGGTAAGAATTGGCTGGGGTTGTTGCCTCCGTCTCCGTGGGTCTCGCATGTGTACCACTCTGTCTGGCATCACCCCTCCTGGTGCCCTGAGTGCTTATCAGTCGGTTCTGGGGCTTGTCAGTGTCCTTTCCGGTTTAGTTGTTTGTCTTACTGCTGCTTTGGTTTTAGTCTCTGGTATCGAAGAGCCAGGTTTTTAGTAATTTCTGAATTTAAGGTGATCTTTGGTGTTCCTTATTTCTTTTGGGATGCTGTTCCAGGTTTTAGCGACTAAGTGGTAGAAGGCGGTGCTTCTGAGTTTTTTCTTGATGTAAGGTTTTAGTTCCAGGCAGATTTCGTTAGTTGATCTGAGGGGTCTCGTTGGCTTGTAGATTGTTATTTTCTTTTGAAGGAATTCTGCTCCTTGTCCGCAGATTGCCCTGTGCGTTATGCACATTGTTTTGAAGGTGATACATTGTTTTACTGGGAGCCAGTGTAGTATTTTTAGGGCAGGGGTGATGTGCTCTCTTCTGGATAGTTTGAGGAGTAGTCTGGCTGCTGTGTTTTGGATTCGTTGTAGCTTATTTAGTAGGTATTCTGGTATTCCTAGGTAGAGGCTGTTTGCATAGTTGATACTTGACATGATGAGGCCGATGATAGTGAGTGTTTTGTGTGTGAAGGAGAGGAAAGGTAGTATTTTTCTTGCCGTGTGGAGGAGGAAGAAGCATTTCTTGACTGTTGCGTTTATTTGCGGCTCTAAGGTTAGGGTGTTGTCCATCAGGACTCCCAGATTTTTTACTACCTTAGATGGTGATGGTGCGATTCCCATTTCCGTTGGCCACGGGATGGCGGTTTCCTTCTCTTGGTCTTTGGATATGATCATGATTTCTGTTTTTCCTGGGTTGATTTTCAGGTTGTTGGTATTCATCCAGTTGTAGATTTTTCTTTAGACAGTCGGTTAGGTTAGAAAGATCGGCTTGGGTGTCTTTGATTTTGTAGATGATTTGAGTATCGTCTGCGTAGTTGTAGCATGTGATGTTGTGTTTCTTGAAGATTCTGATAACTGGGGTTTGGTAGATGTTGAAGTACAGTGGTGATAGTGAGGATCCTTATGGCACTCCACAGTCATTAACTTGTGGGGTGGATTTGAAGGGTTTAATCCAAACGGTTTCTGTTCTGTCTGCTAGGAATGATTTAGTCCAGCGTAGCGCTGTGTCGGTTATGCCTATGTCTTCTAGTCTTTTGGTTAGGGTGTCATGGCTAACTGTGTCGAAGGCTGCAGAGAGGTCGAGCAGAATGAGGGCTGATGTTGTGTTGGAGTCTGCGTTTGTTTTTAGGTCGTCCCAGATCGATAGTAGTGCTGTTTCGGTACCTCTTGTGGGTCTGAAGCCGACTTGAGCTTGGTCTAGCATTTGGTGTTTTTCAACGTATTCTTGCGTTAGTTTGTATACGTAGGTTTCGAGGAGTTTTGCCGGGTAGGGGATGTTGGAGATTAGTCTGTAGTTGGAGAGGTCATCTACGTCGCCGCTTGTGTTTTCCAGAAGTGGTTTGATGTAGGCTGATTTGAAGATCCTTGGTAAGGTGCCTGTTGCTAGTGATAGATTTAGAAGGTTTCTGTAGTATTCCGCTGGCGTTCCTTGTGCGAGGATTGATTTGTAGATGTCCGGGGGGCAAGGATCCATCGGTGAACCCGCTTTCTTGCTGTGTTTTACCAGTATTGCGAATGCCTCTGCTGATATTTCAGGAAAGTTATTGAGTTTGTGTTGTGGTTTTGAGGTAGGTTCGTTTTGTTGTATGTTGCTGTTGGCTGGCCTCTGTTGGATGGTTTATCGGATGTCGTTGATTTTTTTTTTTTAAGTGGTCTGCAAGGTCATTGCAGAGTTTCTTAGAGGGGGTAGGGGTGTTGTCACAGCCTGGTGGGTTTCTCATTTCTTTAATGATGTGAAACATTTCTTCTTGTGTGTTGGTGGCCTCTGTGTTTCTGTCGTCATAGTGCCTTCTTTTTGCTTTTAGAATTTCCTTCTTGTATGCATGGATTTGCTTCTGGAACAGTGTTTTTTTGTCTTGGTTGTAATGTTTTCTCCATTCAAGTTCCATCTTCCTGTTTTCCTTTTTCATGGTGCTTAATAGTGGGGTAAACCACTTAGCCATTGCTCTCTTTTTTGATGGTGTAAATGGTTTTTCCGGGGCTATCTTGCCAATTGTATCTGCAATCCATTTGTGTAATATCTCTGCTTTCCCGTCTAGATTAGCTAGCTCTAGTTCTGTTGTTAAGGGTTTGGTTAACTCCAGTTGTTCGAAGAGGTTGCTTTCTTTGATGTCTTTCCAGTTTCTTTATGTGGTGGGTGAGAGTTTAGGGGGTTGGATTGAAACCTGCGTAGGCAGACTGATTACGAATGGGATGATGAGATGGTCGCTCCAAAATATTTGTATTGGTGGTGCCGTGGTGATGAGTTTTTCCTCAGCGAAGATTGCGTCCAGAGTGTGTCCTGCCGAGTGTGTTGCCCCTTTTACCAGTCGTCGTAGTTTCATGGTGGTGAGTTGTTCAGTGAGTGAGTTTTGGGAGTTGGCGTGATTGTCTTCGAATCAGATGTTGAAGTCCCCCAGGATGATTTGGTGTTCATGGTTGATGGCTATGTTGTTGATGGCTTCTATGAAGTTGTCGACGAAGGATGCATCATAAGTTGGAAGTCTGTACACTAGGATGAATGTGATGTTGGTTTATGGGCTCGCTGTTAGGTGTATGACCATGGATTCGTAGTTGAGGATGTTGAGTGGTTCGTCTGTTGTTATTTTAAGGTGTTCTTTGAAAGCTATCGCGATGCCTCCTCCTCTTTTGTTTTTCCTGTTTGTTTGAAGGCATTTGAAGTTTGCTCGAAGGCAGCTTTGGAGTGTGATTTTGTAGTTGTCGTCCAGCCAAGTTTCTGTGATGAATAGGATGTCAATACCATTGTCATCAAGTAGGTCGAAGATCTCTGTAGAGTGTTTTGACATGGATCTTGCGTTTATTAGGTTGCAGTGTAGTTTGGAGTTGTGGTTTAGTTTGGTTTTTCTTGTTAGGGTCGTCTTCTGATCTTGTTGAGGTGTAGGTTTCAGGTTGTCGGCGTCCTCGAAAAGGTCTTCTAGGTTTAGTCTTGGGTTTAGGTTTTCATTGAGTTCGTCTCCCAGGTGTTGCGGTTGTCGATCAGAGGGTCTTCTAGCTTTGGTGATGTAAGGTGTTATCGCTTCGGTCATGTGTTTGTTGTTTCTGGTGGTGTTCATCCTTCTTCTTCGTGATTTAGTTAGGTTGTTTAATGTTGCTGCTTCTGACGTTGCGTTGGTTCGGTCTGGTGAGCCGTTCTCAGTGAGGTATGGAGTTAGGTAGAGGGATTTGTCTATTCTCTGAAAGTTGGTTCGATTTTTGATCCTGTCTGTGGGGGTGTGTTCTGTTGTTGTGGTTCTTAGTTGCAGTTCTGGAGTGTTTGTTCTTTCTTCTCTTCTTTCCCTCTGGGTGGGTCGTTTGCGCGGCATTCTACGATTTTGAGTTGTTTAATCTTTAAGATGAGTTGATTGAACTGTCCAGTTGGTTCTGTGTTGTCTGGTTATCTTGTGGTGTAGTACTTGGTGTGGATGCTGTCCTCTGCGGGTTTTAGCCTTTGGCTGTAGTTGGTATTTCCAGCTGATGTTGCCAATACGTTTGGTCGCTGTCTTGGTGGGGGTAAGGGAGGTGGATAAGGGTTGTACAGTTGGGTGTTGACGGTGGCGTTCTTATGTCTGTGACTCGCTGAACGTGGTTCACTGTGGTGAGTTAGCCATGTGTGTTTAGGAGGGACATGCACCGGCTGTGGAGTGACTTTGAGGCAGAACCGCAGCAGAACTTGAGACCTGTATAGTGGGAGAAAGGCCTATGGGAAACAATTTGGGGGCAGAACCCCAGATAGACTTGAGAGACCTGTATAGTGGGAGAGAGGCCTATCAAAGCAATCTGAGCATCATACAGTGCAATCTGGGGACAGAACCCCAGCTAGACTTGAGAGACCCGCACAGTGGGAGAAAAGGCCTAACAATGCAGTCTGAGTATCATACAGTGCACTTTGGGGGCAGTACCCCAGTTAAACGAGAGACCTGTTTAGTGGGAGAGAGGCCTATCAATGTAATCGGAGTATCATGCAGTGCAATTTGGGGGCAGTACCCCCGCTAGACCTGAGAGACCTTTATGATGCGAAGAGAGGCCTAACAACGCAGTCTGGGTATCTTAAAGTGTAACCTGGGGGGCAAAGCCCATGTTAAACTTGAGAGACCTGTGTAGTTGGAGAGAGGCCTATCAAAGCAGTCTGAGTATCCTACAGTGCAATTTGGAAACAAGAGCCCCAGCTAGACACGAGACCTGCAAAGGTCTGTATGGAGCAGTGGCTCAGAGTTTGGGGCAGAGTGGTTGCTCTGCTCCTGACCTAGGCCACTCCTACCTGAGAATCACACAATGCAATTTGGGCACTGAGGCCCTGCTAAGTTTGAGACACCTGTATAGTGGGAGAGAGGCCTATCTATGCAGTTTGAGAATCACACAATGCAATTTGTGCACAGCGGCCCTGCTATCAATGCAGTTTGAGAATCACACAATGCAATTTGGGCACAGCGGCCCTGCTATCAATGCAATTTGAGAATCACACGATGCAATTTGGGCACAGCGGCCCTGCTATCTATGCATTTTGAAAATCACAGAATGCAATTTGGGCACAGCGGCCCTGCTATCAATGCAGTTTGAGAATCACAGAATGCAATTTGGTCACAGTGGCCATGTTATCAATGCAGTTTGAGAATCACACAATGCAATATGAACACAGTGGCCCTGCTATCAATGCAGTTTGAGAATCACACAATGCAAATTGGGCACATCGGCCCTGCTAAGTTTGAGACACCTGCATAGTGGGAGAGAGGCCTATCAATGCAGTTTGAAAATCACCCAATGCAATTTGGGCACAGCGGCCCTGCTAAGTTTGTGACACCTGTATAGTGGGAGAGAGGCCTATCAATGCAGTTTGAGAATCACACAATGTGATTTGGGCACAGCGGCCCTGCTATCAATGCAGTTTGAGAATCACAGAATGCAATTTGGGCACAGCGGCCCTGCTAAGTTTGAGACACCTGTATAGTGGGAGAGACGCCTATCAATGCAGTTTGAGAATCACACAATGCAATTTGGGCACAGCGGCCCTGCTAAGTTTGAGACACCTTTATAGTGGGAGAGAGGCCTATCAATGCAGTTTGAGAATCACAGAATGCAATTTGGGCACAGCGGCCCTGCTATCAATGCAGTTTGAGAATCACAGAATGCAATTTGGGCACAGCGGCCCTGCTATCAATGCGCACATTCAGACTCCCTTTTAAAAATGGGGTGCAAGGTTATTTAGCAGAAATGATGAGAAGTGCAAGTGCATCCACCAGTTTTGAAAAAAACAACACACATTTTTCACAAAGATGACCTGATCATTTTAGGGAGTTGCGTGACAGTGCAAATTATCTGCTGGCCAGTATCCTTACAGTCATTAGTGTTGGGAGTGCACTCACAAATCTAATGTACGACAATCTCCCAGCATCCACATGCATGCTGAGAGCACATTTTACACATTGTGAAATGGTCAAAAGAAAACAAAAACAGTTTTATCCCTGTTTGAGGAATAGATATGCAAGTGGGACAGCAGCAGTTCAGCATCAGATCATATCTCTGCTGTTCTTTTTACAAGCAAGTACCTGACCAGTTCAAAAATGTGCTTCTTGCGCCTGTTACAGATAGACACAGGGGAATGCGACTATTTTATGGACAGTTGCAAAGAGCATTCCTTTGTGGATTTGGATGGGCTTTGAAATGCACAGAAATGCCTGCTTATTTGTGCAAATGTGCAAAGGGGATGAAAAAGGGCATCTGGCTGTCCACACCTGTTATGAACATGTTCAGACATCCTTTGAGAATAGGGCACACATTATTTTTGGCGCAAGTGATGAGATGGCCGAGTCAATCTCATCACGTTCGCCCCCAAAACATTTGGGAATCTGATCCATCCTTTCTTAAAATCCAAATGGATTTAAAATATTTTTAACCCAATGTTACCCATATAACTCCATGGCTCGAATTAGGTAGAGCCTATTTGAGCCAAATCATGCATTTACTGACTTGATTTGACTCGCAAGCCATCTCCATGGAGGCTCCAATGGCTCAAGCCAATTCAAGACTTTTATTCAAAGGTTCAAACCGGTATTCGAGTCGTGCAATTTGAGGCTTGGCAATCTCTAGTTGTTGCACCAGGCAGAGCAAACTACTAAGCTTCTCACGTTTTTTTCAGAGGGAGCAGCCACCCCTTTAAGTTCTGATATACTCTCATGAGTTGCAGCCAATCACTAAGTTTCTCATATTTTTTCAAAGGACACATTCGCCCCTTAACGTACTCCATTTTATTCACAGGACACATCCACAATCTAAGGTTTTCAAGATATCCTCCACCTCGCCCACAGACTGCTGCCAATCTGGGGGTTGGGAGGGACCTCTGCTGTGGCTAGGATCACCCACTTAACTGCCTAATTAGTTCCCCTGTATAATGCCTTAGAAGAGGAGGAAAGGCTTGTGGAGCTCTATGTGTCATATTACGTTACCCACCACCACTATGTAGTCCAGCTCCCCAGTGCTAACAGAGTCCTGCAATAAAGGCAGAGGATGCCCCAGGCCACATGATGTAGTGCAGGGGGTTCTGACGGAAGACCCAAAATGCATGCTGTCAGTGAGGGGCTCAACAAGCACAACTACTTGTTTTGGGTGAACTGGTAAGAATTGGCCTACTGCTTGCCACAGTTTCTGTTACCAATGATGCCGATTGGACAAGCTTGATGGATACATGCAGGGGATTGGCCATGACTTGCTAAATGTTGCTGTCTTGCTTCACTCTAACCCTAGGGTGTGCTAAGACCCTCCTCCTTATCACTGCTTGAATGGTTGGATTTGGTGCCTGGTGCAACCTCCTGTCATAACAGCCCATTTGTTTCCTCATTTCCATGGCCGACATGGCACATCCTCCTTGCCACTTGCCTTGTGCCCTAGCTTGACCATCTTCCCACAGCCAGCCACTGTCCAGAAGATTGTAGGCTCCTTAACCCAGTTAAAACAGTCCCAAACTCAGGACATTGTGGGATGTGTATGGAAAAATGTTGACATCAAAGCTCCCTTTGGATCTCCTGGTGTTCTCTCTCTTCCATGGCAGGTAGAGGCTCCTGCTCTCCCACCTCTTCCAGTACCTGCACCTATTGCTCCCCCTCAGGTGGTTCTACCTTCTGATGTGGCACCTCTACTAGCTGGTTCTCTCTCTTAGGCTCCTCCTGACAATCCTAGCCTGCAACACCGGCAGCACCTTATCCCTGTTAAGTAGATGCAATGTACTACTCTTCCCCCCCACCCAGTAAACAGGTAAACCAAAAACCTCTGCCAGGGTGCTTGCTGTGGCCAGCCTCTCCTCCTACATGAGGAGCATGCAGAGCTCCCACACAGCATGAACAGGAACCAGGAAGTAAAGGTGTGTGCAGGAGCCAGAGTGTTTGTGATGCAGTGCCCCAATATGTGTGTATTTGCAGAGAAGTACAGGAGTGCCCCCTAACACATGCAAGCATGCAGTTCCCAGCCAGCATCCCCAATATGCTATGCAATGCTGGAGAAGCAGAATCCCCCCTGACCTTGCATAGTCCATTGGACATAATATGATATGTTAATGTTATTGTTAAATGATAGTTGTATTGCACACAGTCACAACAGGAGTGGTCCCTGGAGCTCTGGTGGCTCTGAAAAAGGAAGTGGGGTGAGTTAGTGGGAATAAGCGGGAAAAGTGCAAGAGAGCAGTGATGTGCCATTGCCAGTCTCAGCCCGGTTAACACTGTTTGCTGGGATTGGGGTGTTTTCCAATCGGTAGCAGTTGTGTGCTGTTGTGCTAGTCTATGTGTGGTATTGATTTGTTGTTGCAGTGTAGTGAGATTTGTGCAGTTTGTTGTGCTATAGGGTTCTGGTTGTATTTGGTTAGAGTTTGAGAGGTGTATGCAGAGGGGTGAGATTGTTAGTGGGTTGGGTATTGGCATTGCTGTCTAGAAGTGGTGTGCTATATTTCCACATTCTTTCTAGGTGTGGCACAGGAATATCTCTCCATTTCTATCTAGATCCGGCAGCAGCCCTTCCATAAATGACGCCCACCAATATTCACAACTGTGTCCAAATTCGGCCCCTGGCCACCTTTGAAAACCTGTCTATATGTGAAGCAAGCAAGGGTTCGCGATTCCATCCAAATTTGGCCTCGATGGCATTCCCAATGCAGTCCAGACACGGCATCGGTCAACAACCGTTACTCTATCCAGATGTGGCAATGGTCGACATTCACCATCCTATCCAGTTGTTGACGAGGAGAGGTAATTACTGACGGACCCATTGGTCAGCACTCACCCTCGAAAACTTGTAATACAAGATAGCTGCATCGTGTGAGGACAGGGTGAAGGATTTACATACTCCAGCACAAATCAATACCATTGACTCAGTAAGGGTGCAAAGGGAAGTCCGTTTAATGATACATATATCAGTTTATGGATATCAGCAGCATCACAAACACCTGTCTCGCCCCGACTTCCCCGAACTTCAGTACAACAGCCTCTTTTATGGGCAAACTTTGTCATCATTGATGTGCACTATCATCATGCAATATAATTGGTTGGGAAAGGTAACTTAAGTATCGGTGTTATATCTGTATATGAAAATAAGGCATACGGATTGGATAACTCTTATCGGGTGGGCGTCTATGCCTATCCCTCTACAACACACGTGATTGACGTCACTAAAAGTACAACGTCCTATTGGTACAGTCTCTATAGGACCCTAGATTACATAGTCCATTGTGATTGGGCATGTTACACCCCTAAACATAAATCTCCACTTTAATTAGCAGCATGCAGAAAGACACCCTGGTGCCTGGTGTCCCAAGATTCACCCTGCCTCCCTTCTATCAATCAGTGGTTTAGGGCTATGTGTCAATTAGTTGGCTGGGTATGGCCTCGGATCTGCAGTCTCTTATCAGGAAAAGTTATGGCACCCTCTGGTTCTGGATGACAACAGGCGGTGGTACATGTTCGCGCCTCTCTGGTCACGTGTTGGTCCACTGTGAATCTGCTTCAGTTCTCAGTCTTTTCGTGCATTTGATTCTGTGTTCGCTTGGCCACCTGCATGGGCCTCTCTTATCTTGACCTTCACGGGCGGGCTGGCATGCTCTGAAGTTGGAGCCTCGTGAGCTCATGCTCACCTCCCCTTCTCTGGTTGACCTCGATTTCCCCGGCATGAGCCATCCTTTGTTAAGTTTCAATCCCGCTCTTTTCCTCAACTTGGACCTAGATGTGAAACTGGGCCTGGGCCGCCTGGGCATCCTTCTGCTCAAACAAAATGGAGTCGCACATGTACATTGTGCTGTATTGAGGTAGGCATATACAGTTGGCGCATATCAATGAGGCATCTCTTCCCATGAATTGTCCTCTGATGTTGCACATAGCTATGTGTGAGATACAGTGTGCTGTGGGGACATCTACTTCTACAGCCACAAAGATCTTGGACTTTCCCATGCTGTATGGCAGGAGTGCACAGACGAAACATTCTCCTTCTGATTTACTTCGTCCAACTTCCTTCATGTGCTGGTACCAGATACTGTTTCTAAGATGGGCTGTGCTGTCCAAATAGTCATTAAGTTCATTGTTGGCGTCATATGGGCTTCTCTTGATTCCCAATGCTTTCCTGTAATTAGCTATCACTATGTCTCTGAATGCGTCTGTGCTGCTCTTTCGTTCAGGTAGCTTCTCAGGTATTGTCCTCGGTGAGACAGGTTCCATTTCCTGCCCTGCAGTAATAGGGGGAGGTCTTGCGTTTCCTTTCCTTCTCTCATGCATTCTCTTGTAGACCTCCACCCACCACCATTGGCTCATCCTTCCAACATGTGGCAGTGTCGTAAGCTCGGTCGTTATTTCTGGCGTTGGAGCGGGCGTACTTGTTATCACAGTTGTGGTGGTTGTCTTGCTCAGCTCTTCGTGTAGCTTCTTTGCTCTAAGTATGAGTGGAAACACATACTCGACTACCACGTGTGTTTTCTCAGTAAGTTCTTTCGCAGCTTCCTCTGTTCTCTTGAGGGATTTTGTCATGCCATCTCTGTTTTGTTGCTCACTTGGTTCTCTGGAGCTGTTCGTTTCACAGCTATCTTTTTTTTTCGGTTGTTCCGGCCTGTGATTGCGTAGCCATTGACACTTGCCCTTGCCTGTGTGCATTCAGTGTATGGATGCGTGCCATGGACAGTGCTATGTTATCATTCTTTCCGTGCTGACCCTGTCTCCAGCTTTTCACACCATTCATTACTTCAAGTGTGTACGTATTACTGCTAATTACATTCAACTGTAAATCGTTTGCTTTATCATCAGGTTTCCTTGGAAGAGGGATCACTATATAGGGTCTGGGCGCTTTTGTGGGGCCCAGACGCTCCTTACCTGGTGGATGCACAGACATTGGGATGCTTCCTGCACCAATAAAAAATGCAGTTCTGATCATTAACGACAACAATACTACAATAATCACTATACATATACATATGATTGCCTTGAAGGACAGTTTGCAGCACCTCCTTCCAGGAAAGCAGGGGCGCCCATCCACTGGTGGCACAACTGAATTTCTATTTTGGGCCCCCATCTCGAATATGTCCATAGTCAATAGTTTATTTCTTTTCTTATCTTGATTTCGTTATTTAAAAAGTTCAGCAAACACTAAAGTGGCGGGTGCAGTTTAATGTCCCCTTTCTTGCGAGTGATGACGGAAGTCTCTAGTTATGGAGTACAGATCCTTTGCTAGACTATGGAAAAAGGTTATACTATCGCTTCCAGCATATCACATTTGTTTTGTATTTCTACGATAAACGTTGTCCCAGGGCATTCTTCAAAGTCGATTAGGCCCTGAGGACATACAGGGATCTGTTCACTGTGGCACCATAAAAGGGTGGCTTCGCTGCACCTCACGCATAGATAAATCATTGAAAAAATAAAAACAAACATGAAAATAAAAGTGAACATATGAGAAGGTAGGAAAAAATAAGAAAAAGTTTGAAAAAAGTAATCACGGCAGTGAAGTTCGTTGCTCTGCTCCTTTCGCTTGGTTCTTCGAGGTCGAGTTCCTGCAAATTCTCTCTCCCCCCCATTTACACCACTGCAGGAGGATGATGAAAAATAGAAAAACCAGAAAAATAAAATCACAATATTGGTATCCTTGTTTCTGCTTTCCTCGATCTGTCCTCCGTTAAAAGCATGGAGAACTGTGTCTTTATTTCTGTGGTCTGCCCCTGGGGGTGATGATGAAAACAGTTTTATCTTGGACCTCTCCCTTCTAAAGCCCTTCTCAGCAGCGGATGTCCATGGTTGCTTCTCAGCTGCGATGCAATAGCTCTCAGGAGTCTTTTGAGTTGGGCTTTCTTTGCTGGATCATTAAGAAAAGTGGGCACATCGACAGTGATGGGTCTACCCACTAGTTCTGGAAAGTTCTTGATGAGGTGAAAGAGGACTGTGAAGGCAATTCTGCTGTCTTCAGGTGACAATGACATTTGCTCGGATTCTCTGTTTCTTATGTCACTGGTCTTTTTGCTGTGTGATCAGTCCTTCTCGATCTGTCCCTCACCGACTAATTTCCCTGGAATTCTCTCAGAAACTCCCTCTGAAAGCTGGACAGTTCAATTTGTAGCTGTATGCTATAGAAGAGTGTTCCTATCTTTCTTGCGTTGGCAGGGTCTCTGAGGAAAGTGAGCGCGTCAATCTCAGCAGGTCTCCCTACCATTTCCGGAAAGTCAATTACTAAGCCGAAGAGTACATTGTGGGCTAGTATGCTGTCCTCAGGGGACAGGGACATTTATTCGTTTTGCAGAGTCTCAATCACAAGGATTTTTGCTGTCGTGAACAGGTTCTTTGCTTATCTCCCCGATCTGTGCCTCGGCGGAAAGGTTCACTGGAACCTCCTGAGGTATTCTTGTTGGAAGTTAGATAGCTCCACCTGGAGCATTATGTCATGGAGAAGAGTCTTCATGTGTAAGAAATTGGCTGGATTTCTAGGAAGGTTGCAACGTCAACATCAGCAGGTCTTCCCACCATTTCTGGATAGTCTGCAACAAGTCTAATTAGAACGTTGTGGGCGAGCTGCGTGTCTGCAGGGGATAGGGACATTTGTACTGTTTGGCAGGGTCCTTGTCATGAGCTTTTCTTTTGATTCGCAAAGTCTCTGCACCTTCCTGTTGAGTGGACTACCACAAGGTGATTTAGTTTAGTCCACAGTTGGTTCAACTGAGCTAGGTTTCTTGGGTCTCTGATGAAAGTATGTGTGTCAGTTGTTCTCCCGATGAGTCCTGGGCATTTCTCGATTATTTGAAGGAACAATGTGTAGGTCACTTCGTCAATGACTGCTTGAGGCGGGAGCATTTGGTCTTTGAGTCACTGTGCTCGGCCAACTCGGCGAAGACCTCTGCGATGACAGTCAATAGTTGCCTGATTACCTTCTTATTTTCTGGATCTTGGATGAATTTTGTGACACTTGTTTCTCTCCCTATGAGTGATGGATAAGTCAATGTCACTAATTGGAAATAGGTGAGTACATCCCACTTAAGGCTCCTGCTGGGGTGTACCATAAATTTGTGAACAAAGTCTTTATGCTGGGGTCCTTCAGGATAACAGTTTCAGCTTATAAGAGTGTCCTTTCTTTACTGCTTATCAGGGTCTTAGAGTTCTTTGTTCACTACTCTGTGGCTTTATGTGTTTTCGTTACCAGTGTCACTGCAGGTTCAGAGTATGCAATCTTTTCCTTTGCTCTGCAAGTTCAGCTGCACATTGCGTTTGTTTGAAAAATCTTGCATCTCGTTCAGTGCTTAGAGAGAAAGTTCAATGTATAGCCACAATTTTCACAGCGAGTTCTTCAGTTTGTCTTTCCTGCTTGTGCATCCTTCTTCCTCACCATAGACCTTGTCTGCATGTGCTGTGGTCCTTCCCCGTTGTATGTAGATTCCACGGTAGATGCAGTAGTGTGCCTTCTCCTATAAAGAGTTTGAGGTTGACAGCGGACGGGGTGCAGTCCTCCACGATGAAAGGGCCATCAAATCATGGTTCGTCCCATTTCTTCCTCATAAAGTTCCTCACCAAAACGCTGTCACCAGGGAAGATGAGTGGCGCACAAAGACTGTGTGCTGCACCTGTCTCAGCACTATCTGTTGTGGTTTGTGATGTGCTGTTCCCTTTACACTGTCGCTGCAGCTGGCCTAAAATGACAGATGTACTAGAGGTAAGGCAGTCAAGTTAATTCTTAATTTCTTCTCCCAGAACCTCTCTAGCAGGCTAGGCATAACATCCAGCCCTATCTCAGGGGATAAGAGGGGTTCTCATTCTTCTACCAGTGATAATTTTGTGCGGCGTGAGGTGATGGTCGGAGCCTGGCTGGTTCCGAAGCGCATATAATGCCAATGGCAGGCAGTGCAGCCATCCCTTCTTTAATGTGAACTTCAACTTAGCTATCCTTTTTTTCAACAGGCCGTTGAGCCGTTCACATATGCAATGTCCTTCTGGGTGATACGCCGACGAGAACTTGTGCTTTATACCAAGCAACAAGCTAATCTGCTCAAATACTGAGTTTACAAAATGGGGCCTGTTGTCTGACCTCATAACCTCACACACCCCCCACCTGGGGAAAACCTCCCTCACCAGGAATTTTGCAGCACGGGCAGTGTCAGGGTGTGTACAGAGCCCTGCTTCTATCCATCTAGAGAATGGACACACCACGACAATTAAATACCTGTACCCATTACAAACCTGAATCATATCGACATAGTCGATATGCAGGTGCTGGAAAGGCCCTTCAGGTCTGGGAATGATTCCTCTCATCACTTTCAATGTGTGCCCAGAGGTGAATTGCTGGCAAATTATGCAATTGACCATAAAGAATGCAACATGCTCCGCTAGATTCGGCATGAACCAGTCTTCTGAGAGCGGTGCCGCAAGACTTTCTTTTGACATATGGAAAGGGTAGTGGAGCTGTTCTAACTCTACCTTTAGAAAGGTGACAGGCATTACTGGTTTACCAGTGCTGTCCTGCCTCCATAACCCATCAGAGGGGTTTAAAGAACACCCTCGTCGCTTCCATAAATTCTTCTCATCCTGAGGTGCCTCCCCCTGGAGTTCCATTAACTGTGTCTGCCCCATATTGCTATAGGCTTCTGGAGTGGCCCGGGCTATCATCATTCGTTCATGGGTACGTGCCACCTCAACGTTCATGATTGTCTCACCCTTGGATGCCATGCGCTTGGCTTCCATGTCCGCTTCATGGTTTCCACATGACACGAAATCTTTTCCCTTGGTATGAGCGGCGCACTTGATGACCGTTATGCACACTGGGAGCTGTAGTGTTTCTATCAGCCTGTCCAACAAGGCTCCATGTTGCACTGGCGCGCTGTCCGCTCGGAGGTAGCCCTGCCTTTTCCATCG
The DNA here is from genome assembly GCF_040938575.1 of Ambystoma mexicanum. Lineage (NCBI taxonomy): Eukaryota > Metazoa > Chordata > Amphibia > Caudata > Ambystomatidae > Ambystoma > Ambystoma mexicanum. The sequence continues at coordinate 207,467,039 of NC_090932.1, forward strand.
TGGCAGGCCTGCGTGCACGGTGGATGTCACATAGGCGGAGTCACTGTACACTGTTACTTCCTGGTCTGCGTAATTCTCAATGGCAAGTATCAATGCCACTAGTTCTGCAGCCTGTGCCGAATAGTGGGATGGTATTCGTGCACTGACAAGTACTTGGAACTCTCCATTTGCCATGTGTTTGATCACGGCCATGCCTGTATACCTTTGCCCGTCTTCTTGGTCAATTCTTGATAACCCGTCAATGAAGACGACTTCTCCACCTGGCAGAGCATTCTCTCTTACCCTGGGGATCTCATCATAAAACTCTTCATAATTGGCGCAGTCATGCACAGGTTCTCCCTCTGTGACTGGCTCAGCAATAAACATAGCAGGGTTCAAAGTTTTGCATCGCACTATTTTGATCGATGGATTTGAGATAATCACCTCATATGCAGATGCTCTCTGTGAAGTCAAGGTGCCTTTTGGCTTCTCCAATATGGCAAATAATGAGTGTTCAACATATAATGTCATGGAGCATCCCATCACAATGGATGATGTTTTCTCGATGGCAAACACGGCGGCTGCTAAATTTTGCTCGCATGGGAAGTGGCCCCTCATGACCGGGTCCAAGCGCCCACTGTAGTACGCTTGGGGCTTGCACCCCAGCGATGTTCGCTGAGTGAGCACTGCCGTCATAAAATTGCCATCGGTATGAGAGAAGAGATAGAATTCCTCTGCATAATTGGGGATCCCAAGAACTGGGGCCTTACAATTTCCCCCCTTCAGCTCTGCAAACCCCTTTTCCATTTCTTCAGTCCATTCAATTTTTCCTTCTGTTGCCTGGGCTTTCTTTAAGGCCTGGAGCAACGGCTTGGCGTACGAGCTGTAATCGAAGACCCATGCTCTGACATAATTGCATAGGCCTAAGAAGCTCTGAATTTGTTTTACCGTGAGCGGCTTAGCCGTGTTCATGATAGCTTCTGACCTTTCTCGTGTCACCATTTTCCCTTCATATGACATTAGTTGCCCTATGTATAACACCTCTTGTTGGCAGTATTGCAACTTGTCCTTGTCCACCTTGTATCCCTTCTCAGCCAATATGGTCAGTAGCTGAACAGCGTTGTGTCGGCATTGCTCTTCAGTGGTGCTGCAGATCAGAATGTTATCTACATACTGCAATACAACACTGTCTACCGCAATGTTGCTTGGGTCCATTTGCAGGACTCTGTTAAAAATGGACAGAGATTCACAATACCCCTGTGGCAGCCTTGTACTTTTCAGGCGCATTTGTCTAAAAGTAAAGTGAGTCACGGTGCAATGGAATCGAGAAAAATGCATTTTTCAAATCGATTACCATGAAATATTTTGCCTCCGTGGGTATGTTGCACAAAATGGTGGATGGATTAGGGACTAGAGGGAACTCGGCTTCAACTATGTCGTTCAATGCACGTAAATCCTGGATTAAACACCAAGACCCTCCCTTCCATTTTTTTGACAGGATAGATCACTGTGTTACAAGGTGATTTTGACGTTACCAGAATGCCTTGCTCCATCATGGCAGAGATTGTCTTCGCAATCCCGTCATCCACTTCTCTGGACATGGGGTATTGCCGCGCTCTTGGTAGGATCGCTCCAGGCTTGAGTTTAATCTTCACCTCTCCTGCCCCCTTCAGGAGTCCTACTGTGACTGGCAACTGGGCCATGTCCTCCTCAAAGTACTCTGGTCGTACCATCGCTAGCATCATTCTCTGTGGCATTTCTCGTTTGATCATTTTGACCCAGAATATGAGACTTACTTCCACCCGTGTCTCCTCTAAGTCGGGGTGCTCTTCGAACAGATCATCATCTGTAACGTCAGTCACTCGATAACCTCCTTCAATGGCGATAACAGCGCACCATTGCCTTCCTTCGTCATCGTATCCTTCTACTAAAACCACCTTCCCGTTTACTGCGGCAAACTGTATTACCAATGGAAATATTTGTACCTCTTCTTCATGCATGGGTATCCTTGGTCTAAAAAGAAACTCATCAGGGGTCCTCATAGTTTTGCCCGCGAGGCCCGGCAATCCCACCAAAAGCACTTGCACGCCAAATTCCAAAGACCTCTGGCTCCAGCGGTTAAGCTCTCATAGCTGCACGTCGCGAGTATGCTCTGATCATTTTGCATACGTTGGAATAATGCATTCCTGGTGTGGAGCACACTATGCCATCCTCAGTAAATGAGATTGACATATTCAGCTTTGTCATTAGATCTCGACCCATGATGTTTACTTGGGACTGATGGGAGTACAGTAAAGGCACATTCATTTCATGCTCTCCCACTGAGACCGGGAAGGTGTCTGTAAAGGGAACTCTACTATGAGCTCCAGTGAAACTCTGCATGTCTATTGCCTCGCCGGACAAGGAAAACTTGCCTTCTCTTATGCACGAGCGCGTTGCGCCTGTGTCAACTAAGAAGGAATACTCTTTTCCCCCTATGGTGACATTTACCCTCGGTTCCCTAATAGGGTCTGATGTCACTGATAGGTTAGATCACATCCGAGTTTCCCGTGAGCTGTCCTATTTTATGTATAGGTTTGGCCCACTATAAGATTGCGGAACACCCCCATTGTTCATATCTTGTGGTACCGGCGGCGGTGCCTGCTGGGGCTGCCCCTGTTGCAAGTTCCCCAAGTTCGAGGGTTGAAACCCTTGCTGTGCACCTTGCTGCGTGTTCGCCGCCTGCTGCTGTACCAGCTGGCCCTGTGCATTGCCTTGTTGCGGGGCGGCTGGCTGATTCGTCATACCTGCTCCCGCTCCTTGACTATTTTGCCACATGCCTTGGCTTCTGCACATGCGTGCCACATGTCCTGTCACTCCACACAGCCAACACACTGGCTGTGGTTGGGCCATCTGTCCATCTGGCATAGCTGGACTGCCCATTGGTGCGCTCTGGATACTACCTTGAACATTTTGAAAATCTCCTTGGTTACCTTTAAAGCCTCCCTGATTACTCTGCCATCCTCTTCCTCTAAATCCCCTTCCTCTCGGATAATATCCCGCGTTACCCTGATTGTTTTGCGGCAGGTTAGTGGCACATTGAGCACTCGAATGGGCTGGGCTTGTTAGCATGGCTCCCTCGAGCGCATACTTTGAGAACTTTCTTTGAAACAACTTCGCCTCTTCTCCCTTACGCGTTGCCTCTTTCTTTCGATTCTTTTCTTGCAACAGCCTACAATATGCGCAATTGTCAACTGGATTTCGGCCCACGGTTTAGCTTCTATTCCTAGCAATTCTTTTAGTTGTTTTTGCACCGGTTCTGGTAACCCTTGGCACAGTATATGATAGAATACAGGGATAGATTTCGTCCAAGACTCATGCGTTTTGAGCACCCACTCACCTTGATAATTCAGGATATAAAGCAACGTATCCTCTGACTCCTTCATTTTTTGAGTCATTATAGCTCCCAAATCGGATGTGTCTGGATATAGCGTACGCAGCGCTTTCCACACTGCGGCTCTACAATTATTAAATGGCGCTACATCGTGAGAGGTGTTAGTTATGGTTACCATAGGGTAGCCTGCCCTTTTCCACATATCGCCTGCTCTTTCTCTGAGTATAGCAATTAGGAGACCCTTGATGTCCCCTATGGCTAGGGTGACGCCCCCCGTTATTTTTTCTAGCTCATGTATCCACTTCCCGGCTCCCAATGTCAACATTGGAAGCTTATTTTTTAAATTTTCCCGGTCCATGTGTGGCCATGGAATATATTGCTGTCTTACTCCCCCTTTCTCTAGCAGTGGGAATTGGAATGTGCAATCCTCTCTATCCTTCTGGTATTTTGCCAGGGTGGCGTTTCCGCCTTGCCGCCTGCCTGGTAATGCTCTTAGCCTGTCCGCATAGGCAGGGTCTGATGCCCCCCTCTGACCGTGGGGTGTCTCTTTGTGTCGGCTGGACTGTCCAGCGGACTTCGGTGTGCTACTTGTGGACCCTCTAGCATCTGAACATTGTACCCCTCGGTTCCCTGGGAGCCAACTTTCGTGCCATCTCCCTTCGTCATACATCGCTTCTTCCGCGTCCCCATCGGAGTCAGACTCCAAATACTCCCAGTTTGCACAACTTCTTGCATCATCTTCGTTCTGCCTATCTTCTAGTCTATCTAGGGAACGTCCCCTACTCCCACTACTTTGGGTGACATCCTCAGTGTCATATAACTGAGTACTCTCTAAGCGCTCATTTCCCTTCCCTCTTGCGAGATTCGTTCCAGTCCCATTTCATCATATATTTTATCAATCGCGTCCCCGATGCTTATGGTGTCGAAGTCATCATCAATAATTGTCCCGCTTATACCTGGTACTGCATCACTTGCTGCTGCAAATATTCTAAATCTCGCGCCCTTTGTCTATGCTTACATTCTATTTCCTCGTCTGCTTCCTTGCATTTCCTTGCGTCCTCTCTAATCTTATCTACTTCACGCATCCTTCCGTCTCTGCGTTCTTTTGCCTTTCTAATCTCTTCCTTCCTTTCATGCACCCTACGTTATTCCTCTAACTTCAACATATTCAGTCTGTATTTTTAGTAGCCTGCATACTGGGTGCGACTGAGCGGTATTCCTTGCTCTTCGCGATAAGGTTGTTCTCGCCTCAGCCTGTCCTTCTTTCTATTTCTTTCATCCCTTGTCTCCCTATCCTTCTAGCTTCTCTGCTTTTCGTCAGGCCTTCCTCGTGGCATTGCATCATCACTCCCCTTTCCATCTAACTTTAACAATATCTGTCCTCCCATCCATTCGTCCTTTGCGAATGTCATCTCAGCACTTTCTTTCCGCTTCTTTCCCTCTCTCTTCTTATCGAGAGGTGCACTAGTTTGTGCCTGATCCTTTCGTCCATCTCTGTGCCTCTCCTTGTCCCTTAGGACGGCAGAGGCTGGAACGATTTCCCGCTCCTCCTCTTTAGTTTCGTCACTACTGCATGCAGGTGACTCATACACAGGGTTGCTATACCCCGTGGCTGCTTTGAGCTCTCGTATCGGGTAAAGACCCTCTGACTTGCTTCCCTCAATGATTGGTTCCGGTGGGGCCGGTGGCGCAGTAGGCATCTTACCCCCCTCTGTACATACGTTTAATATCCAGTCTGCAGGTGGGTCTTCTCTTTTGTTTGTTCAAACATCTTCCATAACTCGAGAACGGCAAGGCGTTTCTCAAGCTTCTTGCCCGTATATGTGGCATGTAGGAAGGTTTTCATGTGCTGCAAAACAGCCTTAGACAACGGCCCGTTCTGGGGCCAAGGCATAAACATTTTATTGGCAGTACCCTTAACCCATTCTTGGCTATATTTCTTCAACTTCAGTGTGTGCTTAGGCAATTGCTTACATAGATGCATAAGCGGGTTGACCTCCTCCATCTTCTCACTTCAATACCCACAATGTTTACACAATAACTTAAATCTCTCCACCAATAATGAGCGAGCACCACAAACGCAAGCTCCAATCCACTTTTTCCCGCCAAAATGTATACCATCAATTTACTCAACAGAAACCATCAATTCACTGGCGATTCCCTCTCAGTTACAGAATTGCAAAAACCAAAATGCATTTCACTCAAGCATTAACACATTTTTCGCATCAATACATTTTTTGCGCATTCACATATAGCAAGACACATATGACAGACACTTGACAGACTAGACAGACACCAGCTGGGCAACGTATGCCTGCCTTCTAATTATTACCCTGTCATGGGATTTGAACTACCCCTTTATGAGGTCTTTAAACGTCATCGTAGCTTAGCGTCCCCCTCTCTGTGGGCTCTGGGTTCAAGTTCCTTCTGACCACTCTTTAAAGTGCAGGAACAAGGTGAATTTTACAGTTTTTCTCTCGGGTGCCCTCCCGGTATCCCTTACCGTTTTTAGTCTCGGGTACCCCCCAGTAATCCTTTTACGTTTTTACCTTTCCCAGGTGCCCCCCCTGGAATTCTATTATGTTTTGGCTCAGGTCCCCCCCTGGAATTCTATTACGTTTTGGCTCAGGTGCCTCCCTGGAATTCTATTACTTTTGGCTCAGGTGCCCCCCTGGTATTCTATTATATATGTCTTCCTTTTATACTCGAGTCATTAATCCACTATATATATACAGTCTTCTCTACCTCTAACTAATTTATCTTTCTCCGCCACCCTCCGTTACCTTTCCCCCACTTGCTCTAATGCCTATAAGTCATTTGCCAGGGTAACGAGTTTCGTCGATCGTCTCTTTCCCTCTCTGGATCTCCGGGATCACTGCCATTCCTCTTCCCGCTTTATGGTTTTCGTCCGATCCGCTTCCCGTGGGAATGAAAAGGGTTATGCTTGGAAAAGCGGGTTCCTTCACACCCACTGCAGATTTTTTGGGAGTAAATATACTATCACTGTCCACGGGAAGCTTCTTGGACTACTCAGCCGGAATAGCGAAAGGACTCACGATGTAACCGGAGGCCCAGAGTTACTTTGCGCCGTCGGTCTAAGGGTGTCTTATAACTATATTACTCGATTATCAATAATCGATGGCTGAAACCATCCTCTGCTACAAAGTGTTGATGAGGAGAGGTAATTATTGACGGGCCCATTGGCAGCATTCACCCTCGAAAACTTGTAATACAAGATAGCTGCACCGTGTGAGGACAGGGTGCAGGACTTACATACTCCAGCACAAATCCATAATAGGGACTCAGTAAGTTGGCAAAGGGAAGTCTGTTTAATGATACATACATCAGCTTATGGATATCAGCAGCATCACGAACACCTGTCTCGCCCCGACTTCCCCGAACCTCAGTACAACAGCCTCTTTTATGGGCAAACTTCGTCATCATTGATGTGCACTTCTATAAAAAATCATCATGCAATATAATTGGTTGGGAAAGGTAACTTAAGTATAGGTGTTATATCTGTATATGAAAATAAGGCATACGGATTGGATAACTCTTATCGGGTGGGCGTCTATGCCTATCCCTCTACAACACACGTAATTGACGTCACTAAAAGTACAACGTCCTATTGGTTACAGTCTCTATAGATCCCTAGATTACATGGTCCATTGTGATTGGGCAAGTTACACCCCTAGACATAAATCTCCACTTTAATTAGCAGCATGCAGAATAGACACCCTGGTGCCTGGTGTCCCAGGATTCACCCTGCCTCCCTTCCATCAATCAGTGGTTTAGGGCTATGTGTCAATTAGTTGGCTGGGTATGGCCTCGGATCTGCAGTCTCTTATCAGGAAAAGTTATGGCACCCTCTGGTTCTGGATGACATCAGGCGGTGGTACATCTTCGCGCCTGTCTGGTCACATGTTGGTCCACCGCGAATCTGCTTCAGTTCTCAGTCTTTTTGTGCATTTGATTCTGTGTTCGCTTGGCCACCTGCATGGGCCTCTCTTATCTTGACCTTCACGGGCGGGCTGGCATGCTCTGAAGTTGGAGCCTCGTGAGCTCATGCTCACCTCCCCTTCTCTGGTTGACCTCGATTTCCCTGGCATGAGCCATCCTTTGTTAAATTTCGATCCCGCTCCTTTCCTCAGCTTGGACCTAGATGTGAAACTCAGCCAGTTGGGCCTGGGCCGCCTGGGCATCCTTCTGCTCAAACAAAATGGAGTTGCACGTGTACATTGTGCTGTATTGAGGAAGACATATGTAGTTGGCGCATGCCGCTCTATTCTTCTACTTAAGCATTGCAGGCGGTATCGATTACTTAGGATCTTGCGTTTCAAGCTTATTTACACACATTCAATAAGGCAGTTGCTTCCATCTTGTCTCATGGCACCATTCTCATACGTTTTCACAGTGTCTCTCCCCTTCGTCCATTACAATTCTCCTCGCAGTTGTCGGTACTGGTATGCATAGCTTTCAGTAGCCACTTCTGGTTGTTCTTGGGCTGCCTAGGCCCTTAGTCTATTTCCATTGGCCTTCCATTAAGGCCTTCGAGGTCTCCTCGTGGACAGTCTGTAAATACTCGTCGTTTCGTACCAATGGCAGGTACGGTTGTCTGATTGGGTACCGTGCTGCCCAGGGTTGCCTGGTTATGGGCATTTCAACAGGTATTGATCTTCTAATGTACACAGGGCAGAGGCCCATTGCAGCCCTTTGTTGGTTCAGCTGCTCCTCGTACGTCACATACCTTGGCGGGTACCTTACTGACAACTCGCAATGGGGGGCAGGGGTGCAGGTCCTATCTGAGACCTCCTCTACACAGTTGTTCACGCAGGCTACTGTTCACAATCACATCTAAGTGTGGCACATGCCAACACTCGCCACTATGTCCAGGGGTGGCATCTGCCATCATTCACGACTTTGTTCGTGTCTGGCACGTGCCAATGTCCACAATTTTGTCTAAATGTGCCAACTGCTAACATTCACAATTCCATCTAAGTATGGCACTTGGTAGCGTTCATGGAGTGGGTGAGGTTGTTAGATGGAGTTGGGTAGGGATGCTAATTCTGTCGTAATGGGGTTGTCACTTGTGTCCTATTCAACCTAGCGTTGTCTCTCTTGTTATTGTAGGGGTTTCCCTTAGTCGGTTCTGGGTGTTGTCTGTGTCATCCTAAATTATGTCAACCTGTTCTTTGTGTTTCCTGCTTGATTGTTGAGATGTCTCAATTTGGTTCTGCAGTGTTGAAGAGGTTTTTAGTAGTTTTCTGAATTGTAGGTGGTCTTTGGTGTTTCTTATTTCTTTCGGGATGTTGTCCCAGGTTTTTGCAGCCAGGTGGGAGAAAGAGGAGCCCCCTAGTTTTTTCTTGATGTATGGTTTTGGTTCCAGGCGGAATTCATTGCTCGATCTGAGGAGTCTCGTTGGCTTGTAGATTGTTATTTTATTTTGTAGGAATTCATCTCCCTGTCCGCTGATTGCCCTGTGTGTTATGCACATTGTTTTGAAGGTGATGCAATGTTTGACTGGGAGCATATGTAGTATTTTAGTGCTGGAGTGATGTGGTCTCGTCTGGATAGTTTGAGGAGGAGTCTGGCTGCTGCATGTTGGATGCATTGTAGTTTCTTCAGGAGGTATTCTGGCATCCCGAGGTAGAGGCTGTTTGCATAGTTGATTCTTGACATGATGAGGGTGACAGATTGTGAATGGTTTGTGGGTGAAGGAGAGTAAAGGTAAGATTCTTCTTGTTGTGTGAAGGAGGAAGAAGCATTTCTTGATTATTGGGTTTATTAGTGGTTCTAAGGGTGTTGTCGATCAGGACTCCCAGATTATTTACTACCTTAGATGGTGTGGGCTTGGTTCCCATTTCCGTCGGTCAGGGAATGTAGGTGTTGTTCTCTTGATTTGAGGATACCATCATGATTTTAGTCTTTCCGGGGTTGATTTTCAAGTTGTTGGCATTCATCCAGTTGAAAACTTCTTTTAGACACTTAATAAGGGTTGAGTGATCAGCTTGAGTGTCTTCGATTTTGTAGATGATTTGAGTGTCATCTTCCTAGTTGTAGCATGTAATTTTGTATTTTTTGAAGATTCTGATTACTCGAGTCTGGTAGATGTTGAAGTATAGTGGAGATAGTGAAGATCCCTGTGGTACTGCACAGTCATTAATTTGTGGAGTAGATTTGAAGGGTTTTATCTATATGGTTTCTGTTCTGTCTGCTAGGAATGATTTAATCCAGAGTAGTGCTATGACCATTATACCTATATCTTCCAATCTTTTGGTTAGGCTGTCATGGCTTACTGTGTTGAAGGCTGGGGAGAGGTCGAACAGAATCAGAGCTGAAGTTGTGTTGGAGTCTGTGTTTGTTTTTAGGTCATCCCAGATGGATAGTATTGCCGATTCTGTTCATCTTGCGGGTCTGAAACCGACTTGTGCTTGGTCTAGCAAGTGCTGTTTTTCTACATGTTCTTGGGTTAATTTGTATACATAAGCTTTTAGGAGTTTTGCCGGGTAGGGAATGGTTGAAATTGGTCTGTAGTTGGAGAGGTCTTCCACATCGCCACTTGTGTTTTTTAAAAGTGGTTTGATCTATGCTGATTTGAAGGACCGTGGTACAGTTCCTGTTGTGAGTGAAACATTTAGGAAGTTTCTGTAGTATTTGGATGTCGTTCCTTGCGTGAGAATTGATTTGTAGATGTGAGGGGGCAGGGATCCAGGGGTGATCCCGCTTTCTTGCTTTGTTTTTCCAGCTCGCAAATGCCTCTGGTGATATTTCAAGAAAGTTTTGGAGTGTGTGCTGTGGCTCTTCGTTAGGTCCGGTTGGTTGAGTGCTGTGGTTGGTTGGTCTGTTTTGTATGATTTGTCAGATGTCGTGGATTTTATTCTTGAAATGGTCTGCCAAGTCGTTGCAAAGTTTCTCTGAGGGGGTTGGAGTGTTGTCGCAACCAGGTGGGTTTCTCATTTCTTTCATGATTTTGAACATTTATTTTTGTGTGTTGATATGCACACTGGGGAGCAGTTTTAGCAAGCCTAGAGGTGGTCCCTCTGCTGCAGTGGAGGGATCAATCAGTGTTTACACTGGGCTGGGTCCTTAGCTCCTCCATAAAGGGTGAGGGTTCTGGTTGGAGGCCCCCCCTCACCCATTATGGAGAAGCTGCCACTGGATAATACAACAATGAACACGAGTCAGTGTCAAATGCTGCATTTACCAAGTACTTTGGTGAACCCAGGGATGTCTGATCATCAGAGATTCAAGTTAAGTCTTGGAAACAACAAGAGGTGGGGCTTGAAGTCAGAGAAGGGTCAAGATGCCAGAGGTGAGTTAAGGGGAAACTATTGAAGGAGAGCCAGAAGATGAGGAAATGTTTAATGTGATTTGTGTACAGAACAATTTGATACAATAAATTATTCTGAAAAAGCCTGGGAACCAATAAAGGAATGTTTTGTTTTAAGCTGTGGGTCTAACCCTCCAAGGAGCACTGTGCCAAGGGAACCAAAAATGGTAGTTGTGGTTCCAACACGACTAAGAGCACAGATATACTTGCACATCAAAGTAAAACGTGAATACATTCTTTATTTGAGTTGTTTCCAAACTCCATGACGTGCAGAGGGGCTAGCAAACCCAAGGAACTAAGGATGGATTTTGTTTCCAAAATCTAAAACAGTCAGTGGTGATGGCAAATCAAGGGAACCAGTAAAGAAAGCAGTTCATATGAGTTGCGGTCCAAATGCTCTAAAGAGACCAATAACTAGGATAAACTTAGGGAATTGAGGAAGAATTGATGTATGCAAAAAGACATTAAAAAGATAAAGAACATTGGTTTGTGGGAATATGGTTCATTCATTCCAATAGAGACCATGGTGCTACTTAAGTGAAGTGAAACAAGTGTACAAATACCAAGAAAGACAGCTGCATCAAGTGCAGGAATGCTGACCTAGTCAAAGATGCAAGAAAGAAAGACAAGCGTCAAATGTAAAAGCACTAAAACAGTCAAGTGGTTGGGGAGTAAAGTATCCATCAGTGACAGTTGTAATATCTGCTGTTACATGATTCACACGTTCCTGTTGAAGCATTGAGTGACCTCTGCTTTATTTTCTTTTTTTCCCATCACCAATATGGCTAAAGAGAAAGTAACTGCCCTTCTACCTTCTCTCTGTGGTGTGGCAGTAGAAATACGCCTACAAACCATGCTCAGGAATTTTCCTGTGCCCAGTGCATGCTGACATATGTGAGTATGTTACTGCTCATTCATGCATATGCTGAAAAATACCCTTTTTTCATAGTATGGCTAGGGCTGTTGTTACATCTGTCTCAAATCTGAAGAAGTACAGGTGTCAAACAGTTTGCCATCCAAAAAGTTACATTTATGTGTTCTAACTTTTCATACGCTAGTGTGCATTATATTTAGTGCTTAAATTATAGAATTTTAATTTTTTGCTTAGCAGATTTTCAGATGGAATTGCCCAGCAGTGAGTGAATGGCATTCATAACTACAGAATTAAAGAATGGTTAAAACAAGCACATTTCTTCAATGAAATTTGTTCCACATGTCTAACAGTACAGTAAGGGCTTAACGGTCAGGGTACATGCTGTATTAAGTGTGCATATCTGTTCCTAAACTGTTCTTAATTGGTTAAAGGTGCCAAAACAAAAGAACTAAAGCATAATTTTGCAAAGATGAGTTCCAAAAGGCATTGGCAGAGGTGACTCTACTACTCTATAATGGGATCATTTTATTGTACCCTGCTACAGTATGCAAGGCTCATTTATGCACTGAGTATGGCTGTGTCTATAGGAGTGGTTAAGGGCACCTCCCTGATATGAAGATGTAAATAGCCTCCAGTTTGCCCAGTGCTGCTTTTGGTCACGTGTATGGTGTTCACATTTTTTCATAGATTTCTTTCCGCCTAGGCTGAAAAAAATTAAATAGGTCCGGATTAAGGTATCATGGCTTGATGGCTGTCCATACCACAGTATTCAATGAAACAGTTAAAAATGAGCACTTTTACATACATTGTTCACCCCTACTCCTACCTAATGTACAATATTTAAAGGACCTCATTCTCAAGTCAGCCTAGCAAATATTCACTGTGCTTTGTAACATGTAAGCTAATTCACCTATTTTACTTGTTATCTGTATGCATCTGCTGTCTCTGCAATGCCTGGACACTTGATCCCAGAAATGTCATAAATGCATTAGCCCTGGTTCTGGGGATCTCATTACAGAAATCCATCAATGGCTTGCCACTCTTTAGATTTCCCTCATGCTTTCTGTCAATTATCACCAAATTGGAAAAGTACACCTGTAGAAGAGGACAATAAAGCATCAATGTAGTTATTTTTGAAATGTGATCATGTTACAGTAACCAAACTGGGAACACTGTATGTGCAGTTAATTGATATTTATATTTTACGCTATCACATGTATCTGCAAGCCGTTGGGATTCTTTCAAAATAGATGTCCTGCATGCATGCATGTGGAACATGCTGGGATTATCTCTTACAGATTTCTATAAATTGTACAAGATTGTATTATCCTTTTCATTCGACATCTGGGCAAGATCATAGATGTGCTGCTGCAGCAAGACAATGTTAGGGCAGTTTTGAGGGGCATTGCATGAGCACAGGATCAATCTCAGGATAAAAGTATTCTGCCATGTTTGCCACACTCTGGGCTGTAAGTGGGGGACAGCAAGGGGAGTTACTGTACTGTACTCTACTGTAGATCACCAGGGGTTCCTCACACTGGTGCACAGTCCTATCAACAAGGCATACCTCTTGCAGGGCATATCCATGTTTTGGTGGCAGTTTCTCACACCATATACCAATACAAGGATGAAAAGAACACATTAAGAATGTGCTCTTCGGGAACATGGATCAAAATGAGGCTGCAACCAGAATCTGAATACACACTATACCCACTCTGAATGCTCAAACCATTATGTTATGTTGCTCTTCTACTGCACATTTATTCTGCACAGTGAACCAGCAAATACCTATAATACAATATACAAGTACCAACATAAGAAAACTATTATCAAAAGGTTGATTGTAGATGCAGAGATACACGTGTGGCACAGCATGATGGAGTGTTCAGTAAAGCAATACATTGACTACTAAGTGTAATTGGCAGAGGAGAAGGCGAAGGATCAGTCAGAGTCAGAGGGGAAAGCAGGTTGCCAGTTGCCTCCAGTCTCTGGGAAAACGGGGAAAAGTAGTTATGGTACAGGGAAATACATGTTGGCAGCTGCCACTGGTGCGAGGGGCCAAGAATAGGTGAGGTAGGTGTAAAGGAGCAGAGATGTCTGATAGCTGTCAGCGGCATTAGTGCACATGTAGGGAGCTATGAGGGAATTCCAAGGAACACTATTCTGGTGGATTAACACAGGGAGTATTTAGTTAGGAGAGGGAGAGTGAAGTGGGACCATGGGTTCCAACTTAACATCCACAAAAAGTGTTCATTTTATTCTTACAAACCTGGCTCTGGTATCTGTCTAACTTAGCATGTGCAAAGGCAAGAAGGGTTATTCTTAGAATAATATAAGGTCCTACCTTTTTGTTGGATCCATCAACGTTCACACTCTTACCTACTGTCCATACTGATCAAATATGTCCAAGCATTTGAACAGTATGTGTGTAATATCATACAGGTAGTTCTTACAGATATAAATCACTTGTTCATCCTCTGTTGAAATTATTTTCAGTGGCCAAACCAGCAATGGCAGAACATTGATTGTCTTTCTCTGAGCCACGCTGTATGGGCATGGTATATATGACACATAAACTCAAACAGGAAATGGGATGGAAGTCAGTGGTGTTCAGAGACCTAGTGGGACCAGTGTGAGTTTGGATGAGGAGAAGGTGGGGTGCAATGCTGGGTGTGGATTCGGAGAAGGTGATTGATGTGACAGATTGAAGGCAGGGGTGCAACTGTGGGGTGTGTTAGAAGAAGGCTGAGAGTGGTGTGGGTGAGGAGAGGGCAGTGGTACAATGGTAGTGCTGGATGGGGTGAAAAGCTGTGTGTGTGTGGCTCCGATGCAAGGATGCGAGACTGGTGACATGTGAGGGGAAGGCAAAAAGTGCAAGGGTGTGTGTGGGTGAAGATAAAATGGGGACTCAAGGTTGGGTGTGAATGAGGATATGGTATATGTGCCAGGGCATTGCTGAATGAGATGCATGCTTTGGGAATGGGGTGTGAGTGAAAAGGGAGACCTAAACGTGGTCCTAGTTGCACCTATCTGACTCTCATCTCAGCGACAGAGAAACAAAAGGTGTACATCGTTCTGGGGTTCCTCCTCCCCATCTTCGATGTATCACAGGTGTGAGAAATGCTACTCACTCAGAATACCATTCAGACCCTATCCTGACGATGGTGCAGAAGAGATACTGCTGCAATCAATGGAGCAAGTCAACAGACTGTAACCTTGAATGAAAGCCGATGACGTTACAACTGATACATGACATAGATGCGTTAGACATGAACCACATAGGCATCCCTGCATGAAGTTATGCAGACACTCAGATGTATTGCTGGCAAACATGAAGAACATGCTTATGACTCACATAGAGGACTGACACACACACAGATTTGCCATGTGGAAAACAGAAGATGCACGAGAATACATACAAACTGCTTACTGATGCTTAAATGCAACTAACATGGGTGGCCATGTAAATCAAGATGGAAGCCACAAGTAATTGGAGTGAACGGGAGGAGCAGAATGGATTTGAGGTTACAGCAATGGACTGACTGGCTGATCTCGCTGAAACTTCCAGACTGGGCTTCCAGTGCAGCCACCATGCACAGCCTTGCCAAGGATACTGAGGGAAGGAACATTTCAAGTCAGCAGAAAAGATAGGACACCTGCAAGGAATAGAAGCCTGCAATCCTCATAATTCCAAGCAGGAGAATTATTATTATTATTATTATTATTATTATTATTATTATTATTATTATTATTATTATTATTATTATTATTGTTAGTATTATATTATTATGATTATCTTTATTATTAATTAAATTATTATTATTTTATTGTATTTATTGAGTGTGGATCTTGCCTCTGGAAGCACTGGCATGCTTTCCAAGATAGCAAGTGTTCAACAAGCAAGTAGGATAGAAAACAAGCAGAGCAGATTGCACAGTCACAGATTAGGAAGGGAGTGTGTGTGTGCCTAGGTGTTAGGAAGGAGCCATTCCTTGACAAGGAAAGACTTCGGCTCCTTCTTGAAATGTTGAAGTGAAGGGGCGAGTCTCGTGTTGACAGGGAAGATGTTCCAGATTCTGGGGGTATAGAAAAAGAAGGCCAGTGTTCTCATTCTTTCCTCTTTGTAACAGTGGAATACAATAAATCAGCATGTGATGAATACACAGAAGGGCAAGAGTAGGATTTGTTGTGGGGTTTTTGGGAAACAAATACATGTGACACTTTTTTATTAGGGGACACAAAAGGGGAAAGGTGGAAGAGGAAAAGGCAAACTCTTTTTCTATTCATTTATAAGGGGAAACTACAGCAAGACAATGGGGGTCATTACAAGGTTGACAGTAGGGGTTTAACAGGGCCGGTAGAGCTGCCGGCCCTGTTAAACCACTAACACCGCATTACGAGGTTTGCTCGCGGAACCCGTTAAGGATGCCTGGTTTTACTAGGCGGCCTTAGCGGGTCCCGCGAGCAGACCAGTATGCTAACAACGGGCCCGTTATTGACGGGCCCGTTGTTAGCATGCTCCCCATTGAGCCCTATGGGGGCTCAAATGGTAATGGGGATGTACCGGGTCTGGGTTCCCTGAATGGGGAAATACCGGGCCCTCCAAGGTTAGAATGGCCAGGTACTTCCCAATTCAGGGAACCCGGACCCGGAATGGAGGTAGCCATGCCGCAAATAGCAGCATGGCTACCTCCAAGGTCATAATGACCCCCAATATTTCATACTGAACACATATGTAAACAAGGAGGAACAAAAACAGCTTTAATAACATACTTAACAGCAAAAACAACACTAAACCAACAATAAACAGATTGCGCTGCTCGTAACTCCACAAAACACTTCTTAATACTCCCAAAGTAACAGACACTCCCCAATTGGGAGCATGCCCTTTGTAAGACCTCCCATCACACCATAGATAAAACTACAAACGAACAGGAAGTGATCTGGAATTTACTTAGGGGAGCACACTTCCTTGAGGAGATTTATGGGCTTTAATAGGTTGCTGGAACTTAGTCAAACTCCACAAATCACCAGAGAGTGTCCTGATTGGCTTGACAAACCTAACAAATAAACCTGTTAGTGGTCATGAGATCCGCAGTGCTGCATTGTAAAACAAATTATTGTACCATATAGCCCACATCAAGTGCTTCTGAAATTACTCAGTGCCCAATAACCTATCCGACTGTCATCAGAGTAGGATTGTTTTGTTTGTTCCCTTGTTTGGCCACCTGTTTCTCCACTTACTGGCTCTCTGTAGTCCTCAGAGTACACATTATTGGGTTCCTGGGTTCACATACAAACATGGATTCCTGAATTGGCTTTATCATAGATGCCCAGCAAAAGAAAACACCATTCCTAGGTTCATCATGGCCTTGTACGCATGCATAATCACATTCTTGCTTATGAGATCCATCTTGAATTTCACTGACTCACAACTCTTCTGGGTGTACCAGGTGTTCACTGACCTGGAGAAAAAGACTCAACATGTATGTAGCACTCAGACCGAAGCCTTGTATAGAGGCAGCAACAAAAGCAAAGTCGTCAAATGCGAAGAACCCTCTAACATTGCTCTCTACAAAACTGGATAGTTTCATACAGAAACAAGACCAAGCCTTATAAATGAGCATTGGCTAGATTATAGTCATCTCATAGGTACGCCTTACAATTAAACGTTGCCAATCTACAGCTATAACTCTCCCAATGATGCTGGTCAATGCATGAGCCACATTCACAATTGATATACAGATAAGAATTAGGTCTTAAAAACATATATATATATATATATATATATATATATATACATATATATATATATATATATATATTAACTACAAAAAAACTTTGTTGAGGGGACGTTATGGTTAAGTTGCCCTAACTAAAACCTGTACACTTAAATAAAAAAATACTTTCCACCTCCCCTTTATGCTTCAAACTCAAACTCAAATTGAAAAACCCCTGAAATTCGACAGTTATGGTACTCGAAGCCTCGAACCCTGCCACCACCCCTGTGCACTGCTAACACTAACACCCAGACCATGAAAGATGCCATCTCAAATGTATTTATAGTAAGCTAAGCAACCATAAATTGCGCCATCTACGTGCATTGCTAAGACTAACACTCAGGACATCAAAGATGAAATCACAAATATCATTGATGACATCATTGATGACATCACATGTGAAAATAATATTCCTAAAAAGTTCACTGCACATTCCCCCATTCCTACTATAATGGGGGAATGTGCAGTGGTGTTTGGTTGCACTGTGAAGTATAACATTCCTTTAGTGACATTTGTTTACTGAATCTACATATATATGCATGGCAGGGAAGGAAAAGAAAGGGGCTAAACAAGTGATGTCGTCATTGATGTCATTGACATTTGAGATGACATCTTTCATGGTCTGGGTGTTAGTGTTAGCAGTGCACAGAGGTGGTGGCAGGGTTGGGGGCTTAGTGTACCATTACTGTCGAATTTCAGGGGTTTTTCGGTTTTAATTTGAAGCATAAAGGGGAGGTGGAAAGTATTTTTTTAGTGAAGTGTACAGGTTTTTGTTAGGGCAACTTAACCGTAACGTCCCCTCAACAAAGTTTTTTTGTAGTGAATTTTACTGGTTTTTGGGAGGGCAACTTAGCCATAACGTCCCCTTAGCAAAGTTTTTTTTATGTAGGGAATTGTACAGGTTTTTGAAGGTGGTACTTAAGCATGACATCGTGGCAATGCAGTTGTTGTGCAGTATATACACTGTAATCATATGATTTTGAGAGATATGTAGTGTAATGTACGTACTTGACATACATTTTAACACAGAACATACAGAACCCCCTCCCTATTGATATTGGAAAGGGACGGACTGAGAGCCTGTTTGCGTACGGGGGCGGACAGGATCAACATTACCCAAAGAGGCGGGTGGTAGCTGAAAATGTACTATTGTCTTACACAAAAAGTGTGCAACGTAGAAGAAGGACATAAAGATATTGTAAGTAGTAATAAGTAAATATGGAAACCTGAAGCTGGGAAAAGAAAACAGCACATTTAATAACCATGTAGAATGAAGTGGATGGTACCATAAAAAAAAAAGGATGCCTCCAGCGTAATCCCTTTATAGAAACTCGGCAGCCTGGAACGACGGTGGACGGACGCAGTAGGACGAAGGGAGATTACAGCAAAAGAGTGAGTGCAGGTCATTTTTTTATATGGGTGTGTTTTTTTTTTGTTGATATGTGGTGCTGAAATAATATTTTTCCTTTGTTTTGACTCAGATATGGCTAGTACTTTGGAGTGGCTGGAGGAGTATTTCCCACATGGTGAAATGTCTGAAGACAGTGACAATAATGGTACACATTGCTCTGCATATGGAAAATAATGACCAGTATTTTATAGGCATTTAACTTATGTATTTTTTTTTTCAACAGACCAGGAAAAAAAAGAGGAAAGGGCAACAAACGAGACAGAAGAAGACAGGATAGAAAAGATAGAGTAGAAAATGGACATATTGAACGAGAATTTAAAAAGTTTACGGGAGTTTGTGGAGGACTGTGTGAGAGGAAAAGTTTGTTACCATTGCGCGCCTGCACCTACTCTGCTTCTCCATTCCCTAGTGACCCACCCCAAACCTTCAAGAGGAAAATAGACTTTTTTGACGAAATATCCATCCCTTCTTCCCCTGACAAATCTTCTCCTCATAACCAGCCCGTGTTGAATCCTAATTCCCCCATATTTGTTTCAGCAGTGTCCGCTTCCCCCGCTCTTTCTTTTTGTGTGTGTGTGTGTGTTTTAAATGTTTTTGTACAGTAGTTGTAGAGAAAGAGTTTGTGTTTACATTTTTTTTTTAAAGACGTAAAATGTTCGCGAACAGCGCGCCTGTTCGACCTATCCGCATGCAATGGAATGTGGGTGCTGTAAAAGCAGTACACCTACCCTTACTAATGTCAAGTAAGATGGATTTGATGTTTGACTGCACCATCTGTTAAAATTGTGCGTACATAAACAAAAAGGGGTATCCAACGGATATTATACCTCGCCGTATGGGTTGGAAATAAGATCATACATGTTCGTAGAACACACCAGATGTCCGGAATGGGTGTAAATGAGCAAAATGGGAGTCTGAGAAGGATAGTATAGCTGTCCGTATCGGGCGCAGCCAAAATGGTGCCGTCCGTAGAACAGGCACGGTGCCCGGCAAGTTTGTAGGCAAACAAAATGGAGTTGTCCTAAGGACACTGGAACTGTCTGTACAGTGAACATAGAATGCGTGCACCTGCGCAGTACAAACTTAAGTATAGCGAACATTGCACCTGTCCCTAACTGTCCGTCTTACTTGTGTCACACTTTGAATTACTTTGAAAACCCGAACACTGTCCGTAGGACACTTGCGCACATGCGCACATTTGATTCTTTGCATTTGCTGTCCAGGGGACTTTCATTACTGGCGCGGAAGTGTTGAGGACGTCATCATGTGACCGCACCCACGCTGAGCGTGGGGACTAATTTGCGCAGTTGCTGTGCTTGCACAACAGTACAAAAGAACTTGTAGACACAAGGCAAAATATTGTAGAGTGTAAAAATGTAATTTCACATATCCCAGACAATAGCTGACCTCAGGACTTGCTGTGTAACATTTTTGTACTGCTGTGTAGGGATGAAGATGGTCACGAGGCACACCACTCCACCCCTACAAATGGCCAAACCCCCGAGTGCATCTTCATTGTCCTTCTAGCTATAGCAGATTGAGGAGTACTGCCTTTACTGCTGTAGTGACCAAAAGGAAACTAATCGGTATGGCTTCCATGGCTGCTGTTGGGTCATTAGCCTCTGCACCACCCCCAAACCCACCACCACCACCACTTCCCCAAGGGCCTGCAGAGAGATATATGGGTGAGGATGTAGAGAGCGAGGAAGAAGAGGAGGAAGGGAATGTAGTGGAGGAACTCAGCACTAGGAGCACTCGGCGGGAGTCGTGGGTGTGGCGGTTGTTTTCCTTTTATGGGAACGTACCAAAAGCATGTGCAAACCCAGTGAAGTGTAACCAGTGCGAGGTGGTGCTGAGTCGCGGGAGATTTAATGCATACAGTTTTTTGTAGGACAACCATGAAGCGACACCTCACTTCGTTCCACACTGCGGACATTCGCAAGGTGGTGCCATGTGAAGAGCGTAGTCGATTGAGTTCTTCCACAGCATGCTCCGTGTCCAATCCTTCCACCACAAGAGACACTCCTATGGGGGAAGGGCCTCCCTCCAGCTGCCTCACAAGCCATTCGCAATGCTGTTGACCCTTACCTTTCAAAGGTGTCAATAGTGTGCATATATTGTGACACAGTACTCTGCAGGGGGGAGAGTTTTCAAAGTGCTTTTGAGGCTGCAGACACAGAGCACCAGAGGATCTACTCCTTACCTAAATAAAGCTCACCCTAAATCTTTTGCTGTTCATTTGCCCTTTCTTAACCCCGTGGCTGGTGTCCCTTCCTTACCCTCCTTTGGCCTCTTCACCTAGTGTGCCATGTGCTGTTAGGCAATACATGTGAAAACAACAAAAATTACAGAAAAGGCTCTTTTCCGAGACGCCTTTCTCAGTATAACAATAGAACTATGAAGTGACGGTCGTAGACCCCGTGGAGTTCTGAAAAATTTTGCAGACAGTCGTAGGGGAAAAAAGGGAGGGTGCAAGCGGAGCAAACACAATGAAGTGTACGCTGGGAGTAAGTGGAGTCTCTGAAAAGAGCCTTTTGGTGGTGTGTTGTGTGGGTCAAAAACTGTGGATTGGTGAAAATGGATTTTCAGATACGTTAGTTTGATTGAAAAAGAGGTCGCAATGCATTTTGTACATTGCGAAGAAAAATCTGATTGCCAGCATATGTGAGGTGGACTCCATCTCTGCGGAAAATGAAAAACTGCGAAACAAAATATTTTCATTGTGGAAAGAGGACATGCCAACATCTCTTAAAAATGCACACACAGCCTTATTCACATTGCGTCTCGCTTTCTCCATTTGTGGACGAAACGCAGAAGAACACAGCCATATTTGTCTTTGGGCAATACGGGAAAAAAGTATTTGGCAATTTGGAAACATGCCCATGTGCTTCGCGAGTCCTTCCTTCATTGCAAATTGCAAAGAAATTCCTGATACATGGCCTAAACTGTTTCCTCCACAATGAATGATCAGTATATCTGGTGGACGCTCTCTCAGTAAAGTAACACAGAGAGGTACCAAGTCCAGCCATCTCATGCCATGCACACCATGCCAGTGCACTTCCAGATGAGGAAATCCGAGATTTGTAGATAAACTGCAGCTTTCTGCATGCACCTTCAACCAATGTATCCATGAGTCTCCCAAAATCCAGATAATCTGTTTTCGAGCATAGAATGCCATGGCTGTGTGGTCTCCTATGAGGGAGAAGACGTTCTTACTAAAGTACGTCGGTCACAACACACCTACTGAACTTTATGGAACAATACCTAGCTCCGCTCATTCTCACTTACATGCGTCCCCACCCCTGAATCCCTGTTGGTGATATATGCTGGCTGCAAACTACCGCCATGTTCGCGGACATGTACTGGATCAGAGCATGATGACGGTACATTAAAGTACTTTTCCCCTTTTTCCCCTTTAAGGTAGGCTCTGAAAAGAGCAGTTTTTTTAAAAAATGTGGCCAGATACCATACAGACATCTGGCATATAATGTATTTTTTTGTATTTTTTGTCCTTGCTTTACTCTTGCAAACATTACAGAACCTTCTCTAATGCAAGCCTTATGTTACAAAAGAACATCACATTTTCCAAAGAAGATAGCACAACACCATCTCCTTCAAAGTAAACTGCATTGCTTGGAGCAATGTTATCGTGGCAGCAAAAAAACATACCAGCTTGCAGCGTGAATGCACACATGCAGCGATTGATGATACACCTCCCGATAAGTTGATCTGGACAGAAAACAGAATTGTTGTTCCATTGTACTCTAGGGAGTAAAGCAGAAAAAATTACTTTCGTTGTTGGGAAGATGGTCATGAATGCTTCAACCAACTGTTCCAAATCTGCCAACAAAGTACGTGAAGTCACATATCGCAAATGGCAAGCACCGTAGTGCAAAATTACCACATGAGGAGTGGTCATTGTACGCATGTCTCTACAAACTTGCAGAATTGCCGCAGCATTGGCATCAGTGTCAGCGCTCCACACCACCACCACTCCTCTCACATCGAAATGGTGTGCCACATGCCTACTCTCGGCATAGTGCTGTAAGCCTTGCACAGAAATGTCTCCAAGCATCAAAACCCTGACCCTCTCTGCCTCTGCAATCTTCAGTGTGCGTACCGTCTTTCGACACAAAAGAGTAATGTGAACATCTGATCGGCTGATGCCTACAGTTGCCTTTCAATGCATGATTTGCTGTAGAAACCCGTATGTGGTACGCCCTACCAGCGGACAAGCGTTGAATACGTGCGGCACGTAACACTTACCCAGTCCTTCCACCCTTTCTACAGCGGTAACAAAGCTAGTCCCTCATTGGACACAACTAAGCAGTCACACAATCATCCACCAATCACATTGAACATCGCTAATTTTAACTCCGTCATCACCATTGCACAATTCAAAATGACTGTCGATGATTCTGAATGGAAGTCGCATATCATTGCAAAGCACCTACTTCACAAGCTACTGTGCAAATATTGCAAATTTCTATGTACAGCTCCATGCATGTGCACATGCATGAGTATAGCGAACAGGTATGTATAATTTAATCAGAGAACATGTGGAACCCTTATGATTTAATTTAGACAAAATAATGCCGCTAAATGTCCATAGGGAATACATAACACCGCTCCCCCTTTGAAGTGCAAGATGTCCGATTTCTCATTCACAAATCGCACAACTGCTTACTGTTGTCCGCATAACCTGTACATACGTTGCAAGCATGCCTATTTAGGGCAGAACTCAATTTTGTATGTGAAAATGTTGGAGTTGTGTACTCTGTACGGCCTACAGTAATACTACTTGCAATGTGATCGTATGAGAATAGAAAGCGCTCCCGATTGAGGTGGTGACATTTCCTTCTGAGGGTCTCCAGATTTTTCGGCATCGTGCTTTTAATTTACAAGTAGAAAATGTTTCCCCATCTAGTACTACTATGCCCTATCGCTTACAAACCTCTCTCCTATGCATAGTACACTTTGCAATCAACAAGGCATTTCCATACCCATAAAAGTTTTATCTATTTTGAAGGACTTTTAAGTACCATATTGCAGTACCATGCAAAGACTGCACAGAGTGAAGTGAAATGTACATGTGCACTGGGTTGAAATATGAAAGTTGAATGCTCTGACGAAAGAAGCACAATTAATGTGTGCAGTATCATCACTGCTGCAAACACACAAAGTAAATGAGTGTGTTTTTTGAATCGCAGTGAAGACTACTCTCCTGAGAATCAACAGCATCTACACTGCAGACGACATATCCAAAGAAACCTGCTCATCTTGCACAAAAAGTAAGTACAGTACAACCTTTATATTTTAAGTACTCCTCAAAGAGGCTGCGTGTGTTGTTTGTTTTTTTTGGGCACCAAAGCAAGCATTGATTTGTAAACCATTCTACCTACAAATATTCATTTATTGAACAAAGAATAACAGGCAGAATGGCTGACAAATCCCTGTGTGTTTGGTACTCAAATAACATACATAATCCTTAGAAGGTTAGATTTTTAAAAGAAGTTGCTGTAGCAAGTTTTTGGCATTTTGGTTATTAATAATGGTTCTCGTCACAAGTAGGCCACTTTGCACTCTCATCTGAAGCACATTGTAGTAGTATACAAACAGTAAATTAGCCTTACCAAATCATTGCAAGAGTTCAATGCACAATGACACACCATGACAAAGAGCTTCCCCATCAGACTCATGCACAAATGCACACTACACACATGCATTGGACAACAGACCAAAGTATATTTTTCTCAACAGACACCAAAGAATGCCTGCCAACAAGCAACTCCGTAGAAAGGAACGCAGAAGTAGAGTACATAAAAATAAAGGTGCCTAATGTAAGCATCCACCTGTTGTACAGTTTGTAGAGAATGTTGATACAAACCAGCTAATGCAGTTGGGTAACAAAATAAATGAAGTCTGAACTACCAAAACTGTACCTCCTCCATCAAAAAGTGTCACAAAACACAAAAATGTTGTTAATAAAATTCCTATCAGTACAGCCAACAATGTTCCTTATAATCCTGATAGTGTAAGAAGAACCCATAGTAAAAAAAAGTATTTTAGCAAAAATGTTTCATCACAGAGTCCTTCAGAATCTACTAAGAAGAGGACCAAAATCATCCTCACCCCCTAAAACCTACCGTAGAAAGTTAATCCTACAAGCTCTCGTGGACAGTGCAATCCTTCTCAAAAGGAAGTTGTTCATATTAGTGTTAAATAGGATGAAAGCACTAACAAAACTAAGTACCAAACTACAAAAGAAACTCAGCAATAAACGGAATGTGAACAAAAATAATTTCTTACATGTTTGTGGTGGTGAATGGAGTCACACAACAACCACAGAGCCATATTTGAATGAAGACGCATACAAACAAAATCAAACAAACACAATTGCCATCCATAGCAGTGGACGAGGGTATGAGATAATCAATACTACCATTATGGAACAAGAAACACTGCTTACAAAACTATCCCCTGAAAACTCAGACTTACCTCTCGATTCAGCAGAACCACACCGTCCAGTATACAAATGGCCATGCACATCAATATGTGCCATTCCAAACAAAGTTTTCAAATCTTTGTGTCAGTTCCTCAATCAATATGTAAAAGGTAAAGACAAAAGTAAAATGAAAATGCTGCAAAATATGGATATTTGTCAAGTGCGGAACATTCATTAGCCTGCATTTCTGGTCCTATTTGCAAAAGTACCTTCCATGATATCAAAAGAATATCATTACATCCTTCCAGTGTAAAACATTTAGTGTATAAAATATACTATGCAAAAAGTCCAGCTTCAGAATTAGGCAATTCAAATACCACTCGTCTGCATGGTACACCCAAATACTTACAAGACGAAATTGACCGTATTCTGGAAGTGAGAGCCACTTACAAAATGCAACAGTTTTAGAACATAGTGGCAACAATTCTGCACATAGCAACCTTCTATTACACACATACAAAAAAGAAATAGTAAAATTTAAAAGGTCATCGGCTGAAGTACCAAACCATGTGTGTGTGTGTTGCCACAGAACGTTTTACAAAAGGAACACAAAAAATGTGGACATATCATACAAAATAGAAGACAATGAAGACTCTAAATGGTTTGAATTAGCTTTGTACCTTTTAGCTGAAAACAAATATGAACTAACTGAACGCCTAATATGTTGCAGTTACTGTACTGCAAAATTAGACAACAACCACACTCCTTCACGTGCTATTACAAATAATTTGGAATTGTTTCTATTACCAAAAATCCTGCAACAGCTGAATTTGTATGAGAGCATAATAATTCAAACAGTTCACCCATTTCAAGCAATTATACGCCTTTATCCAAAAACAGCTAAATTACCTTCCTCTGAATTGGTGAAAGGCATTTGTGGCAAAGTAGTTTATTTGCCATTAGATCTAACGGAAAATGTACACACTCTAGGAGTGGAACGTTCAATACAGCATTCTTCAATAGTCTTGGTAAATGGAGTACCAACAAAGGACAACACAATTTGGCAACAATTAGTGGACCTACTACAAGGACATAAATATTGATGAAACTTTAAGGGAAACAACTGAAATAATTCAAGAGCAATCAGAAACTGGACAATTCGAACTTCTGGATCCAGCTACAGTATCCACTGTTTTGGACCATTACACAATTCATCCATTGCATTCCAATGTAAGCATAGATGATACACTAGAAACTTACCAAATGCGACAAACCAAAGGGTCACCAATGAATATTTGGGAATAAAGTATAGAAGCACATGCTTTTCCACTGCTATTTCCTACTGGCAAAGGTGGAAGAAACGATGATAGACCCACTCAAATTGGGGCATCAGAATACCACTCATTACAAATGTATTCGCAAGATCCCAGATTTAGACTAAATGTGGAATACATATTCCACCTACTCTATGAAAGTGAATTAGCAACACTATGTTATGGAGTAGCACACATTCTTAAATCTGGAACCCACTTTCAAAATATGTCAGCTACATAGTTAATACATAAAGTACCGGAAAAAGATGAGGTTATACAATCAAGTATAACAAATTTGTTTGCAAGTACATGCATGGTACAAAGGAATACTGGTTCAGACGGCATGGAGACGTGCATTGCATGATCAGAAACCTTGGACCACTGACTTGGTTTGTTACGCTAAGTTGTGCAGAATATGCATGGGGAGATTTACAGGAGTTCCTACGCATACCAAACAGCAACAAAAACAACATAGATATATTAACACCTGGAGAACTTGGCCCCCCTCATCCAGTTAATGTCTCAAGATATTTCCATCATCGTTTCATTACCATGCTACACTTTATTTGGAATAAAACTGTTCCTCCCCTTGGAGAAGTGGAGCACTTCTTTTGGAGAAAAGAATATCATGTGACAGGAGCACCACATATTCACATGCTGTTATGGATCAAAGGTGCACCGAAATTTGGGCACAACAGTGATATCACTGTTTTGCAGTTTATCCAAAAATATGTCACATGTGAAATCCCTTCACAACAGACACAGTGAGCTGTATGGGCAGATTTTACAATTTCAAAGACACAAATGTAGCAAATATTGTCACAGAAAATACAAAAACAAAGGTAAATTCTGCACCAAATGCCGCTTTGGTTTCCCTAGACCAGTTACAGAAACAGGTGAAGTAAACAACTTCATGTCTTCAGTTCGATATAGTGTTAAAGGTAAATCACCTAAAAACACGTATTAAATAAAAAGAAGGGAAGAATCAAAATATATCAATGATTACAATGCAATCATTGCCCTCTTATTGAATGCAAACATACATGTGCATTACATTGCAGACAATTCAACTGCTGTTGCACGATATGTTACAGCCTACTTAACAAAAGCAGAAAAGAACAGAGCTTCAAGACCTCTGGGATGACCTAGCATCAGACAAAACATTATCACAGAAATTGTACAGCCTAGGCATAAAAATGCTCTCTCATCGAGAATGTGGGGCCTATGAAGCAGCAGATTGTTTAACTGGCACTGCTTTGTATGGAAAATCAGACAACATAGTATGGCTCAGCCTTGGTCTTGCAAAATCTAGAAAAAGAGTGCTAAAATCATATGAGGACATAGAAACAATTGCCAGAAATGATCCCAACACCCAAGACATTCTAAAAATCAATTTACTGGACACATACTATCCGAAAAGGAGTACCACTCTTGAAAGCATGTGTCTATACCACATAGCTCAAAACTTTGCATACAAAAATAATGTAAAACCCGATGAAAGCAAACGTAGATATAGAGTGACCGATTGTGAAGGCAGCTTAGTGAAACTTACCAAACAAAGCTTAATTAATCATGTACAATTGCAATTAAAAACTCCTCAACAGAAAGAACTACATTACATGTCTCTGTTACAATTTTTCAAACCATGGAGAAAAGAGGAAGACATACCAGATAATTATGACCACTATGAAGATGCTTTCAAAGCAAATGAAAGCACTATCACTGATGTGAACTTTACGCAGTACAAAACAATGTTATACAATGAGCAGCAACAGGAAGAAGAACGTCAGGCCCAACTAGATAAGGACTCTTCCGACAGTAGTCAACTTTCTGTAACAGGAAGTCAAGAACCACTAGGACAACCACTAATAGCAAATGAGGCTGAAGTAGCTATGGCAGAATTAGAAAACACCATGTATCAGTATCAAGAAGATACAGAAGACTTAACTGTACAACAAGAAAAACTTAACAACGATCAGCACACCATTTTTGAAGACGTAACAAAACAAATTGTACATGGTGTACAATACGAAAATAAAGAATGTACCTGCAAAATTACAAACCTATACTGCTGTATGTCAGTGGTGAAGCTGGATCAGGGAAAACATTCTTAATCAAAATCATCAGCAAATTTCTTCAACAATTGACAAACAACAAACTGTCATCTGTTGTAACGGCCCTCACAGGTTTAGCTGCCTACAACATAGGCGGTGTGACTTTACACCGATTATTACTGCTTCCAGTAGAGCATCAAAATAAATTAGACTACTACAAACTTTATGCAGCAGCTGCAAGGGAATTACGTACTGAAACAAATGAAAATGCTACTAATAGATGAAGTGAGCATGGTCTCCAACCTAATGTTGGCTTTGATTCATCTCAGATTGCAAGAAGTACTTAAAAATAATAACGAAGAACTCTTTGCAGGGAAACACATTATCGTTTTTGGAGATCTTCTACAATTGACACCAATGAAGGTGAACCGATTTTTAAAACCTTGGGCCACAAACTCTGCCGGAAAACTGTTGGTACATAGGTAATGTTAATCTTTGACAACATTTCCAATACAGAGAATTAACTGAGAACATGCAGCAATCTGCAGATCTCACTTATGGCAACATTTTAAAAAGTATTAGAGTTGGTGTATTATCGCAACACGCACAAGTTGTATTGAAAAACCGTCACATACATGCACTTTATGGCGATAATGCATGTGCAACTGATGTTGTGGAACAAATAGCGCACAAAAATGTCAATTTTATGGACTTAATGCCAACTTTTGCAAGCTGTTTCAAATTCAATGAAACAATGTTAAAGAAAGAAATGCAACCAATAATAGAAATTAGCGCCACAGACAAACTAGACGTACATGGTATGACAGTACCCATGTGTGAGCAAGCCACAACAAGCATAAATAGTTTAGAAAATTCAATCTCCAACACAGCTGGGTTGGAAAAAATATAGAAATTATCCTTAAATTGTAGAGTAATGCTTAAACGTAACCTTGACGTAGAGCAAGGGCTAGTTGATGGAGCACTGGGCACAGTTGTTGGCTTTCAATCATACCCACATGATAGCAACATTCAGTTTGTAAATATTCGCTTTGATAAAGTTTCAGAAGTGAAAAGGATAGGGCGCTCAATTGCTCTATTCCTTCTCTTCAAAGACATATATTTATGTAGAGAGCAATTTTCTCTAATTCTTGCATATGCAGTTACCATTCATAAATCCAAGGTCTTACCCTAGACAAAGCCTTGATAGATATAGGAAACACAGTGTTTAAGGAAGGCTTGAGCTACGTAGCATTATCACGCTTACGCACACTTGACGGTCTATTGCTAATAAACTTTGATTCAAGTAAAGTCAAAGCTGATATTCCTTGCATTCTAGAATACAATAGATTGCGTTCACTGTACACCCCTCATCTGAAACAATACCCTGCTCCAGGCAAAGTGAAACGTGGTAAAAGAAAAGTAAATGAAAGAGAAATGCAACAGAATTCAACAGCAAATTCCGCAAAGAAAAGAAAAGAAGCTAAAGTTTCATCAATTGGCGCAAACATAGAACAACCTATTAGGGAATGTAAACCATGGATGTCGGCAAAGAAGGAACAGAAAAAACAAACAATGCATTCATATACCGAACTTGCTGGGCCATTCAAATTTGCAAATGAAAGTGGGGTAAGTTGCTATGCAAATGTAGCAATGAATATTCTATTTCAATTGCCACCAATTGTTAACAATATTTACCTGCACAGTACATATCAATTGTGTTTGCAAATGTTACTGCTGCATAGAAATGCAATAAGCAATCCTCACAACACATACAGTGTTCATGGAGTAAGGCAACAATTGGACGACTGTGCTAGAATGGTGAGATTCACTATGAACTCACAAGAAGATCCACAAGAATTTCTAATGTACATACTATTAGTATTGGAAAACAAAAGCATACCTGTAAATGAAATCTTCCAAATTTCGTACATGTGGAAACATACATGCACTCTCTGTAGCAAACTGATACAGGAACAAATCACAAATGAGCGATCTGTGTATGTTTCCATACCAAATTGTGAGAGCATTCCATTTCAGCAACTTGTACAAAATGCAAACCATGGCAGATTATGTAGTATTTGCAATTCAGACAATCACTCCCCCTTACTGATACAAGCACATAGTGCCTACATAATACTTATGCTTCCACGTTATAATGCAGATGGCACCAAAAACAACTGCAAACTGACTGGATTCACACACGGTCAAGTGTCACTTGGAAAGAAAACCTTTACAACAGTAGGAATAATCTACCATGCAGGACCTACATCCAATGCAGGTCTCTACACTGCATACATTAAAAAGAATTCTGTCTAGTTCGAATGTAATGATAGCACCATTACTCAAAACCAGAGATTGCCAGCTAACCTAACAAATGCGTATTTAATGTTCTTTTTTTTTTTTAAACGGTTTTTATTAATTTTTAAAACAAACAAACAATACAAACCAAACTGGCAGTACTTTTTGCAACAATCACATGAACCTCAATTAGTGAAGACCACTGCTCCCTCATTCCCTCCCCCCCTCAAGAGCTTGTTTGTCCTTCACTTTCCGTATATGCTACGTGTGGCAGGTTATCACCTCCTTCTGAGTCTGCACAATTCGTTATTGTTCCAAACAGTCCTGCTATTAATACTCTCCATGCCATCAGGGTACCCACTTCTTCTTCCCCACTCATGCTACATGCCTCCTGCCATACCACCGTTTCAGCCTCCGCCCATTTCTGCAATTCCCGCCACCATACCTCCACCCGTGGCTTATGACACTGCTTCCATCCCATAGCAATCCTCTGTTTTGCGAGCACATATGCCAAGTCCTTCAATTTCCCAACATGTTTAAGTTTCCGTGGTCTCCGAAACCCTCCCAACAGGCAGGCCCAGGCCGTATCTATAATGAGCGTGACCCCTTTGTCCGCTAGTTTTTGCGCCACTTCTCTCCAGAAACTCTCAATCACTGGGCAAGACCAAAACATGTGTGTCATATCAGCATTTTCCTTGTCGCATTGTGGGCACGCTTGTCGTCCCGCATTTCCGAACTTAGATATTCTCATCGGTGTCATATAAGCTCTATGCGTTATGTACAACTGTATTTGTTGTAATCTAGCATTTCTTGACACCTTCTTGTGGTATCCCATAGCACGCTCCCACATCCCATCCTCCATCTGTGCTCCCACCTCTGTTTCCCAATCCAACCTCAAATGTGTCAACTCCTTCCCAACCCGGGTCATCACCATCTCATACAATCTAGAGATCTCATGCCCCCCTTCTGATATGTCATATATTGTCCCCATAGTGGCGTCTGGGTCCTCCGCCAATACAGTCTCAGGCCAGATTTTACGAATATTCTGCACCAGCCTTAGGTACGTGACATACTGGCCCCTATGCAAGCCCGTCTCTTCCCCTAGTCCTTCAAAATCCCTAATGGTCCCCTCTTGCCAAACATCCCCCAATGTAACCAGCCCGACCGACTCCCAGTAGGTCCTGATTATCATCCTTAGCTGCTTGTCTTCCCCTGCCAAAGCAACCAACGGCACCTGCGGGGAACACGGGTACGGGTCCTCCATCATTCGACATACTCTACGCCACATCTTCCACCCCAGCAACATCATTCCCGGGCGCTCCCTCATTTCCGAACTAGTCAACAAAATAATTTCTTTCAGGTAAAACAGAGTGCAGTCCTGTCCAAACAGCCTGAATTCGGGAGTTGCCTCATCAGAGAGCCATTTGACCACATATTGCAACTGACCAGCTACATTATAGGCCTCAAAATTAGGCAGCTTAATACCCCCCCTCTCATGGAGATTCTGCAACTTCCATAGCGCCACTCTATTCCGGGTGCCATGCCATAGGAAGTCTCTGCACATACTATTCAGCTTGGCAAAAACTTCTTAGGTATCATATACGGAATATTGCTGAAAAAATGTAAGAGCCTAGGCAGGACCACCATTTTAAGCATCGCCACCCGTCCCATCATTGCCAACGGCAACTTCTCCCAAAACTTCATGCTTATACAGATTTTTCCCACAGCCACCTCGGTGTTATGCAAATGTTCCTCCTCTACCGTATGATACACATCTATTCCGAGTTAGCGGAAGGAACCAACCGCCCATGGTATCGGCAACACTGGCAACCGCTCCGGAAGGGCTCCTCTGTAGCTACCCAATGGGAATATGCTCGATTTTTGGGGGTTCACCGCTATGCCAGACAGTTCCGCAAACCTTTCCATTACCTCCAGAATATATTGAAGATTTTCCTCCGGATATTTCAAATATAATAGCAAATCGTCAGCATTCAGGGATATTAGGTGTTTCTCACCCCCTACCTCGATGCCTATCATGTGATATTGTTGCCGAAGGTACACTGCCAGGGGCTCCAGGGCCAGAATATATAACATCGGGGACCAGGGGCACCCTTGTCTGGTGCCTCTGCTAAATTGCCACGTCTCGGATATCACTGCTCCTGTACGAACCCTAGCTAGCGGCTCACTGTACAGCAACTTCGCCCACCTAATGTAGCCCGGCCCCATCCCGTATTCCCTCAGGGCCTCCAGCAACCAGGACCACCTGACTGAATCGAAAGCTTTGACTGCATCTAAGGACACAACCGCCATTTCACCCTCGCTCTTGCTCCCCCATTCGACCACCCGGAGGAGTCGCCTATGGTTGTGGGTTATATTCCTGTTGAGGACATAACCTGTTTGATCCGGATGTATCAATTTACTAATAACTCTCCGCAATCTATTAGCCAGGACCGCCGTCAATATCTTGCTGTCCTGATTCAGCATTGACAAGTGCCTGTAGGTGCCACAGCTATGCCCTGGTTTGTTGGGCTTAGGGCGCGGTATTATGATCGCTTCTCTAAGCGATTCCGGCAACTGGGCCACCTCAAATGATTCATTAAGCATTTCTAGCATGGGGGGGAGTACCTCCTCTCTATATGCTTTATAAAATTTGCTAGGAAGTCCGTCCGCTCCCGGGGTCTTACTGGTGGGCAGCTGCCTCACCACCTCATCCAATTCCTCCAAAGTAATCGGTGCATCCAGCTCTTCTCTTTCTTCGGCACTAATCTTAGGTAATCCAATATCTCTTAAAGTTTCCCTCATCTCCTCTCGGCTGCCCGCCTCTTTGTCCTCATATAGTGACCTGTAATAATCCAAGAATGCCTCATTGACTCCTTCTTGGGTGTCCGCTACCTCTCCATCCTCTCTGGTTATCGTCCTAATTGGGGGCCTAGGGGTTTCACTCTTGTATAGCCACGCTAAGAAGCGGCCCGTTTTATCCCCACCTGCATGCTGCCTCTCAACATACTTCTTATAATTAAGGTTGCAGAGCCTTTCCCAAAGTTCCGCACACCGCTGCTGTAGTTTAAGTACTAGCTCCGCATCCCTCCCTCCACTATTGAGTTCCCTTTCCAGTTCATCCTCAGCTCCCCCTAACTCCATCAGGACCCCACCCTGCAGGCCTTTTGATTTAGCGATGGCAGCACCCCGCAACACCACCTTAAAGGATTCCCAGAGCGTGCCCGCCGAGTCCACACTGCCAGTGTTCTCTTTGAAATAATGTATAATCTCGTCTCTGATATCCTCTCTGAAGACCGGATCCTTGAGTGCCTCAGCCCAGAGGCGCCACGTCGGTATCCGCGCCCTGGGGCGGCTGTACTGCCACCTCAGGACCAGAGGCGAGTGGTCCGACAGGACCCTCGCTTTGTATTCTATTTGAGTGATCTCTACCACCACATCTGGTGTGGCAAAAAAATAATCAAGTCTCGTATGCAGTTGTTGCGGGGCTGAGTAATGCGAATACTGCTCCCCATTAGGATGTTTCAGTCTCCAAACATCTGCCAGCCCGAAGTCGTCGAGCAGCGTCTGCAACGCCCTGGCTGCTGGGGTGGGCCTATCAATCTTATCATCAGATCTGTCTTCCCTGGGGTTCAGCACACAATTAAAATCCCCCCCAAAATAACCGCCCCACCCACACACGTACCCAGGTTGGTACACAGAGTCCTAAAATATGCTGCCATGTTTTGATTGAGGGCATACGTATTTACAATGCACACCTCTTTATTCTCCACCAGCGCCTTCAATTTAACCATCCTCCCCTCTGTATCCACCACCTCCTGTGTAAGTTGGAGTGGAACGTGCAGTGCCACCCAGACCAACACTCCCCTAGCGTAGGCAGAATACGGAGAACCCACTACAATACCTCTCCACTTTTTCCCCACCAGCTCCAACTTTTCCTGCGTCAGATGCGTCTCCTGTAACAGTGCAATATCAATCTTCTGTCTTTTCAAATACATCATGGCCTTGTTCTTCTTTAAGTAACTATTGAGTCCCCTGACATTCCACGTTACGTTCTTAAGATCCCCCATAGCTCATAAGTATCCTCCCCCCTTCCATGCAGGCAATCCCACCTGCCCATGCGATACAGATACAACTCTCTAGCTCTTTCTTGTAGCCTCATGTACAAACTCGAAATCCCCATAACTATGTACACCCCAAACTCCCCACTTCCCTCCCCACCCTCCACCCATCCCTTCCCCAACACCACACTCCCCAACTGCTGCCCAGCTCCATCCATGGAACTCAGGCACCCCCACATCTAGCCCTGCAAGCACCAACCAATGCCCAGAGCTCAGTAGGGTGAAGTCTCCCTAATGGCCACTTAACTAAGGTTACTAAGTGGGGTAAAGAGATCCGCTCTGCAAGGCTCCCCTAAAAACAGCAATAGTCACAGTGCTCATAACATGTTGTTTAGCGGCCTGGCCTTCTCTGCCTAAGGCTGCTCAAATGACTATAATCAAGTCCCAGAGTCCTATTCTGCGCCATCTTGTAGCGCCCTCCTCGTGCACTACTTATCGCCTCCATCTCCTCTTCCCGTCCGAACGTCAGGCTCCTGGGGGCATCCCTGCGTGTCGAGCCATCCCATGGCGTCCTCCGGAGTCTCAAAAAACAAAGTCCTGTGTTTATGAAAAACTTTCAATTTCGCCGGATACAGCAACATGTATTTATGGCCTGCCTCTCTCAATTTCCGCTTTACCGTTCCAAAGTTCATACGGCTACGCTGCACAAACAGGGTATAGTCTGGGTAGGCCGTTATGTTTGCCGCCCCTCGTTTAATTATTCCACCCTTGCGGAAGTGTTCTAGTATCCTCTCCCGATCACAGTAATTAAGGATTTTGGCAATTAATGGCCTAGGTGGGTTTCCCGGCAGCGGCTTCCTTGTCAGAGCTCTATGCAGACGTTCCACCACGAATCCCTGAGATAAAGCTCCTCCGGGTATCTTCAGCAACAGCATAGATTCTATGAACTCCGTGGGATCGTGGCCCTCTGATCCTTCTGGCAGGCCCACGATGCAAATGTTATTCTGTCAGGCGCGTCCTTCCGCCTCCTCCGCCCTGTTCTCCAAGTTGCCCACTCTCTGCACCAGGGTATGCAATTCGGCCTTATGAGAGGCACAATCCGCGGTGTTCGGGCTAACCTCTTTCTCGAGGGTCTCAGTGCGCTCTGCCAGAGACCTGACGTCCTGTCGAAGTAAATTCACCTCTTCCTGCACCTCACCGACCTTAAAGTCCAATGCCGTTTTCAGCTCAGTAATGGCCAGTTCAAGTTTAGCCTCCCAGGCCGCCTTCAGGTCCGCAATCGCAGCCAGGACCTCCTGGTTAGTGCCCGTCACAGGCATGCCGCCTGCAGGTGACTTATCCTTGCTCTTGGAACTTTCCGGACCAGGGGACGTCTTGGCGAAGTCGTCCAACGTGGGCTGCTTCGCTTTCGGTCTCACGGTTCTATAAGACATGATTCTGCAGCCGCTGGGCACGTTCCAGGGGGCCACTCTCGAGCCACCCCCAGACGAGACCTGTCCGCTACCATGGGTCGTGCTTCCCCGTGTAGCCGCATGAGCCCCACTCCGGCAGCCTCCACTGAGTGGGGGGGGGGCACCCACAGTCCACAAACTCTGTGAGCTTCTCACGCCGAGCTTTCCATGCACAGTGTCTCACTACTTCGATGCGTCGTAGTGTGGCCTCAGCCCTCTATCACATGCCCAAAGGCCTACGCCAGTAGTAGAACACTCTAGAAATACAGGCGCTGATTCGCGTTAGTATCCCAACATAGGGGACCTGCGTTCCGCACAAGTTACAAATACGCACACAGTCCGCTCCTGTCGCCCGACCACCGTGAGGCCTGTTCCTTCCTTTGTTCCGGTCGTTGATCGGCCATTTTGTTTCATCTTCCGTCTCCGGCGCTCCTTATCTTTTTCACACAAAACTCCACCGCCATTCCTCCCACGCATTCCAAAAGTTCCCCAAACACAGTCAGTCCGTTCACACACCGACATGTGTGTTTTCAGCAATCATAGGCACATTGTTATGCACTATTTCGCCAGGATCATTTCAGGATCTCGGGAGCTCCTCCAGATCGCATCCTTCTACATGGCCCTCGTATCCACGCCCCCGTATTTAATGTTCTTAATAATGTGTACTTCAAGATTGTCAACAAATTATGTGAAAGACTACAAACAGTTAGAATACGCCCATAGGTATCTAACTACCCAACAGGATGGAAGAATGACACAAATAAATGATTATCACAGATCGTTGGAAACAAATGCACAGGTAGAATACGCCTATGTATCTAACTGTTGTTAAAAATCGGCATGAAGGCAACAAACAAAACATTAATGGAAAAGATGAAGGAAACAGGATATAACAAACACACAAATGAATGAGTATCACAAATCTGTAGGAACAAATGCACAGTTAGAATACGCCTACAGGTATCTAACTGTTGTTAAAAATGGGCAGGAAGGCAACAAACATAACATTGATCGGAAAGATGAAGGAAACACTCAAAGGAAACAAGGAAGTAGTTAGTACCATAGGAAACAAAGGGTTTTTTTTATCCGACAAGGATTTTTTTCCCCAGACCCAAGGATTACAAAAGCAAACACACAAACTGAGCACAATGCACAGTACACTGGTTTGTAAACTAAATATGAGGGTCAAAATAAAAAAAGATTATCTGTCTATTATGCAATGTAGTAAATTTTCAAAAAATGCAAAGACTAACACACCTTTTTCTTTCATCACAGAAATGGAAAATGTGATACTTCCGCCAAGTACGATAGCCACTTAAAAAATGTATGTGGATTCTGAACAAAGTAAGGAGTAAGAATATTGACAGTCATTTTCTACACATGGGAATGTACACGTCTAATATATGGTACTAATATGCTGCAGTGCCTGTAGGCTGGCCCTTGCATCTTCGGTGAGTAACCTACCACCTACGCCTTATGACCAAGGTACAAGGAGTATAGTTCCTATCCACAACCATCGCTGCATATCAAAACCATGGTCCTTGTAAATTAGCTACATATAAATTTACTTTTCGGACCATCGTCTGCAGCCATGAAGCTAAGACACTAGGGCATCAACACAACTAGCGCATTACACCACACTCATATTGACATGTAACTCCACTGCTTATGACTTCAGTCTTGGGTGCATGTGCTTTGGCCATGCACCCAAGAGTGCAGGATCTCTCCACAAACACCTCAGTGATGTGTGGTAGTGGCAGTTTTTCTATAGGTGTGATATCCTTCAGTGCTTCTGGCCAGAGGCTTCACTCCTAGCTGTATGTCCATAGATCTTACATGGGATGGGTGTGCAGTGACCTGCATGTCTAGTACTCATAACATTGTTCTTGGGTGCATGGCCTTTGGCCATGCACCCAAGACTGGACGTACTCCCCACTACTTGCCTATCAAAATGCAATACTACGGGTGTATGCATGGGTGGCACATGCTACGGTGGTTGTGGCCAGGGCCTAGAGTTTTGGAAGTAAGGCCTTCGGCCTTCGGCCGATGGCCATGCATCCAAGACTCTAGGCCCTGGCCACAACCACCGTAGCATGTGCCACCCATGGCGGCGTACTGATGAATTCAATAACCTTAGGAATAAGTATAGCAATTACGGCAGATGTCGATTTCAATGTTCCCTAACACCACACAAGTCCTTAAAACAGTAACAACTTAGGCAAAAGTATAGCAATTACGGCATGGTGTCAATTTCAATATTCCCTAACACCACACGTCTCCTTACAACTGTAAAAACGTCCCCGTGCACTGGACGTGCTGAAATACTGGCCCTATTGGACCCCTCATTTTCTGTGCATACAAGGAGGCCATACAACATACCACATTAAGCAGATCACTCCACACAACTTGCCAATCGAAACGCAATACTACGGGTGCATGCATCGGTGGCACAAGCTACGGTGGTTGTGTCCAGGGCCTAGAATTTTGGAAGTAAGGCCTTCGGCCTTTGGTCGACGGCCATGCATCCAAGACTGTAGGCCCTGGCCACAACCACCATAGCATGTGCCACCCATGGCGGCATACTGATGAATTCAATAACCATATGATGCATCCAAGACTCTAGGCCCTGGCCACAACCACCATAGCATGTGCCACCCATGGCAGCGTACTGATGAATTCAATAACCATATGATGCATCCAAGACTCTAGGCCCTGGCCACAACCACCGTAGCATGTGGCACCCATGGCGGCGTACTGATGAATTCAATAACCTTAGCAATTACGGCATGCTGTCAATTTCAATGTTCCCTAACACCACACGTGTCCTTACAACTGTAACAACTCCCCCGTGCAACGCACAGGCTGAAATACTGGCTTTATTGGACCCCTCATTTTCTGTGCGTACAAGGAGGCCATAGAAGATACGTCATCAAGAAGGTAAAAGTGTATTATTGGGTGCATGTCCTTCAGCCATGCACCCAAGAGTGCAGGGTCTCCCCACAACTACCTCAGTGATGTGTGGTAGTGGCAGTTATTCTATAGGTGTGTTATCCTTCAGTGCTTCTGCCCAGAGGCTTCACACCTAGCTGTATGTCTGTAGATCTTACATGGGATGGGTGTGCAGTGGCTTCCACATCTAGTACTTATCACTTTGTTCTTGGGTGCATGGCTTTCGGCCATGCACCCAAGACTGCACACACTCCCCACAACTTGACAATCAAACCGCAACACTACGGGTGTATGCATGGGTGGCACATGCGGTGGTGGTTGTGGCCAGGGCCTACAGTCTTCGAAGTAAGGCCTTCGGCCTTCGGCCGACGGCCATGCATCAAGACTCTAGGCCCTGGCTCTCCCACTGTAGCATTTGACACCCATAGTGGCGTACTAATGAATATAATAATAGCCATCAGAAAAAATAATGCATTCACGGCATGTTGTCAATTTCAATGATGCCTACCAATACGCGTGTGCTTTCAACAGTTACAAGTTTCCTGTCCACTGCATGGACTGAAGTACCATCGTTATTACACCCCACCTTTACTGTGCGTACAAGGTGTCCATAGAAATTACATCATTAAGACTGACCCCCAGAACAAATGCATTGATTACCCATGTCTTACTGTCTGAACCTTTCCCAATGCTCTGTGACACAGCAAAAGAGTTTCATGAATAGAGCATGTGTACGCTGGTTTTTGCTCTGCTTTTGGTGGATCCAAGATTTCGGCCGCATCCAAACAATCTGACGCAGAACACGTCTCGCAGCAGCCAATGGGCAGAGACGTCGCGTGTCCGTGGTCATGACACCAGCCCCTTAGCCAATCGGTATCTTGTTCGTGGACCGAACAGGGAAGTGTGACCGCGGAGCAGACATAGATATCACTAATTTTTTCAGACCTACTTTTTGATAATTATAAAGAAAAATACTGCACGGATGGTCACCAAATTTACAAAAGCACGCTTTCTGGACCAAGCCCCTGTACCTGCCGCAGATTTCGTCAATATCCGTCCAGCGGTTTGACCTGTAGCTGTGCGCAAAGTTTTTCCCCCATTCAGTCTATGGGAAAAAAGACGTTTTGGGACCCCCCCTATAACTTTTGCCCACCTGCACCAAACATCTGGAATTCGTCCAGGGGGAGCAAAGTTATAATCCGCCAATAAAGTGCTCTTCCTATGGAAACAGCAACCTAACCATAACTACACGGCCACTAGCGTGGCCATGTAATAAATATATATATATATATATATACATATATATATATATATATATATATATATATATATATATATATATATATATATATATTGAGAGAAAAAGAGGAAAGAATGAACCTCACTCTCCACGGTCAATTGAAAGACCACAGCTCACAAACGGTATGGGTCTAAAGGTATTTAATGTTATCACGAGAACGAAAAGTACAAAAATACGCTGAAAAGCAGTGGCAAAAACAGAGGCAGGACGCCCGTAAGCACGACCGGCACACAACGCATTTCGCACTCGACTGAGTACTTGATCACGTGAAGAGAAGAAGGACTGGAGCACCTTAATAGTTTGACAAATGTAGTCCTTTTGCTGTTTCACTGCACCTCGATGGGTACCTGGACAAGTGGGAAGAGCGGCAGCCATGATGGAATGGAAAAGGAAAAATAGGCAATACTGTGAGCCAAGTGGGCTGCAGTAATTAAAGCACTATAAGCACGTTTATGGCAAAAATAACCATGACACATACTCTGATGCACACATTCCATGCCAGGCGGACCCACGGTTCCATGTTGCCACCAATGTAGTTTACAATATTAATAAAAGATGGTAGTTCATGATAAAAAACACAGTTAAATGAGTAAAATAACCAGCCACAATTAAAAAATCCATCTAGTAAATAAGATGGTAATCTAGCAATCGTCTTACGGCCACACAAGAAAACATATGATAAAAATCTGGATCATCATAAAATACAGGTATAGATTTCAAATACCAATAAGCTAAAATAAAGTGCATGTTCAGGCAGTTATAGCAGCAAATTAATGTGCACGAATGCAAGACCAAGCTGACAATAACAATATATGTGCAAAATGCAATGTGCAACATTATGGCGAATGTAATATATATATGTATATTACAGTTTTCTTCCAAAAGTGAAAAAACTTTGTTAAAGGGACGTTATGTTTAAGTTGCAAAAACCTATGGAATTCAGTGAACAAACTTTGTTAAAGGGACGCTACGGTTACAATTAAAGCCAAAACCCCCAGAAATGTCCCTGTTATGGTAAGCTAAGCAACCATTACTCACACCACCACCGCAGACTGCTAAGACTGACACCAAGGACATCAAAGATGACATCACACTTTTTTTGTTCACTGACATATCTAAGCCAGGTGTTTTTGTTCATTGACAGTCAAAGATGTGAACATTGAAAAGGTGCTCTGTATCTAGATGTTAACGTTCTTGTATGTTCTTAAAGTTCTTTCCTTACAGTTTGGTTGCAGCTTATGGTGCACATACATGGGGCAATAAGTAACCTCAAACACACTATTCATTTGTATACATGGTGATAAACTTTATTGTTATTGACATTTTCTGGTACTGTTGCTTCTTTCTTCCTTACTTTAGTTTCCCTGTGTGTGCCTCTGATTTGTATGCATTATATGCATTGTGGGTCTTCATATGTACTGTTTGCACTAACACAATTGTGTAGTATGTCTTGAATTATTAGCTATTTATTTCATGATTAACATTACTCCACATTCTGATAAGGTAGCATTCATTATTTTACTATCCAAAACAAATAGATTACAAATATTGTACTTCTATGGTGCATGCTGAAGCCATTGCCTAGCTGTATATATGATTAGGTTCCTGTATTAACAACACTCCAATGTAATGTTTTGTTTAGTAGAGTGCATTTTTTAATTCATTAAGTAGTTCATGGTAGGCCTCTGACATCTTATTACCAACATTATAAACACAACCCCAGTAATGACTTTTCATCCAAATTACTTTCATATGTGATGTCATCAGTGATGTTATCAATTACATTTGTGATGTCATCTTTGATGTCCTGGGTGTTAGTTTTAGCAGTGCAATGTGGTGATGCGAGTTATGGTTGCTTAGCTTACCATACCTGGCAAATTTCCGGTGTTTTTTGGTTTTAATTTCCTGCCTCAGCTGGACATGTTCTATGCCTGAGAGAAGCTTTCACTGCTACGATATCAGCTGCACATGTTTCACGTGTGGGTGAAGCTTGCACTGCTGCTGCCTCAGCTGAACATGGTATATGTCTGAGAGATGCTTGCACTGCTGCTGCCTCAGCTGAACTTGTTACATATCTGAGCAAAGTCTGCACTGCTGCTGCCTCAGCTGAACGTGTTTCACGTGTGGATGATGCTTGCAATGCTAATGCCTCAGCTGAACATGTTCTATGTCTGAGGGACACTCAAACTGCTGCTGCCTCAGCTGAACATGTTCTATGTCTGAGAGAATCTTGCACTCCTGCTGCCTCAGCAGCGCGTGTTCTATGTCTGAGAGAAGCTTGCACTGCAGCTGCCTCAGCTGAACATGCTCTATGTCTGAGAGACGCTTGCACTCCTGCTGCCTCAGCAGCACATGTTCTATGTCTGAGAGAAGCTTGCACTGCTGCTGCCTCAGCTGCACATGTTTCACGTGTGGATGATGCTTGCAATGCTACTGCCTCAGCTGAACATGTTCTATGTCTGAGGGACACTCAAACTGCTGCTGCCTCAGCTGAACATGCTCTATGTCTGAGAGACGCTTGCACTCCTGCTGCCTCAGCAGCACATGTTCTATGTCTGAGAGAAGCTTGCACTGCTGCTGCCTCAGCTGAACATGTTATATGTCTGAGAGAAGCTTGCACTGCAGCTGCCTCAGCTGAACATGTCATATGTCTGAGAGAAGCTTGCACTCCTGCTGCCTCAGCAGCACATGTTCTATGTCTGAGAGAAGCTTGCACTGCTGCTGCCTCAGCTGAACATGTTATAT
The DNA here is from genome assembly GCF_040938575.1 of Ambystoma mexicanum. Classification (NCBI taxonomy): domain Eukaryota; kingdom Metazoa; phylum Chordata; class Amphibia; order Caudata; family Ambystomatidae; genus Ambystoma; species Ambystoma mexicanum. The sequence continues at coordinate 207,510,399 of NC_090932.1, forward strand.
GTCTGAGAGAAGCTTGCACTGCAGCTGCCTCAGCTGAACATGTTCTATGTCTGAGAGAAGCCTGCAGTCCTGCTGCCTCAGCAGCACGTGTTCTATGTCTGAGAGGAACTTGCACTCCTGCTGCCTCAGCTGAACATGTTCTATGTCTGAGAGAAGCTTGCACTGCTGCTGCCTCAGCTGAACATGTTCTATGTCTGAGAGAAGCTTGCACTGCTGCTGCCTCAGCTGAACATGTTCTATGTCCGAGAGAAGCTTGCAATCCTCCTGCCTCTGCCCTGTGTTGTGAGTAGAATTACAATCATCCACTCCCCTCCGTCGTGACTGTTAAGTAGACAAAAGGAGCTCTTAATTTTCAAGCCCTGTCAATATGCTCTCCTAACAACCCTGCATTCACAATACAACTATTTAATTAAACACATCACTTTAAATATACAGGAACACTTTGGACGCGGCGAACAGTGCCCAGGCTGTGATCTCCCTCTGCATAAACAGGCGGCGTTTCTAAGACGCTCCTATAGCCCATCACATCTGCAGCGAGAAGTGACGATAAGGGACCCGACAAATCCCTACATCAGGGAAACAATGGCGTGACACGGCACTCTAAATTCCAATTCCGCTCCGCTTTTTTTCAACTGTGGTTCTTTGTTTAATTTCCAAGCTCATTTCTGGCAGAAGCCGGGAACAACATAGAGGAGGGCTCTGGGAGTGGAGTGCGGGATGCCTGCGTTATTCTGATTAAATGGCAGAGCCCCAGCATCGCCAGCTGTTAATCCTGACTATTAATTAACTTTCCACTAACAAAGCCAGGAGCGGAGCTCTAGGTGACTCCAGTCCGCCTCTGCCTCCTTCCCGTCCGGAAGCAGTGGCTCCAGGCCTGACCCCAAAGCTCAGGCTAAAACTTTCCTCTAAGGTCATGGTCATAGGCAGGCAATCTCATGGCATTAATAGGGTTCCATGTGTTAAAATCGCGCCATAAATGGCTGTGGACAAAAAATATCACCGCAAAAAGGCTGTGGTTTTGCCGCCACAATCCGTGTAAAGGATGCGGGGGACACCCCCACAACCCCCAGACCCATTATACCATTTAAGGGGCGCGGGGGACACTCCTGCAACCCAGGCTCCCCTTAAATGGTGTTATGAGGTACACCTTTAACGAGTCAAGCCACAGCATTCTTGCTGTGATTTTTTGGACAGGCGACATTTTTGTAGCGATTTTATCACTGCATACCATTAATAGTTATGACTGGAAGATTGCTGGGGAGTCACTGGAGGTGGTGGGCTTGACATTCCTCGACATTCCTATTAAGGATTGTTATGTGCAGACCTATTGTGGGAACATACTCTGCAATAAAATAATGAAGAAATGCCTTGTTATGAAAATGTTCCTGGCCAGGAGGGGCAGTCATTCTATAGAAGATTGCAGAGAGATGTATAAGGCACGTGTAACACTGGGCCTTCTCTATGGTCTAGAGGTGTTTCCTGAACATTATGTAAGATGGCTCAGGGTGACCGGGGTAAACTCCTTTGGTCCATGCTGAACCTTTCAAACACTGTTCCTCTGGAGGTTGCAATGTGGCAACTTGGTCTTACCTCCCTATTAGGCCTATGGAAGGTTCAGTGCTGCAAATAAAATGTAAAATTAGTCCTTAACGAAGATAGTGGGGATTCACTTTTAGGCCTCATAGCGAGTAGTTCTCATAAAAACAGCATACATTATGCATATATAGAACTTCAAAGGACCACCATGAAATTACTTGCTGCAATTGGCCTTGATCTCCCTACAAAGTATAACAATTGTGAGTCACTGGAGAAATTACAAATTAAAACTGCTAATTGGCACCAATCTCAAAGGTTGGTGGCACTTACCGATAAAAAAAGATATAGGGAGTGTACCAGACAAAGTTTAAATCCGGATCAACCAAGAAGCTACCAATTAATATATTGTGGTATGAATCATACACGTTTTATCTCTGTGTTGTAATATTCGTAGCACATTTGAATACACTGGGGCATGGCTGGTGTTGCCTATGAAAAAAGATGATGTTGCATATGTAAGGAAAAGGTGGAAACAGCAGACATGTCTTAAAGAGCTGCCCCCACTTAGTTGAGCATGATTCTCCATCTAGAATAGTTTTGGGCCAATTATGGGCCTGTATATACTCCTTGGTTATCACTGCTACTTTGTATCACATTTGGAAAGTCGTTTTGAGGGTAGCATGACTAAAAGCATGAAATATAATATTAGTCTATTATTGAAGTCATGGTTGTGGCATACATTGAAATGAAGTTTTTAGATGATAATCTAGGATTTTATTATTGAATCGTAAAATAGGTTTTAAATGTTAACTTTACTATGTTGATTGATTATTGACATGTTTAAGATTTATGAAATATTGTAATTATGTTCGTTTTTAGTGCTATTTGTTCTTTTTGTATTTTATAGTGGGATTTATTTTTAAAGCTATAGGTACAATCAATTTAAAAGTAAATAATAAAAAAAAAGTTCCTCTTCTCTCCCAATATGGGGCCAGATCTATCTAACATTTGCACCGCTGCTACAAATTGAGAACATTTCTAGATAATATGGAATTGAGTTGACAGGTTCTGTCACAATCCAAATTATTTAAACTTGTTTGTATTCAGGCAAACAAGAACAAGACTGTTTTTTGTATTATGCTTGCTGAGTAACATAAACACCTAAATGTCTTCTCTTGATACAAGCAAATACTATGTATTGAATAGTCTGCTTCATTTTTGCTCTAGTGAAAGCCTTTTAAGATATTAACTCATGGGTATTACTATTTACCTCCTCTCAGCCAATACGAATGTTTAGCGTGCAGTCAATAACTAATAGCATTTACTTCATTCTGAACATTCTGTCTTCAAAAGCAAACATGGAAACGACAATGCCATTTCCAGGCACATTTTGTTTCAGCAAAACACCTCCTCTCTGGGAGGAACTTTCTTCATTGCAACATCCTCTTAACCATACATTTTTTATTGAATTACTTATGTAGGGAGGAACAACCTGCTTTTGATAAGAACCAAACTTGTAATAAATAAGAAATCAGATTTGATGGAAAGAAGTGAGGTTCCTAGAATGGGGTAAGTTTGAGTGACATTCTGAGCAGGTCGTGTGGATGTAGTAAATTAGAACAGTCACCGGGGACAATAGATAGGTGGATTTACATAGCATAAGGACAACCAACATTAGACATTTTTAAGTGCAAGTAGGCAGTACGGCCAGCTGTATTAGGGATATGACCATGATGGATGAGGTGCTAGAGTGGAGGCAGTAGAAAGTGTGGGACAGAGAAACGATAGAGGAGAGGGAAATATGTTAGCTAGACTTCAGGTTAAGATGGTAACTCAGAGGAGAGGAGGTAGGCTTTTAGTTTTGTATTGAACAAATCGGTCTGGACTGTTTCTTGGATGTCGGGGAAGAGATTTCCATTCAAGTAGTTGTAGTAGTCATCTTTTATATAGTATCCTTCCCCATTAATATGGCCTCAACATGCTTGTGGTTGGAACGCCCTCGCGGACCGAATTCCTGAGTATGGGATATTTCTTAGAAAAGGCTTAGAATACTTGTGTGCATTTGGCCAAGACAAGGAATATGAATGGCTGGCCGGGCTCCAGTTAACAACCCAAGAGATCAGGTATGTGGAAGGGTGCTGACGAAGCTCAGGAGAGTGCAAAAGTACAAGAAACTCTTTATGTGTCCAGATGGATGGCATTTCTGTTGTAGGCCATCACTTTATTCTGATGGCAGAGATGTTGAGGCTTAGTCTGGTGCAATGGACGCAATTTTTATGTGTCCAGCTAGACTGAATTTGTCATAGGTCATCACTGCATTCTCAGGCATGCGGTGGGTAGCCATGCCAGTGGCAGATGTCCACAAAAGAGGTGCGTTTATATGTTCCTCGAGGTTTGCATAGAGCTTTGTTGTTGATGCCACTGTTTGATCAGGTTGTCCATGTGAGAGAGTCCTCTGGGCGTACTAGACGGATTACCATAATAGGTCTTCTAAGCTTCATAAACAAGTCATCATAATGTACCGTCTAAGCGTGATAGACTGCTTGCCCTACTGTCTTCTTGGTGCAATATCGAGGCCACACACTTATCTTTCATTTCAATTCACTGGCAATTCACACACACAAAGCGCAGTAGTGGGCTAAAATAATGGGTCTTCTAGGTCTAATGGCAGAAGTAAACATGGAGGACAAGCTATCCATACACCAGGGTCAAGGTAAGGGGAGGATGACTTAAGACTTAGAATGTGTATGAGCTTAGGCCGAGATAAGCAGTTAGGCAAGCTGGTCAAGCTACAGTAAGCCTTGTAAGAGGTTAGGAATGAGATGAAGATTTGGGTGCGTTCCACTGAGAGTTGGTACAAGAATCCAAAAGAGGAGATTGGTGCCCCAGGAGCAGAGGTTTAGAGTGTAATGAAGAGAGTACCCAAGACAAATCCCAGTGGAACACTAAAAGTTAGAGGAGTGAGGTGAGAGCTGCTGCTGCCCTAGGAGACAGCAAACTGGTGAAATACAAGGTAGGATTCAATCTAGTCAAGGGCTTGATCACAAACCCCAAGAAGAAAGAGAATGTTTACTAACATACCAAAGAGCTACTAGAGCTCCATACCTGCATCAGTTAGCCCAGCTAGTTTGGAATTCTGTATTGAGACTGTTGCACTCAATCAGCTAGATGTGTTTGCTGGGCTCAAAGCTACTTTAAGTCAATTGTGCAATTTCAGTAGTTAAAAAAAGACATTTCCCAAGATGCTTAGCAGCAACTTATTCCCATCTGTGGAATGTCAGCGCCGGCAGGTTGGCAATGCTGGGTTTTGCCAGTTTGCACCGTGTCACAGCGTTCGGCGGGAGACCCTTTCCCTGCCCTTGCTGAAGGACACATCCAGCTATCATGGCCATAACGAGAGCAAATAGACAGTGGGGTATGCCTGAGAAGAGAATAACAACTTGCCAAGACCAGGTAACCCCCCTGTAGTGCAGAACCCATACTTCCCCCCACGTCTCACGCCGAGGAGGGGCCAACTGAAAGTGCTAAGCTTCAACTTGCAAACATAATTTTCCCTGTATGTACTGCTGATAATAATCACCAAAAACAAATAGATCAGGCTGCCAGTGACTCTAGGCACAAAATGGCACTTAGATGTATGCTGCTAAACACACGTTTGCTCATCAAACATTCATTGGAAGTGGCAGATTACATCACCTCGCAGGGAATACATGTGTGCACCATTACGGATTTGTGGCTTCATTAGCCGCAGGACCTGCACTAACTCTTGCCTTAGCCCCAAATTTTAACATCTAGAGATTTGATTGTAGTAAAGGGAAGGGTGGAGGGGTAGCCCTACTGTACCATAACGCATTTCAAATTAGAAAAATGGACAATATTTCCTTAGCAGATTGTGAACTACTAATGGCCAAGCTGTATCTGAACCCAAATGAGACAATAAACATCTTTCTCATTTACAGACCTCCTCAGAGCATGAAAGACTTTTTACTTAATCCTAGTGACTTAATCACTGTCAGCCTCAAACCTAAATCAAAAATATTGATTATTGGTGATTTCAATCTGGGCAATGATGACTTAACAGACACCCAATCTACATTAGCACAAAAACACGTTGTGATCTGGGGTTTACGCAACATTCTAAGACACCTACCCATATTACGGGAAGATTCCTGGATTGGGTTCTTACCCAAAACCTTTTCATTTACAACCTGAGGTACAACCCCTGCCTTGATCTGATCATTTTATAATGGACTGGAATCTGTCTCTTTCTAGCTTTAAGCAAACTAAACTCCATAACAGTTGGGTAATGTGCTGGAACTTGCCCAAATTGGCACTGGACACCATGGCCCCTTTCATAGCGGCCACTATCAAGAATTTAGATTCTCTGAATTCTGCTGAATAGCTGTCTAAGGCCTATGGCTGTACCCTGGAAAGGGCCATTAATCACCTTGCTCCATTGAAAACACGCCTATCTAAAAACAGGCCAAACAAAAAATGGTTCTCCCCTGACATCCAACTGCTATGTGCAACCAAACCTACGACACTGAAGCAATGGGAAAACAAATCATTTAGCAGAAGACAAAATCACCTTTGCTAATACAACACAAATATATAAAAAGGCTGTGCTGAATGCAAAATGTTGCTATTATGACAATAGAATCTGCGGAGCAACCTCAAACTCAGGTGAACTATTTAGGATTCTCAAGGAACTGGAAGACCCTTGCCGAGTTCCAGTGCAGGTGGTAAATGATGTCATTTGCTGTACATCCATCCAACAAGCCATGAGAAATAAAACATAGAATATACAGAAAAACCTAGAAACCACAACCGACTTTAGTACCAAAGTTAATGTGATCCCGCCATCAGTGCGCCCCAGTGCAGACACTGTTAAATTTGAATTTCAGCCCATCTCTGAGCAACACTTGCAAAAGGTACTCAGCCAATTTAAACCGTAAGGGGGTTGTCTGTCCTGCCTCAGTAATTAAAGAATGCAGTAACCAACTGGCCCCTCTCATTACCACATTTGTAAACCTTTCTTTTAAAGAAAGCGTTGTCCCTATCAGTATAAAAAAAAACTTGGATTTCACTCTTGACCAGAATGTGCCGAGTAACTATCAGCCAATTAAAAATGTGCCATACCTGCTGAAGATTTTGGACTAGGTGGCAAAGCTACATATTGAGGAGTTCCTGCCTAAATATATGATTCAGGGGCCTAAACAAATGGAATTTTGACGAGGTTATAGCACTGAGTCGACTCTTCTAGACCTCAAGTCCAGTATGTTCAAGATATTTGACAAAGGGAACTCAGTTCTACTTGTGCTGCTAGATCTGTCTGCAGCATTTGATCTTGCTGATCATGCCATCTTTGCGTACAGACTATGTGACACGGCACATTTTTTCTATCAAAGCAGCTAACTGGGTTCAGTCATTTCTATCTAACCGAACCACAAGAGTTTTCTTCCAGGACTACACTATTCTAAATCTTTATGCTCCCCCTGTTTCAACAACTGGATGCTACAGAGAACATCTACGCAAACTACACCGATGATACTCAGTGCCTCATACCACTATCAGCGGACTACACCGTTTATTCCACTGCTCTATATTGCATGTATGAAAAAATACAAGCCTGGATGCAGGTGAATAGATTAGCCTTAAATGACTCAAAGACAGAACTGATGGTTGTGGACGCAGCCCCCCAACTACGAAAAATGTATCAAAAGTATTGCCAGTTTAACATAGCTGGATGCTCGATTAAAACTCAACTCAAGGTCAAGACGCTTGGAGTCATTCTTGACAAAAATCTATCAATGAAGGCACACATGTGCATAGGCAAAACAAAAGAGTTGATGGCTGGAAGGTTTAGAATAAATCTTGACCTCTGGCATTGCTCTGGGCAACCCTCCAGACCATCGTTCTTCGCCTGCCAAGCCATTACAAAAGGGGAAAAACCATATGCAAATCAGGCTTGGTCCCACCCCCAAAGGGGTAGTCCAGCCCGAACTGCTAGGTCACATCCCTTTTGCACGAGACCACAAGCATCCCCAGACATGTTTCAGCCTTGTTGGGCGTCATCAGTGAGGAGTAGCTTGGGTCTCTAGGCCCAGCAGGCAAGGGACCCACGTCTGGGCATACCCTTCCCACTCGGGGTGACAATAGCAAAACAAAAGAGTTGATGGCTGGAAGGTTTAGAATAAATCTTGACCTCTGGCATTGCTCTGGGCAACCCTCCAGACCATCGTTCTTCGCCTGCCAAGCCATTACAAAAGGGGAAAAACCTGCACATGTGCAGCCTTGTCTCCTGCTCCTCCTACTACGTTAAACGGCTGGCCCAGCTTCACCCCTTCTTGAGCGTTACCAACTGTGCTACGATTGCCCGTGCCATCATAGGGGCCAGGCTTGACTATTGTGCTAGCCTTCTACTGGGGGTAACAAAAAGGAGAACTCTTCCGAATTCAGGTGGTTCAGAATAACCCTGTATGTGCTGTATTGGGTTGAGTGAACGTTGCAGGCCTTGCTGTTCCTGTTGTGTTGTAGCAGGTAGCAGGGCAGTTGCACCCAAGGCAACATGCGAGCGCATCCTCCTCCACAATGCGCTCTGTGCGTGCTGTAATGGGGTTGGGGAGGACAGATCATGTCTCCCTAGCCAGAAGGGTCCTGCACTGGTTACCAGTGAACAGCACATTCTGTACCGTGTGCATTGCATGCCTCATTGATGCCTTTATGGCTTGGGCCCAGAATACCTAGCCCAACATCTCCACCTGCTGCCTGCAGACAGGAGCTTGCTTTCTAACAACACCTTCCGTCTGGTGACGCGATGTTCCAAATGCTCCTGCGTGACAAGAGCGTTGTTCACTAATGCATCCCTGAGTCTCTGGAATGAGCTTCCCCTCAATCTTAGAGCATGGTCGTCTTTTTTTGTCTCCAAGAAGGGCCTGAAGACAGCACTGTTTTGCTAAATTCTTGAACTAGTAACCTAACAGTTACATCCCCTGCTTTTCTCCAGGTTCTCTGTTTTATGTATGTATGTATTGTTTCGTGCCCCATGCACACAAGCTCTCGTTTTTTGTGCTATACAAATAAACTAAATACATAAATAAAAGAGAAAGTTACAACAAGGGAAAATGCTTTCACTTTCTTACAAAAAAAGTGTACTTCTTAGATGACACCTAATGTATGCTTTTGATAAACCCATTCTAGGTTAACTATGTTTGCAATTAAAATGCTTCACTTATTATGATAACCTTGCCGTTTAAATACTACAAAATAAAAACACATTTCATTTAATAACTACGTTTGTTTATGTACTTTACTTGTTATGAAAGTATCACTTCACCACCAAAACTCCCAACAATGTATTGCTATTAGCAATATGTGCTGATGTCCCGATGTACAGAGGGGTATTATTGCTTGGGATAATGACCCTTCACCAATTTATCGTCCTCAGCATCGTTAATGCCCATAACTTTGTGTCAGGTCATTATCTCACAATAATGACCCCTCATCTGGTTTAAGAAGCTATAATATGTGTTGTCGCTAAACCTGTTTGCTCCATTCTGTATATGTTGTGCAAAACAATTGTTGCTAAATGAATCTACACCTTGTTTTTGTGCAAAGGGGCAGCATTTTGATTGGCCCAAGGTAGTAATTGCACTCCCATCAACGTATGTACCAATGAATGATAATAATAGCATGCTGTTTGTGAACTTTCCATGCAAGGACATGTTGAAATTAGTAAAGAAAACAGGTTCATATTACAATAGTTCTGCAATTAAATTGGGTATAATGAGTCATATTAAAAGGAAATATAGCACATTGTTTAGAGATTTGGGGTCAGATAATCAAAATGTCGCCATTGTGCAAAAAAAGGTAACAGATGAAATTAGCACCTGTGTTTCAGTTTATACTATATGGAATGAAACAGACAGGTTTAGCCTCCGTTGGTATCATACAAAAATGTTTTCACTGAGGCGAAAATGAAGCAGACTGTTTTATTTTCTGTTTGTTCCATGATCCAAAAACATATTTAGTAATCACATCTCGTTTTATATTTTGCAGCAAACATTTTTTCTCTGCCCGCACCCTTCTCCCTGTGCTGCTGTTTCCACACCCCCCTGCCTCCCGCCCCCAAATTTCAGCCTCCGAACACTCCCCATCTCCCTCTTAACTCAAACAGGCTCCTCCGCCAGTTCCTTCAATCCGTTCTACTCAAAAAGCTTGGCTTTCTGGTAAGCCATGGAAATGAAAGATGGGCTCCACTAGGAGCCCCACCTTCCATTACCATGGCACCCTTGCCTGGCTCTCTACAGCTGCTACTGTTACCTAAGCAGCACGGCCATTTTTCTTTTAAAATGCTATTATCAGGTTAAGGGTTCCGCTTGGGTGTTGATAGCATTATAGATGCGTTCTGCGGGATTCACTCGCCCTCTAAAAACACTGTGGCTCGGTGTTACTGCCCTTGCTTCGTTTGTGCCTGTTACTTGGGATACGGGCTGTTACTGGCCGGTGTAGCTTGCATAACGCAGCTATATATAGGGCCTCATTACACGGATGGCAGTAAGGGAATAATGATACCGGTAAGGGATTTCCGGTATTGCTAAATTCCCTTGCCAATCACGACCCGGATAACCGCTATTAGCGGCACCGCTAAGAACTGTGCCACTAATAGCGGCTAGTCCGCGGGCGCGCGACCACTCATGTCGGAAATAGCGGCATGGCGCTAATAGCAGACCATCACAAGCCATGCGGACATGCTAATAGCGGTATGGATTTGGCCCAAAAAACCCATACCGGCATGGCGGAAATACTGGCATCGCGAACCACCCGTTAAGAGACATGAGCAGTGTTCCCACCTGCCACAGGTGGCCACAATCAGCACAGGTGGAGGCAATGGAGACTGGGGCAGCACAAAAGGAGCACACCACACCCCTTCCCACACCCCTACCAGCACCAAGATGGTTCCAATACTAGCAGCATTACATGGGCTGGAGGACATGATTGCATTGCAGCACCGACAACAACAGGCAGCACAGAGGAGATGCAGGAAGAGGAGGAGGGCGAGACAGGACCAGCAAGCCCCACCAGTGCAACTAGTAATACCACAGAGGCAGCCACCAATCCCCAGGATTTGAGCCAGTCCATTTAACCTAACCCTGAGCAGATACACACCCTGTACCGTCTGGACCGGGATACCATCACCAGCATTGTGGACGTGATACATGACGACATTGTGAGCCTCATAGACATCGGTACTGCCATCCCCCCTCTACTGAAGGTGGTAACTGTGCTCCACTTCCTGGCCACAGGCACCTACCAGCATACGGTAGGGCAGATGCATGGCATATCACAACCAGTATTCTCACGCACGCTGACCCAGGTGCTCGATGCCCTTCTGAAGCACACAAGTGAACACATATCCCATGTCACGGCCACTGTGTTTTGCTCGTGGGGTGGGTGCCGCACCTGTTCTATGGGTAGAGAATCAGGTGAGGACGCTGGTGGGCTCCAGCACCCTGCCACGATTTCATCGCCAGACTGGGCATGGCTGCTGGATTGTGATGTTGGCTGTGGGCTTGGTTCTTTTGATTGGTGGGGGCTGGGGGTGTGCTCTTGCATGGCCAAGTCACAGATGTCCTCCACATCGGACAGCGGTGCAGTGACTGCTGCCTCGCCAATAGAACTGTTGGCAGCAGACAGTGGCCCTTCCGTGGGTGGTTTGTGCATTGGGGGGATCACTGGAGTGGGTGCAGCAATTGTTTCTGCCGTAGGTTCACGTCTTGGTGACGTGGGTGGCTTGCTGTGTTTGGCACTCTGCAGGAGTGCACTCCTCCCTGTGCCCCTCGATGTGCTGGAAATGTTCCCTGACTCCTTTCCCCTGGCTTGTTTCTTGGCAGGGAAAGCCTGTGTCGCAGTGTCCTGCTCATCGCTGTCAGTCTGTGAGCCTGTGGGGGACAAAGAGGGGGATGGCATTGGTGATGGGTCAACGTGCTTCATGCAGTTGTTGTTGATCATGCTGTTCTATGCATTGGGACTTCATTTGTGGGCAATCAGGTCGTAGGACTGTTGGGTGGGTCATTCATGCATGGGTCTGGGTGGCACGTGTCTGTGGTGATGCGTACATGTGTGTGTGTTGGGATGTGACCCTCACATGGGAAGGGTTGTGTGCATGTATGTTTGTGGCCACATCCATGAGCTGATTTAGGGCTCACATCTGGGGGGTACCTCACCTTTCACAGTGCAGTGTTTTATGTGGACACTCACCTCCATCTATGTTGTGGGCGCACCATGCTCCATTTCGCCGACTCCTTTTATGGATTCAACACCTATGGTGCTTGCGCAGGTCTCCTCCCACTCCCTCAGTTTGATGGGTGATTCTCCACCACCTCCTGTGGCCAGCGCCAGGTACCGATTGGCATCCAGTATCCTGCGAACACGGAGGCGGAGATCGTCCCACCGCTTCCTGCAATGTTAGGGTCTCACGCTGCATGTCATTTGCAAACACCACATCCGCGTTGGCGGCAAGCGTGTCCGTGAGCATGATGAGCTTCTCATTGGTGAATTTCTCCTTCAGCAGCCAATCTGCTCCTTATTTGATTGCCTTGGGCATTGTCAGGGGGTCTTGGATGGTTTTGTATGGCACTGGTGTGGATGCAGGTCCGAGGGGCAGAGAATGGCAATGGATTGTGTTTTTAAAGATGGCGCTGTTAGATCCGGCCTCCATGGCCCTGCGCCCAGGGAGACCAGATTAGTGAAAGCACAAGGCCATGCGGCATGTGTGTCCCAGCTCCAGCGGGAGCGGAGAAACCACGCAGCACACAGTACTCAGGTTGGCCCGGAATCGCCTCCCGTACTCGATGGCGGGGCTTTTATTAGAGCGCCCTGCGTCACCGCGTAGCGGGACGCAGGGCGGATGTAACATTCCTCCTTTATTTCAAATGAGGTTAACACTAAACACAAACATGCTATAAACTTCAGTTCAAACAACATTAAACTGTTATACATCCCTGGACCCTCCTTACTAACAGTCCACAGGGAGCCGACTATTATACATAGTCATTGAGCCTGGCGGGCAGTCTTGTGGCAGTTCTCAAGCTATATCGCACGTCTCTGGGGGTGACCCCCGCTGTCCCACTGGGTGTCTCACCTTCACTGTCTGGCTCACCCATGTCCGGCTCGCTCCACTGCTCCCACGTCCTGTCACCCACTGGGGCCTCGTCCTGGCGGGAAGCGGGCTCTTCTTCGTTGGCCTGGGATGCCTCCTCTTCCTGGTGGCCTTTGCCATCAGTCCACAGGTTGCGTGACACCGCCTTGAACCACAACGCATTTCGTGTCACCTGGCGGCGTCCTCTCGTTACCGTCACCATGGTCCCTTGCTTGCCACTGACGGTCCATGGGAGCTCTTTGTATCTGGAGTCCAGTTTTGACTTTGTCGGATTTCGCAACATGACCATCTGGTGGTCGGACGGTCTCGCCCTCCTCCTGGCACTCATGTGTCTGTTGGCACTCGTTCTCCTTCTCTCCGTGCGCTCCTTATCGATTTTGTCCGGGGTCCTGCTGGGGTGATGTGGAATCGAGGATTTTATTAGGGTGCCATACATGAGGTCAGCTGGCGGGATGCCCGTCGTGCTGTGAGGGGTGGCCCGGTAGCTCTGCAGAAAACGGTACAGGTCAATTTTCCACGGGCTGGCGTTCGCCTTGGACACTCTTAGTACTTTATTGAGGGTCCTCATGAAATGTTCTACATCGCCGTTCGCCTGGGGCCATCTCGGCATGATGTGATGGTACTTGATGTTTAGTTCGTGCAAATACTTTTTTGAATTCCTCCCCTTGGAAAGGGGCACCATTGTCGCTCTTGATGGTGGTGGGTAAACCATGTGTCGCAAACATCTTCTTCATGGCAGGGATGACCGCCTCTGCTGCTGTGGATTCCACTATTTCGACCTCGGGGTATCGGGAGTGGTCATCAATGGCTACCAGGAGGTAGAGGCCTTCCCGTAGTGTGCAGAAATCGATGCTGATGGCATCCCAACGCCTACGACCACGTTCCGCTGACTGAATGGGTTCTGGTTCAGGCGGAGCCCTGGTTATCTGGCAGGGTAGTTATGTGCTTATCAGATTTTCAACCTTCTCGTCGATCTGTGGGAACCACACCCGGTGCCTGAACTGAGCTTTTGTCCGTGCCATCCCTTGATGTCCTTCGTGGGCCAGTGCCACTATTCTGTCTTGTATGCTCGGTGGGATGACAATCCGATTCCCCCTGAGCAGCAGTCCGCTCTCCGTGATCGACAGGTCTTGTTTTACGGTGAACATCCCGGAGAGAAAAACCTTCGCTTCCACTGTCCTATTATGGGTGTTCTTCATGAAGGTCTTCCAGTCGCCTGAGATGATGGCGTCCTTCACTAGGTCGCAACATGGGTCTTTGTGGGTCTCAGACTCAATGTCCTCAATGCTGACCGCCTTTGGCCTCATGGCTCGCACCACCTGGCATATGTACTCCTCGGTCTCTTCGGCCACTTGGACTTCCTGTGAGGTTGCTGCTCGAGGGTGCCTTGAGAGGAAGTCCGCCGGGTTTCCACTTCCCAGCTGGTATGCCAGTTCAAAATTGTACTGCTGGAGGTGCAGCAACCATTTTGTTATCCTTGCCGGGGGGTGTGACGACGTGCCCATGAAGATGGGTAGTAGGGGTTTGTGATCTGTGACCGCTGTAAATCTCCATCCATAGAGGTATAGGTGAAAGTGACGACACCCCCATAGTACGGCAATGGCCTCCTTCTCGATATGGGAGTACCGTTGTTCTGTCATGGTGAGAGCTCTTGATGCATATGCGATGGGCCTCTTCTCCCCCTCTTTGGTGACCTGCATGAGGATGGAACCTAACCCTACGGGGCTCGCATCCACGAACAATTCCGTCGGGAGCTCGATGTTATAGTACGCCATTTTTGTGTCAACAGACAGGGACTCCTTAATGTTTTCAAAAGCTTCCTGGCACTCCTGCCCCCATTCCCATTTGGCGTTTAGCTTGGTCAGCTCACGTTGGGGCTCCGAGAGAGTGGCCAGATTCCGGATGAACCTGCCGCAGTAGGTGGCCATGCCCAGGAAACTGTGCACTTCCCTGGGTGTCATCGGCGGGCTTGCGGCTTGAATGTCTGCAACCTTCTGGGGGTCAGGGGAAATGCCCGTGCTGCTGAATTTGTACCCAAAAAACGTGATTTCCGATTTGAGAAACTCACACTTTTCCTTATGTATGGTTAATCCAGCGCCTTCTAACCTTCCCAGTAGCATTTGGAGCCTCTTGAGATGTTCTTCCTTGTCATGAGCGTGAATCAGGATATCGTCGCTCACGTTGAGAACGCCAGGTATTTCTCGGATGACCTCTTGAATTGTCTGTTGGACGACTTCGGCCGCCGATGATATCCCGAAGCTCAGGCGTTTGTACCTCCGCAACCCCAGATGTGTTGAGAAGGTTGTTATGTAGCGAGAGTCTCTGTGAAGCTTTAACTGGTGGTATCCTGCTTTCAGATCAACTTTGGAGAACACTTGTGACCCTGTGAGGTCAGCCACGATTTCGTCGAGCGTGGGTGTGATGAGGCACTCCCGCTTGATGGCGGTGTTCAGAAGACGCATGGCTATGCAAATCCGGACTTTGCCTGGCTGTTTAGGCTTTCTTGTTACTACCATCGGGGAGACCCATGGTGTGGGCCCAGTCACCTCCTCTATTATTCCGGCTTCTTCCAGCGCTTTGAGTTCTTTCTCCACTTGTTCTCGCATGTGGAACGGTGTCCTCCTGTGTCTCACTGCCTTCGGCTGTACCGACTCGTCAATGTGGAGTCTGATAGTCTTGACTTTCAGACACCCTATCCCCTTTTGCAGGTTGGGATAGTGCTTCAAAATGTTCTCGACTTCTTGCACTTCATCCACTTGGCCGATGAACTTGACTAACCCCAGATCTTCAGCCACGTCCCCACTCAAGAGGCATTCAATCCCCACCTTCACAACATACATTTTTGACCGCAGTCTGTTTTCGCCGTGGATGAGAGTTTTGCGGAACCTGCCGATGACCGGTAGGGGCTTCCTGCTGCCGTACGCAAACAGCAGTGTGTCCGTGTCCTTCAGATCTGGTTGGGGTTGTAACGTTTGAACATGTTTGTGGGCATGACATTTACGGAGGCTCCTGTGTCGATGATCATCCATACTTGCTGATTTTGAAGGGTGACCAAACATTTGCGCCTTCGGAGATACTTTCTTTGTGTTATCTGCCCTTGATCCAACGCAGACACTAGGTAGACCTTCCTCCCTTTTCTCCATTGTTCCTTGCCAGCTTCATGTTCTATGCCTGAGACATCATCCCCTTCTTCCTCGGTCGAAGAATTGGCCGTTTTGACTCGCCTTGCGCTGGCCTGCTTCTTCTTCTTGGTCCCGCTCTTTTCTTGAGTGTTCTGCGGGGGCTGTGCCGGTGTGCCCACTGACCGGCATACCTTCGCATAGTGGTCCTTTCTACCACATGCCCCGCATGTTGACCCTTGCGCGGGGCAGTTACGCCTTCCATGTTGCGGTCCACCACACCATCCACACTCTGTGGGACCCGGGACGCGTGGCTGCCACCTGTTTTGTGCGTAGCTGCCACCAGACTCGTCCCTCGTGAATTGTCTGTTGGTGACATGGGACACCATGGCTGTAGTGAGGGCGGGCTGTAGTTTTTGTAGCGTTGCCCCCAGGTTGGCAGCCCTGGTATGTGCCAGTTCTCTTTGTCGACCCAACTCGAGAATCGTGTAAGGGAGATGCCTTTCTCACCAGGTACCATCCGTCTCAGTTTTTCCGTATGGATGCCATTGATGAGTTGCCTCCGGATTTCTTTTTCGACGTTGGTAAATTCACAAGACATAGCTAACTTCCTCAGCCGTGTGTGGTAGGCGTCCAACGTTTCTTCTTCTGCCTGAATGGTGGTGCAGAATATGAAGGTCTCATAGTCCGGGTTTAATTGTGGAAGGAAGTGCGCCGTCAGGGCATCTTTTGCTTGTTGGTATGCGTCCTGGCCATCATCAATGGTTAAAGAGTTAAAAATGCATAGTACCTCATCCCCCACGTTTAGCAGCAGGTGCGACCTCATTTTCCTGGCAGTCGTTATGTCCTTGCAATCCATCGCCATTTCGAATTTCTGGACCCATAGCTGCCACCTGGGGCAAACTGATGATGGGTCAGTGAATGGGTCAAAGGGCTGGATCATACCCGGGGAGCTCCCTTGCGGGTGAGCCTGTGGTGGTGACATCGATAGGTTTGCTGCCAATCTCGACGGTGTGCCGGGTCTGCGGGTGGATGTACCATTAGCCATGCTCGAGGGTGCCTTGAGAGGAAGTCCGCCGGGTTTCCACTTCCCAGCTCGTATGCCAGTTCAAAATTGTACTGCTGGAGGTGCAGCAACCATTTCGTTATCCTTGCCGGGGGGGTGTGACGACGTGCCCATGAAGATGGGTGGTAGGGGTTTGTGATCTGTGGCCGCCGTAAATCTCCGTCCATATAGGTATAGGTGAAAGTGACGACACCCCCATAGTACGGCAATGGCCTCCTTCTCGATATGGGAGTACCGTTGTTCTGTCATGGTGAGAGCTCTTGATGCATATGCGATGGGCCTCTTCTCCCCCTCTTTGGTGACCTGCATGAGGATGGCCCCTAACCCTACGGGGCTCGCATCCACGATCATTTCCGTCGGGAGCTCGATCTTATAGTACGCCATTTTTGTGTCAACAGACAGGGACTCCTTAATGTTTTCAAAAGCTTCCTGGCACTCCTGCCCCCATTCCCATTTGGCGTTTAGCTTGGTCAGCTCACGTTGGGGCTCCGAGAGAGTGGCCAGATTCCGGATGAACCTGCCGCAGTAGGTGGCCATGCCCAGGAAAGTGTGCACTTCCGTGGGTGTCATCAGCGGGCTTGCGGCTTGAATGTCTGCAACCTTCTGGGGGTCAGGGGAAATGCCTGTGCTGCTAAATTTGTACCCAAAAAATGTGATTTCCAATTTGAGAAACTCACACTTTTCCTTATGTATGGTTAATCCAGCGCCTTCTCACCTTCCCAGTAGCATTTGGAGCCTCTTGAGATGTTCTTCCTTGTCATGAGCGTGAATCAGGATATTGTCGCTCATGTTGAGAACCCCAGGTATGTCTCGGATGACCTCTTGAATTGTCTGTTGGAAGACTTCGGCCGCCGATGATATCCCAAAGCTCAGGCGTTTGTACCTCCGCAACCCCAGATGTGTTGAGAAGGTTATGTAGCGAGAGTCTCTGTGAAGCTTTAACTGGTGGTATCCTGCTTTCAGATCAACTTTGGAGAACACTCGCGACCCTGTGAGGTCAGCCACGATTTCGTCGAGCGTGGGTGTGATGTGGCACTCCCGCTTGATGGCAGTGTTCGGAAGACGCATGTCTATGCAAATCCGGACTTTGCCTGGCTGTTTAGGCTTTCTTGTTACTACCATTGGGGAGACCCATGGTGTGGGCCTAGTCATCTCCTCTATTATTCCGGCTTCTTCCAGCGCTTTGAGTTCTTTCTCCACTTGTTCTCGCATGTGGAACGGTGTCCTCCTGTGTCTCACTGCCTTCGGCTGTACCGACTCGTCAATGTGGAGTCTGATAGTCTTGACTTTCAGACACCCTATCCCTTTTTGCAGGTTGGGATAGTGCTTCAAAATGTTCTCGACTTCTTGCACTTCATCCACTTGGCCGATGAACTTGACTAACCCCAGATCTTCAGCCACGTCCCCACTCAAGAGGCATTCAATCCCCACCTTCACGACGTAGATTTTTGACCGCAGTCTGTTTTCGCCGTGGACAAGAGTTTTGCGGAACCTGCCGATGACCGCTAGGGGCTTCCTGCTGCCGTACGCAAACAGCAGTGTGTCCGTGTCCTTCAGATCTGGTTGGGGTTGTAACATTTGGAACATGTTTGTGGGCATGATATTTACGGAGGCTCCCGTGTCGATGGT
Source organism: Ambystoma mexicanum (assembly GCF_040938575.1). Classification (NCBI taxonomy): domain Eukaryota; kingdom Metazoa; phylum Chordata; class Amphibia; order Caudata; family Ambystomatidae; genus Ambystoma; species Ambystoma mexicanum. The sequence continues at coordinate 207,528,910 of NC_090932.1, forward strand.
CATCCATACTTGCTGATTTTGAAGGGTGACCAAACATTTGTGCCTTCGGAGATACTTTCTCTGTGTTATCTGCCCTTGATCCAACACAGACACTAGGTAGACCTTCCTCCCTTTTCTCCATTGTTCCTTGCCAGCTTCATGTTCTATGCCTGAGACATCATCCCCTTCTTCCTCAGTCGAAGAATTGGCCGTTTTGACTCGCCTTGCGCTGGCCTGCTTCTTCTTCTTGGTCCCACTCTTTTCTTGAGTGTTCTGCGGGGGCTGTGCCGGGGTGCCCACTGACCGGCATACCTTCACATAGTGGTCCTTTCTACCACATGCCCCGCATGTTGACCCTTGCGCGGGGCAGTTACGCCGTCCATGTTGCGGTCCACCACACCATCCACACTCTGTGGGACCCGGGACGCGTGGCTGCCACCTGTTTTCTGCGTAGCTGCCACCAGCCTCGTCCCTCGTGAATTGTCTGTTAGTGACATGGGACACCATGGCTGTAGTGAGGGCGGGCTGTAGTTTTTGTGGCGTTGCCCCCATGTTGGCAGCCCTGGTATGTGCCAGTTCTCTTTGTCGACCCAACTCGAGAATCGTGTAAGGGAGATGCCTTTCTCACCAAGTACCATCCGTCTCAGTTTTTCGGAATGGATGCCATTGATGAGTTGCCTCCAGATTTCTTTTTCGACGTTGGTAAATTCACAAGACATAGCTAACTTCCTCAGCCGTGTGTGGTAGGCGTCCAACGTTTCTTCTTCTGCCTGAATGGTGGTGCAGAATATGAAGGTCTCATAGTCCGTGTTTAATTGTGGAAGGAAGTGCGCCGTCAGGGCATCTTTTGCTTGTTGGTATGCGTCCTGGCCATCATCAATGGTTAAATAGTTAAATATGCATAGTACCTCATCCCCCACGTTTATCAGCAGGTGCAACCTCATTTTCCTGGCAGTCGTTATGTCCTTGCATTCCATCGCCATTTCGAATTTCTGGATCCATAGTTGCCACCTGGGGCCAACTGATGATGGGTCAGTGAATGGGTCAAAGGGCTGGATCATACCCGGGGAGCTCCCTTGCGGGTGAGCCTGTGGTGGTGACATCGATAGGTTTGCTGCCAATCTCGACGGTGTGCCGGGTCTGAGGGTGGATGTACCAGTAGCCATGCTCGAGGGTGCCTTGAGAGGAAGTCCGCCGGGTTTCCACTTCCCAGCTGGTATGCCAGTTCAAAATTGTACTGCTGGAGGTGCAGCAACCAGTTCGTTATACTTGCCAGGGGGTGTGACGACGTGCCCATGAAGATGGGTAGTAGGGGTTTGTGATCTGTGACCGCCGGAAATCTCCGTCCATAGAGGTATAGGTGAAAGTGACGACACCCCCATAGTACGGCAATGGCCTCCTTCTCGATATGGGAGTACTGTTGTTCTGTCATGGTGCGAACTCTTGATGCATATGCGATGGGCCTCTTCTCCCCCTCTTTGGTGACCTGCATGAGGATGGCCCCTAACCCTACGGGGCTCACATCCACGATCAATTCCGTCGGGAGCTCAATGTTATAGTACGCCATTTTTGTGTCAACAGACAGGGACTCCTTAATGTTTTCAAAAGCTTCCTGGCACTCCTGCCCCCATTCCCATTTGGCGTTTAGCTTGGTCAGCTCACGTTGGGGCTCCGAGAGAGTGGCCAGATTCCGGATGAACCTGCCGCAGTAGGTGGCCATGCCCAGGAAACTGTGCACTTCCGTGGGTGTCATCGGCGGGCTTGCGGCTTGAATGTCTGCAACCTTCTGGGGGTCAGGTGAAATGCCCGTGCTGCTGAATTTGTACCCAAAAAACCTGATTTCCGATTTGAGAAACTCGCACTTTTCCTTATGTATGGTTAATCCAGCGCCTTCTAACCTTCCCAGTAGCGTTTGGAGCCTCTTGAGATGTTCTTCCTTGTCATGAGCGTGAATCAGGATTTCGTCGCTCACGTTGAGAACGTCAGGTATGTCTCGGATGACCTCTTGAATTGTCTGTTGGACGACTTTGGCCGCTGATGATATCCCGAAGCTCAGGCGTTTGTACCTCCGCAACCCCAGATGTGTTGAGAAGGTTGTTATGTAGCGAAAGTCTCTGTGAAGCTTTAACTGGTGGTATCCTGCTTTCAGATCAACTTTGGAGAACACTCGCGACCCTGTGAGGTCAGCCACGATTTCGTCGAGCGTGGGTGTGATGTGGCACTCCCGCTTGATGGCGGTGTTTGGAAGACGCATGTCTATGCAAATCCGGACTTTGCCTGGCTGTTTAGGCTTTCTTGTTACTACCATCGGGGAGACCCATGGTGTGGGCCCAGTCACCTCCTCTATTATTCCGGCTTATTCCAGCACTTTGAGTTCTTCCTCCACTTGTTCTCGCATGTGGAACGGTGTCCTCCTGTGTCTCACTGCCTTCGGCTGTACCGACTCGTCAATGTGGAGTCTGATAGTCTTGACTTTCAGACACCATATCCCCTTTTGCAGGTTGGGATAGTGCTTCAAAATGTTCTCGACTTCTTGCACTTCATCCACTTGGCCGATGAACTTGACTAACCCCAGATCTTCAGCCACGTCCCCACTCAAGAGGCATTCAATCCCCACCTTCACGACGTAGATTTTTGACCGCAGTCTGTTTTCGCCGTGGACGAGAGTTTTGCGGAACCTGACGATGACCGGTAGTGGCTTCCTGCTGCCGTAAGCAAACAGCAGTGTGTCCGTGTCCTTCAGATCTAGTTGGGGTTGTAACGTTTGGAACATGTTTGTGGGCATGACGTTTACGGAGGCTCCCGTGTCGATAGTCATCCATACTTGCTGATTTTGAAGGGTGACCAAACATTTGCGCCTTCGGAGATACTTTCTCTGTGTTATCTGCCCTTGATCCAACGCAGACACTAGGTAGACCTTCCTCCCTTTTCTCCATTATTCCTTGCCAGCTTCATGTTCTATGCCTGAGACATCATCCCCTTCTTCCTCGGTCGAAGAAATGGCCGTTTTGACTCGCCTTGCGCTGGCCTGCTTCTTCTTCTTGGTCCCGCTCTTTTCTTGAGTGTTCTGCGGGGGCTGTGCAGAGGTGCCCACTGACCGGCATACCTTTGCATAGTGGTCCTTTCTACCACATGCCCCGCATGTTGATCCTTGCGCGGGGCAGTTACGCCGTCCATGTTGCAGTCCACCACACCATCCACACTCTGTGGGACCCGGGATGCGTGGCTGCCACCTGTTTTGTGCGTAGCGGCCACCAGCCTCGTCCCTCGTGAATTGTCTGTTGGTGACATGGGACACCATGGCTGTAGTGAGGGTGGGCTATAGTTTTTGTAGTGTTGCCCCCATGTTGGCAGCCCTGGTATGTGCCAGTTCTCTTTGTCGACCCAACTCGAGAATCGTGTAAGGGAGATGCCTTTCTCACCAGGTACCATCCGTCTCAGTTTTTCGGAATGGATGCCATTGATGAGTTGCCTCCGGATTTCTTTTTCGACGTTGGTAAATTCACAAGACATAGCTAACTTCCTCAGCCGTGTGTGGTAGGCGTCCAACGTTTCTTCTTCTGCCTGAATGGTGGTGCAGAATATGAAGGTCTCATAGTCCGGGTTTAATTGTGGAAGGAAGTGCGCCGTCAGGGCATCTTTTGCTTGTTGGTATGCGTCCTGGCCATCATCAATGGTTAAAGAGTTAAATATGCATAGTACCTCATCCCCCACGTTTAGCAGCAGGTGCGACTTCATTTTCCTGGCAGTCGTTATGTCCTTGCATTCCATCGCCATTTCGAATTTCTGGATCCATAGCTGCCACCTGGGGCCAACTGATAATGGGTCAGTGAATGGGTCAAAGGGCTGGATCATACCCGGGGAGCTCCCTTGCGGGTGAGCCTGTGGTGGTGACATCGATAGGTTTGCTGCCAATCTCGACGGTGTGCCGGGACTGGGGGTGGATGTACCAGTAGCCATGCTCGAGGGTGCCTTGAGAGGAAGTCCGCCGGGTTTCCACTTCCCAGCTGGTATGCCAGTTCAAAATTGTACTGCTGGAGGTGCAGCAACCATTTCGTTATGCTTGCCGGGGGGGTGTGACGACGTGCCCATGAAGATGGGTAGTAGGGGTTTGTGATCTGTGACCGCCGTAAATCTCCGTCCATGGAGGTATAGGTGAAAGTGACGACACCCCCATAGTACGGCAATGGCCTCCTTCTCGATATGGGAGTACCGTTGTTCTGTCATGGTGAGAGCTCTTGATGCATATGCGATGGGCCTCTTCTCCCCCTCTTTGGTGACCTGCATGAGTATGGCCCCTAACCCTACGGGCCTCACATCCACGATCAATTCCGTCAGGAGCTCAATGTTATAGTACGCCATTTTTGTGTCAACAGACAGGGACTCCTTAATGTTTTCAAAAGCTTCCTGGCACTCCTGCCCCCATTCCCATTTGGCGTTTAGCTTGGTCAGCTCACGTTGGGGCTCCGAGAGAGTGGCCAGATTCCGGATGAACCTGCCGCAGTAGGTGGCCATGCCCAGGAAACTGTGCATTTCCGTGGGTGTCATCGGCGGGCTTGCGGCTTGAATGTCTGCAACTTCTGGGGGTCAGGGGAAATGCCCGTGCTGCTGAATTTGTACCCAAAAAACCTGATTTCCGATTTGAGAAACTCACACTTTTCCTTATGTATGGTTAATCCAGCGCCTTCTAACCTTCCCAGTAGCGTTTGGAGCCTCTTGAGATGTTCTTCCTTGTCATGAGCGTGAATCAGGATATCGTCGCTCACGTTGAGAACACCAGGTATGTCTCGGATGACCTATTGAATTGTCTGTTGGAAGACTTCGGCTGCCGATGATATCCCGAAGCTCAGGCGTTTGTACCTCCGCAACCCCAGATGTGTTGAGAAGGTTATTATGTAGCGAGAGTCTCTGTGAAGCTTTAACTGGTGGTATCCTGCTTTCAGATCAACTTTGGAGAACACTCACGACCCTGTGAGGTCAGCCACGATTTCGTCGAGCGTGGGTGTGATGTGGCACTCCCGCTTGATGGCAGTGTTCGGAAGACACATGTCTATGCAAATCCGGACTTTGCCTGGCTGTTTAGGCTTTCTTGTTACTACCATTGGGGAGACCCATGGTGTGGGCCCAGTCGGTGTCCAGTCATTTGGTCGACTACAAACTGGTCGACTGCAATTTGGTCGACGTCATTTGGTCGAAAACCAAATGGTCGAAATTTTTTTTTTTTATTTATATATGTGTTTTGTGGGTTTTCGTGTTAAAAAAAAAAAAAGAAAGAAAAAAAAGGGGGTTGGGGGGGGACCCCCCCAAAAAAAAAGAAAAAAGGGGTAAAAAAAAAAAAAAAAAAAATTCGACCATTTGGTTTTCGACCAAATTGATTCGACCAGTTGTCCAGTCGACCAATTGATTTCGACCAAATGACTGGCAACCGGCCCAGTCACCTCCTCTATTATTCCGGCTTCTTCCAGCGCTTTGAGTTCTTTCTCCACTTGTTCTCTCATGTGGAACGGTGTCCTCCTGTGTCTCACTGCCTTCGGCTGTACCGACTCGTCAATGTGGAGTCTGATAGTCTTAACTTTCAGACACCCTATCCCCTTTTGCAGGTTGGGATAGTGCTTCAAAATGTTCTCGACTTCTTGCACTTCATCCACTTGGCCGATGAATTTGACTATCCCCAGATCTTCAGTCACGTCCCCACTCAAGAGGCATTCAATCCCCACCTTCACGACGTAGATTTTTGACCACAGTCTGTTTTCGCCGTGGACGAGAGTTTTGTGGAACCTGACGATAACCGGTAGGGGCTTCCTGCTGCCGTACGCAAACAGCAGTGTCTCCGTGTCCTTCAGATCTGGTCGGGGTTGTAACGTTTGGAACATGTTTGTGGGCATGACATTTACGGAGGCTCCCGTGTCGATGGTCATCCATACTTGCTGATTTTGAAGGGTGACCAAACATTTGCGCCTTCGGAGATACTTTCTCTGTGTTATCTGCCCTTGATCCAACGCAGACACTAGGTAGACCTTCTTCCCTTTTCTCCATCGTACCTTGCCAGCTTCATGTTCTATGCCTGAGACATCATCCCCTTCTTCCTCGGTCGAAGAATTGGCCGTTTTGACTCGCCTTGCGCTGGCCTGCTTCTTCTTCTTGGTCCCACTCTTTTCTTGAGTGTTCTGCGGGGGCTGTGCCGGGGTGCCCACTGACCGGCATACCTTCGCATAGTGGTCCTTTCTACCACATGCCCCGCATGTTGATCCTTGGGCGGGGCAGTTACGCCGTCCATGTTGCGGTCCACCACACCATCCACATTCTGTGGGACCCGGGACGCGTGGCTGCCAACTGTTTTGTGCGTAGCTGCCACCAGCCTCGTCCCTCATGAATTGTCTGTTGGTGACATGGGACACCATGGCTGTAGTGAGGGCGGGCTGTAGTTTTTGTAGCGTTGCCCCCATGTTGGCAGCCCTGGTATGTGCCAGTTCTCTTTGTCGACCCAACTCGAGAATCGTGTAAGGGAGATGCCTTTCTCACCAAGTACCATCCGTCTCAGTTTTTCCGAATGGATGCCATTGATGAGTTGCCTCCGGATTTCTTTTTCGACGTTGGTAAATTCACAAGACATAGCTAACTTCCTCAGCCGTGTGTGGTAGGCATCCAACGTTTCTTCTTCTGCCTGAATGGTGGTGCAGAATATGAAGGTCTCATAGTCCGGGTTTAATTGTGGAAGGAAGTGCGCCGTCAGGGCATCTTTTGCTTGTTGGTATGCGTCCTGGCCATCATCAATGGTTAAAAAGTTAAATATGCATAGTACCTCATCCCCCACGTTTAGCAGCAGGTGCGACCTCATTTTCCTGGCAGTCGTTATGTCCTTGCATTCCATCACCATTTCGAATTTCTGGATCCATAGCTGCCACCTGGGGCCAACTGATGATGGGTCAGTGAATGGGTCAAAGGGCTGGATCATACCCGGGGAGCTCCCTTGCGGGTGAGCCTGTGGTGGTGACATCGATAGGTTTGCTGCCAATCTCGACGGTGTGCCGGGTCTGAGGGTGGATGTACCAGTAGCCATGCTCGAGAGTGCCTTGAGAGGAAGTCCGCCGGGTTTCCACTTCCCAGCTGGTATGCCAGTTCAAAATTGTACTGCTGGAGGTGCAGCAACCATTTTGTTATCCTTGCCGGGGGGTGTGACGACGTGCCCATGAAGATGGGTAGTAGGGGTTTGTGATCTGTGACCGCTGTAAATCTCCATCCATAGAGGTATAGGTGAAAGTGACGACACCCCCATAGTACGGCAATGGCCTCCTTCTCGATATGGGAGTACCGTTGTTCTGTCATGGTGAGAGCTCTTGATGCATATGCGATGGGCCTCTTCTCCCCCTCTTTGGTGACCTGCATGAGGATGGCCCCTAACCCTACGGGGCTCGCATCCACGATCAATTCCGTCGGGAGCTCGATTTTATAGTACGCCATTTTTGTGTCAACAGACAGGGACTCCTTAATGTTTTCAAAAGCTTCCTGGCACTCCTGCCCCCATTCCCATTTGGCATTTAGCTTGGTCAGCTCACGTTGGGGCTCCGAGAGAGTGGCCAGATTCCGGATGAACCTGCCGCAGTAGGTGGCCCCAGGAAAGTGTGCACTTCCGTGGGTGTCATCGGCGGCCTTGCGGCTTGAATGTTTGCAACCTTCTGGGGGTCAGGGGAAATGCCTGTGCTGCTGAATTTGTACCCAAAGAACGTGATTTCCGATTTGAGAAACTCGCACCTTTCCTTATGTATGGTTAATCCAGCGCCTTCTAACCTTCCTGTAGCGTTTGGAGCCTCTTCAGATGTTCTTCCTTGTCATGAGCATGAATCAGGATATCGTCGCTCACGTTGAGAACGCCAGGTATGTCTCGGATGAACTCTTGAATTGTCTGTTGGACGACTTCGGCCGCCAATGATATCCCGAAGCTCAGGCGTTTGTACCTCCGCAACCCCAGATGTGTTGAGAAGGTTGTTATGTAACGTGGTATCCTGCTTTCAGATCAACTTTGGAGAACACTCGCGACCCTGTGAGGTCAGCCACGATTTCGTCGAGCGTGGGTGTGATGTGGCACTCCCGCTTGATGGCGGTGTTTGGAAGACGCATGTCTATGCAAATCCGGACTTTGCCTGGCTGTTTAGGCTTTCTTGTTACTGCCATCGGGGAGACCCATGGTGTGGGCCCAGTCACCTCCTCTATTATTCCGGCTTCTTCCAGCGCTTTGAGTTCTTTCTCCACTTGTTCTCACATGTGGAACGGTGTCCTCCTGTGTCTCACTGCCTTCGGCTGTACTGACTCGTCAATGTGGAGTCTGATAGTCTTGACTTTCAGACACCCTATCCCCTTTTGCAGGCTGGGACATTGCCTCAAAATGTTCTCGACTTCTTGCACTTCATCCACTTGGCCGATGAACTTGACTAACCCCAGATCTTCAGCCACGTCCCCACTCAAGAGGCATTCAATCCCCACCTTCACAACGTAGATTTTTGACCGCAGTCTGTTTTCGCCGTGGACGAGAGTTTTGCGGAACCTGCCGATGACCGGTAGGGGCTTCCTGCTGCCGTACGCAAACAGCAGTGTGTCCGTGTCCTTCAGATCTGGTTGGGGTTGTAACGTTTGGAACATGTTTGTGGGCATGACATTTACGGAGGCTCCCGTGTCGATGGTCATCCATACTTGCTGATTTTGAAGGGTGACCAAACATTTGCGCCTTCGGAGATACTTTCTCTGTGTTATCTGCCCTTGATCCAACGCAGACACTAGGTAGACCTTCCTCCCTTTTCTCCATTGTTCCTTGCCAGCTTCTTGTTCTATGCCTGAGACATCATCCCCTTCTTCCTCGCTCGAAGAAATGGCCGTTTTGACTCGCCTTGCGCTGGCCTGCTTCTTCTTCTTGGTCCCGCTCTTTTCTTGAGTGTTCTGCGGGGGCTGTGCAGGGGTGCCCACTGACCGGCATACCTTCGCATAGTGGTCCTTTCTACCACATGCCCCGCATGTTGATCCTTGCGCGGGGCAGTTACGCCGTCCATGTTGCGGTCCACCACACCATCCACACTCTGTGGGACCCGGGACGCGTGGCTGCCACCTGTTTTGTGCGTAGCTGCCACCAGCCTCGTCCCTCGTGAATTGTCTGTTGGTGACATGGGACACCATGGCTGTAGTGAGGGCGGGCTGTAGTTTTTGTAGCGTTGCCCCCATGTTGGCAGCCCTGGTATGTGCCAGTTCTCTTTGTCGACCCAACTCGAGAATCGTGTAAGGGAGATGCCTTTCTCACCAGGTACCATCCGTCTCAGTTTTTCCGAATGGATGCCATTGATGAGTTGCCTCCGGATTTCTTTTTCGACGTTGGTAAATTCAAAAGACATAGCTAACTTCCTCAGCCGTGTGTGGTAGGCGTCCAACGTTTCTTCTTCTGCCTGAATGGTGGTACAGAATATGAAGGTCTCATAGTCCGGGTTTAATTGTGGAAGGAAGTGCGCCGTCAGGGCATCTTTTGCTTGTTGGTATGCCTCCTGGCCATCATCAATGGTTAAAGAGTTAAATATGCATAGTACCTCATCCCCCACGTTTAGCAGCAGGTGCGACCTCATTTTCCTGGCAGTCGTTATGTCCTTGCATTCCATCGCCATTTCGAATTTCTGGATCCATAGCTGCCACCTGGGGCCAACTGATGATGGGTCAGTGAATGGGTCAAAGGGCTGGATCATACCCGGGGAGCTCCCTTGCAGGTGAGCCTGTGGTGGTGACATCGATAGGTTTGCTGCCAATCTCGACGGTGTGCCGGGTCTGGGGGTGGATGTACCGGTAGCCATGCTGGGGTTCACTTGCCTCACCCTGGTGCAGGTCCCTGGGTGATCCCTTGACTGTCCAGATGGGCAGCAGTTGCTAGGTCCGGCACTCACCACGTGCACACGTGCTGAATTAGTAGCTGTGGATCAGCATTGGGCCTTCCCCGACGTTTTCCTGGTGTTTCTGGCTCATGGGAGGCAGATGGATAGTCCTGGCGCCTCCACGTTTTGGTGGTCCGCTCTTTGTAGAATGGGTCAGGTTGATGTAGGTGGGGGTTGTTTCCCCCTGGTGTCGTTTTTCTTTTTTTTTTGGGAGGGTGGGTGTTCACGTGTGTATCCCCCCCCCCACCGGGTGTCCAAAAATTAAGATTCGATGGCTGTGGGCCATCCTCAGCCTGTCGAGCGCCGAGCGCGTGTGTCTCGAGTAGTTCACCTCGTCGCCCTTGTTAGATCCAGCCTCCGCGGCCCGGTGCACGGGGAGACCGGATTAGTGAAAGCACAAGGCCGTGCGGCATCTGTGTCGCAGCTCCAGCGGGAGTGGAGAAACCACACAGCACACAGTACTCGAGTTGGCCCAGAACTGCCTCCCGTACTCGGGGGCGGGGCTTTTATTAGAGCGCCCTGCGTCACCGCGTAGCGGGACGCAGGGCGGATGTAACAGCCGCTGTGCACTTTCCTGTTCCTGTGCAATGACGCTACTTCCGGTTCAGCTTATTTACGGTGACCGCTAATAGCGCTCACCGCTAATGCCGTGTTGCAGGAGGTTGGAAGTGCTATCAGCGCTTTCATCTGTGGTGCAAAGGGTCTTTTCGGGGTCTTTGCCGACATGGCGGTAGGGTCATTACCGGCATGGCACTAAGCTTGTGCCCGCGTACTCGTGATAGCACGCAATTAGCGGCCTCTTGCCTACACGGACACGTTGTTAGCGCCATGCCGTTAAAGGCGGTATCTTACCACCTACCGTGTAATGAGGCCCATAATGTTTAAATAAAATACATAGAAAACAATATTGGATACTGTTTACATGACATTCTGCGATTGCAAATTTACTTCCAAAGTTATACCTACGTGTTGATAAAAAAAAAACTATACTCGCCAATAACATCAAGGGTTACTCAGACCATCCATAAAGGGCCTGCTAATAATGTAATGTTCATCTACCGAATTTTGAGGGGTTGCTGCTTAAATATCCCATTATGCTTAATACAATTTCTGGTTATTTTCCATATTGCCATTCATATCTCCAGAATGCCATCATTTCTTTTTTACCACTGGTATAAAAATATGTATGCTGCATCATCCCCCTAAGAAAATGTCCATGCTACTTTCAAATAGCCCATTGAGAAATCTCGTTGCCATGTTTGCTTTGGCCATCCCCAAACATCTTTTCCAAACTTCAAATAGCCTCCAAATAATATCATGCCAGTTTTAATGGTTCGTCCCAGTTTCGTCTTGCCCCAGTAAAGCATAACATTATTGTACATCATGGTCCAGACCTAAAAAAAACGCCTCCGCCAATTTCACACTCTACCCAGAACATGTTCATGATAGTTGCACATTGCTACCCTGTCTTTAAAAAATATAATGCCCGTTCTAACAGTGCCATTCTTTCCAGTGACAGTTTGTCAATACCCCCGAAAACTACAATAGCAATTCTAAAATGTTCCAATGAAACTACCACAGCTGTTTTTGTTTTGATTTTCCACCCCAAAATGTTCATATCCCAGTCTCACATTGACTGCAAATAATTGCCTGGTCAGTTTCAACAGCCCCACGTCATGTTAGCATTGCACAAGTTTAGCATATTGTCATGCCATAAATGTGTCCCCAAGAAAACTACAATGCCAGTTTCACTTTAGCCCACCAGCAAAGCACCATGCCAGCTTCTCATTGGCTTGCTAGTTTCACAATGTTACAGGTAAACAAATCACAGTGCCATGTTACTTACGATAACCATGTCAATATCAGCTTCATATCAACCTTTGTCAACTAGTATGCAGGTTTGTCATTGACCCAAAGTAAGTCGATCATTGTCAACATAATTTCTTTTTACTAATGCCTTTAAGATATGTCATGCTAAATTTAACAGTGCCTTGGCAGTTTCACAATGCCTGAGTTAAACTGATCATTGTGCTTGTTGACCGTCTCCACAATGTTACCAGAACAGGTTCTCTGAATTTTAGCATACCAGTTTTACATTACTCTTAGATAATGACCATACCAGGTTTTCATACACGTGTTCAATCTATCAACAACGTATGTTACCTTCAATAGAGCCATGCCCCTTTTGCTTTTTCTCAGTTAAGCCGACTGTTATGCTTCACCATTACCGCATGACTGTCAGCTTCACATTATGGCCAGAAAATCACCATGTCTGATTTACATTGTCCCCTGAAATTCACCTTATCAGTTTCTGGATGCCCACAGAAAATGAACCATGTCAGGTTGTCATGCAATGGTCTTGTAACAGATGTTGTCATACTAGGGTGTCAGATCACACAGAAGTTCGAAAGTGTGACAGGCATTATTGAATGTATGCATGTAGGGAATACTTTTGACTGTAAAGCCAGTGGGAACAGTTGGGCGATCATGTCAACGATGCCCAGTTTGATGTTTGGTCTCATCAGAAAGATGCATAGTTGTTTTGTGATATGTGCAAAGATATGATATGATGTTATTTATAATGTGTCTCATCACAAGTGTTTCTAGGCGTGACAAGACAAGGAGGGGGAAACAGGAGGACAAAACAACAATCTTACTAAGCCTTGTGTCATTCAGATTGTGCAAGAGCTGGGAAGAGTGAGGGGAGAAATGCCAGTGGTGGGGCGGGCAGAAGTGCAGGTAACTCAATAAGTGCTGCCGGAGGGTGGCTCATAAGTGCAGAGAGAAGGGACTGTAGAGTTACAGATAAAGACCCTTAAGTGCTGGGGGAGCCTGGAGGCAGAGCGAGGGCAACTGGACATGCAGGAGTCTGAGTACAAGTTCAGTGGGTGGCCAGGTGACCACCAGAGGTGGTTCTGCTTAAGTTTGAGAGAGTCAGGGAGGCTGTTCCAGAGGGAGGCCCCAGATGAGGAAAGGGATATGCCCCCCACTCTCTGCTTGGAGAAACGTCTGACCCTGAGAAATTTGGGGGTATAGGAGCAGAGATCTCGAGATGGAAGAAGTTTAAGAAAAGAAAGTTGGAGGTAGTGTGGTCCCAGGCCCCAGAAAGCCTTGTGGATGATGCAAAGGTACAGAGTCCTTAGCTTTGTGACTGCAGCTTTGATCCAGATATTGTGGTGCATGCCAGTAAATACTCCCAAATCTACCCTGTTCCTATTTGCTATATACTAAGTTGTTTCCAGGTTGAATACAGTTTTTGTACAACTCCGTTATCCTATCATTTGCATTGCATTTGAAAGTAAAGGCATGGATGTTTGTCATAGTTCCACTGTCTTCCCTGCAACACATTTAGTCTGCCTAGGATTCTAGAAAGATTTCCTGTGCACTCTGCCTCTATCCATCAGGAATATGATTTCACCAATGAGATTGAGTCTCTGAAGATTGTAGCCTGTTGAAGGGTGTTATAATGAAAGGATTACTATCTACTACCTTTAATCCGCGGCATTCTTGTGTTTATTTGAGTGTGTTAGCTTTAGTATGTGGGATTTGCATCGTATCACCTGTGGGATGCAAGGTGGAAACTGGATGTTTATTTGGAAATATGACATTGTGAATTTTGGGTATTCTTTGCATCATAAAAGGGTCCAGCAATGTTTAATAGAACCGCAGGGCATTGCCCAATGGCAGTTTTTTTTATAGCCTCTATGAAATATTATCTCAGTTCCAAAAGTGCCACACAAGCTTTAAGTTTATTTCTTCCAGGTGACCACATTGTCATGTTCTATCAAATTGCCAAATGACTACCAAATCACCAGCAATGTACTGCACTTATTTCAACCCCAATACAAAACATATTATATTCCTACAGTTATATAAACATTTCCATTTTACCTCATGAATTGTACTATGACCATTTTGCATCACTTCCGAAAGGTTTGCATGACAGATTCACCAGTGCCTAGTCCATTCTTACATATTCACTAAGGCACGTTGCCATGTCACGTAATTCCCCTCTAAAGCTCCTAATGATTTCTACATATTGCCCTCAGAGGCCTCTTTAACCTCAGGTTCAGCTGCCAAAATGTTTAGAAGCCAGATTAAACAGTGTCATGCAGATTCAATTTTGGAAGAGTTAAATACCGAGTCATGCTAATTCAATAACCCGAGCAAATTACAATTCCAGATTGACCACGATTAAAATATTTTATCTCATCATTTTCTTATTGTTATGTTGTTTCTCATGTTGCCCCAGTTAAACAAATTGTCATGCCATGTTATTGTTTTCCTGAGACTGCCATGCCAGTGTCACACTACCCAGAAAATCATTATCAGGCCATTTTCATGCATCATCAAGAAAGGTTACTAGCATAAAAGAGACTCAAGTACTGCATTTAGGAAATTGGGAAGTACATCATAACCAAATAAAGGGCCTCATTATGAGTTTGGCAGTGTGGTCAAAACTGTGGTAATGCAAAGGTAACATAGTTGCCATTGCATTACTGGCACATTTTTTTATTTTTTATTTTTTTTTAATTTTTTTATTTTATTTTGTAATTTTATAGTTTGGTTTACAAACTTTTTAAAACAAAAAAAAAACTCTTCTCACAGATTTTACCACAAGATACAAAACGCAATCACTTGTCACAGACTTTAGCATTGTCTTTTGTTTTCAGCATCCCCTTTGACATCGTCTTTCAAGATTTCATCCAAATAGTCAATTATTCGACAGGTCAGCGGTACGTTTTTCCCTCCAAGGATATAAAACCACCAATCTTCCATATTTGAGTTCCTCGGGGCGTATTTCCCTAGGTGTAGTGTTCGTTGGCTCTTAAGGTCCGCACATTCAATTATTAAATGTTTGGTAGTTTCTACTTCGCCCTTACATACTCTGCATAGGTTGTCACCTGTATCCTTGGCGTGTGTTCTGAATAGTTGATCTTTTGTTCTGCAGGCATTTAGACGCAGTTTCATAAAACTGTCACGATGGTGTCTTGATGGAAATTGTTTTATGTACGCCGGTATTGAGTCTAGCCCATTTGCAGCTGGTCCCAGGTATAATGCAGATGCTAAGTTATTGTATCGTTCTGTGTTTAGAATCCATTGCCATTGTTTTATTTATTTTTTTGCAGTTTCAGGGCGATTTATCAACATCTCCAAGGTGATATCTGCGCTGACTAGTATTTTTTTAACGCTTTCTTTCCAATCATTTATCAGAGAAATTGTGTGCTCGCTGTGGCTGTTTTTGAAGATTTCGTAAGCCGGTTCTGGAGGGCTTAAGTTCATTTTCCTTAGGAGTGAAATTGATTTCCATAGGACTGTTCCTTGCAGGGAGTCTAATACCAGCTCATTTCGAATTTTGATCACCGAGATGTAATTTGGTAGCCTCAAAACCGTTCTCCAAAATTTGCCTTCTAGGTATGGCCATATTCTGTGATGTAGATTCCAAGCGGATTCTGCGCCATACGTTAGTGCCGGTGTTACCTTTAGTTGGTAAAATTCCCGTACGGGTAGCATAGGAAATTTCCCGTATAGTCTATGCAGTTTTGTAGCTTGTAGTGAAAATGTCAGGGTCCGCTGTATTAGATCTTTTGACCATGCCCATTCTCTTATTGATGTGTTAAATAAAATGCCCAAATATCGTATTTCTTTTGTTTTTTCTATAGTTTC
Organism: Ambystoma mexicanum; assembly: GCF_040938575.1. Taxonomy (NCBI): domain Eukaryota; kingdom Metazoa; phylum Chordata; class Amphibia; order Caudata; family Ambystomatidae; genus Ambystoma; species Ambystoma mexicanum. The sequence continues at coordinate 207,544,458 of NC_090932.1, forward strand.
CGCTGCAATTGACCATTTGTAGTTGTTATTCCTTTTTCCTGCCGTCAAACCAATTGACATAATCTTGGTCTTTGCTGTGTTAATGCACAGTTTATTTTTGCGCATGTAATTGTCAAGCGCTGTTAGCAGCCTTTGCAGGCCAATCTGCGTTTGGTCGGCTAGGATTATATCGTCAGCGTATGTGACACCACTTATTTGATGGCCATTTACTTTCAGGGGAAAGCAATTTACTTGGTTTAAAGCAGTTGGGATATCAGCGATAAAGAGCTTGAAGAGCAGCGCAGCTAGAGGGCACCCTTGTTTCACACCCGTGTTTGTCACAATGGGAGTTGTCAGGTCTCCTTGTTGGTTCAGTCGTACCCTGATTGAGGTGTTTGTATGCAGAGCAATTATAGGCTGTAAGATCTCTTCGGGGCAGCCCCAGCTCCTCAATTTCTTCCACAGTAGCTCACGGTTTATCGAGTCGAACGCTTGACGCATATCGACAAAAGCTAGGTGTATGTTTCTTTTTTGTTTTAGCGCTTCTAGTTTTAACAAGTTCAATATTACTAGGTTCACTTCGGTCCCCACTCCTTTGGTGAACCCAGTTTGTCGAAGGTCCAGGCGGTTTGATTTCGCGGCCCAGTTTGCTAACTTCTGCTGCAGAAAGGATGCCATTATTTTACCAATCGTGTCTAACAACGCGATTGGTCGGTAGTTGGAGGGGTCCTCGCGTAGACCTTTTTTGTAGATTGGCACTATTATTGCCGTGGTCCATGACTGAGGGACTTTTTTTTCCGTTGTGATGTGGCACATTACCACACCACTGAACTAATGATTTGGAGGTAGGGTGGAAGAAAAACCACCATCAGAATGTTGGAGGCAATTTCTCCACCTGACAGCCCAAAACCAGCCAAATCAGCAACATTATTGCCGCCAGAAATTCTGACAAAATTTCGATGGAGTCCTATGGACTCAAATAAATGGGGACAAACACTACCTACCACCATTTGTAATCTGGTGGTAATTCCACTGGGCCAATTAGGGGTAGGTGGTATTTCAGTGGCTTTATTGCCAGAATACCACCAAACCTGTTTGCTAGGCCAGGGTTCCTCCTGGAAGCTTTATCAAAATTAAATTACATCCATTAAATAATTTAAAATAATTTGAAATTTGAAATTAGCCATGAGAGGTGAATTTTGGAAATTACCTGGTCCAATCACCACCTAGTTTGCTTCAACATAGCTATACCAAAAGCCTAGAGACTCCTTTGCCATCACCCATCCCCATCATGGTGAGAAACACTTGCAAGCTCACGCTAGAAAACCTGTCCCCCATCCTATCCAAAGTGATCGGGACACAACCCTTCATGAACACCAACCCAGACAGCATCTCCCGTATCTACCACTCCTTCCTTTGGCCGTACACCCATTAGTCTAGGCCTTGCCCACACCCACTGCAACATAATGGAGCCATGCATGGCGACCTGTGCCCACGTACCACACTCCACACACGTACCACAGCCCCCGCCAGTGCTACCCAACTTCCACACCATAATACATCTATGCATGGAAACATGCAACAGTTAGCAGAATCTACAAACATAACACAGCCTCTGGCACCCATACCCACTTTCATGCACATAGTATGGCTCCCAACACTCTATTCAGTACACAAAAGCAATAGCTCATACTGCAGTACAGTAGTCAGCACTCCTCGCAATGGACACTAAACAATCTTATGCCATATGCAGTTTAACCCATATCCACTTCTATGCATGCATCGTTTGACTATGACACCCACTTCACACAATGCAGTATCCATGCACATAAAAGATGCACATCAATCCTACCCCCTTCTATACTGACAGTATTACAACACTGCACTCAGTGCACTCACTTCAGTATCTGCAGCCATGGCTCCATCTGTGCATGGAATGGGCTATGGACTTACCACATGCTATCTTACATTATGCATGTGTCATGTGCAATGCACCCCACTTGTGCAAATGAGCTCCCACCAGTCACCATGGAAAGAGGTCTCTGCACCAGCTATCATGTCATAACAAAGCCTGCCTGCATGCAGCACACATGGTAGTTGGCTGTGCAGAGACCCCTGAATTGGCACTGTACGCCCAGATACTGCAGCCACATAAACGTCTTCGTCCGCCTATTAACATATTTCAAATGAATCACTTCTCACTCCCCCACCCTATCCATCCCTTTCCATCCCTTCTTCCCACCGCCACATGGCGTAATATATGTTTTGCAATGCACTCCCCGTCTGCTACTCAGCTACCATCAGTCAGCACGGTAAGAGGTTGCGGCACGATCAATCGTGCCATCATGAAGGCTGCCTGCATTCACCAAACATGATAGTCACCTTTGCAGGGACCGGTGAATTGGTGCACTACGCACGGATAATGCAGGCACACCACCGTCTTTGTCCACCTAATAATCACACATTACAGATGAACCACTTCTCTCTCCCCCACCCTTTCCATCCCCTCTTTGCACCAACACATGCCGTATATTCTGTTTGTCAGTGCCTTTCGGCGCTGCTCTGTCCTCTGATACACCATGGCGGCATTTCACAAAAACTTTGATGCACAGCACACAACCCTCCAGCCAACGACCACTGCGTCCAAAGTTCCCCGACAGCACGGCATAATGCAAGCCAATGAGACTTCTGTCTGCGGAGAGAACAGGGAAATGGGTCTGCTGAGTGGAGCCAGATATCACACATTTTTTAAGACTTACATTTCAGTTCTTGGCACAAAATTACTGGTCGGATTTCCACCAAACACACAAAAGCATTCTTTCTTAATGAAGCCCAAGCTCCTGCCGCAAATTTGGTGCAAATTCGTCCATAGCCGTGCGCAATGTTTTTGCCCATTCAGTCGATGGAAAAGAAAAATGTTGGGAACCCCCTGTAACTTCCCCCCCTTCACGAAACCTCACCAAACTTGCCAAAAAATTTCAGAGCACGCCATATAATTTTTTTGCAAAGTTTGGTGAGGATTCCTCCAGGGGGAGCGAAGTTATAAGCCGCCAAAAAAGTGGTCTTCCTATAGGTTTAGCAGTGTATATTACATAGCCTGCAGTAGCAGCCATGTCCTTATGGTTAAGTTGCTAAACCCATAGGAAGAGCACTTTTTTGGGTGGCTTATAACTTAGCTCCCCCTGGACTAATCCTCAGGAAACATTGCAAAATATGTATATGGCCCACTCTGTATTTGTTTGCAAAGTTTGGTGATGTTTGGTGAAGGGGGGGCAAATTTATAGGGTGGTCCCAAAAGTTTTTTTTTTCCCGTAGACATAATGGAAAAAAACTTTGCTCACGCCTCCAACCCAAACCTCTGGACGGATTCTCACCAAATTTGCGGCAGGTGCGGCAGCTTGGTCCCAAAAGTGTGCTTTTGTTAATTTGGTGTAAATCCGTCGAGTAGTTTTTTTTAAACAACCAAAATGTAAGGCAAAAAAAGTGTAATATCTATGTCTGGTCCGCAGACTCACTTCCCTGTTCGGTCCGTGGACTGGCCTCTGATTGGGCCAGAAAATATTTGCAAACGCAGCTGCTGATTGGGTCGTGAGAAACCCTGAAATGCGTCGGATTCCGCAAAACGCCCGCCATGCTGGATTCTCTGACTTTTTTGGGGACCGCGTACAGTGTGGCAAAAACATAACAAAAGGAACATTGCACTTGTCAAACTCAACAAACAATCTCTAGAGAGGTGGGGGGGATGAAGATGGGATGGGATATGGCCATAAGAAGCCAAAAAATGGGTTGTTTCACCCCCTACAATCTGCAAACACTCCATATGTCCTGGTGTAGTCCTGTGGTGTCTGCGGACACTTCAGATGTCCTAGGTCATCTATACCTATTTCTGCATTACAGGGTTGAGGAAAAGCATTTCTTGGATGGATTATAACTTTAGCGCCACTCAATGAAACTGCATGCAATTTAGCAATTTAATTATAGACCTAATCCTGAATGGTTTTGCCATGTTTTGTGGGATTCTGTCAAGAGGGGGCAAAATGAGCAGGGTGATCCCAAAATATTGTAAATGCATATAAATGTGGTGTCATTTGACGAATCTGCACAACATTTAGCAAAACGATTTTGGATCTAGATATAAATGGTTTTCTAAAGTTTATTGGGATTTTCTCAAGAGGGGGCAAAATTAGAGGGGGGTCTCAACATTTTTAGGTGGCTTATAAATTTGTTGTTATTTGACGAATGTGGACAAAAATTGTAAAAAAGAATTTAGACCCAACCTTCAATGTTTGTGTAAAGACTGAATGGATTTTGTCAAGTGGGGCTACATTATATGACTATTGTATATAAAAACATTCTGACACTTTTGAAAAAATAAAACATGGGCGGATTTCGAGTAAACTCGTGAGGAGCATTGGCAAGGACATTAAAGCATGGTTTTGAAATGTGACTGTGTTTTATTTTTTTTAACACGTGTCATAATGTAGGTACAAAAAATAGTCATATACCTTTGGTGACTGAGGTATAGCTTGAGGCCGTGGGCAGTAGCCAGATTGTCTGGGTCATGGCATAAGGTTATGACACAGACAACATGGCTACTGGCCATGACCGCGAGGGACATAAAATGGTGTTAAAGTGGCCATGTCCACATGGGACCAGCTGTGTTGTAAAGTTATTAGAAAGTAGGATAGGTTTGAAAGGGAAAAACAAATGCTTGTGGTAATATGGGCATAGGGTTCTGCGTCCCACTGTAGGAAATAAAATCCTTCCTTCCTACTGTAGGAAGAGAAATCTATTTTTTAGCACCCCGCCTTCCCGCTTTGGGAACCAGGGTTGCTAATGGCCTTTATCCCCCATTGCAGGGGCTGCAATGGAAGATAATGGTCCGAAGTCCTTGTTATTTATTTATTTATAACACGCTAAAGCCCACAGCCATCAGGGCACACACAGACACACTTCGCTTGGGCCGATAACTTGGGCTGCCGGGCTGTTATCCCCTGTTTTGGATGAAACATGGTGTTAAAGTGGCCATGTCCACCTGGGACCGGCTATGTGGTAAAGTTATTCAAACGTAGGATAGGTTTGAAAGGGAAAACAAATGTGCTTGTGGTAATATGGTTAAAGGGTTCTGCAGGCTTCCATAGAAAGGGAAGAGGGGCTCTGTACAGAGCACCACCTTCTCTCTCCATGGTGGCAATCTTGGAAAAGGATTGTCCCGCTGTAGGAAGGAAAATCCTTCCTTCCTACAGCGGGATGCCGCAGACGTCCCGCTGTAGGAAGACTTTTTTTAGCATCCCGGGTTCCCACTTTGTGCATTTCACTTTGGTATCTTAAGCCTTTGGTGCACTCCCAAGAGTGGTAAAGAACTGCCGCACCCATGATTCGATCTTGGTGCTAGAAGTAGGCACTTCCTCTACCTCATCTTCTTTGTCCTCTTCATTGTCTTTGGAAGTACTGTGCTTTTTTTGTTGTAAAGGTCCTCCAGCTGGTGATGGTGGTGGCTCTTGGGGAGGAGGGATGGCAATAACTAATGCCATTTTTAAGATAAATAGTAGTTTTGATAAAATTCTTCCAAGTATGTTCTGTGTACTAGATTGTTAATGGATAATGAGTACGAAAAGGTGTAGGAGGTATGCAAGAGAAATTTTGAAGTTGAAAGTTCCTAGATCAGTAGAAAATGCATATCCAAACTGGCTTCAAAGCACGGATCCGATCACGAAGTGCAGACGCCTTCGCAAACACTTCACCATGCCGCACGTAAGCGTATGGTCATGTGGCACTGTCCAGAAGGTCTGCAATGAAGTCAGACGTTCTCGGATGTCTATGGATGTAAAATGATTTCAAAAAGTTGCAAAAAGTGTATAGACATGTTAAAAATGATGGTACAAGGTGGGAAATGGCAGAGTATTAAGGTGAAACTTTGTAAATTGGACAAAAATATTGCTTATTGGGTAAGTATGATATTAGTAAATTGTAGGAAAATAGCATGCACTGGTAAAAACCCATGAAATTCACTGAAAACACTTTGTTAAAGGGATGTTATCGTTAAGTTGCTCTACTAAAGACCTATGAAATTCAGTGAAAAAACTTTGTTAAAGGCACGTTATGGTTCGAAATAAAACCAAAAAAAACCTGAAATTCGCTAGTTAAGGTAAAATAAGCAAACATAACTCTCGGCACCATTGTGCACTGCTAAGACTAACACCCAGCACATCAAAAATGATATCACAAATGTCATTGATGATATCACATATCTGGCTCACTTATTTTGGTTCACTGAAAAATCTAGGCAGGTGGTTGTATTCACTGACAATCAGAATATTAAAATGTAAAAGGTGCTGTATATCAAAACGTTAACCTTGCTGTATGTGCTTAAAGTACTTTCGCTAGGGTTTGGTCTCAGCTCATGGTGCACATTCATGGGGCAATAGCAGATCTCAAACACACAATGCATTTGTATACAGGAAGATACACTTTAATGCTATTAACATTTTCTGATGATGCTGAATCGCTCTTCCTTACTTTAGTTTCCCTGTATGTTCTTCTGATTTATATGCATTGTGGGTCTTCATATGTATTGTTTGTACTAGCACAAGTGTGTAGTGAGTCTTGAATTGTTAGCTAGTTATTACATGTTTAACATTACACAACCACCTCTGACGTCTTGTTACCAACATAATAAAAACAACCCCTTTGTAGGTAGGGACTTTTCATCAACATTAATTTCACATGTGATGTCATCAGTGATGTCATCAATGTCATTTGTGATGTCATCTTTGATGTCCTGGGTGTTAGTCTTAGCAGTGCACGGTGGTGGTGAAAGTTATGGTTGCTTGGCTTACCATCACTGGTGAATTTTAGTTTTATTTTATTTTACTTGTAACCATAACATCCCTTTTTCAAGGTTTGTTTTTTTCACTGAATTGCATTCGCTTGTATTAGTACAACATAACCGTAACGTTCAGTTAACACACTTTTTTCACTGAATTTCATAGGTTTGTATTAGTGCAACATAACCATAACGTCTCTTTAACAAGGTTTTTTCACTGAATCTCGTAGATTTTTACCAGACTCCCCTTAACATGCTACAAATTGCTTATACTCACCACCAATGTACCAGCCGTAGAGTCTGCAGAAAACAGGTAACATCAACAAAACCCAGAAGCACAGAGGACAACAAAAAACTTTGTACCCTTCAACCAAAAAAGAACATCCAGATATACTTTTTTGTACAGTTCAACATTTCAAAATGTAAAACATATTTGTTCATTTAGCACATAATAGAATGGAATGTTCCAATCACAAACCATAAATGTACACCTCATATTATCAGTTTAGTACAACTCTTCATACAGACTGAGATGCACCAGAAGCTCATTGCAAAATAACCTCTTACCAAATACTAAGTACATTGTATTTGTTTCTCTATTATTATCATTCATTAGATAAACATTTCACATAAGCAAATATTACTATTTGTTTGTTTTTTATTTTAACAGAAAGACAATCCCAATCCCCAACTGTACACAATGAAATTATGATCTTGTCTTCAAAATTGGATAACCTTAGCAATGACTTTAAGGAACTTCTAAATTATGTTAAAAAAATGGTGTTATTAAACATGTTGATAATCACTGTCCTACTTGTACCTGTCACCTATGCCCCCAGCGATCACCCAATCAAATTCTCAAAATATAAATCAAAGAATGTTTGATGAAACATCTCTCCCTTATTCCCCCATGATGATTTTGTAGAAATTACAAATTCTTCCATGTATGTTTACCATTCTGATATCATCATTTTCATAAATACATTTGTTTTTTATACTATACATATTGTGTATATTATTCTGTCATACATTTTTTTTTATAAACCCAATTAATAGTCCGTGGACTATATGACTGTTCGGAGGTCACTTTACAAAATAGAGCATCCGAGGACATGTTTGGTGTTGCATGACACACTTTTAATTGGTCTGCAAAGAGCGCGCATGATTGCAGATATTCCTGCTTATGCACCTGGTGCCTCCCACTCGACGGGGTCTGCGGACACCCATTGGCATTGCGGATGTCTCCAGACATCATCATGTCCACCGACAGTGTCTGTGCACTGCAGACAGTTTTCAACTGTATTTGTAGTCAATCTCGGATGTTTTTAGTTGAAAGTGTGCCCTATCAGAGCTCCTAGACACATTCATAGTTGGTCTATCAACTATTTACAACTTTCCAAGGCCTATTTTCAACTTGATAGTCTGCAGACAGTTGCTCAGTCTCCGGACGGTTCCTCTAAAGGGACCCATCCATTACATTTAGTCATTCTCAAACTAGCTATCCAGGAGAGAGCACCAGGAGAGACACCTGCAAAAGAAAACCATACTATTTCTCATCCCAACAGCATCTGTTATGGCCATCCCTCCTTCCCACGGGCCAACACCACCACCACCACCATCACCAACTGGAGGGCCGGGACAGGGGAACAGGTGTGATGATGCAGAGGAGGATAAAGAGGACCAGAAAGATGAGGGAGAAGAATTTCTTACTTCCAGCTCCTTTTCTCCTTGCATTTCACTCTTACACATGAGAATGACAGTGACACTAGTGCACACAGCCATTTTGGAGATACACTTCCAACGCACTTTCTGATATAGCAATGGTGTGACTTTCTTCAGAGTTGCTCCATATCATTAAGTTTTTAGGTTTCAGTTTTTTTGTTTTTGTTTTGGCCAAAGACCACAATACCCCATTAGGCCAGGAATAAGAGATGACAGTCTCCTAAGGCAATTTGTTCCTATAAGGAATGGTATCTCATGTATTGGTGTGACCACTACTTCCTGTCTCATGCTGTGTCTCGCTTTCTTGATGTCCACCTCAGTGACACCCACCACCGGTATTTCTTCCCCATTGAAATTATGCACAGGGCCTTCACTCTGTCTCAATATCAGCATGTCCTGTAGGGATTTTCTCTCAGTTATGCTTTGCATTAATTTCTTGGACAACACGTTTGCCTGTGTACCTGTGTCAATCATTGCCAATTCATTGCACCTCTCTTCGATAGTAATAGGAGCATAATATCTGTCCTCACATTCTACTAGTATACATAGGAATTGTGAATTGTTACTAATTTCAGAGCTTACTTTCCTTAGGCATGACTAACTTCTTGCTAAGCAAAGAGGCATATGAAATGACACCTTACACACCCCTTTTTGCCACCTCACTTTGTATCTCTTTGTTTAGCTTGTTGGACTCAGAACCCATTTGTAGAGCAGCCACTGACTGCCACGCTGTCTCGGGACCAAAAGTGTTCATGTCAGTTTCTGATGTGTCATACTTACCTACATTTTGTACGGTACCTGTGATGTTCGCCTCCTGAAAAATCTGTGTCTCAAAATATTCTTCAAGCGACTAACCTGCACCTGTCTCTTGGGGGCATTTTAATTTCTTTGAAAGCATGAATAGTATTTAGATTATTACAGGCACGGGTAGAATTTGAGGAATAAGCTGTGTTCCTTTTTTCTGCCCCTCGCCCCACACCTAACTCCAGAAGGCATCTCTTGTAACCACACATTCTCATCTTTTTTGTGTGCTTTGGTGAGATAAAATAAGGGCAGAATTTACGGATAAGTGTAAAGCGAATCCATTAGAATTCTGTAAATTGTGGAATTCATCATCACTTCCCATTGTCTGGTGCAGATCAGGATGAAGCTGTGCAGTCTTTTAATGAGTGATGACACTAGATGCCCAGAGTGCGGTTGCTCTTTTAAAGAGTCGACAGCGGCCGTGGCCCAACAGAGTTCACAGGTCATTGACCATAACTTGGCTGTTAATTGCAGCTCAATCAATACAGGCTCAAGTGCATATGCACCCACTGCCCCATATGCCTGGTGCAGGCATGGTACTGGATCAGGGACAACATCAAATAATGCAAGCCTGGAAGCGAGGTCTTGAGTATACAGTGACCACAAGGAAGATTCAAAGAAAAATTGATGACCATTTTGGGAACAAAAGGAGTAAAAGTGTGAATGACCAAGAGTTATTGCCTGTTGACCAGATCCATACTCCACGGCAGGGGGAAGGAGGAAGAGAACATATGGAGGCAGGACGTTCTGTACACTCATCTGAAACATTAATGGAAAGGGAGGCCTTGGATACTCGGGCAGAAGGAATGGAGGCTAATAATTGCATCCAAGAAGATCCAACAGAAAAAGAGAGATTTAACGGAAACCCCTTTTCCGATAACTCCATCAGGACAGGTGGCGCCAAAACATGTGAAGCTGCATTACCAGTGCTTAACTTTGTCCTGAACTCCTTGGTGTCTGTCTTTGAACTGTTAAAAGCAGAAGTTCAGTCACAGGCAGGGGTATTGTTAGAGCTCGCAAAAGAAACAGCAAACTACGAATCATCCTTGGTTGGATGCAATGATTTCATTAGCTCCATCGTTGTACCCATTTTGAAGGATTTACGGCTGAAGGTAGCCAAACAATGTACGGATTTGTCAGCAATCCAGTCATCCTTTGCTGCAAGAAAGAAGGAAGAAAACAACAATACATTGTTACTGTTAGATATTGGATCTCAGTTGAAATCTATATCTCAAGTAGCAGAGGGAGTGGGAGAGGGCCATTAATCTGGGCCACCCGCTGACCCTCGAGCACCTCAAAAAGGCAGCAGCTAAAACCGTATGCCGTGCAGGCCGCAAGAGTCCCAATCACCAGCGCTCTACGTCTCTCACCTCAAACATTCGCGCGTTCTACCCCACTGACTCAGTTTATGATCATTCCATTTGGCCACGAGCTGATCTGCTATTGGCGTCCAGCACACAAACAGCGACGCGATAACCAGTAACGCCCGCTTACTTCCTCCTTTGCCAATACAAAGCTCTGAACTGGCCCTGCAAGCTGCCTCTAACCCGTGTCACGATGTGACTTTCCCCATTACCACCACCACACCAAGTAAGACGATGCCACACAGCAAACTTACTGATATTACACTAGTAACAGCATGTGTTTCTGGAGAGTTGCAACCTTCTAGCTTACCGACCGTATTTGATCACACATCGGAGGTACGGGGCCTCCGTATCCTTGTCCTTTACTGCTTTTTATTGTGTCTTCTGTCGTGTTTTCCATGCAGGAGTTCATGTGGGACTCCTGGCGGTGCAGCTCTGTCCTTTGGCTTTGGTGAACAGACCCATGGGATACCCTTATGGCACCCATGGGTAGGGGTGCAACCCTGTGCCCCTGGTGTATGATTTTGGGCACCTGTGGGTGGCCCACAGAGCAGTGTACGGGCTGGTGGCTGTTCCGCGCTGAATGGACTGGTGCCCTGAGCGTCCTTCATTTTGGGATGCCCAGGCCCTGTCATTGGAATCGGTAGATTCCTGATGGAGACAAGATGGCCTCCGTGGCCTCTTGCCTTCCATCGCCTGTTACCTTGATCTTCCCGAAGTCCCGGGAAGCCCTGACTATGTTCCTTGCCCCTGACTGGCTGTTGGGTGGAAGTTCCATATATGGTAGTGTGGGGAAGTGCTGACCAGGCTGACTGGAGCCTTCCCAAAGACCGTATGTTGTGGGTACGCCTGTGGGTGGGACCTGGTTGAATGGAGTGTGTGACAAATATGCATTCTGTGTTGTGGGTGTCTAGTATCTGGTGTTTGACACAATGACTGAGACAGCCCTGCCCGAAACCGGTATGAATGCAGTGTGGAGTGTTGAATGGCTGGGTACTTGTCCCAATACACAAAACTTATTGTGAGTGTCTGGAGAGAAGTGAATGGCCTGAATGCACTGTGTGCCTGATTGGCTGCATGACTGCATGAATGCCCTTCGCCGTGATTGGATTTTTGAGTTTGACCCAGCGGAATGAATGGGAGATCAACAGTATATCTGGGGACCTCTCACTGCTAGGAATCGTGTTCAGAAGCTGAAGTCCAGTACGACGAGTAACTGGAGTAACTGAAGCTTGACATTGAAGCCCTGCTGGACGAGAAGAAGTGCTGTTGCTCTCCTTCACAATCTGAAAGCTGCTGTGTCTCCAAGGACTGACCCAGAGTCGACCTGGTAAGGCGCCCTCTTCCCGAGCTACGAGGGACCATTGTGCACCAGCTGATCTTTGCCAAAGTTTCCTGGTAGCCAGACCTTCGACAGGCTGCCGACCTGAGACGGGGACTGCCGTGGAATCCCAAAGAGAAGCGCCCGGACTGTTGTCTGCCACTGTCGACGACTGCCGTCCCCGACCGGAGATGCCGTGCTCCCCTTTGCCTAAGAAGTTTAAAATCCAAGGACGCTCTCGTCTGCATCGCCGCCGTCTTATCCCGCTGGAGAAGGCTTGACCGTCCACGCGCCGAGGAGAATCCACCAGTGGGTTTCCCACCACCTAAAGACCACAGAGATGCCGCACGACCCGACGCCCTTGCTGGGCCACAGTTCTTCAAACTCTTTGCGGTCCAGAACTATCGACACCGAGGTGCCCCGCACGCCTCTTCCTTGCAGGACGTTTACGCTTGCACCGCTAGGAATGAAGCTGCCACTTCACCGTCGTAGCTCACCCTGTTCTCCGTCAGACGTTCAACGACCGTGACTCCTGCCTTAAAGAAAGGGAGGGCACTCAAGAAGGGCCGTCGATTCCCCAATGAGGAACGCTACAATGCCAGGTACTTTGGGCTTGCAGAACTATTGGGAAATCTCTTGTGAACAACATATGGACTGGGCTTGTATCTTTATTCTACAGGTTGCCCAGGTGGGGGGGGATCTCCACACAGAGCTGTGTTTAACGGTAGTGGCCAGTATTTCTGCCAAATGTTCTTATCAACTGCTTTCCTCTTTTCTCTATTGTTGGTTTCCTTTACGACTCGATTTGTGTGCCATTTTAACCATACAGTTGATGCAGTTTAAAGAGATCTAATAGTAATTATGGTACCAAGTAGAACTGTATATATTTGCCATTAAAGATAGCCGAGTACAAAGTGTGTTATCGTGATATTGTATATAACCGTGAATATTAATTATATAAAGACTGTGTTTTAACAGATACAGTGTGCAGACATTCCTTTGTGTGTGTTTGGGGACTACACTGCACTTAAGAACCAGCCCGCATCACCTCCTGAGAAGCTAGGCCTTGATTGCTCGTCCATTGTTACCTTATTGTAAATTCTGCCTACTCCAGTAAATGTTAATGACGACTGTGAGGGACCGGAGGGGGGTCTGTACTTCCGCTCTCTATTTGGTAGAGGAGAGGCACAGAGGACCCCTGCCAAGATTCTCAATAAGCGGCACCTCACTGAGGAGGCCCAACATGGCCGAAACATGTCTGGGGTTGCTTGTGTTTCTGTGCAGAGGGGACCTGGCCTAGCAGTTCGGGCTGGGCTGCTACCATTGGTGGCAGTACCTGACTGATTTGCATATGGCTGGACCCCTTTTGCAACGGCGCAGACGGGCTAAAAAACGGTGGTGTGGAAGGTTGCCCAGAGCAATGCCAGTGGTTCAGATTCATTCAAAACCTTGCACCCATCACTTTTGTGCTTACCTTCCTCCATTATTATTCATGACAATAATAATTATTTGTGAGCCCATTGACCATACATTGCATAGGGATTTCATTCCACATAGAATTATCCTCTAAATAGGGCTTTGTCATATAATTGGGTTTACACTCCATAAATACTTAAATGCGCCCATTACGCAATATCATCATAAATGCACGCCCAATACGCAACAACATTACATCTCATTAATTCATTTCATTCCATTTTCCAATAAATAACTACTTAAATGCTTCCATTCCACCATATTCCTCCATATAAACCCTTCATTTCATTACCTTTCAAATTAATAGATTGTTAAATGTGCCCTTTGCACACTGTCATTATATATCACCTAGTCAATTAATCACATTTCCTTATGAACATGCTGTATCATTTCCCATTACGTGAATAAACTTTTCCTTTTGTTTTTTTTTATATACATTACGGTACTGACATACTTAAATGAGTCACAAAGAATATCGGCACTTGCAAGTAAATACCGATATGCTGTAAAAAAAAAAATGTCCATCTGCAAATAAAACTGGTTATGTGATAACCCATGTCCAGTCAAAGGATCGAATGAAAAGGATCGAATGACAAAAGGTTCGAGTCAATAGGACCGAAAACAAATGAGTCGAATGCCTTTTTTTTAAATGTATATATTTTTTTGGGGTTTCCGTATGGGAAAAAAAGTTGTTTTTACACCCAAAAAAAAAAAAAAAAAAATCCTTTTTGTTTTCGCTCCTTTTGATTCGACCCTATTGCATTTCAATCCTTTTGATTCAATCATTTGATCTATAACCGTGATAACCAACACACTATACCTTTATAAATCATTTTGGCATTCCTAAACTACAACCCCATTTACTAGCGAGCACTTCGACTAAGCATTGCCATATTTCCTCCAAGGCATTCCATCTTCTCTTAAATAGCGCCTGCCCAGGCACAGAGCAGTGAATATTACCATTCCTGGTTAACTCCACCCTTCTTATCAGTATGCTCTATATGCTGCTCGGGCAGGATATACATATAAATGTCCACCTAGAAAGAAACTTTAGACACATCCAATATTCATTATCAAAACACTTGCACAGCTCATTAACTTTCATAAACATATGACGGTCAATACAGAGTCAATGAATTACTCGAAATCTTGCCAAGGCCACTGCTGCATCTTGAAGAAAAAACTCTAGGCTCCATGCTCTGCCAGCATCGTGCCTCCACCATGTCTCATACTGTCCACACGGCTCAAATGCCACCACAGCTGACATAATCACTCATGTCGCATGCCGCATGGTTTCTGACCGAGTCATTCTCTGCCAGCGCCCAACGTCGCTGTACTCTTCACTTCACCAAACAAAATTGTGATCTTTGAAACATTGCAGCTTCTTCACTCTATTGGGCACCGCAATTCCCACCTTACTTTCACATGCTGCCGTATTGTTTTCCTTCCTGCTCGAGGGCCGAACACCATAACGTACAGTTCCTTTCCAAATGGAACAACACACTCGAATGTAATTCACACGTTGAGAAGCAGCTCACCTCTTCACGGACGTCCTCACATTAGCCTCGTCTTTGTGGCCTTTCCTTCATTGGTCCATAGTTCATGTACTATGCAGTTCGCGTACGTCACTGGAAACTGCTTCCAAGCTCACGAAACAAACAACATGGAAAGCCACGGATCAGCATTCTATCAGCTCGCCATTCCACTCACCACCAGGGATGACGTCATTAGCTGGTACTGCTCAACTGAGCAGAACGGAGCTGCAGGACTGCCTGTTCCACAAACACAGTTATGCTTACGCCCTCACTTCACCCGCAAAAGGGCGGCGCACTCTCCACACGACCATAGCTTGACTGTATGCTGCATCTCGCCCATATCACACTTCCTCACATCATTTTCCCTCATTTTACAGTACCTTGAGGAAGCGTTTTCTTCATTTATTTTTTTTACGGAATTTGCAGTGCTCTCCACACAGCTGCTACACCACCTTCTGGATGCCTATATGGGTACATCTCTGCTCATTCACATGCACCTCCTCCAGTGCAGGACTTATACCTCGTGTAGTAGTCCTCTCCAGACATCCACACAGCCTGGACACTTTCAAATCTTTCATGATAGAGCCTCAGCTCTGCTTCTGATTCACTTCTGTTCTTCACAATCGTCTGTCAGTCAAAGACTTTCGACTGTACAGAGGATTTTACTGGATTCCATATGACCACTTTGCCCCTCTTCAAGCCTTTCCCAAGGCCTTCTGGTAATAGTAGTTACACTGATCGGGTAATTGCCCAGAGTTTCTCGTGAGCACCCACGTGGTGCCTGGCTCATCTGCAGCTGGCTTTCCCCTTTTATATTTACAGTTCTTTGCACATTCTGAAATCAGCCATTTGCTACTTTTGTTCAACACAGTTCGGTTTCTTCATTGGTCCTCCCGTCAACTCACCGGCTGTGATGAACTGCTTTGCTTTGTTCGTATCGAGAGTCAAGTCCGGTGTCTCCCTCTGTATTGCTTATCAGCGTAGGCATGATCTGTGTACCGTTGACATCTGTTTCAGCACAATTGGCTTATTGTTCATGGTCTTACAATTCCTTCGACAGAGTTTTCATGGGCCTTTTGTCGGAAAGGGCAAGGTTGTTTTTCTCCTTGTCACCCTCTCGGTTTGTGCCACCCTTCTTCTCCTCTTGAACTGCTTTGCCTGGATAGCTGTCTTGTTTTGTGGTCTGCCTTGCTTGTGGTGTGCTCTCGTGTTTCACCTTTTATCCCTGTGGGGAAGGTAAAGCGCCATCAGGTGTGTGTGATGCTGGTCAATTGCCTGACCGTGCCTGACCTTTGTAGTTAGTCTGTTGTCTGTGGTGTGTGAAAATGTTTTTGTCATAAAATGGCATGGGGGCAGTTCTTTGGACTATCCTACATGGTAGGAGGGGGAAAGGGTGTTGAAAGCAGGGGGATACCACATCTCACCCGTTGGTGTCCCACTTGCACTCCCCGAGGACCCCCCATCCAGGTGATCCTCCCTCACTGGTCCACCTCCAGGAACTGGATCCAATAGCGATAGCCATGTCCTGGCCACCTGGATGACAAATCCCCAGGGATTAGTTAGGGAGATACCTTCAGGTTTCTCACAGTGTGCACTAGGACCCAATTTTACACTTTGGTGGTATTGTATTGGTGGTGGTAAATCTACATAAACTTACCAGATCACCTGAAGACTGTGATATGGGGAACCAGCTATTTATGATTTGACCCAGTTCACAGTGTTTTGGTGTACTTTGCTTTTTGTCACATGTGGTCATAAAAATGCCACCCTCGCTTTATACCTGCTTATATGCTGCCATGAGTAACCATGGCATAGAAAGAGAAAAAGGATCCAACAGTAGGAATCCTCCCATCCCTCGCACACTATCAACAATCCACCAACATTGTGGTAAATGGTTGGCAGTGGGAGTAAACACATGTAAAATGAGAGATTAAATCAATAATATTTCATACACAAATGCCAAGAAGAAAGAATTTCAGAAAAACGTGGATTCCATAAAATACATGAGAATTTTAATCACATCATGAGATCATAGACAAAGATATGAGATACTGGGGCCTTACACTTTTCAAGGGTAGACCCTCTTCTTCAGAAGCCTAACTTGAACTGTTGTTGATTAGTAGTTGATGTTGAAAGGGTGAAATAACCGCAGAAGGGAATGAATTGGGAAACCATACATTATTGGATGTGACAAAGAAACATTTAGAGTATATTACATTCTTATATTTCTAATTTCCCATATTTGGATCTACAAATGGTCTCAATGATCCATTAATGCACACTAATCCATTTGATAAGTGAGTGAATATTATTCTTTAAATGTTTGAAGCAAACAAAGGTAAAAACATTCATAAAGGTTTATACACGAGTAACCATGACACACAGTAAATATATCAGACTGATCCAAATCCATTTATGTGTTTTATAAGTATTAATAAACATAATTCAGATATTAACATGCACATCCCTATATGATTTTCCCACGATAAAGAGCTTTTTTTTTCAGTTTTCACAATGAACTTCAATTAGCCTTTTGGCGATAGTTGGCCAGAAAACAGCTATTTCTAACCTTGAAATGTATCAGTTGTCTTTACAGCTTTACGCCTTCAATTATATTTGAAGCTTGCTACTTGGACGGTGAAGAAAACCGATAAACAAAACTACCCATGTTAGTAAAAGTGGAACAAGCTTTGCCAGCCTGCAGCACATAAAATGCACTCACAAAGCAATCATAGCGCGCACCTCACTTAACTTTGTTCTCACCTAAAGACTGCTTTGTTCAGTGTGTTTCGCCTGGATTTAGTAAGGCTGGGCTTCTCCCTCAACTCGGCTGTTGAGAATCTCTCCCACCACAGGCTGTCTGGACAGTTCCCTCGCACAGAAAATCTTTCTATCTGCGTTTCTCCCCTTCTTGGCAGGAATAGCTCAGAACACTCTTCCAAGAGACAGCCAGCCTTCCCACAGCCAGCAAGATGCAGCAAAAACCTAAAAGAGATATGCCCTTTGCCTTCTCTCCTCATCCCATTTAAGGCCTCTTCTCTGTGATCTCCCCATTGATGTAGGTTTGCTTACAGAACATGTAAGAATGACTGCCCCTGACTCTGGTGTCATGTGCCATTCAAACACCATCCCCTTGTTGGCCAACCCTCTAGAAAGTTCCAGAGAGCATGTACTTAGCCTGTCACCTCTGCACAGAGATTCAGGCAGCAAGCAGATATCAAAGAGTTATATATTGCTGCACTGGTTTCCTGCTGTGAAGTTTTGAACAATAAGCTTGTTCTGAGAAAAATTAACTTCACATTCCTCAGTTCACATCTTGTCACATCTTCATCGCAAATACAATTATAATTCTTCATGTTTATTTCTTGCATTTTTCCGAGCACATTACACAGCCAGTGCTGGTACAATTTCATAAAATGATCGATTTGCCTTTAACATTAGTGTGGGCATAGATTAGTAATTTAAGGTTGTTAGTGAGTAAGTATATTATATCTTATATTTATTGCAATTCAGTCCATATCGAACCATGGTGTGGTGTCCAAATGATAACATCAACTTTATGTAATGCTGAATTCAAACCACCACTTTATCTTGTTTGTTGTCCGTGCATTCACAATACTGACTCACACCAGATTCACATCAAAGTCTCACACCTCTTGTTGTCAGAGTCTGAGTTTTTACAAATTCTGCCCCAGTGGGAAATTCAGCCCCATTTTCCCTACAGCCACTGCCACAGTCCCTGTAAACTATAAACTTTGTTAAAGGGACGTTATGGTTCAAAGTAAAACCGAAAACCCCTGAAATTCGGCAGTTATGGTAACATAAGCAACCATAACTCGCGCCACCGTGCACTGCTAACACTAACACCCAGGACATCAAAGATGACATCACAAATGTCATTGATGACATCACTGATGACATCACATGTGCATTTACTTTTCATAAAAACTCTGTGCAAGGGATTCTTATAATGCTGACCAAAAACTGTCAAGGATCATTGGGATAAATATCATGAGCTAATTAGTGCATTAAGCAATGCATTGATATAAATAGCATTCTATTATGAAGTTCTATCCAGTATACTAAGCTACTCATGCAGAAACATAGGCAGTGTGTGCAGCATACATGAAGAAGGTGCCATATTCATAATCTTGCCATGTTGAATACTGAAATGATAACTGCCTTCTTATTAGAGTTTTGCGTACTGTGAAACATGTAATAAGTAGATAATAAAACCCACTTAATACATAATTATTACAGACAAAACACAAAGAGACAACAACACATACAAATATGAGTATATACAAGGACAGTGAAGTAAACAAAAAAGCAGAAGTAGTAGCAAAAAGAGTTCATAACCTAACTGATTGTCTTTATGCAGAGAAACTATTGCTCTGTTTCAAAGCTGCTACTTACCATATGTATGTGTATCACATGATGTGACTGCACCCAAAGGAAAGAAGAGTGAGTATAATGTATACAAATATGAGCATATACAGGGAAGGTAGAGTAATACAAATAAAACTATGAGAAAGTGCTGATAACCCTAATGATTATCTTCATGCACAGAAAGGATTGCTCTCTTTCAAGCCTGTGTCTTCCGCTATGTATATGTTTCATATGATGTGACTTGACCCTAAGTCTACAAATATAGTACCTTTTCAATTTTTACTTCCTGACTGTTACTGAAGAAAACTATGTGGCTTCGATATGTCAGTAAAGGATAAAAAGGGAGAGCCAGCCATATGAGGTCATCAGTGATGTCATCAATGACATTTGTGATGTCATCTTTGATGTCCTGGGTGTTAGTGTTAGCAGTGCACGGTGGCGCGAGTTATGGTTGCTTATGTTACCATAACTGCCGAATTTCAGGGGTTTTTCGGTTTTACTTTGAACCATAATGTCCTTTTAACAAAGTTTTTTCACTGAATTTCATAGGTTTTTAGTAGCGCAACTTAACCATAACGTCCCTTTAACAAAGTTTTTTTTACTGAATTTCATAGGTTTTTAGTAGCGCAACTTAACCATAATATTCCTGACTTTATATACATGTAACATAGAACAAATAAACCCCCTCGTAGTGATTTTCATGTCCGCGGACTACCGCCATGTCCGCGGACATATCGAAAATCTGACCGTGGTGAATGTAAATTTAAATAGTGTGCCCCATTTCCCCTTTGAAGTTGGCTCTGAAAATAGACGTTTTTTTTGTTGTTTTTTTTACAGATGCTTGACAGACACCTGTTAGTTTGTATTTTCTTTCTTGTTTTTTTTTCTTACTTTACTCCTAAAATCTTCACATAACCTTCTCCAAAGCAACCCTTACATTCCAAAATAGAAAGGCATTTCCCGTAAAAGATAAAGAAATGCCACTTTCTTTAAAATTAACAGCATTACTGGCATCAATATTCTCATTATTACAGAAGAACATACCAGCTCTAAGCATGAAGGCACACATGCCTCGGTTGATGACACACCTAGCAAAGTTTTGCTGAGGACAAAAAACTGAACTATTGTCCCATATTGCCCTAGGTAGTAATCCAGAAAAAATTACTTTCGCATTTGGAAGGATCTTCATTACGGCTTGAACCAAGCGTTCCAAATCAGCCAACAAAGTAGGGGCACTGACGTTGCCCAAATGGAAAGCACCATAGTGCAAAACTACCACATGCAGACTATTCATCGTGGCCATATCCTCACAAACTTGTACAATTCCCCGTACATTGCAATCAGGCACAGTGCTCCACACCACCTCCACTCCTTTCACATCAAAGTTCTTTGTAACATGCCTGCATTGAGCGTACTGTTGTAAACCAAACACAAACATATCTCCAAGCACCAACACCCTGACTTTCTCTACTTCTGCCATCTTCACCACACACAGTCTCTTTCAACACAAATCCACAACCTCGACATCTGATTGGCTGATCCGTACAGACTTCTTTCCATGTTGGATTTCCTGGAAAAACCCGGATGTAGCACGCCCTGTCCGCGAACAGCCGCGGTGTCCGCGGACGACGTCCACTTTACTTTCTGTGCCATTCCCTCATTGCATACAGCTAAGCAATCACACAATACGAATAACGTCCTCAGAACACCCCCATTTTGTGAATTTTCGAACATTTCAGGACAATTATCATTTCATTATTCAACATATTAACATTACAAATATTATACTTTCATCTTGTACTCTGCACACAATGCTATGTTTCTCCATTAGTAGCTCAGTATACTAGATAGAATCCCATAATACAATGCTATTTATATCAATGCATCGTTCAAAGCACTAATAACGGTATGATATTTATTGCAATATCCTTGACACTTTTTTGCAACATTATAATAAAAATCCCTAGTACACAAATTCCATGAAAAGTACATACACATGTGATGTCATCAGTGATTTCATCAATGACATTTGCAATGTCATCTTTGATGTCCTGGGTGTTAGTCTTAGCAGTGCACAGTGGTGGCGCGAGTTATTTTTCATAGCTTACCATAACTTGCGATTTTCAGGGGTCTTTCGGCTGTACTTAGAAACATAACGTCCCTTAAACAAACTTTTTTTAATATCACGCAAACAATATACAAACATGGCGTGCAAAAACCAACTTCTCACAGATGGCTTTACACAGAATGTTGCAAAGTAAGAATTTATGATCGTTCACAGTGAAGGTCAGCTGCTTCCATTTTTTTCTCGGGCCCCGGAGAGGCTCACGAAGTGGACTATAAGGTTGTATTGTGTTTTGACCTTGACAGACAGAGATTGTGATGAAAGACTTCTCTTGAAGGAATGTTGCTAAAACGTAAGAGAAGATAAGGATGAAATTTCTGAAACAAAACCACTTTTATATATTATATCACTATACGAAAGATCGTTCGCACACGCGGAGTCGTATTTTGGGATTGCACTATTCGTAGACAATGGAAATTGCAATTGTGCTGTAAGTAACCCTTTTGATTATTTTATACCAAATATAATTACAATAGCGTAGCATTAAAGACCGCTCAAGTTGAACTTGTTCATTGAAAGTGGCATAATGTTTTCTACCGCGCACTATCACCACCAAATTGATCCCCTGTTGTTTTGAGGGCTCTGAAAAAGGCAGACGACACAGGGTGGGTTAATAGAAATAATTTAACCGGTCTATAGGCGGTCAAGTGCTCTACTCGCTGTGCCACTTCACTGTAGCCTGTCAAGTGGCACAGCGAGTACAACGCTCGCTTTGACATCCGTGTACAGCTTGCTAACGCAAGTTCGAATCCCGGCAAGGCCAAACTCAGCTTTTCATCTTTCCGTGGTCGATAAATGAGCACCACACACCGTGGTTAATAATAAGCACCGCTTAGATACCTCACGGTTCTTAGCGCTATATGAATGGGAAAATATTATTATTTTATTATTAACATACTCCGTTGCACTATCTTTGATAGCAAATAGTTTCACGCCCTAATAAATAAAATGATGATTTTTAATGAAGATCGGCTGGTGAGACTAATTTATGTTTTTTAAAACAGGTATGTGGCCCCATTTTGCCTATGTCATGATTTACAGACTCCAGGGGATGGGCTCTACAACTGCCAGATGCAGGTCCAAATATGCAACTTCATGACCCTCACCATTTTATGGGACAATCGCCAAGGACCAATATGCCCTTACGCAGTACTAGCGGCTACAAACAACATACCAACTAATAGGGTGGTCTAATGGCTCGTTGTTGGACAACCTTCCGATTATCAGAGCGACCATTTACTGCTTTTATCATAAACCAACAGCCTATCTACCGCAAAGGAACAACGCGTGGCTCAAAATAAACTTTTGCTGATCGACAGCAGAGACAATAGCAAATCGCTGAATATTCACTAAACATTTCATGTGAAATAAATGTACTTTACCAAATGTACAATCCTGCTGTTTACTTTTAAACCACAGTTTCATATTCCGAATTGTGGCGCACTGAGTTGTAAGCTGATCTAACACCCTCTGTACCGCAAAGGAACATCGCGTGCCTCAACATGAACTTTTGCAGATCGATAACAAAGACAAATGCAAATTGCTGAATATTCTCTAAACATTTGATGTCAAATAAATGTACTTTACAAAATTTACAATCTTGCTGTTTGCTTTTAAATCACTGTTTCATATTCAGAATTGTGGTGCGCTGTGTTGTGACATAATATGTGTTGTCTTCAGGGTTCTGTGTAAAGTCACTTAGGACTGCAGAGGACTGGGCGCGTTTGATGACGCACCCTGTAACGTCACGGAGAGAGGCGGGGAATATGAATGCTTTGATAATATCAGGCTTAGGGGCGGGAAATATGATTTAGTGTCGCAAAAGCAAGTCAGCCAGGTCAATAGCGCCAGTCATAGGATTATCACATAATGTTGGTGCACACCAGCTGGATTTATCGTTTCTTAGTGGACGGCAAATACAAGATGGCGGGCGCCACAGAAAATCTGACGCGCTCCACGCCCCTCGCCGTCCAATCAGCGAACACGTCGCATGTCCGCGGACATGACACAAGGCCATGGGCCAATCGGGGTGCTGTCCGCGGAGCGAACAGGGAAGTCCGTCTGCGAAGCGAATACAGATATCACTAATTTGTTTGCCTTACGTTTTGGTCATTTTATAAAAAACTACTGGACGGATTTACACCAAATTTGCAAAAGCATGCTTTCGGGACCAAGCCCCCGCTCCTGCCGCAAATTTGGTGTAAATCCGTCCAGCGGTTTGGCCTGTGGGCGTGCGCAAAGTTTTTTCCCATTATGTCTATAGGAAAAAACACAAGTTTTGGGACCCCCCTATAACTTTTCCCCCCCTGGACGAATCCTCACCAAATGTTGCAAAACAATTCAGAGTGGGCCATATACTTTGATTGCAAAGTTTGGTGAGGATTCGTCCAGAGGGAGCGAAGTTATAAGCCACCCAAAAAATGCTCTTCCTATGGAAACACCAACTTAACCATAACTACATGGACGCTACCGCGTCCATGTAATATATATATATATTTTATATATATTTTATATATATATATATATATATATATATATATATATATATATATATATATATATATATATATATATATATTCCGTGAAAAACATTAGTTAAAAGAGAGTTAAGGTAATCAGATTCCATCTGAAAAAAACATAGCTACCAAAACTTTGTAAAATGGTGAAAAAAAACGTTTTTAGGAAAGAGAGTTGTGGTGTTCACATTTAATGTAAAAAACCTTTGAAATTCAATAGTCGCATTTGAAGCAAGTCCACCTTAACTTTGTGCCCTTTGTTGCACAGTGTAGGACCACAATAATGTCATCACAGAATGGTTCTTTGGGGCCTCTGCCTTTGGCCACTGTACATGTTGCACCAAAATGTTTTGATGGGGCCCACTAGACATGGCCTTCAGCCCCCCACTCCCTCCAGCTGATTTGTCCCTCCCTGTCCCTCTCCCATTACCCCCTTTCATGCTTTTGTTCATGTGACACATTTTATTTTCTGAGCGTGTCTTCTGTTATATCTGCATGAATCTTGCAAGATTACCTTGGTGTACCCCCATTAATCTGAAAATGTTCAAACTCTAACTGGCTCCCCAGACCACACCGAACTCTCCAATTTCACATGGTATCCTCTTTCCTCCTCCCCTTCTCTAGCCTGATGCAATTTCCTACTTTTTTCTCCTCCAAATAGCTTTTTGAGCCCTTTTCTTTTTCACTTTGCACTGGTATTATCGCGGTAATCTCTCGCGTTGAGAAAAAAAAAACATAACGCCTTTTTATTTCTGAAAATTCTCTCTGCTGCAAAGCACCAATGGAGTTAGAGATATATATTTTAGAGCAGGGGGCATGCCCTTCCCCTTCAAATATTTTAAAAACACCTGGATGGAAAAACCCCAGAACTGACAAGGAAAATATATCGGCTCTTCATGCCCAAGTTATTTCTTATTTGGTCTAGATCCTCCCAATAGTTTTTGTGCTGTGATGGGAGTAGGCTGAAAACAGCTTTTTTGTTTTTGTTTTCTTAATACCTTTTACAATTTTAATGAATCTTTCCCAAAAATTCTGGTTTGGGGCAGGGTGGGGGTGCATGAAAAATGTTTTGTTTTAAGCCATAATCATCCCTGAAGGTCATTAGCAAATCATGTTCATATTTCCTATGATTCTAGGCTATAATCTTACCTATGGGCCAGCTATTGACACCTTCTATATTATATATATATATATATATATATATATATATATATATATATATATATATATATATATATATATATATATATATATATATATTACACAGCCACGGTAGTGGCTGTGTAGTTATGGTTAAGTTGCTGTTTCCATAGGAGGAGCCCTTTTTGGGTGGCTTATAACTTCGCTCTCCCTGGACGAATCCTCACCAAACTTTGCAAAAAAAAAAAGTATATGGGCCACTCTAAATTTTTTTGCAAAGTTTGGTGAGGTTTCGTTCAGGCGGGGCAAAGTTATAAGGGGGGTCCCAAAACTTCTTTTTTTCCCATAGACTGAATGGTGAAAATCCGTCCAGTAGTTTCTTTATAAAATTAGCAAAAAATAGATAAAAAGAAATTAGTGATATCTATGTTCGGTCCCCGGACACACTTCCCTGTTCGCTCCGCGGACGGTGTCCTGATTGGCCATTCGGCTTGCGTCCTGCCCGCGGACATGCAACATGTTCATTGATTGGACGGTGAAGAGCGTGAAATGCGTCAGATTTTCGGGAACGCCCGCTATCTTGGATTCGCGGACGTCCGCGGACAGCGCAGTTAAACTTTGTTGAACAATACTATTTAGTACAGTGTGTTGTTGTGTGAAAGTGTTTGGGGAGGGTGGGGGAGTAAGAAATGGGTTAAATGTTTTATTTATTTAGGTGGTAGACCCCCCTGTTGTGTTCGCTTTGTCCACGGACAATGCAGATGTTCTAAAATGTTCTAAATAAACGAAATGGGGGTGTTCTGGTGACACTACTCCTGTCCGTATTGTTCGCAAGCAAGCTGAAAGTGTTCTAAGAACACATCATGTGTCCTGGGATGTTCGTCAATAAATAAAATGGGGGTGTCCTGAGGACGGTATGACTGTCCGTTCTGTTCGCAAGCAATTTCAAATTGTTCTAAGAACACATGTTCGCAAGCATGTTCAAAGTGTTCTTAGAACACATTATGTGTCCTGGGATGTTTGTAAATAAACGAAATGAGGGTGTCCTGAGGACGCTATGTCTGTCCGTATTGTTTGTAGGCAAGTTGAAACTGTTCCAAGGACACTCATGATGTCCACGGACATTAAAAGTGTCCATATGGCATAGTTGACATTTTTGATTCTATGGGTGTGATATGCTGCGATGGTGCATGGCCATGTGGCTATGCACCCAAGACTCTATGCCCTGGCCACAACTACTGCAGCATATCACACCCATAGTGGTTCATAACTTTGGGATCGAAGAACAAATGTATAAGCAACAAAGTTATAAGCCACTATGGGTGTGATATGCTGTGGTGGTTGTGGGCAGGGCCTGTAGTCTTGGGTGCATGGACAAGATCAAATTTATAGGCAGCAAAGTTTAAACTGTTCTAAGAACACTCATGATGTCCGCAGACATTAAAAGTGTCCATATGGTATAGTTAAAATATTTCACTCTATGGGTGTGATATGCTGCGGTGGTTGTGGCCAGGGCATAGTGGCTTATAACTTTTGGATCCAAAAACAAATTTATAAGCAGCAAAGTTATAAGCCACTATGGGTGTGATATACTGTGGTGGTTGTTGGCAGGGTCTATAGTCTTGGGTGCATGGACAAGATCATATTTATAGACAGCAAAGTTATAAGTCACTATGGGTGTGATTTGCTGTGATGTTTGTACTTAATATAATATACGTACTGTTTGGTTTAGTAACTGTAGTACATGTATTTCTTGTTTATTTCTGTGATAAAAGAAAAGATCATGTTAGTATTGGTATTTTGTAACAACTTTTAACATTGAATAATCCACGTTTTTTTTTTTTACCCTCATAGTTAGTAGATTACAAACCAGTGAAACTTTCTGGTGCAATTCGCTCAGTTTCTGTGTTTGTTGCTAAAATCATTGGGTCTGTGGGAGAAAAAAAAATCCATGTTGGATTAAAAAAAAAACCTTTTTTGTTATGCTATAGTCTATTTGTCTGTTTGTTTTCGGTGTTCACTTGTTGTTTCTGTCTAATGCTTTATATATTGGCTTGTTGCAGATTTTTGGAGCAGTTAGATACCTGTTGACATATTCTAACAGTCTATTTTTTGTTATAATGAAGTGTATTGATTTATCTTTTTGGATATTGTAAAATTTGTGGTTAGTTAGATACCATTTGGCGCATTCTAACTGTCTATTTTTTGTTATAATGTAGTGGTATTGATTTATCTGTTTGGTTATTGAAAATCTTGGGGTAGTTACATACCAGTTGGTGTATTCTAACTGTTTATTTTTTTATATCATTTAGTGGTATTCATTTATCTGTTTAGTTGTTGTAGAATCTTGGGGTAATTATATAGCTGTTTGCATATTGTAACAGTTTATAGTTTTCTAATAGAAGTTTAGTTAATGTTTAAGTACAGTTTAGTTAATAAATTTTGGTTTTAAGAAATTATAATGAAGTGGTATTGATCTATCTGTTCGGATATTGTAAAATTTTGGGGTAGTTAGATACCATTTGGCGTATTCTAACTGTCTATTTTTTGTTACAATGTAGTGGTATTGATTTATCTATTTAGTTATTGAAAATCTTGGGGTTGTTAGATACCAGTTGGCATATTCTGTTTATTTTTTTATATAATTTAGTGGTATTCATTTATCTGTTTAGTTGTTGTAGAATCTTGGTGCAGTTATATAGCTGTTGGCATATTGTAACAGTTTATAGTTTTATAATAAAAGTTTAGTTAATGTTTAAGTACAGTTTAGTTAATAAATGTTGGTTTTAAGATTAAATAAGCGTTTGTAAGATTTGCAGGTAATGACTGCTTTAGAGTAATGGTACTATCATTACATTCGAACCATCAACAATTCTTTTTTATATATGCAGTATAGTGACCTGCATTGGTTGT
This sequence comes from Ambystoma mexicanum, assembly GCF_040938575.1. NCBI lineage: Eukaryota > Metazoa > Chordata > Amphibia > Caudata > Ambystomatidae > Ambystoma > Ambystoma mexicanum. The sequence continues at coordinate 207,572,568 of NC_090932.1, forward strand.
GGCTCCTGCGTGGTAGATTATACCTATTGTTGTCAAGGTTTTTTTACCAAGTGATACATGACCATGTGTGAATCCAGTCAGCTTGCAGTTGTTTTTGGTACCATTTGCATTGTAACGTAGAAGCATTAGTATTACGTATTTACTATGTGTTTGTATTAGTAAGGTGGAGCGATTATCTGAATTTCAGGTAGTACATAATCTACCATGGTTTGCATTTTGTACAAGTTGCTGAAATGGAATGGATTCACAATTAGGTATTGATACATACACAAAGCGCTCATTGGGGATTTGTTTGTGTGTTACATTGTTGCACAGAGTGCATGTATGTTTCCACATGTATGAAATCTGGAAGATTTCGTTTATAGGTATGTTTTTGTTTTCCAGTACTTGCACTAAGTACATTAGACATTATTGTGGATCTTCCTGTGAGTTTATAGTGAATTTCACCATTCCAGCACATTAGTCCAATTGTTGTCTTATTCCATAAACACTATCAGGCCGATTCATGGAATAATTAGCGCGGCGCAAATGGGCAAAAACGTGCGAATCGCAGTGGAATAGCGAAAATCGCAGTGCAAGTGCGAAATTCGCACCAAAAGCAGTGCACATCGATTCATGGAAGGCCGTGCGCGAGAAAACCAGCAGATGTGCGATAAAACAGTGCGCGGCGCACGTTGGCGCACAGGCCATCTAACAGCATGCGCCAGGTCACAGCGAAAATCGCACAGGCCACAGCGAAATTCGCACATAGCGCGGCGCACGCAACAAAAGTAGGCGGAACACGGGCGTAACACTCTGAATGGGGAACAACTTGCCAAAACGTGGGCGTCACGGGGGAAGTACAGGGCACAAGTGCGCGGAACGCCCACACGCTCGCCTACAACACGTATTCATGGAATAGAATAGGGGAAAAAAGCGCACGCTCAAACCAGCGCACAGGCACAAACACGACCGCCACAAGAAAGCAGGCGGTAGCGTCTCTGCGGCTGTAAGAAATGTGCGCCAAAAGGTGCGCCAACAAATAGCACCTATATACTGCCATGATGAATGTCCTATACTGTGGCCCTCCAGGACAAATGACGTGCAAAGGGGTACCCACAAACACGGACACCCGCTGACAAAAAATACGTGTGCGTGTATACTGGGGTGCGCGGGAAGTCTCACACGCGATTTTAGCAGGGTACGTGTATTTCAGGGGTGCGCGGGAAGTTACACACGCGATTTCAGCAGGGTACGTGTATTTCAGGGGTGCACGGGAAGTTCCACACACGATTGGCCCAGTGCGAGCAGGGTACGTGTATTTCAGGGGTGCGCGGGAAGTTACACACGCGATTCCAGCAAGGTATGTGTATTTCAGGGGTGCGCGGGAAGTTCCACACACGATTTCAGCAGGGTACGTGTATTTCAGGGGTGCGCGGGAAGTTACACACACGATTGGCCCAGTGCGAGCAGGGTACGTGTATTTCAGGGGTGCGCGGGAAGTTACACACGCGATTCCAGCAAGGTATGTGTATTTCAGGGGTGCGCGGGAAGTTCCACTCGCGATTTCAGCAGGGTATGTGTATTTCAGGGGTGCACGGGAAGTTCCACACACGATTGGCCCAGTGCGAGCAGGGTACGTGTATTTCAGGGGTGCGCGGGAAGTTCCACACACGATTGGCCCAGTGCGAGCAGGGTGCGTGTATTTCAGGGGTGCGCGGGAAGTTACACACGCGATTCCAGCAAGGTATGTGTATTTCAGGGGTGCGCGGGAAGATCCACACGCGATTTCAGCAGGGTACGTGTATTTCAGGGGTGCGCGGGAAGTTACACACACGATTGGCCCAGTGCGAGCAGGGTACGTGTATTTCAGGGGTGCGCGGAAAGTTCCACACACGATTGGCCCAGTGCGAGCAGGGTACGTGTAGTTCAGGGGTGCGCGGGAAGTCACACACGCGATTCCAGCAAGGTATGTGTATTTCAGGGGTGCGCGGGAAGATCCACACGCGATTTCAGCAGGGTACGTGTATTTCAGGGGTGCGCGGGAAGTTACACACACGATTGGCCCAGTGCGAGCAGGGTACGTGTATTTCAGGGGTGCGCGGGAAGTTACACACGCGATTTCAGCAGGGTACGTGTATTTCAGGGGTGCGCGGGAAGTTCCACACACGATTGGCCCAGTGCGAGCAGGGTACATGTATTTCAGGGGTGCGCGGGAAGTTACACACGCGATTCAAGCAAGGTATGTGTATTTCAGGGGTGCGCGGGAAGTTCCACACGCGATTTCAGCAGGGTACGTGTATTTCAGGGGTGCGCGGGAAGTTACACACGCGATTTCAGCAGGGTATGTGTATTTCAGGGGTTCTGGGGAGTACCACACGTGAATTGGCCGTGTGGGCCCTCCCAGGTGTACGCTCCACAACCTCCACGGACCCTGCAGCCAGCCCACACCACGGGGGACTACCCTGCACCCCTGCCCATGTCCCGCAGGCAGCCCATTCACCATGGGCATGCCCCCCAGCCAACCCACATGTCACCTTGCACTACTGATCAACAATGCATGTCTACCACCACCCCCACCCCCCAGCAGTGCAGGGGCAGCCTCCACCAGGCCCCCACTCATGTCCCCATGCACCCCCACCCCCCAGCATCCAGGGTCACCCTACACCAGGCCCCCACTCATGTCTCCCACCACCCCCACCCCCCTGCCACCATGGGCAGCCTCCACCAGGCCCCCACTCATGTCCCCCTGCACCCCCACCCCCCAGCAGTGCAGGGCAGCCTCCACCAGGCCCCCACTCATGTCTCCCACCACCCCCACCCCCCAGCCACCAGGGGCAGCCTCCAGCAGGCCCCCACTCATGTCCCCCTGCACCCCCACCCCCCAGCATCCAGGGTCACCCTCCACCAGGCCCCCACTCATGTCTCCCACCACCCCCACCCCCCAGCAGTGCAGGGGCAGCCTCCACCAGGCCCCCACTCATGTCTCCCACCACCCCCACCCCCCAGCATCCAGGGTACCCTCCACCAGGCCCCCACTCATGTCTCCCACCACCCCCACCCCCCAGCAGTGCAGGGGCAGCCTCCACCAGGCCCCCACTCATGTCTCCCACCACCCCCACCCCCCTGCCACCATGGGCATCCTCCACCAGGCCCCCACTCATGTCTCCCACCACCCCCACCCCCCTGCCACCATGGGCATCCTCCACCAGGCCCCCACTCATGTCTCCCACCACCCCCACCCCCCTGCCACCATGGGCATCCTCCACCAGGCCCCCACTCATGTCTCCCACCACCCCCACCCCCCAGCATCCAGGGTCACCCTCCACCAGGACCCCACTCATGTCTCCCACCACCCCCACCCCCCTGCCACCATGGGCAGCCTCCATCAGGCCCCCACTCATGTCCCCCTGCACCCCCACCCCCCAGCAGTGCAGGGGCATCCTCCACCAGGCCCCCACTCATGTCTCCCACCACCCCCACCCCCCTGCCACCATGGGCATCCTCCACCAGGCCCCCACTCATGTCTCCCACCACCCCCACCCCCCTGCCACCATGGGCATCCTCCACCAGGCCCCCACTCATGTCTCCCACCACCCCCACCCCCCTGACACCATGGGCATCCTCCACCAGGCCCCCACTCATGTCTCCCACCACCCCCACCCCCCAGCATCCAGGGTCACCCTCCACCAGGCCCCCACTCATGTATCCCACCACCCCCACACCCCAGCAATGCAGGGGCACCCTCCACCAGGCCCCCACTCATTTCTCCCACCACCCCCACCCCCTAGCAGTGCAGGGGCATCCTCCACCAGGCCCCAACTCATGTCTACCACCACCCCCACCCCCCAGCAGTGCAGGGGCAGCCTCCACCAGGTGCTCACAATCCCCAATCATGTGCGTAATGGACAGCCTCCACAGGCAAAAAGCCCTACCAAGTAACCCATTCACCCACATGGAAATGGAAATCACATGTTACACCCCCAATGATCATGAAGCTAATGAACCCATGTCCGTCACACACAATGGTTGCAATTGAATGGGAAAACACACAACATGACATGCATGAAACCAATGAGATGATACCACACAGTGAAGTATGCAAACAAAATTGTATTGAAAAAAATAAAGAATGCTAAAGAAAGAAAACAAACTACAATGTGAATGAGAAAAAAAAAACATGCATGTCCGTATAAAAAACTACCAAGGCTCCATGAGCCCAACTGAACAAAGGAAACCTACTAAAAAACCTACCTAAAAATCAACTATATACAAAAAGTGGAGCAGTGTCCGTCGACTCCAAATCATAATAATAAAGAAAGGAAACCTAAAACTAAAGAACTATATACAAAGGCGGCGGGCTAGTCCAGCGGCTCACTCCGTGGTGTCCCGGGCCAGGGCATCATCGAACTCCTGTTCGATGTCCCGGAGGCGGTCCAGTTCCATGGCCCCGAGGGTCCGCAGGGATGACGCTGTGTCCTCCTCCAACCCCCTGCGGATTGCCTCGAGGCACTCGGCCCGCCTCAGGGCCCTCCGCATGGAGTTCTCCGCCCTGACCATTGTGAGCCGCGCCTCTTCCGCCCGCCGCCGCTCCGCACCTATGGCGTGGCCCAACCGCTGCCACACGGAAGACACTCTCTGTCCTGGGTCCCCCTGCCCTCCGGCCGATGCCTGCCCCTCCGATGTCGAAAGCCCCGAGCCTGCATGTCTCCCACCATGTTGCTGCTGCTCTGCCTCTGCCCGTGCACTGCCTCCTGCTGCCTGCACATCCTCCAACGGCTGGGGTGCACTTGTTGATGTGGCCACCCCTGCTGGACCTCCGACTCCCAACTGTGGCAGGGATGCCTCCTCCACCAGCCTGGTCGCACCGCCAGAGGCAGCTCCACAGGGCACCCAGGTGACTGATGGGTGGGAAGATGGCACAGAGGACGACTGGCGCGTAGGGGGTCCAGTTGAGGAGGGGGTCGGAGCAAGCCCCATCAGACGGAGGAATCCGGCCTGGGTGACCTGTCCCAGCAGGCTGACGTGGTCAACGAGCCATTCGAGATGACGTGCAGTCTCTCCATGAAAAGACTGCAGGTCACCTCGCATGGCCCGTTGACGCAACGCCACACCAGCCAGGACTGGCTCAACCCATACCTGGATGGCCACGTCCGCAGGCAGAGGAAGGCCAGTTGACGTCAGCTCATCCCCTGCCTGAAAACGGGTCTGGACGTAGGCATCCCTGCTGGTGCAAGATGATGCAGGGACAGGATCGGGGACAGGATTGCACACAGGCACCTCCGCGGCCGCCTGTGCTGCCTCCTGTCCCTGGTCCTGCACTGCACTACTAGCACCAGTGGGATCCCCACCTCCAGACCCCGTCTCTGGTGCTTGCGCGGCCCCCTCCTCCACCAAACCCCCCACCAACCTGGATGACTCCGTGCCATCTTCCCCCGTTGGGCCTTCTGCTGCCGAGGAGTCCAACTGCAACCTCCGCCTCTTGGACCTCCCCCCGGCAGCTGCGGCCTGGGACGCGGCACCGGACTCCTCACTCCCCGACGAGATGACAACACGGGAGGGGAGCCGGGCCTTGCGTCTCCGGCTGGCGGTCGGATCCCGGCCGCTGTGCTCCACAGCACCTTCTCCGCCCTCTTCATCAGATGACGCTGCAGACAGGGAGAAACAAAACTCAGGCATCAGGGCACTGTACAATGGACACATACACGCATGACAGTGGCACAGGAGTGGCATTGGCAAACCTCAGACATGTCATCACAATCCCCAACACACATGTCATTGCAACTGGCACACATGAGCCATACCACAGCCATATCGCAACTGCCACCACCATCCCTACACATACAACAGCATCAGCAGCCAAAGGGGAGCCAGACATCACATGCAACACAGGAAGTGCACCACACATGTACACACACCACCACACTTGCATGCATGTCTACACCTCTGCCAAGTGTCGCACTGTTCAGACGGGCATCCATGTCACATCTGCCAATCAGGCTTCCACATACCGCTGTCACATGCATCCATGTTGCATCACTGTTGCACCCTTGACAAATACACACACATGCACATGTACACAGTGCTCATACATGTAGCCGAAAACAACATACATGCCTGACATCACGGACATGTCTACTTACATACACATTCATCCAAACATGTGTGCACGCACAACTGCATTTGCCATGCAAGCCCACACACACAAGCACCATCCATGTCTCACACATTACAGCCCTCGCATGAGTCAGCCCCACGGCCCTGTACACCCCCACCCATACTTGACCCCATACAAACAGATGTGCAAACGTAACAATGGCGAATGATCACCACACGCACTGCTCACAATCAGGATGCATGTACACTCACCGCTCGACTCCAGACGGGTCTGCTTCTCTAGGACCTGGACGTGGAGCGCTGGGGATATGCGTTCCAGGACCCCCATCTGTTCTTCCGACAAGTGGCCCCGGCGCCCCTTGGCATCCGCTGCCTTCAAGAGGCGCCGGGCCTTGTTCAGGGTCCTGGACCTGAAGTCCTCCCAGCGCTTCCTGACATGTTGTAAGTCCCGGACTGCCACCCCCTCCGCGTTGATGGCAGTCACGATATCAGTCCAGATCCGAGTCCGTCCTTCCTTGTCGGCGCGGGAACTTCCAAAGAGGGCATCATACTGCCCCAGGACTTGCTCCACCAGGACACCAACTTCGGTGGCACTGAAGCTGGTGCCCCTCTGCCTCTCTGGCCGGGGGTTGTCAGTGGTCACAGATGGTGTTTGCCCCGACATGACAACCCCAGAGGCAGGAGTGGGTGGGCAACTGGGTCCTGGGGCTGGGCTGTGGAGCGATGGAATTCCAGTCGGGAGTCTTCGGTTCCAGCAGGGGTGGTCACAGCAACAGCACCCCTGGCTGATGTGCAGGCAGCAAATGGCAGTGCACGTGGGCAGCAGGCAGTCAGGCAGCAGCAGATGGCAGGTGGGAGCGTGCTCGGGGCTCTGGGGGGCAGTAGTTCGGCCTTCTGGGCAGGAGCGTGGTCTTCCGTGTGCTTACGCGTGGCCAGCTTGGTACGGAGTGATTTGGCACGTGAAAATCCTGCACGTCAGCGTGAAAACCGAGGAAAGGCCCTTAGCGCGTAAGCGCGTCAGCACGCATACGCGAATCTATTGGACCAAAGGCCCTCAGCGCGTAAGCACGTCTGTGACGTGACCCGCACGGGTGTTTCCCACACAGCACGTGATGACTTAGCACACGTGGAAAGACTGCACGTCAGAGTCTCATCACGTGTAATTGGACAGCACGTCAGAGTCTCAACGCGTGTAATTGGACAGCACATCAGAGTCTCATCGCGTGTAATTGGACAGCACGTCAGAGTCTCATCGCGTGTAATTGGACAGCAGGTCAGAGTCTCATCGCGTGTAATTGGACAAAAGTGCGCGTACACGCGATTGGCCTATGTACGTGTATATCAGGCGTCCGCGGACACTTACACACGCAAGTACGTCAGCGCACCTGTATCCCGGTGTGCGGGCAATTTCCACACGCTATTGGACTGTGCACTGGATTTCAGGGGTGCGCGGGTCACACGCTCGCCTACAACACGCGGAACGCATTAATTTGCGCGCTAACAAAATAACTAGCTCAGACCCAGGATGAACATACCGTTCCTAGCAGCAGTGGCCGTGGCCTACCAAAGGAGGAGGAGGATAGTCAGGGCCAGAATATTCACACCCAGAACCAGACTTTTCGGGATGCCTGATGACCAGGTGCATGGGAGGTACAGGTTTCCACCACACATCATACTGGACCTGGTGAGTGAGTGGGAGGACGACCTCACATCACCCACCCTGTGCTCCCAAGCACTCAGCCCCCTGGAGAAGGTCCTCAATGTACTGCACTTCTTAGCCACTGGATCATTTCAGCGGACAAGTGCCATTGTGGGTGGTGTATCACAGGCCACCCAGTCACGCTGCCTACACCAGGTCTTGAACATCATCACTGCACGCCCATCAGTCCGCAGGCACATATACCTGCCCAGAACCCCTGCAGAAAGGCATGCTGCCGCCCTGGATTTTTACGCTGTGGCACGATTCCCCAAAGTGCTAGGTGCCATCGACTGCACCCATGTGGCTCTAGGTCCCCCCAGGGCATCTGAGCACATCTATAGGAACCGCAAGCACTGGCATTCCATCAACGTGCAGGTAGTATGTAATGCCAAGGGAATCATCACCTCAGTATATGCCAACTATCCCGGGTCAACCCACGACAGCTTCATTTACCGAATGTCCACCCTAAGCCGGGACCTAGAAGCTGGCCGGCATGGCGATACATGGCTGCTTGGTGAGTATGAATGCCACTGCACATGCATGCATGTCAGATACTGAGCAAGGTCACAACCCCACCAATGATACCAATCACCACCTCCACAGGGGACAGTGCCTACCCTTTCAGCCCCCACATGATGACGCCAATTCGGAACCCCACCACGCCACCCCAGGTAAGATATAACGCTGCCCACATTACAACCCGGGGCATAGTGGAGTGCACATTCGGAGTGCTGAAGTCACGCTTTCGCTCCGTTGACCGTTCTGGCGGGCAGCTTTTGTACGCTCCCCCAGTAGTGTGCAGGATCATAGTGGCAGCATGTGTCCTGCACAACGTTGCAACACGCCGGGGCCTGGCCGTGGACATGGTGGTGCCCCCCCATCACCAACCACATGCACAGCCGCTGCGCATGGGAGGTGAAAGGGCACGGGGGGAGGCAGCCCGTACACAGCTAGTGGCTAATTACTTCACATAGAAATCACACCCCTGTGGAGTGCACACTGCCCTGGCACATTCCATCTGACAATCAATGATGACTCAACCTGACACTGATCCTGAATGTCTGGAGAAAGAACCATGAAAACCATATCAGCCTGAGATTGTTCACCTGGAAGTGTCACAATGTGTGCATCCCTACCCACACTGACACCACCAATGCAGTTTTGTGAAGTTACACATTCAAGCAGCTAAAATGAATACCCACTTGCAAAATGCAACAAGATCACAGTGCCATGTCAGCCAACCCAACCCCAGCACCGCCACACGACACACCGTGCCATGTCATGCTATTTGCAGGTAAACAAAGTAATCCCCACAACATGACACTACTGTCACAATGTACAGTGTCCCTATTAGAAACTTGCAACACGTGAAATGCTCACAGTAATGGCGGACCAACAACAAACTTGAGCACGTACTACCATTAACTTGACATCACTAATGTTTAATATTAGTAGTCTCACCACCTGGAAATGCCTGCACTCCCACCACTATCAACTGTGCAGTGTTGGCGCCTGTAGAGTTGTAGGTGCACTGCTGCCAACATGGACCACATCTCCAGACTAGAGGTCCTTGTGTAGACATGAGGAAGGGACCTGCAAATTGGGAGGTAGACACAGAAGATGAGTTACACATCAATGCAACATGCAGTGTACAACACAACAGCAATATGCACTAGGAATGTATACACAGTATTGACTACAGACTGCCCACACAGCTCATGGGAGTCCAACGTCACTGTGTAATTCACTGTCACTTGGGCACACCCTTTGCAAGCCCATGGAAACGGGAAGCAGGAGGGGTGTGTGTGACTCAAACCCAAGCATCTGAACCAAACACATTACAAGCCTGCATGTGCCCAGCCACAATGCAGCGTATGCCCACAGGAACCACGGAAGCCAACAAATCGTCCCAAAAAAATTGGGAATAAAAGAAATAAAAATAAAAACAAAAATAAAAATAAAAAAAAAAATAAAAATGGCCATTGAAGGGCCCGGGGGGGTTGGGGAGGCCACCCAGGAGGTCCGAGGACAGGATGCACACCAGAAGCCACCTGCATGGATCCTGGGAAAAAAAAACACCTCCATGGGCTCATGGCCCACACGGCTACCCTATTGTGGGAGTATCACTGCTGTCGCTATTATCACCCTGTGCAGCTGCATCGGGAGGTGGTTGCACTATGGGAGGCAGCCCACGCAAGGCCCTAGTCTGCTCCTCCATGGCTGCAAGCATGCGGGTGTGGTAGGTCTGGTTCTGGAGGATGAGTGTGCGGAGGTCCCCATGCAACAACTCACGGGATGCCCGGACCTCCGCCCTCGTTGCCTGCATCTCAGCTGAGAGCGTACGGGTGAGACGCTCCAGCTGCTGTTCTGTCCTTTGGTGTGTAGAAGCCTCAAGCTCAACAAGAGTCGTCCTGAGGTGAAGGAGCTCCTTCCTCAGGGCTTCCCTGTGGCCCTGGGACTCAATGGAGATGGCCTCCTGCAGAGTCGCCAGTGCCGCCCGCCTGTCCCTGTTGGACCCCAACATGTCCTCCCTGTGTGACTGGCAGATGGAGTCGGTTGTCTGCTTTAGTCGCTCCATCAGCCTTTCAGGGGGGACAATGGAAGTGGCCACCCTATCCATGGCCTGAGCCATCATCTCGGATGATGCTGCCTGTTGGGTTGCCATACCGTAAATGGATTGCTCCCATGCAGTATTGCCAGGTGGCGTACGGCCACCACGTCGGCGGGCACCACACCTGTCTGGGGCAAGGCGAACTGCGCCTTGCTGTGCCGGCACTGCCTGAGGCTGCAGGACTGCATTCCCCCTCTGATCTGCTGGCCCAGGAACAGGATCAGATGTCACGGAGTGTGACCCTGCATCCGTAACCACCAAAGGCGTAGCTGCCAACACTGACATCCCCATTGAGGGTTCTGACCCTGGTGCAGGTGGGTGAGACAGAACAGAATCCCTCCCTGGAACACTCACCTGCGACGGCACGTAGGTCTCATCCGAATCAACACCTGAGTACAGCTTGGGGGAGGTGCAGCCAGAGACACCCCTTGAGAGCACGACCTGCAGCACTTGTGGGTTCTCACCCACCACCACACCACGTCCCTCACTGGTGGTTGGTCGGCCCTCGGACCCCTCCTGGGTCTGCACCATCTCCACAACCCCAGCAGTATCAGGTGCGTCTTCCCCTGCAAAGACATAAAAACAAAGAAATGGAAACAGGCATTAGCACCATGGCACACAATGAGGGCTGAGAAGCAAGAGAACCAGTACTTGTTTGACACATGTCCCACATGACTAAAACCCTCCCATGCATGCACCCTCACTGCGTATGAAGGGCAGGCAAATGGCACACACTGATGACACCAAGATTGAAGATTAACACATTTTCTGCATGCTGCCTGGCAGTGGCATCACACATTGGCCTGTGATTGGCAGGTGAAACACACATGCCATCACACAGATGGCATGTCCCATTGCTATTGAGTGAAGATGGAGAGGAGGGCAGCACCTATTCATTCTGTCCAGTTCCCGCATGTAATAGCTTTTCTAATTCAAACAGGTCAGATTCTTCACCTGGAGCTGCAGTCCGAAATGGTCCAATTGCACAGGGACATGTTTGAACAAATGATATCCAGGTAACAAAGTCACTCCACTTTACCATAGCCATGTCAGACATGTGACTAGAGGACTGCGACATGCCTAGTAAAAGTGGTGGAATGTAAAAAATCTGACTAAATGAACAGTGGAAAATTTTGCAACAATGTTGTGGCAAGGTGACACTTCAAGGGCAACTGGCGTGCAGTTGGGCTAGATGTCTACTGTTGGCAGAAGGGATACAGCTATGGGCAAATGCAGCTGCGCAGGATGTATTGCATGAAGCACATGGCTGACCCATACGACTCAGGCGCACACACTCTCACCTGGCACACAAACAGAAGCCCTCACACACACCATGCACATGGATGACACACACATGCATGTGCACTCACCGGACAATGCCTCGTAATCAGCCAAATCTCCCACGCCTTGGATCTGTTCCTCCGTGACGTAGGTCCCAGCGACTGACTCATGTGGAGTGAGTTCCATGTCTACTACTGGAGACCCACCTCCAGTCACTAGAGTTGCGGCATGACTTGAGGCCAGCTTACTCTTTGCCCTGCGCTTTAGGTCATTCCAGCGCTTATAGCAATCATTGGCTGTGCGCCTCACGATTCCAAGGGCACTTACGATGTCCGCAACGGTCTGCCAGTGTGCCTGGCGTTGTGCAGGTGTGGTCTTGGATCCTGCAACAATGACCATCTCGTTGTCATGTGCGGACACATACTCGACAAGTGCATTCAGTTCGTCATCCGTGAAGCTGGGCTTCCTGGACGGGCCGGACTGTGTAGCCGTGTCTGGGGCATCAGCCTTTGCCGGACGAGCACTCTTCCTCTTCCGCTTGGAAGGTGGTGGTGATCCTGAGTGTCCTGCGCCGCTCTGGACACTAGGGGAGGAGCCCTGGTGGACTCTGTATCAGGAGTGTGGGATTGCACACTCAGCATGGGAGTTGGTGCAGGCATTGGCTCTAGTGTGATGGTGTAAGGGGGTATATCAGCAGCATGGACTAGAACCGACACTGTCCGGGCTGGGTGTGTGAGGGCTGGGGTGGATGGAGCCGCAGCTGCCCCTGCAGCCTCTCCGCCCTGCCTACTTGGTGCAGCAGATGACCTTGCTGCCCCAGATGCACGTGGCATGGTGACATCAACGTGCACCAGCGCACGTGTCATAGGCCTGCTGACCTGGAAGTCAGCCATGGAGTCAGCCAGGTCTGGTGCCACAATGGGCTGGTCCAAGAAGGGCTGAGCATGGATGGTGTCAGCCACATCAGCCTCAACGGGAGGGGGGGCGGGGGATTATGGGTGCCCTTGACTGGTCCTCCACACATGGGGGGACAGGCTCACCCTGCAAGTAACGACCACGTCCCCTACCGGATCCACCACGGCCACCACTTGTGGCTCTTCCACCTTTGCCAGCCTTACGGAATCCTCGCCTCCCAGCCATGGCACTGATGTTAATGTGCGTATGGGAGTGGCAGTAAAATATTGTCCTGGGCAATTGGGGGTCAAAGGGGTTGGGTACCAGATGGTAATTGTACCCTAGTGCTCTTGCAAGGCTGATTGTAACCCCTGGGGAAAGATGACGGGTCACGCTACGCACAGGAGCCCCAAAAAAGGGAGATGACGTGCACGCAACCCCTCCTAGACCACATGTGCAGAAAGAGAAACCTGCACTATGCTGTGGCACCCAGTAACACAAGAATGAACGTATGCGTGTCACACGCAGCCTAGAATGACCTCTGAAGGGGTAGGCTACACATGGGGCAAGCACAGATGTTAGATACGTGCGTGACTCACCGTCTGCCAGGTAAAAGAGCGTGAAAAAGGAGCGCGTTTGGTTGGCAACACCCCCGCCAAAAGAAGATTTGTACGCTGTCTGAGGAGAAAGGACAACAGTAGAAGGGAACACTGTTTGAGGGAACAGGCCCAGGTAAACCAGTAAAAGAGTAAAAGGAGAAAAATCTGTCAGAGGTAACAGGGAATACGAACTTGAAACGCCGTGAAGTAAATCGCGTGTGAACCGACAAGAAGTACAGAATTCACCCACTCGCTCTCCACGAAAAGCACGTACAAGGAAATGGTGTTCTACGCGTACCTTTTATACAGGCCCACACGTCCAGCGTCACCTACGCGGCGTCTACGCGCTAGGGCCATTTCCACCAATTACACGCTTTGTGACTTATGCGTGTACGGCCATTTCCACCAATTACACGCTTTGTCACTTCTGCGTGTACGGCCATTTCCACCAATTACACGCTTTGTCACTTCTGCGTGTAGGGCCATTTCCACCAATCACACGCGATGACACTCTGACGTGCAGTCTTTCCACGTGTGCTCTGTCATCACGTGCTGTGTGGGAAACACCCGTGCGGCTCACATCACAGACGCGCTTACGCGCTGAGGGCCTTTGGTCCAATAGAATCGCGTATGCGTGCTGACGCGCTTACGCGCTAAGGGCCTTTCCTCGGTTTTCACGCTGACGTGCAGGATTTTCACGTGCCAAATCACTCCGTACCAAGCTGGCCACGCGTAAGCACACGGAAGACCACGCTCCTGCCCAGAAGGCCGAACTACTGCCCCCCAGAGCCCCGAGCACGCTCCCACCTGCCATCTGCTGCTGCCTGACTGCCTGCTGCCCACGTGCACTGCCATTTGCTGCCTGCACATCAGCCAGGGTGCTGTTGCTGTCACCATCCCTGCTGGAACCAAAGACTCCCGACTGGAATTCCATCGCTCCACAGCCCAGCCCCAGGACCCAGTTGCCCACCCACTCCTGCCTCTGGGGTTGTCATGTCGGGGCAAACACCATCTGTGACCACTGACAACCCCCGGCCAGAGAGGCAGAGGGGCACCAGCTTCAGTGCCACCGAAGTTGGTGTCCTGGTGGAGCAAGTCCTGGGGCAGTATGATGCCCTCTTCGGAAGTTCCCGCGCCGACAAGGAAGGACGGACTCGGATCTGGACTGACATCGTGACTGCCATCAACGCGGAGGGGGTGGCAGTCCGGGACTTACAACATGTCAGGAAGCGCTGGGAGGACTTCAGGTCCAGGACCCTGAACAAGGCCCGGCGCCTCTTGAAGGCAGCGGATGCCAAGGGGCACCGGGGCCACTTGTCGGAAGAACAGATGGGGGTCCTGGAACGCATATCCCCAGCGCTCCACGTCCAGGTCCTAGAGAAGCAGACCCGTCTGGAGTCGAGCGGTGAGTGTACATGCATCCTGATTGTGAGCAGTGCGTGTGGTGATCATTCGCCATTGTGCCGGTTGCACATCTGTTTGTATGGGGTCGAGTATGGGTGGGGGTGTACAGGGCCGTGGGGCTGACACATGCGAGGGCTCTAATGTGTGAGACATGGATGGTGCTTGTGTGTGTGGGCTTGCATGGCAAATGCAGTTGTGCGTGCACACATGTTTGGATGAATGTGTATGTAAGTAGACATATCCGTGATATCAGGCATGTATGTTGTTTTCGGCTGCATGTATGAGCACTGTGTACATGTGCATGTGTGTGTATTTGTCAAGGGTGCAACAGTGATGCAACATGGATGCATGTGACAGCGGTATGTGGAAGCTTGATTGGCAGATGTGACATGGATCCCCGTCTGAACAGTGCGACACTTGGCAGAGGTGTAGACATGCATGCAAGTGTGGTGGTGTGTGTACATGTGTGGTGCACTTCCTGTGTTGCATGTGATGTCTGGCTCCCCTTTGGCTGCTGATGCTGTTGTATGTGTAGGGATGGTGGTGGCAGTTGTGATATGGCTGTGGTATGGCTCATGTGTGCCAGTTGCAATGACATGTGTGTTGGGGATTGTGATGACATGTCTGAGGTTTGCCAATGCCACTCCTGTGCAACTGTCATGCGTGTATGTGTCCATTGTACAGTGCCCTGATGCCTGTGTTTTGTTTCTCCCTGTCTGCAGCGTCAACTGATGAAGAGGGCGGAGAAGGTGCTGTGGAGCACAGCGGCGGGGATCCGACCGCCAGCCGGAGACGCAAGACCCGGCTCCCCTCCCATGTTGTGATCTCGTCGGGGAGTGAGGAGTCCGGTGCCGCGTCCCAGGCCGCAGCTGCCGGGTGGAGGTCCAAGAGGCAGAGGTTGGAGTTGGACTCCTCGGCAGCAGAAGGGGCAGCTGGGACCCCACAGGGCCCAACGGGGGAAGATGGCACGGAGTCATCCAGGTTGGTGGGGGGTTTGGTGGAGGAGGTGGCCGCGCAAGCACCAGCGACGGGGTCTGGAGGTGGGGATCCCACTGGTGCTAGTGGTGCAGTGCAGGACCAGGGACAGGAGGCAGCACAGGCGGCCGCGGAGGTGCCTGTGTGCAATCCTGTCCCTGATCCTGTCCCTGCATCATCTTGCACCAGCAGGGATGCCTACGTCCAGACCTGTTTTCAGGCAGGGGATGAGCTGACGTCAACTGGCCTTCCTCTGCCTGCGGACGTGGCCATCCAGGTCCGGGTTGAGCCTGTCCTGACTGGTGTGGCGTTGAGTCAACGGGCCATGCGAGGTGACCTGCAGTCTTTTCATGAGGAGACTGCACGTCATCTCGAATGGCTCGTTGACCACGTCAGCCTGCTGGGACAGGTCACCCAGGCCGGATTCCTCCGTTTGATGGGGCTTGCTACGACCCCCTCCTCAACTGAACGCCCTATGCGCCAGTCGTCCTCCGTGCCATCTTCCCACCCATCAGTCACCTGGGTGCCCTGTGGAGCTGCCTCTGACGGTGCGGCCAGGCTGGTGGGGGAGGCATCCCTGCCACAGTCGGGAGTCGGACGTCCAGCAGGGGTGGCCACATCAACGACTGCACCCCAGCCGGCGGAGGATGTGCAGGCAGCAGGAGGCAGTGCACGGGCAGAGGCACAGCAGCAGCAGCAACGTGGTGGGAGCCATGAAGGCTCGGGGCCTTCAACATCGGAGGGGCAGGCATCGGCCGGAGGGCAGGAGGACCCAGGACAGAGAGTGTCTTCCGTGTGGCAGCGGTTGGGCCATGCCATAGATGCAGAGCGGCAGCGGGCGGAAGAGGCACGGCTCACAATGGTCAGGGCGGAGAACTCCATGCGGAGGGCCCTGAGGCGGGCCGAGTGCCTTGAGGCAATCCGCAGGGGGTTGGAGGAGGACACAGCGTCGTCCCTGCGGTCCCTCGGGGCCATGGAACTGGTCCGCCTCCGGGACATCGAACAGGAGTTCGATGATGCCCTGGCCTGGGACACCACGGAGTGAGCCGCTGGACTTGCCCGCCGCCTTTGTATATAGTTCTTTAGTTTTAGGTTTCCTTTCTTTCGTATTATGATTTGGAGTCGACGGACACTGCTCCACTTTTTGTATATAGTTGATTTTTAGGTAGGTTTTTTAGTAGGTTTCCTTTGTTCAGTTGGGCTCATGGACCCTTGTTATTTTTGTACATAGTTATTTATTGCATGGAGATGTTTTTACATTTGACTTTGGACAAAAAATTTTTCTATTTGGATTTCCAGTTTTTTTTTTTTATACGGACATGCAGCTTATTTTTTCTCATTCACATTGTAGTTTGTTTTCTTTCTTTAGCATTCTTTATTTTTTTCAATACAATTTTGTTTGCATACTTCACTGTGTGGTATCATCTCATTGGTTTCATGCATGTCATGTTGTGTGTTTTCCCATTCAATTGCAACAATTGTGTGTGACGGACATGGGTTCATTAGCTTCATGAACATTGGGGGTGTAACATGTGATTTCCATTTCCATGTGGGTGAATGGGTTACTTGGTAGGGCTTTTTGGCTGTGGAGGCTGACCATTACGCACATGATTGGGGATTGTGAGGACCTGGTGGGGGCTGCCCATGGTGGCAGGGGGGTGGGGGTGGTGGGAGACATGAGTGGGGGCCTGGTGGAGGCTGCCCCTGCACTGCTGGGGGGTGGGGGTGCAGGGGGACATGAGTGGGGGCCTGGTGGAGGCTGCCCCTGCACTGCCGGGGGGTGGGGGTGGTGGGAGACATGAGTTGGGGCCTGGTGTAGGGTGACCCTGGATGCTGGGGGATGGGGGTGCAGGGGGACATGAGTGGGGGCCTGGTGGAGGGTGACCCTGGATGTTGGGGGGTGGGGGTGGTGGGAGACATGAGTGGGGGCCTGGTGGAGGGTGACCCTGGATGCTGGGGGGTGGGGGTGGTGGGAGACATGAGTGGGGGCCTGGTGGAGGATGCCCATGGTGGCAGGGGGGTGGGGGTGGTGGGAGACATGAGTGGGGGCCTGGTGGAGGATGCCCATGGTGGCAGGGGGGTGGGGGTGGTGGGAGACATGAGTGGGGGCCTGGTGGAGGATGCCCATGGTGGCAGGGGGGGTGGGGGTGGTGGGAGACATGAGTGGGGGCCTGGTGGAGGGTGACCCTGGATGCTGGGGGGTGGGGGTGCAGGGGGACATGAGTAGGGGCCTGGTGGAGGCTGCCCATGGTGGCAGGGGGGTGGGGGTGGTGGGAGACATGAATGGGGGCCTGGTGGAGGCTGCCCCTGGTGGCTGGGGGGTGGGGGTGGTGGGAGACATGAGTAGGGGCCTGGTGGAGGATGCCCCTGCACTGCTGGGGGGTGGGGGTGCAGGGGGACATGAGTGGGGGCCTGGTGGAGGCTGCCCCTGCACTGCTGGGGGTGGGGGTGCAGGGGGACATGAGTGGGGGCCTGGTGGAGGCTGCCCCTGCACTGCCGGGGGGTGGGGGTGGTGGGAGATATGAGTGGGGGCCTGGTGTAGGGTGACCCAGGATGCTGGGGGGTGGGGGTGCAGGGGGACATGAGTGGGGGCCTGGTGGAGGCTGCCCCTGCACTGCTGGGGGGTGGGGGTGGTGGGAGACATGAGTGGGGGCCTGGTGGAGGCTGCCCCTGCACTCCTGGGGGGTGGGGGTGCAGGGGGACATGAGTGGGGGCCTGGTGGAGGCTGCCCCTGCACTGCCGGGGGGTGGGGGTGGTGGGAGACATGAGTGGGGGCCTGGTGTAGGGTGACCCTGGATGCTGGAGGGTGGGGGTGCAGGGGGACATGAGTGGGGGCCTGGTGGAGGGTGACCCTGGATGCTGGGGGGTGGGGGTGGTGGGAGACATGAGTGGGGGCCTGGTGGAGGGTGATCCTGGATGCTGGGGGTGGTGGGAGACATGAGTGGGGGCCTGTTGGAGGATGCCCATGGTGGCAGGGGGGTGGGGGTGGTGGGAGACATGAGTGGGGGCCTGGTGGAGGATGCCCATGGTGGCAGGGGGGTGGGGGTGGTGGGAGACCTGAGTGGGGGCCTGGTGGAGGATGCCCATGGTGGCCGGGGGGTGGGGGTGGTGGGAGACATGAGTGGGGGCCTGGTGGAGGGTGACCCTGGATGCTGGGGGGTGGGGGTGCAGGGGGACATGAGTGGGGGCCTGGTGGAGGCTGCCCATGGTGGCAGGGGGGTGGGGGTGGTGGGAGACATGAGTGGGGGCCTGGTGGAGGCTGCCCCTGCACTGCTGGGGGGTGGGGGTGGTGGGAGACATGAGTGGGGGCCTGGTGGAGGCTGCTCCTGGATGCTGGGGGGTGGGGGTGCAGGGGGACATGAGTGGGGGCCTGGTGGAGGCTGCCCATGGTGGCAGGGGGTGGGGGTGGTGGGAGACATGAGTGGGGGCCTGGTGGAGGCTGCCCCTGCACTGCTGGGGGGTGGGGGTGGTGGGAGACATGAGTGGGGGCCTGGTGGAGGCTGCCCCTGGATGCTGGGGGGTGGGGGTGCAGGGGGACATGAGTGGGGGCCTGGTGGAGGCTGCCCATGGTGGCAGGGGGGTGGTGGTGGTGGGAGACATGAGTGGGGGCCTGGTGGAGGCTGCCCCTGCACTGCTGGGGGGTGGGGGTGGTGGGAGACATGAGTGGGGGCCTGGTGTAGGGTGACCCAGGATGCTGGGGGGTGGGGGTGCAGGGGGACATGAGTGGGGGCCTGGTGGAGGCTGCCCCTGCACTGCTGGGGGGTGGGGGTGGTGGGAGACATGAGTGGGGGCCTGGTGGAGGCTGCCCCTGCACTCCTGGGGGGTGGGGGTGCAGGGGGACATGAGTGGGGGCCTGGTGGAGGCTGCCCCTGCACTGCCGGGGGGTGGGGGTGGTGGGAGACATGAGTGGGGGCCTGGTGTAGGGTGACCCTGGATGCTGGAGGGTGGGGGTGCAGGGGGACATGAGTGGGGGCCTGGTGGAGGGTGACCCTGGATGCTGGGGGGTGGGGGTGGTGGGAGACATGAGTGGGGGCCTGGTGGAGGGTGATCCTGGATGCTGGGGGGTGGGGGTGGTGGGAGACATGAGTGGGGGCCTGTTGGAGGATGCCCATGGTGGCAGGGGGATGGGGGTGGTGGGAGACATGAGTGGGGGCCTGGTGGAGGATGCCCATGGTGGCAGGGGGGTGGGGGTGGTGGGAGACCTGAGTGGGGGCCTGGTGGAGGATGCCCATGGATGCCGGGGGGTGGGGGTGGTGGGAGACATGAGTGGGGGCCTGGTGGAGGGTGACCCTGGATGCTGGGGGGTGGGGGTGCAGGGGGACATGAGTGGGGGCCTGGTGGAGGCTGCCCATGGTGGCAGGGGGGTGGGGGTGGTGGGAGACATGAGTGGGGGCCTGGTGGAGGCTGCCCCTGCACTGCTGGGAGGTGGGGGTGGTGGGAGACATGAGTGGGGGCCTGGTGGAGGCTGCTCCTGGATGCTGGGGGGTGGGGGTGCAGGGGGACATGAGTGGGGGCCTGGTGGAGGCTGCCCATGGTGGCAGGGGGTGGGGGTGGTGGGAGACATGAGTGGGGGCCTGGTGGAGGCTGCCCCTGCACTGCTGGGGGTGGGGGTGGTGGGAGACATGAGTGGGGGCCTGGTGGAGGCTGCCCCTGGATGCTGGGGGGTGGGGGTGCAGGGGGACATGAGTGGGGGCCTGGTGGAGGCTGCCCATGGTGGCAGGGGGGTGGGGGTGGTGGGAGACATGAGTGGGGGCCTGGTGGAGGCTGCCCCTGCACTGCTGGGGGGTGGGGGTGGTGGGAGACATGAGTGGGGGCCTGGTGGAGGATGCCCCTGCACTGCTGGGGGGTGGGGGTGCAGGGGGACATGAGTGGGGGCCTGGTGGAGGCTGCCCATGGTGGCAGGGGGGTGGGGGTGGTGGGAGACATGAGTGGGGGCCTGGTGGAGGCTGCCCCTGGTGGCTGGGGGGTGGGGGTGGTGGGAGACATGAATGGGGTCCTGGTGGAGGATGCCCCTGCACTGCTGGGGGGTGGGGGTGCAGGGGGACATGAGTGGGGGCCTGGTGGAGGATGCCCCTGCACTGCTGGGGGGTGGGGGTGCAGGGGGACATGAGTGGGGGCCTGGTGGAGGCTGCCCATGGTGGCAGGGGGGTGGGGGTGGTGGGAGACATGAGTGGGGGCCTGGTGGAGGCTGCCCCTGGTGGCTGGGGGGTGGGGGTGGTGGGAGACATGAATGGGGTCCTGGTGGAGGATGCCCCTGCACTGCTGGGGGGTGGGGGTGCAGGGGGACATGAGTGGGGGCCTGGTGGAGGCTGCCCATGGTGGCAGGGGGTGGGGGTGGTGGGAGACATGAGTGGGGGCCTGGTGGAGGCTGCCCCTGCACTGCTGGGGGGTGGGGGTGGTGGGAGACATGAGTGGGGGCCTGGTGGAGGCTGCCCCTGGATGCTGGGGGGTGGGGGTGCAGGGGGACATGAGTGGGGGCCTGGTGGAGGCTGCCCATGGTGGCAGGGGGGTGGGGGTGGTGGGAGACATGAGTGGGGCCTGGTGGAGGCTGCCCCTGCACTGCTGGGGGGTGGGGGTGGTGGGAGACATGAGTGGGGGCCTGGTGGAGGATGCCCCTGCACTGCTGGGGGGTGGGGGTGCAGGGGGACATGAGTGGGGGCCTGGTGGAGGCTGCCCATGGTGGCAGGGGGGTGGGGGTGGTGGGAGACATGAGTGGGGGCCTGGTGGAGGCTGCCCCTGGTGGCTGGGGGGTGGGGGTGGTGGGAGACATGAATGGGGTCCTGGTGGAGGATGCCCCTGCACTGCTGGGGGGTGGGGGTGCAGGGGGACATGAGTGGGGGCCTGGTGGAGGCTGCCCATGGTGGCAGGGGGGTGGGGGTGGTGGGAGACATGAGTGGGGGCCTGGTGGAGGCTGCCCCTGGTGGCTGGGGGGTGGGGGTGGTGGGAGACATGAATGGGGTCCTGGTGGAGGATGCCCCTGCACTGCTGGGGGGTGGGGGTGCAGGGGGACATGAGTGGGGGCCTGGTGGAGGCTGCCCCTGCACTGCTGGGTGGTGGGGGTGCAGGGGGACATGAGTGGGGGCCTGGTGGAGGCTGCCCCTGCACTGCCGGGGGGTGGGGGTGGTGGGAGACATGAGTGGGGGCCTGGTGTAGGGTGACCCTGGATGCTGGGGGGTGGGGGTGCAGGGGGGCATGAGTGGGGGCCTGGTGGAGGGTGACCCTGGATGCTGGGGGGTGGGGGTGGTGGGAGACATGAGTGGAGGCCTGGTGGAGGGTGACCCTGGATGCTGGGGGGTGGGGGTGGTGGGAGACATGAGTGGGGGCCTGGTGGAGAATGCCCATGGTTGCAGGGGGGTGGGTGTGGTGGGAGACATGAGTGGGGGCCTGGTGGAGGATGCCCATGGTGGCAGGGGGGTGGGGGTGGTGGGAGACATGAGTGGGGGCCTGGTGGAAGGTGACCCTGGATGCTGGGGGCTGGGGGTGCAGGGGGACATGAGTGGGGGCCTGGTGGAGGCTGCCCCTGGATGCTGGGGGGTGGGGGTGCAGGGGGACATGAGTGGGGGCCTGGTGGAGGCTGCCCATGGTGGCAGGGGGGTGGGGGTGGTGGGAGACATGAGTGGGGCCTGGTGGAGGCTGCCCCTGCACTGCTGGGGGGTGGGGGTGGTGGGAGACATGAGTGGGGTCCTGGTGGAGGATGCCCCTGCACTTCTGGGGGGTGGGGGTGCAGGGGGACATGAGTGGGGGCCTGGTGGAGGCTGCCCATGGTGGCAGGGGGGTGGGGGTGGTGGGAGACATGAGTGGGGGCCTGGTGGAGGCTGCCCCTGGTGGCTGGGGGGTGGGGGTGGTGGGAGACATGAATGGGGTCCTGGTGGAGGATGCCCCTGCACTGCCGGGGGGTGGGGGTGGTGGGAGACATGAGTGGGGGCCTGGTGTAGGGTGACCCTGGATGCTGGGGGGTGGGGGTGCAGGGGGGCATGAGTGGGGGCCTGGTGGAGGGTGACCCTGGATGCTGGGGGGTGGGGGTGGTGGGAGACATGAGTGGAGGCCTGGTGGAGGGTGACCCTGGATGCTGGGGGGTGGGGGTGGTGGGAGACATGAGTGGGGGCCTGGTGGAGAATGCCCATGGTTGCAGGGGGGTGGGTGTGGTGGGAGACATGAGTGGGGGCCTGGTGGAGGATGCCCATGGTGGCAGGGGGGTGGGGGTGGTGGGAGACATGAGTGGGGGCCTGGTGGAAGGTGACCCTGGATGCTGGGGGCTGGGGGTGCAGGGGGACATGAGTGGGGGCCTGGTGGAGGCTGCCCATGGTGGCAGGGGGGTGGGGGTGGTGGGAGACATGAGTGGGGGCCTGGTGGAGGCTGCCCCTGCACTGCTGGGGGTGGGGGTGGTGGGAGACATGAGTGGGGGCCTGGTGGAGGCTGCCCCTGGATGCTGGGGGGTGGGGGTGGAGGGGGACATGAGTGGGGGCCTGGTGGAGGCTGCCCATGGTGGCAGGGGGGTGGGGGTGGTGGGAGACATGAGTGGGGGCCTGGTGGAGGCTGCCCCTGCACTGCTGGGGGGTGGGGGTGGTGGGAGACATGAGTGGGGGCCTGGTGGAGGCTGCCCCTGGATGCTGGGGGGTGGGGGTGCAGGGGGACATGAGTGGGGGCCTGGTGGAGGCTGCCCATGGTGGCAGGGGGGTGGGGGTGGTGGGAGACATGAGTGGGGGCCTGGTGGAGGCTGCCCCTGCACTGCTGGGGGGTGGGGGTGGTGGGAGACATGAGTGGGGGCCTGGTGGAGGATGCCCCTGCACTGCTGGGGGGTGGGGGTGCAGGGGGACATGAGTGGGGGCCTGGTGGAGGCTGCCCATGGTGGCAGGGGGGTGGGGGTGGTGGGAGACATGAGTGGGGGCCTGGTGGAGGCTGCCCCTGGTGGCTGGGGGGTGGGGGTGGTGGGAGACATGAATGGGGTCCTGGTGGAGGATGCCCCTGCACTGCTGGGGGGTGGGAGTGCAGGGGGACATGAGTGGGGGCCTGGTGGAGGCTGCCCCTGCACTGCTGGGTGGTGGGGGTGCAGGGGGACATGAGTGGGGGCCTGGTGGAGGCTGCCCCTGCACTGCCGGGGGGTGGGGGTGGTGGGAGACATGAGTGGGGGCCTGGTGTAGGGTGACCCTGGATGCTGGGGGGTGGGGGTGCAGGGGGACATGAGTGGGGGCCTGGTGGAGGGTGAGCCTGGATGCTGGGGTGTGGGGGTGGTGGGAGACATGAGTGGGGGCCTGGTGGAGAATGCCCATGGTGGCAGGGGGGTGGGGGTGGTGGGAGACATGAGTGGGGGCCTGGTGGAGGATGCCCATTGTGGCAGGGGGGTGGGGGTGGTGGGAGACATGAGTGGGGGCCTGGTGGAGGATGCCCATGGTGGCAGGGGGGTGGGGGTGGTGGGAGACATGAGTGGGGGCCTGGTGGAGGGTGACCCTGCACTGCTGGGGGGTGGCGGTGCAGGGGGACATGAGTGGGGGCCTGGTGGAGGATGCCCATGGTGGCAGGGGTGTGGGGGTGGTGGGAGACATGAGTGGGGGCCTGGTGGAGGATGCCCATGGTGGCAGGGGGGTGGGGGTGGTGGGAGACATGAGTGGGGGCCTGGTGGAGGGTGACCCTGGATGCTGGGGGTTGGGGGTGCAGGGGGACATGAGTGGGGGCCTGGTGGAGGCTGCCCATGGTGGCAGGGGGGTGGGGGTGGTGGGAGACATGAATGGGGGCCTGGTGGAGGCTGCCCCTGGTGGCTGGGGGGTGGGGGTGGTGGGAGACATGAGTGGGGGCCTGGTGGAGGATGCCCCTGCACTGCTGGGGGGTGGGGGTGCAGGGGGACATGAGTGGGGGCCTGGTGGAGGCTGCCCCTGCACTGCTGGGGGGTGGGGGTGCAGGGGGACATGAGTGGGGGCCTGGTGGAGGCTGCCCCTGAACTGCCGGGGGGTGGGGGTGGTGGGAGACATGAGTGGGGGCCTGGTGTAGGGTGACCCTGGATGCTGGGGGGTGGGGGTGCAGGGGGACATGAGTGGGGGCCTGTTGGAGGCTGCCCCTGCACTGCTGGGGGGTGGGGGTGGTGGGAGACATGAGTGGGGGCCTGGTGGAGGCTGCCCCTGCACTCCTGGGGTGTGGGGGTGCAAGGGGACATGAGTGGGGGCCTGGTGGAGGCTGCCCCTGCACTGCCGGGGGGTGGGGGTGGTGGGAGACATGAGTGGGGGCCTGGTGTAGGGTGACCCTGGATGCTGGGGGGTGGGGGTGCAGGGGGACATGAGTGGGGGCCTAGTGGAGGGTGACCCTGGATGCTGGGGGGTGGGGGTGGTGGGAGACATGAGTGGGGGCCTGGTGGAGGGTGACCCTGGATGCTGGGGGGTGGGGGTGGAGGGAGACATGAGTGGGGGCCTGTTGGAGGATGCCCATGATGGCAGGGGGGTGGGGGTGGTGGGAGACATGAGTGGGGGCCTGGTGGAGGATGCCCATGGTGGCAGGGGGGTGGGGGTGGTGGGAGACCAGAGTGGGGGCCTGGTGGAGGATGCCCATGGTGGCCGGGGGGTGGGGGTGGTGGGAGACATGAGTGGGGGCCTGGTGGAGGGTGACCCTGGATGCTGGGGGTGGGGGTGCAGGGGGACATGAGTGGGGGCCTGGTGGAGGCTGCCCATGGTGGCAGGGGGGTGGGGGTGGTGGGAAACATGAGTGGGGGCCTGGTGGAGGCTGCCCCTGCACTGCTGGGGGGTGGGGGTGGTGGGAGACATGAGTGGGGGCCTGGTGGAGGCTGCTCCTGGATGCTGGGGGGTGGGGGTGCAGGGGGACATGAGTGGGGGCCTGGTGGAGGCTGCCCATGGTGGCAGGGGGGTGGGGGTGGTGGGAGACATGAGTGGGGGCCTGGTGGAGGCTGCCCCTGCACTGCTGGGGGGTGGGGGTGGTGGGAGACATGAGTGGGGGCCTGGTGGAGGCTGCCCCTGGATGCTGGGGGGTGGGGGTGCAGGGGGACATGAGTGGGGGCCTGGTGGAGGCTGCCCATGGTGGCAGGGGGGTGGGGGTGGTGGGAGACATGAGTGGGGGCGTGGTGGAGGCTGCCCCTGCACTGCTGGGGGGTGGGGGTGGTGGGAGACATGAGTGGGGGCCTGGTGGAGGATGCCCCTGCACTGCTGGTGGGTGGGGGTGCAGGGGGACATGAGTGGGGGCCTGGTGGAGGCTGCCCATGGTGGCAGGGGGGTGGGGGTGGTGGGAGACATGAGTGGGGGCCTGGTGGAAGCTGCCCCTGGTGGCTGGGGGGTGGGGGTGGTGGGAGACATGAATGGGGTCCTGGTGGAGGATGCCCCTGCACTGCTGGGGGGTGGGGGTGCAGGGGGACATGAGTGGGGGCCTGGTGGAGGCTGCCCCTGCACTGCTGGGTGGTGGGGGTGCAGGGGGACATGAGTGGGGGCCTGGTGGAGGCTGCCCCTGCACTGCCGGGGGGTGGGGGTGGTGGGAGACATGAGTGGGGGCCTGGTGTAGGGTGACCCTGGATGCTGGGGGGTGGGGGTGCAGGGGGACATGAGTGGGGGCCTGGTGGAGGGTGACCCTGGATGCTGGGGGGTGGGGGTGGTGGGAGACATGAGTGGGGGCCTGGTGGAGGCTGCCCCTGGATGCTGGGGGGTGGGGGTGCAGGGGGACATGAGTGGGGGCCTGGTGGAGGCTGCCCATGGTGGCAGGGGGGTGGGGGTGGTGGGAGACATGAGTGGGGGCGTGGTGGAGGCTGCCCCTGCACTGCTGGGGGGTGGGGGTGGTGGGAGACATGAGTGGGGGCCTGGTGGAGGATGCCCCTGCACTGCTGGTGGGTGGGGGTGCAGGGGGACATGAGTGGGGGCCTGGTGGAGGCTGCCCATGGTGGCAGGGGGGTGGGGTTGGTGGGAGACATGAGTGGGGGCCTGGTGGAAGCTGCCCCTGGTGGCTGGGGGGTGGGGGTGGTGGGAGACATGAATGGGGTCCTGGTGGAGGATGCCCCTGCACTGCTGGGGGGTGGGGGTGCAGGGGGACATGAGTGGGGGCCTGGTGGAGGCTGCCCCTGCACTGCTGGGTGGTGGGGGTGCAGGGGGACATGAGTGGGGGCCTGGTGGAGGGTGCCCCTGCACTGCCGGGGGGTGGGGGTGGTGGGAGACATGAGTGGGGGCCTGGTGTAGGGTGACCCTGGATGCTGGGGGGTGGGGGTGCAGGGGGACATGAGTGGGGGCCTGGTGGAGGGTGACCCTGGATGCTGGGGGGTGGGGGTGGTGGGAGACATGAGTGGAGGCCTGGTGGAGGGTGACCCTGGATGCTGGGGGGTGGGGGGGGTGGGAGACATGAGTGGGGGCCTGGTGGAGAATGCCCATGGTGGCAGGGGGGTGGGGGTGGTGGGAGACATGAGTGGGGGCCTGGTGGAGGATGCCCATGGTGGCAGGGGGTGGGGGTGGTGGGAGACATGAGTGGGGGCCTGGTGGAGGATGCCCATGGTGGCAGGGGGGTGGGGGTGGTGGGAGACATGAGTGGGGGCCTGGTGGAGGGTGACCCTGGATGCTGGGGGCTGGGGGTGCAGGGGGACATGAGTGGGGGCCTGGTGGAGGCTGCCCATGGTGGCAGGGGGGTGGGGGTGGTGGGAGACATGAGTGGGGGCCTGGTGGAGGCTGCCCCTGCACTGCTGGGGAGTGGGGGTGGTGGGAGACATGAGTGGGGGCCTGGTGGAGGCTGCCCCTGGATGCTGGGGGGTGGGGGTGCAGGGGGACATGAGTGGGGGCCTGGTGGAGGCTGCCCATGGTGGCAGGGGGGTGGGGGTGGTGGGAGACATGAATGGGGGCCTGGTGGAGGCTGCCCCTGCACTGCTGGGGGGTGGGGGTGGTGGGAGACATGAGTGGGGGCCTGGTGGAGGCTGCCCCTGCACTGCTGGGGGGTGGGGGTGGTGGGAGACATGAGTGGGGGCCTGGTGGAGGCTGCCCCTGGATGCTGGGGGGTGGGGGTGCAGGGGGACATGAGTGGGGGCCTGGTGGAGGCTGCCCATGGTGGCAGGGGGGTGGGGGTGGTGGGAGACATGAGTGGGGGCCTGGTGGAGGATGCCCATGGTGGCAGGGGGTGGGGGTGGGGGTGGTGGGAGACATGAGTGGGGGCCTGGTGGAGGATGCCCATGGTGGCAGGGGGGTGGGGGTGGTGGGAGACATGAGTGGGGGCCTGGTGGAGGCTGCCCCTGGATGCTGGGGGCTGGGGGTGCAGGGGGACATGAGTGGGGGCCTGGTGGAGGCTGCCCCTGGATGCTGGGGGGTGGGGGTGGTGGGAGACATGAGTGGGGGCCTGGTGGAGGCTGCCCCTGCACTGCTGGGGGGTGGGGGTGGTGGGAGACATGAGTAGGGGCCTGGTGGAGGCTGCCCCTGCACTGCTGGGGGTGGGGGTGGTGGGAGACATGAGTGGGGGCCTGGTGGAGGCTGCCCCTGGATGCTGGGGGGTGGGGGTGCAGGGGGACATGAGTGGGGGCCTGGTGGAGGCTTCCCATGGTGGCAGGGGGGTGGGGGTGGTGGGAGACATGAGTGGGGGCCTGGTGGAGGCTGCCCCTGCACTGCTGGGGGGTGGGGGTGGTGGGAGACATGAGTGGGGGCCTGGTGGAGGATGCCCCTGCACTGCTGGGGGATGGGGGTGCAGGGGGACATGAGTGGGGGCCTGGTGGAGGCTGCCCATGGTGGCAGGGGGGTGGGGGTGGTGGGAGACATGAGTGGGGGCCTGGTGGAGGCTGCCCCTGGTGGCTGGGGGGTGGGGGTGGTGGGAGACATGAATGGGGTCCTGGTGGAGGATGCCCCTGCACTGCTGGGGGGTGGGGGTGCAGGGGGACATGAGTGGGGGCCTGGTGGAGGCTGCCCCTGCACTGCTGGGTGGTGGGGGTGCAGGGGGACATGAGTGGGGGCCTGGTGGAGGCTGCCCCTGCACTGCCGGGGGGTGGGGGTGGTGGGAGACATGAGTGGGGGCCTGGTGTAGGGTGACCCTGGATGCTGGGGGGTGGGGGTGCAGGGGGACATGAGTGGGGGCCTGGTGGAGGGTGACCCTGGATGCTGGGGGGTGGGGGTGGTGGGAGACATGAGTGGAGGCCTGGTGGAGGGTGACCCTGGATGCTGGGGGGTGGGGGTGGTGGGAGACATGAGTGTGGGCCTGGTGGAGAATGCCCATGGTGGCAGGGGGGTGGGGGTGGTGGGAGACATGAGTGGGGGCCTGGTGGAGGATGCCCATGGTGGCAGGGGGGTGGGGGTGGTGGGAGACATGAGTGGGGGCCTGGTGGAGGATGCCCATGGTGGCAGGGGGGTGGGGGTGGTGGGAGACATGAGTGGGGGCCTGGTGGAGGATGCCCCTGCACTGCTGGGGGGTGGGGGTGCAGGGGGACATGAGTGGGGGCCTGGTGGAGGCTGCCCATGGTGGCAGGGGGGTGGGGGTGGTGGGAGACATGAGTGGGGGCCTGGTGGAGGCTGCCCCTGGTGGCTGGGGGGTGGGGGTGGTGGGAGACATGAGTGGGGGCCTGGTGGAGGATGCCCCTGCACTGCTGGGGGGTGGGGGTGCGGGGGACATGAGTGGGGGCCTGGTGGAGGCTGCCCCTGCACTGCTGGGGGGTGGGGGTGCAGGGGGACATGAGTGGGGGCCTGGTGGAGGCTGCCCCTGCACTGCCGGGCGGTGGGGGTGGTGGGAGACATGAGTGGGGGCCTGGTGTAGGGTGACCCTGGATGCTGGGGGGTGGGGGTGCAGGGGGACATGAGTGGGGGCCTGGTGGAGGCTGCCCCTGCACTGTTGGGGGGTGGGGGTGGTGGGAGACATGCATTGTTGATCAGTAGTGCAAGGTGACATGTGGGTTGGCTGGGGGGCATGCCCATGGTGAATGGGCTGCCTGCGGGACATGGGCAGGGGTGCAGGGTAGTCCCCCGTGGTGTGGGCTGCCTGCAGGGGCCGTGGAGGTTGTGGAGCGTACACCTGGGAGGACCCACGCGACCAATTCACGTGTAGTACTCCCCAGAACCCCTGAAATACACATTCCCTGCTGGTATCGCGTGTGCAACTTCCCGCGCACCCCTGAAAAACATGTACCCTGCTCGCACTGGCCCAATCGCGTGTGTAACTTCCCGCGCACCCCTGAAATACACGTACCCTGCTCGCACTGGGACAATCGCGTGTGCAACTTCCCGCGCACCCCTGAAATACACGTACCCTGCTCGCACTGGGACAATCGCGTGTGCAACTTCCCGCGCACCCCTGAAATACACGTACCCTTCTCGCACTGGGACTATCGCGTGTGGAACTTCCCGCGCACCCCTGAAATACACGTACCCTGCTCGCACTGGGCCAATCGCGTGTGTAACTTCCCGCGCACCCCTGAAATACACGTACCCTGCTCGCACTGGGCCAATCGCGTGTGGAACTTCCCGCGCACCCCTGAAATACACGTACTGTGCTCGCACTGGGACTATCGCGTGTGGAACTTCCCGCGCACCCCTGAAATACACGTACCCTGCTCGCACTGGGACAATCGCGTGTGCAACTTCCCGCACACCCCTGAAATACACATACCTTGCTGGAATCGCTTGTGGAACTTGCCGCGCACCCCTGAAATACACATACCTTGCTGAAATCGCATGTGGCACTTGCCGCGCACCGCTGAAATACACATACCTTGCTGAAATCGCGTGTGGAACTTGCCGCGCACCCCTGAAATACACGTACCCTGCTGCAATCGCGCATGCAACTTCCCGCGCACCCCTGAAATACACGGTCCCCGCTTGGCGTTTGCTGTTTGGCAGCCCGGTGAACTGGTCCAGGGTTCGCGCAGCCCTTTGCGATGATTTAGCGATTTTGATGGCTTTTCCTTGCGCGAGGGCGTTCTTGGGGGCGTTACTGGCGCTGCTGCAGGGTCGCTGCGATTCTCTGCGCCACGGCTGGTTTGGAAGCCTGAAATCCATGAATATGCTGTGCGCGGAAATCGGTTTTAGCGCACGTGCCTGGCGCAGTCAATCGCACGCGGACACTCTGCGCCAGCTGCTTGCGACACTTTTCTGCGAAATTCTATGAATTACCCTCTTAATGTGTTGTCAGGATTGTTTGTTGCGGTTCTATGAAGTACTAACATTTGCAAACACAATTGGTCTGTACTGTGTAAGTAAATGTTGTCAACGATTGGTCGTAATTGAAATAGAATGTTCATTGCTACATTTGCGTAGCAACTTACACCATTTACATTTGAAAGTTTAAATGGACCAGGTAATTCTGTATCTGAGTGCTTTTTTTGGAGTTTGTCTTCCTTTTTTGAAGAAGTACCTGGTTTACTTTCCCTAATAGGTTCTTTTTTGATTGTGGTACTTGATGAAGTATTATTTCTTTTAGGGGTCGATTCATGGAGCAAACGTGCATCGAAAATCCCAGCGCAAGCAGGCGCAAGGTAGCGCAAGCGTGAGAAACGCAGCGCATGTGTGCGATGCAAGGAAGACACTGCGCGTGTTTCCCGCTGTCCGTGCGCCCAATCCAGCCATGGCGCACGCAAGCATACACGGCGTGCGCTACGTGCACAGCAAAAGCACACATAGCGCGGCGCACACAACCAAAGTGGGCGGTACAGTGGGCGTAACACGCGGAATGGGGAATAACGCGTGAAAAAGAAGGCGTAACTGGGGAAGTACTGCAGGGAACTACACGGAACGCCCACACGCACGCGAACAACCTGTATTCATGGATTCGAATACGGGAAACCCGCGCACGGCAAAAGACGCACACAGGCGTCAAGGCGTCCGCCACACGAAGGCAGGCGGAAGCGTCCCCGCGCACAGTATAAAAGTGCCCGCAAACAACAAACACCTATATACAGCTACGATGAATGCCCCATTTGTCGCAGCACTGATCGTGGGACACCGCAGTAGGAGGAGAATAGCCAGGGCATGCATTTTCGCACCACGGACAAGCCTTTTTGGGATGCCTGACGACCAGTTCTACGGCAGGTATAGGTTTCCACCCCACATCATCCTAGACCTGGTCAGGGAGTGGGAAGATGACCTTACATCCCCCACCCTTTGCTCCCAAGCATTGAGCCCCTTGGAGAAGCTGCTCAATGTCCTGCATTTTTTGGCCACTGGGTCATTTCAGCGGACTACTGCCATAGTGGGGGGGGGGTCTCACAGGCCACGCAGTCACGCTGCCTACACCAGGTCTTGGCAATCATGACAGCGCGCCCCTCAGTCCACAGGCACATATACATGCCCAGAACACCCGTAGAAAGGCAGGCCGTTGGCCTGGATTTTTTCAGGGTGGCACACTTCCCCAAAGTGCTCAGTGCCATAGATTGCACCCATGTGGCCCTACGTCCACCTAGGGCCACTGAGCACATCTACCGAAACCGCAAGCACTGGCATTCCATCAATGTACAGGTGGTATGCGATGCAAAGGGAATCATCACCTCTGTCTATGCAAACTACCCTGGCTCCACCCATGACAGTTTCATATACAGAATGTTCGCCCTGAGCCGGGCCCTGGAAGCTGGGCAGCATGGCGACACATGGCTCCTAGGTGAGTACAAATGCCCTTGCACATGCATGCATGTCACACACACACACACAAATAAACAAACCCCAATAATCACAACCATTTGCACCTCCCCAGGGGACAGTGCATACCCTCTGAGCAACCACATGCTGATGCCAATCCGGAACCCCACCACACCACCCCAGGTAAGATACAACGCCGCCCATATTGCAACCAGGGCCATAGTGGAGAGGACATTCGGAGTGCTCAAGTCACGTTTCCGCTCCCTTGACCGCTCTGGCGGGCAGCTACTCTATGCACCACCAGTAGTGTGCAGGATCATTGTGGCAGCATGTGTCCTGCACAATGTTGCAACACGGCAGGGCGTCCCGGTGGACATGGTGGTGCCCCAACATCCCCAACCACAGGCACAGGCGCTGCCCATGGGAGGGGACAGGGCACGTGGCGAGGAAGCCAGGACCCAGCTTGTGGCCACATTTTTCACCTAAACTCCCACCCCTGTGGAGTGCACACAGGCCTGGCACATACCAGGTGACAATCGATGATGACAAAGAGACAGTCAACTGTCACAATCCTACCACCCTGAGATAGTTGCCATGGAAGTGCCACATTGTTTGCATCCCTAGCTACTTAAACACAAGCTATCCTGTGTGACCAAAAGGCACACATATGACATGACATGATATGGCCTATACATAAGTATTTCAAGGTGCGATGAGGCAGGGAAGGGGGAACAAGGGAAGACAGACAACGGTACTACTAGGCCAGGTGTCATTTAGATTGTGCAAGTGCAGGGGTAAAGTGCAAGGGGAAGGGGAGGGGGGAGTGCAGTACAGGGGAAGTAGACCAAAAAACAAATACATAGGCCAGCTGGTGGCAACTGCAAAGGTAAGTGCAGACAAGTGCTGGGAAGGGGGGGATGTAGGGATAAAGAGACAGTACCGCAGTGCAGGGGTTGCCAGGGAGGCAGTGCAAGGGAGAGTGGCTGGGCCAGGGACCGAGGTCGGTGAGAGTGGCCCAGTTGCAGATCCAGTGCAGTTCCAGTGAAGAATTTTGCAAGGGAGAGGCAGAGAGAAAGCAGAAGCAAAGAGGAAGGTCTTGACGTGCTTCCCGAACCGGAGATGGTTCCCCTCAAGTTCCAGTGAAGCAGGAAGGCTGTTCCAGAGGGAGGGCCCTGCCGCGGAGAGAGATCTACCCACAGCTAGTTGCTTTGAGAAGCGGATGACCCTGACATGCAAGGTGTGCATCACACACACCTGCAAAAGAGGCCAGGGCTATCACTGTTATGTCACTCAAACCCTCCCAAACCACAACATGACATGGCAAGCAATACCCATACACCAACACAGTAACAATAAGGTACACATTGCCATGTCCAAAATGTACAGTGGCATCAGACAATGATGCCTGACCTGGAATCAGATGAAATGAGTGACCAACAACCTCCCACCCAAAATAAGTCATTTCCAAATGCATTACAAGAGTTGTAGACGTAACATAACAATGAATGCCTGTCTACATGCACATTGTGCATTGCAAAATCAACACTGCAGCTTCTGTGTGCTGTGTCCTACTCCTGCAACACACTGCTCAGTACACAGCACAGTGAACAGCCATTGTGTGTGATGCACACCCTGAGCATCACATCTAAGCGACAGACCACATCAAAAAGCAAATTAGGCATGTACAGGATCCATAATTGGTCACAGAACATGTGCTGCAGGGACACAGTGGGCACCAGAAGGCAAACAGTGTACACGTGGATATGCAAGGGTGGGAGTACATGTAGTGCATCAGAGTGCAAGTGTGTGGGTCAGCAAGGACATGCACTCAACATATGCATGTGCAATCAAGTGACCATCAGTGTTCTCTACACATCACATGTGAACATTCACCATGTGTACACCCCAGCATGTCAAACCATAACTATCCCCTCGCACCTGAAAGGTAAACACAACACATGAACAGGCATTGATCAGCAGAACACAACATATACATAGGATACCACCATTAGAATGTCAGGGTTCCCATCACACTGCAGGGCAAGGCAACTATCAACAACAACCCCCCCCTCCCTCACAAATGACCCTGACCCACTGAACAACTGCACCTGTGTCATGGAGCCTTCAACCCTCAATTCCACCTGGCCACAGGATCACCTTTACCCTTCGTCACCATCTCCCACCTTGTGTGTAAAAAGGTGCCTGCACCCTCAGAATCCACACTCATTTCCAAAATCACAAAATCCAAGGCATAAAAATGAACCAGAACACCCTCCAGTAGATGACTTGACGTAGCAGTACCTCACAAAGGCCAAGTACTACCACAATGATGCAACAACCAAGGTAGCACAGTAAAACAATGTCACAACAGGATGTGAACCATGTGTGGTACATAACATAGGATGATGCACCATGAACGGATGTGTACTGTCACAGGTCCTGTGTACAGGCGCGGGAGTGTCACGAAACAACCACCCCCCCCATGTCCCGGGTGCCTGCAAGGTCAAACTCACACAGGCCCCTGAGACCCTGGTGGGGAAGGAGGTTCAGGGATATGCAGTCGGGACAGGTGTTGGCACACTGGATAACTGGAATGAGTGGCAGGAGAGGGGAGGAGGAATGAAACATGAAAGTAGGCAATGCACGAAAATGTACTACCTGCATGAACACATACACAATCCAAACAAACTTGGACATCATTGTCATGGCCTTCTGTAGTCCAGGCTTAGGAGTGGTACGAACCAACCACCCCCTCTAGGGTTTTGGCGCCTGCAAGTTCAGGGCTTACACAGGCATCCGCAACCCCAGTGGGGAAAGATTGTTAGGGAACGTTGCTTGGATAGGTACGGGAAGCAGGAACACCGGGTAGAGGGTACAGGGTTCAAAATTGCATAGGATTCTGGGTGATTAGGGGGAAAAAACATACCAAATTGAATTACACATACATCCATGCATTAGTGCACCCCCCAGCAAGCCTATGCAGAGCAGTTTGAAAGAAAAACAACAAGACACTTAGCTCTGGTTTTGAGTGCTGGCCTCCTGCCTGCGCACTCTCAGGTCCGGTTACAGGAGCACTGCAATGCTGCAAAGAGAGCCACAGTCAACAACCTGTACGTGCCAATTACACAAAAACACACCACCAAACATGCCCCATAGCAACAAACTACTCTACAAACAGACAATCTGGTGTAGATGCTTCGTACCCATATATAACATTACCCCTGTGATGGGTCATACACAGTCAATGCAGTAAGTCAGCCGCCTGTGGGTGCGTGGCAAATGGAACACCAATGTGTCACAATTCACACAACATGCAATGTTCCCTGGGTAAGCAGACAGACCCATATAGCAAGCCATGACTTCAGAGCAAGTTGCGTACCACCATGACCGAAACAAAGTTGGCATTGCATTTATCATAAAGTGCATGGAAATTAAATGCACTGCACCCGAGTATGTCCCTTGCTGTATGTCCCTGTGAGCTGCTCCTTTCCATGTCTCGGAAGGCTACATGGTTGATACAAGTGCCTCGATGGACCTTGGTGTACCGGAGGGTATGTGCCACTGCCCCTGCAGGTGTCCCAGACAACCTTACAATCAACAGCCATCAGTCCACCAACACATCTGAGCTGCATTGTGTGCTTCAACACCAATATTCGTCCAAGCTCACCCTCAGTGCTGTGACTAAGCCTGCATGTGCAACTCGCCTGGTGCAAGCTTTGCTGTGTTGTGGCCCTCCTGTGCTGCTCACCTTGCCTGGAGTTCCTTGGAACACGTCAGCAGTTCTTGGATGTAGGTCTGCAATCCCTGTGCCTCTGCTTGTGCACACATGTGCATGTGGGCACCAACAAACGTGTCCAGAATTCCGTCGTCCAATGGGCCATGTCTGCTGGCAAAGGTGCTCTGGAGGCTCATCCCCCTGCAGAAAGGGCATGAAACACATGATTAATGCTTCAAAGTCATCTGTGTGTGTCTCTTCAGGCATCCCATTACTTGACCATGTCAGAGGGTCACATCATAAATCACACCATCAGTCCGTCTTTCACATCCAAAGTGTGGAACACTATCTACAGCATGAATTGCAACAAGCATGTGTAGAGTAAAGATAAGAAACATACTACACAATGCATAGCAATTAATGTACACATTTTTCATGAAACACCCCATCTAGCAAAACCTGAACAGTGGACAATAATACCAAAATCATCCCCACTAGGGGTGTAAACACAAGTCACACAGCACCAGACATGCCACAGATATGACAGTCTAAAGCCCTTGTGTAAAAGTTTGTGACACCGAACCATCCTTGCGAGCCCATGGATAAGGGAGGCAGGAGTGGCATATGTGAGTCAAGGACCCCAAGCAGCAAACACATACACAAGACAAGCCTGAAGGGCCCAGCTGGAACAGACAGTGGATGCCTTCAAAAGCCACAAAGCACCGCACCGTCACATGAAAACACAATAGACAAGCAATTTTAAACTATATTAACTAATTACACTAACTAAGGAAAACCTACATTACCTAATTAAACTAACTATCAAACAGAAACTTAACTAACTAAACTAAAAGAAAAATCAAAAATGGCCACATACGACCCGGGGGGGAGGGGAGGCACCCAAGAGGGGGGAGGTACAGGGTGCTGCTCAACATCCACATGCGATGATGCTGAGCCAAAAAAAAAACCTCCATGGGCTCAACGCCTGCACAGCCCGACCTATGTGGGAGATAGATGGTCGTCCGAGTCTGGCAAATCCTGTAAATGAGGACGTGGCACAGTAGCCTGGCCACGCCTAGACGCAGCATGCCCCTCGTCAGCAGCAAGTCTACCGGACGGGTGAGCCTGGTTCTGTGTGGCGATGTGACGTAGGTCTGCATGCAGAACCTCACGTGATACACGTGCTTCCTCTTGCAAGGTAGCATGTGTAACACGGAGTTCCTCCTGCAAAGCCTGGCTGGACAACCGCTGCACCTCCCGGCAAGCCTGCAGCTCAGCCGAGATGGTACGCTCAAGCTGTGCAAACCTCTCCTCTGCCTGCTGCTTCTGGGACATCATAAGGACACCCAGAGTGGATCTGAAGGAAGCATTCTCCTCCCTCAGGACATCCATGTGCGCCTCTGCGTGAGCAGCAATTGCTTGACACAGAGACGACATTTCAGCCTGGCGTGAGGCTGCCATGCCCAGCCTGAGCGAGCGGGCCGTGGACCGTGCCGCCTGCTGCTGGAGAAGCACCTGCCTAGCAGGGGGGAGCACAGATCTGGCCACACGCTCCATGCTCTCAGCGATGTTCTCCATTGCTGCCCCCTGCCGTTCTGAATTGGCAGTCATGTCTTGCTCCCACTCAGTATACTGCGGTTGCGCGCGGCGACCGCGTTGCCGGGCTTGACCCCTGCGGGACCCAAGGTCCGGGGGTCCTCACTGTGTTGGCACCGCCCGCGCCTGCACGACTACATGCCCCCGTCGACGTGATGTCCCAGGCACATCAGTGACTGGTGTGGAGGGTGACCCTGCGTCCCGATCCACCACGGGCAGAGGAACCAAGACTGTCTGATCCCTCAGTGCAGGTGTCGCAGACAGAGGAGTGTCCACATCAGAATCACTCACCCCTGACACATGGACTTGATGCTCATCCAACTCAACATGGACGTCAGAGTCGTCATCAAGGCTGGACTCATAGGCAGCCAGAGACAAGATGGACTGTAGCACTTGGGGGTTTTCGTGGCCTACCACCCCACGACCCCGACTAGTGCCGGGTTGATGTAGTGGTAACAACCCTGTGTCTGGCATGACAACACCATCCTCCGCCTCCATTGCGTCATCACCTGAAAAATATAGAGAAAAAAGGTCACTACACATGTCAGAAGCACACAACGCACACACACAACTACAGCAAACGCATCAGGCAGACATTTGACACACAACATATAACCTGGCATGCATGCTGGGTCAACTTTGAATTGCTTCTGTGATCAGACCTGTTGAAAGGTGGCAGTTTCCATGGAAGTGGGTCTATGCAGTGCAGAAAATGTGTACGCCACTCACTACCTACATGTACAAGGACTCCATGGTGTGTGCCAGGAAATGTGAAGGCAGTGCAATGTCAAATTCAGACATCACGTGCATTGTGCATTCAATGTTGTACCATATCTAGAAGCCAAGCACCCCTCCACCCCAGTACCAAAGCAGGGATGCCTAGCATGGTATCAAAAGGCTGACCATACACCTGTGTATTGACAGGCAGTGTTGACTGGCATCAACAGCTTAATGTGATTCAAGTGACAACACTGCAAATGATGCTGGGACAGTAAGCAGGACACATGATGAAAACTCTGGATTCCGCCCATGTGTGAAGAAGACACAGCAACAGTTGGACAGAGTCATTGGCCATTGAACAGGCTGAGGCCTGTGAGCCACACAGATTGTCAGACCCTAAACATGTGTGCAACGCAGGACTGAGCCACAGTTGACATGGGAAGGCTGATGAGATGGCAGGCAATGTATGTAACCAAGGACTTGTATTACAGTGATCATCCAGTCAAGGACAAATAGGGGCATGCGTGCAATGCACATGGAGCATGAATGGGCACTCATGTCCCTGCGGGACATCTGACCTATGCATAGTACAAGTGAGATACCCTGCATCAAGTACTAAGGCTGTACCACACGGCATATGTTTGGCAGATTC
Source organism: Ambystoma mexicanum (assembly GCF_040938575.1). NCBI lineage: Eukaryota > Metazoa > Chordata > Amphibia > Caudata > Ambystomatidae > Ambystoma > Ambystoma mexicanum. Next base: position 207,611,315 of record NC_090932.1, read on the forward strand.
TACGCTGGAAGTTAGCATCTACACAGGACGCATGAACAAGAAAGTACACATTGGCAAGATTGAAGCAGACCAGTGCAAAGGTGGAACTGGGGTGCAGAGTGGCGGAGGAGGGACAAGGGAGCATGCCTACATGGAGTCCCCAAATGCAGGCAGAGGAGACATGCATGACGAAAGCATTGCATTACTTACACATCAGAACCATGTACACGTCACATGTAGCGGCAATCATGCACAACACATCCACAAGTGAAACACACACGTCCTCAACAAACACGCATCAACTCTCACTGGACTGGGCATCAAAGTCCAGCATCTCTCCCACTCCTTCGAACAATTCAGGTGGTATGAACTCCGCAAGGAGTGCCTCATGCGGAGTGAGCTCTTCCTCCTCTGGTGCAGGCCCACCGCCAGTCACCAGAGTCAAGTTGTAATTAGAGGCACGCTTAGCCTTAGTGCTGCGTTTGATGTCATTCCAACGCTTTTTGCACTCTTGCGCCGTGTGCACCTCATGGCCAAATGAACTGACATGTTCCGCAACATGCTTCCAGTGGGTGTCACGTTGGGCAGCCGTAGTCTGACTATTGGCACCCACTAGCATGTCACGGCTGTGGCCCTGCACGTAGTCCACGAGGAAGTCCAGTTCCTGCTTGCAGAAAGGCTTCTTCCTCGATGTGCAGGAGGTCGTGGCTGTGTGTGGGGTCCCAGCCTGTGCTGCAGGTGCAACCTTCCTCCTCTTGGACTGTGGCGCAGACCCTGGCTGGCTAATGCCGCCCTGACCAGTATGGCCAGTGGGTTCGGTGGATTGAGCAAAGGGAGTGGCAGGTGGAGGGATGACCAAAGGCCTGACTTGTGTCAGTGGCAGCTGGGTGCCCACTAATGGACCCTGCGCAGCAACATCAGCTGTGGCAGGGTCATTGACCGCAACGGTCCTGGTTGGCAGACTCACAACCGGGGTGCTGTTGGGTGCATCTGCTCCTACACTTGCCAACACCCGGCTGTTCGGGGCAGCAGATGGCATGACTGCCCCAGGGACACGTGTCTTGGTCTGAGCAGCCCGGCCTGCCCCTATGGTTTCCCTCCTGGCCTGTTGGAGATCTACCAAGGGCTCCTCAAGTGCCAACGCAGCCTGCGCTGGCAGACCCCGAGCCTGGGTGGCGGTGTCCACAGCTGCACCTGCAGCTACCACTATCCTTGGGCCCGTGGCAGTCGATGGAACGGACTGCTGGGTCACACGGGCGCCAGTGCCAGATGCAGAAGCTGCATCCCCCGGAACCACAGAGGGTGGTGGCATGACTGCACCGACACATGGCACAACATTGTGCTCAAGTGGCACACCCCTGCCTCTTCCCCCTCTGTGGCTGCCCTGGACACCCTGGAGTCGCCCTACTCCCTGGTCACCATGGCCACGTCCCCGACCATGCCCGCCACGAGGAGGACGCCCAGCTGAGGCGCCCCTCACCTTTGGGAGCCTCCCAACCATGGCACAGATGGAGTGGTGCCAATGGGAGGTGCACACCAAAATTGACCTGGGCAATTGGGGTGAAGGGGGTGGGAAGCAAGATGTTAACAGCCCCCCTGCACCTGCAAGGCTGTATGTGACCCCGGTGATGAAGTGACGGGTCACGCAACGCTCAAGCACCCCAAAACTGCAGTAAAACCGTGCACACAACCCTGCAGCCTACGTGCGTGGATTCAACCTCCCGCAGTATGCGGTGGCACCCAGTAACACGAATAACGCGTACGCGTGGGACACGCAGGTTACTATGACATCGAAAATGGGTGCAATACACAGGGGCACCCGCAGTGGGAAAAAGAGAGTGTGCGACTCACCGTCTGACTAGCGCAATGCAGAAAAACACGCAAAGCCAATACCCCCGCCAAAAGAAGAGATACGTCCTTGATAGCTGTGAAGTTGTGATGGCGCGCGAAACAACAGGATGCAGCAACACACGTCGGTCACCATGAAAGGCATGTACAGCGAACTGCTGGGCCCGCTCACCTTTAACCCGTGCTGAGGGAAACGCCCGCGCGTGTCACTTCACTTACGTGCATGGGCCCTTTCCTCGTATTACACGCGGACGTGCAGTTTTTCACGTGCGCTGAAATGACCAGGCACGCCCGCGCGCATCACGTCACTTACGCGCATGGGCCCTTTCCTCGTATTACACGCGGACGTGCAGTTTTTCACGCGCGCTGTAATGCCCATGCACGCCTGTGCGCGTCACGTCACAGGGGCGCTTGCGCTTGAGGGGCCTTCTGTCCAATGAAATTGCGTATGCGTGCAGACGCGCTTACGCGCTAAGGGCCTTTCCTCGAATTATATGCTGACGTGCAGAATTTTCACGTGCCAAATCACTCCGTATCAAGCTGGCCATGCGTAAGCCACGGAAGACCACGCTCCTGCCCAGAAGGCCGAATTACTGCCCCCCAGAGCCCCGAGCACGCTCCCACCTGCCATCTGCTGCTGTCTGCTGCCCACGTGCCCTGCCATTTGCTGCCTGCACATCAGCCAGGGGTGCTGTTGCTGTGACCACCCCTGCTGGAACCGAAGACTCCCGACTGGGATTCCATCGCTCCACAGCCCAGCCCCAGGACCCAGTTGCCCACCCACTCCTGCCTCTGGGGTTGTAATGTCGGGCACTGCAACGTCTGGCACCACTGACAACCCCTGGCCAGAGCGGCAGAGGGGCACCAGCTTCAGTGCCAGGGAAGTTGGTGTCCTGGTGGAGCAAGTCCTGGGGCAGTATGATGCCCTCTTCGGAAGTTCCCGCACCGACAAGGAAGGACGGACTCGGATCTGGACTGACATTGTGACTGCCATCAACGCGGAGGGGGTGGCAGTCTGCAACTTACAACATGTCAAGAAGCGCTGGGAGGACTTCAGGTCCAGGACCCTGAACAAGGCCCGGCGCCTCTTGAAGGCAGCGGATGCTAAGGGGCGCCGGAGCCACTTGTCGGAAGATCAGATGAGGGTCCTGAAACACATATCCCCCGCGCTCCACGTCCAGGTCCTTTAGAGGCAGACCCGTCTGGAGTCGAGCGGTAAGTGTACATGCATCATGATTGTGAGCTGTGCGTGTGGTGATGTTTCAGTAGTGTGCAGGTTGCACATCTGTTTGTATGGGGTCGAGTATGGGTGGGGGTTTACAGGGCCGTGAGGCTAACACATGCGAGGGCTGTAATGTGTGAGACATGGATGGTGCTTGTGTGTGTAGGCTTGCATGCAAAATGCAGTTGTGTGGGCACACATGTTTGGATGAATGTGTATGTAAGTAGACATGTTTGTGATGTCACGCATGTATGTTGTTTTCAGCTGCATGTATCAGCACTGTGTACATGTGCATTTGTGTGTATTTGACAAGGGTGCAACAGTGATGCAACATGGATGCATGTGACAGCGGGATGTGGAAGCCTGATTGGCAGATGTGACATGGATGCCCATCTGAACACTGCGACAGTTGGCAGAGGTGTACACATGCATGCAAGTGTGGTGGTGTGTGTACATGTGTAGTGCACTTCCTGTGTTGCATGTGATGTCTGGCTCAGCTTTGCCTGCTCATGCTGTTGTATGTGTATGGATGGTGCTGGCAGTTGCGATATGGCTGCGGTATGGCTCATGTGTGCGAGTTGAAATGACATGTGTGTTGGGGATTGTGATGGCATGTCTGAGGTTTGCCAATGCCACTCATGTACAACTGTCAAGTGTGTATGTGTCCATTGTACAGTGCCCTGATGCCTGTGTTTTATTTCTCCCTGTCTGCAGCGTCAACTGATGAAGAGGGCGGAGAAGGTGCTGTGGAGCACAGCGGCGGGGATCCCACCGCCAGCCGGAGATGCAAGACCCGGCTCCCCTCCCATGTTGTGATCTCGTCGGGGAGTGAGGAGTCCGGTGCCGCGTCCCAGGCCGCAGCTGCCGGGGGGAGGTCCAAGAGGCGGAGGTTGGAGTTGGACTCCTCGGCAGCAGAAGGGGCAGCTGGGACCCCACAGGGCCCAACGTGGGAAGATGGCACGGAGTCATCCATGTTGGTGGGGGGTTTGGTGGAGGAGGAGGCCGTGCAAGCAACAGAGACGGGGTCTGGAGGTGGGGATCCCACTGGTGCTAGTGGTGCAGTGCAGGACCAGGGACAGGAGGGAGCACAGGCCGCCGCGGAGGTGCCTGTGTGCAATCCTGTCCCTGATCCTGTCCCTGCATCATCTTGCACCAGCAGGGATGCCTACGTCCAGACCTGTTTTCAGGCAGGGGATGAGCTAACGACAACTGGCCTTCCTCTGCCTGCGGACGTGGCTATCCGGGTCCGGGTTGAGCCTGTCCTGACTGGTGTGGCGTTGCGTCAACGGGCCATGCGAGGCGACCTGCAGTCTTTTCATGAGGAGACTGCACGTCATCTCGAATGGCTCGTTGACCGCGTCCGCCTACTGGGACAGGTCACGCAGGCCGGATTCCTCCGTTTGATGGGGCTTGCTACGACCCCCTCCTCAACTGAACGCCCTATGCGCCAGTCGTCCTCCGTGCCATCTTCCCACCCATCAGTCACCTGGGTGCCCTGTGGAGCTGCCTCTGACGGTGCGGCCAGGCTGGTGGGGGAGGCATCCCTGCCACAGTCGGGAGTCGGACGTCCAGCAGGGGTGGCCACATCAACGACTGCACCCCAGCCGGCGGAGGATGTGCAGGCAGCAGGAGGCAGTGCACGGGCAGAGGCACAGCAGCAGCAGCAACGTGGTGGGAGCCATGAAGGCTCGGGGCCTTCAACATCGGAGGAGCAGGCATCGGCCGGAGGGCAGGAGGACCCAGGACAGAGAGTGTCTTCCGTGTGGCAGCGGTTGGGCCATGCCATAGATGCAGAGCGGCAGCGGGCGGAAGAGGCACGGCTCACAATGGTCAGGGCGGAGAACTCCATGCGGAGGGCCCTGAGGCGGGCCGAGTGCTTCGAGGAAATCCGCAGGGGGTTGGAGGTGGACACGTCGATGGCCCTGCGGACCCTCGGGGCCATGGAGGAGGACCGCCTCCGGGACATTGAGCAGGAGTTTGATGATGCCCTGGCCCGGGACATCCAAAAGTTAGCCGTCAGACTAGCCCGCTGCCCTTGTACATAGTTATGTAGTTAGTGTTAGGTTTCCTTTGTTTTTGAATTTATTTTGAACCTTTTGGACAATGGGACACATTTTTGTATATAGTTTTTTTTATTAGTTAGTGTTGTTAGATAGGTTTCATTTCTTTTGTTGGGATAATGGACCCTGGCTTGTTCGTCTGTACATAGTTCACTGTTGGATTTTCTTTTTCTTTCATAATTTACCCATGGAGCATTGGCTTTGAATTATAATTTTCCATTGGATTTTCTTTTGTGGACTGTGACTTTGGACACCATTCCTTTGGATTATGATTTTTGGTTTTGCTTTTTTACACGGACATGCTTCTTTTCATTTTTGTACATTCCCATTTTTGTTTCTTTATTTTTGATTCAATTTATGTTTCCTTTAATACATATTTTTTGATCAAACTTCAATGTGTAGTATCTCATTGGTTTCATGCATATCATGATATGGGTTTTGAGATTCACTGACACCCATTGGGTGTATGTGAGGGACATGTGTTTGTTTCCAAACTTGCAATTGGTGTTCTGTCATGTTATTGCCATTTCTGAGTGGGTGGATGCAATACTCGGGTGGGTGTTTTGCATTTGGAGGCTGACCAGAGGGACCAGGGATCTAGATTGTGATGACATGTTGGCTGGGGAACATGAGTTGGTGCCTGCTGGCAGTTGCCCCACAGTGCTGGGGGGTGGGGGTGCAGGGGAACATGAGTTGGACATGAGTGGGGGCCTGCTGGCAGGTGCCCCACAGTGATGGGGGGTGGGAGTGCAGGGGAACATGAGTTGGACATGAGTGGGGGCCTGCTGGCAGGTGCCCCACAGTGCTGGGGGGTGGGGGTTCAAGGGGACATGAGTTGGACATGAGTGGGGGCCTGCTGGCAGGTGCCCCACAGTGCTGGGGGGTAAGGGTGCAGGGGAACATGAGTTGGACATGAGTGGGGGCCTGCTGGCAGGTGCCCCACAGTGCTGGGGGGTGGGGGTGGTGGGAGACATGGGTGGGGGCCTGGTGGAGGCTGCCCCTGCACTGCTGGGGGGTGGGGGTGGTGGGAGACATGAGTGGGGGCCTGGTGGAGGCTGCCCCTGCACTGCTGGGGGGTGGGGGTGGTGGGAGACATGGGTGGGGGCCTGGTGGAGGCTGCCCCTCCACTTCTGGGGGGTGTGGGTGATAGGGGACATGGGTGGGGGCCTGGTGGAGGCTGCCCCTGCACTGCTGGGGGGTGGGTGTGATAGGGGACATGGGTGGGGGCCTGGTGGAGGCTGCCCCTGCACTGCTGGGGTGTGTGGGTGGTGGGAGACATGGGTGGGGGCCTGGTGGAGGCTGCCCCTGCACTGTTGGGGGGTAGGGGTGGTGGGAGACATGGGTGGGGGCCTGGTGGAGGCTGCCCCTGGTGGCTGGGGGATGGGGGTGATAGGGGACATGAGTGGGGGCCTGGTGGAGGCTGCCCCTGCACTGCAGGGGGTGGAGGTGGTGGGAGACATGAGTGGGGGCCTGGTGGAGGCTGCCCCTGCACTGCTGGGGGGTGGGGGTGGTGGGAGACATGGGTGAGGGCCTGGTGGAGGGTGCCCCTGCACTGCTGGGGGGTGGGGTGGCCTGGTGGAGGCTGCCCCTGCACTGCTAGGGGGCGGGGGTGATAGGGGACATGGGTGGGGGCCTGGTGGAGGCTGCCCCTGCACTGCTGGGGGGTGGGGGTGATAGGGGACATGGGTGGGGGCCTGGTGGAGGCTGCCCCTGCACTGCTGGGGGGTGTGGGTGGTGGGAGACATGGGTGGGGGCCTGGTGGAGGCTGCCCCTGCACTGCTGGGGGGTGGGGCGGTGGGAGACATGGGTGTGGGCCTGGTGGAGGCTGCCCCTGGTGGCTGGGGGGTGGGGGTGATAGGGGACATGAGTGGGGGCCTGGTGGAGACTGCCCCTGCACTGCTGGGGGGTGGGGGTGGTGGGAGACATGAGTGGGGGCCTGGTGGAGGCTGCCCCTGCACTGCTGGGGGGTGGGGGTGGTGGGAGACATGGGTGGGGGCCTGGTGGAGGCTGCCCCTGCACTGCTGGGGGGTGGGGGTGATAGGGGACATGGGTGGGGGCCTGGTGGAGGCTGCCCCTGCACTGCTGGGGGGTGGGGGTGATAGGGGACAATGGTGGGGGCCTGGTGGAGTCTGCCCCTGCACTGCTGGGGGGTGTGGGTGGTGGGAGACATGGGTGGGGGCCTGGTGGAGGCTGCCCCTGCACTGCTGGGGGGTGGGGGTGGTGGGAGACATGGGTGGGGGCATGGTTGAGGCTGCCCCTGGTGGCTGGGGGGTGGGGGTGATAGGGGACATGAGTTGGGCCCTGGTGGAGGCTGCCCCAGCACTGCTGGGGGGTAGGGGTGGTGGGAGACATGAGTGGGGGCCTGGTGGAGGCTGCCCCTGCACTGCTGGGGGGTGGGGGTGGTGGGAGACATGGGTGGGGGCCTGGTGGAGGCTGCCCCTGGTGGCTGGGGGGTGGGGGTGATAGGGGACATGAGTGGGGGCCTGGTGGAGGCTGCCCCTGCACTGCTGGAGGGTGGGGGTGGTGGGAGACATGAGTGGGGGCCTGGTGGAGGCTGCCCCTGCACTGCTGGGGGGTGGAGGTGGTGGGAGACATGGGTGGGGGCCTGATGGAGGCTGCCCCTGCACTGCTGGCGGGTGGGGGTGGTGGGAGACATGGGTGGGGGCCTGGTGGAGGCTGCCCCTGCACTGCTGGGGGGTGGGGGTGATAGGGGACATGGGTGGGGGCCTGGTGGAGGCTGCCCCTGCACTGCTAGGGGGTGTGGGTGGTAGGAGACATGGGTGGGGGCCTGGTGGAGGCTGCCCCTGCACTGCTGGGGGGTGGGTGTGGTGGGAGACATGGGTGGGGGCCTGGTGGAGGCTGCCCCTGGTGGCTGGGGGGTGGGGGTGATAGGGGACATGTGTGGGGGCTGGTGGAGGCTGCCCCTGCACTGCTGGGGGGTGGGGGTGGTGGGAGACATGAGTGGGGGCCTGGTGGAGGCTGCCCCTGCACTGCTGGGGGGTGGGGGTGGTGGGAGACATGGGTGGGGGCCTGGTGGAGGCTGCCCCTGCACTGCTGGGGGGTGGGGGTGGTGGGAGACATGGGTGGGGGCCTGGTGGAGGCTGCCCCTGCACTGCTGGGGGGTGGGGGTGATAGGGGACATGGGTGGGGGCCTGGTGGAGGCTGCCCCTGCACTGCTGGGGGTTGTGGGTGGTGGGAGACATGGGTGGGGGCCTGGTGGAGGCTGCCCCTGCACTGCTGGGGGGTGGGGGTGGTGGGAGACATGGGTGGGGGCCTGGTGGAGGCTGCCCCTGGTGTCTGGGGGTCGGGGTGATAGGGGACATGAGTGGGGGCCTTGTGGAGGCTGCCCCTGCACTGCTGGGGGGTGGGGGTGGTGGGAGACATGAGTGGGGGCCTGGTGGAAGCTGCCCATGCACTGCTGGGGGGTGGGGGTGGTGGGAGACATGGGTGGGGGCTTGGTGGAGGCTGCCCCTGGTGGCTGGGGGGTGGGGGTGATAGGGGACATGAGTGGGGGCCTGGTGGAGGCTGCCCTTGCACTGCTGGGGGGTGGGGGTGGTGGGAGACATGGGTGGGGGCCTGGTGGAGGCTGCCCCTGCACTGCTGGGGGGTGGGGGTGGTGGGAGACATGGGTGGGGGCCTGGTGGAGGCTGCCCCTGCACTGCTGGGGGGTGGGGGTGGTGGGAGACATGGGTGGGGGACTGGTGGAGGCTGCCCCTGGTGGCTGGGGGTGCAGGGGGACATGCGTTGGTGGGCAGTAGTGCAAGTTGACATGTGGGTTGGCTGGGGGGCATGGCCATGGTGGATGGGGTAGGCCCCTGTGGTGTGGGCCACCTGCAGTGGCCGTGGAGGGTGTAGAGGGAACACCTGGGAAGACCCACACGTGCAATTCACGTGTGGTGTTCCCCGCGCTCCCCTGTAATACACGTACCCTGATGGAATCGCGTGTGATACTTTCCGTGCACCCCTGAAATACACGTACCCTGCTGATGTCGCATGTGAAACTTCCCGCGCACCCCGAAATACACGTAGCCAGGACATTCGCGTGTGGAACTTCCCACGCACCCCTGATATATATGTACCCTGCTGATATCGCGTGTGAAACTTCCCGCGTACCCCAAAATACACGTAGCCAGGACATTCACGTGTGGAACTTCCCGCGCACCCCTGATATACATGTTCCCTTCTGATATTGCGTGTGAAACTTCCCGCGCACCCCGAAATACACGTAGCCAGGACATTCGCGTGTGGAACTTCCCGCGCACCCCTGGAATACACGTACCCTGCTGATATCGCGTGTGAAACTTCCCGCGCACCCCTGGAATACACGTACCCTGCTGATATCGCGTGTGAAACTTCCCGCGCACCCCGAAATACACGTAGCCAGGACATTCGTGTGTGGAACTTCTCGCGCACCCCTGATATACATGTACCCTGCTGAATTCACGTGTGAAACGTCCCGCGCACCCCTGATGTACACGTACCCTGATGGAATCGCGTGTGGAACTTCAAGCGCACCCCTGAAATACACGTACCCAGCTGAAATTGCGTGAGGTACTTCCCGCGCACCCCATTGATACACGTAGCCTGCTTGCCGTGCTGGTACATGGTTATCGCAGCCCTTTGCGCTGGATTGGGGATTTTGATGGCTTTTCCCTGCGCGAGAGGCGTTCTTGGGGGCGTAACTGGCGCTGCTGCAGGGTCGCTGCGCCACTTTGCGCCACGGCTGGCTTTGGTAGCTGGAATCCATGAACACGCTGTGCGCGGAAATGGGTTTTTGCGCGCGCGGCTGGCGCAGGGATTCGCACGCGCACACTCTGCGCCAGCCGCGTGCGCCACTTGTGCGCTAAATTCTATGAATTACCCCCTTAATCTCTTTGGAGGATTTGCAGTGACATCCTGTTGCATTTCTGTTTAATTTAGTTTTCTTTGAGTACATTTTACTTTTTGTGGAATAGGATATGTTTTTAGATGGGGGGTGTATAGTGAACAAAGTCTTTTGTATTCTGAAACGCAAGGAATATCAGCGTTTACTTTACTTGCATCAAAGTTGATTAGAAATAAACCGTCAAGTGTAAGTAAGCGTGATAGTGCTACGTAGCTCATGCCTTCTTTAAAGACTGTGTTACCAATGTCTATCAATGCTTTGTCTAGGGTAAGACCTTGTGTTTTATGAGTGGTGACTGCGTATGCAAGATTTTGAGAAAATTGTTCTCTTCGTACATACATGTTTTTGAAGAGAAGGAATCGAGCTGTTGAGCGTCCTATCCTTTTCACTTCTGAAAGTTTGTCAAAGAGAAAATTGACAAACTGAATGTTTTTGTCACGTGGGTATGTTTGAAAGCCAAAAACTGTACCCAGTGCTCCATTAACGAGTCCTTGATCCATGTCAAGGTTACGTTTAAGCATTACTTTGCAATTTAAGGATAATTTTAATATTTTTTCCAATCCAGCTGTGTTGGAGATTGAATTTTCTAAACTATTTAGTCTTGTTGTGGCTTGTTCACACATGGGTAGTGTCATACCATGTATGTCTAGTTTGTCTGTGGCGCTAATTTCAATTATTGGTTGCATTTCTTTTTTTAACATTGCTTCATTGAATTTGAAACAGCTTGGAAGAGTTGGCATTAAGGCCATACAATTTAAATTTTTGTGGGCTAATTGTTCCATAACATCCGTAGCACATGCATTATGGCCATAACGTGCATGAATGTGCCGGGTTTTCAATATTGTTTGTGCTTCTTGAGATAATATACCAACTCTAATACTTTTTAAGATGTTGGCATAAGGGAGATCTGCAGATTGCTGCATATTTTCTGTTAATTATAAGTATTGGAAATGTTGCCAAAGGTTGACATTTCCATTGCTGCCAGCAGTTTTATGGCAGAGTTTGTGTCCTAAGGTTTTAGAAATAGGCTCACCTTTCACTGGAGTTAATTGAAGAAAATCTCCGAAAACAATAATGTGTTTTCCTCCAAAGAGCTCTTCATAGTTTGTTTTGAGTACTTCTTGTAATCTGAGGTGAATCAAGGCCAACATTAGGTTGGAGACCATGCTCACTTCATCTATAAGTAGCATTTTCATTTGTTTTAATACTCTGCGTAGTTCCATTGCAGCTTCTGTAGACAGTGTGCAATAGTCTAATTTGTTTTGGTGTTCTACTGGCAGGAGTAGTGATTGGTGTAAAGTGAAACCGCCTATGTTGTAGGCAGCTAAACCTGTGGGGGCAGTGACAACAGCTGACAGTTTGTTGTTTGTCAATTGTTGAAGGAATTTACTGATGATTTTGATTAGGAATGTTTTGCCAGAACCAGCTTCATCACTGACGTACAGTAGTATAGGTTTGTAATTTTGGCAGGTACATTCTTTGTTTTTATGTTGTACACCATGTGCAATTTCTTTTGTTACTTCTTCAAAAATGCTACGTTGTTCATTGTTTAGTTTTGACTGTAGTATAGTTAAGTCTTCTTTATCTTCATACTGAGACATGGTGTTTTCTACTTCTGTCATAGCTAATTCTGCCTCATTTGTTATTAGTGGCTCTCCCAGTGGTTCTTGGCTTCCCGTTACAGAAGGTTGACTACTGTCAGGAGTGTCCTTATCTAGTTGGGCCTGCAGTTCTTCTTCGTGTTGCTGTTCATTGTGCAACATTGTTTTGTACTGTGTAAAGTTTACATCAGTTATAGTGCTTTCATTTGCTTTGAAAGTGTCTTCATAGGAGTCATAGTTATCGAGTATTTCTTCTTCTTTTCTCCATGGTTTAAAGAGTTGTAGCTGGGACATGTAATATAGTTCTTTATGTTGAGGAGTCTTTAATGACAATTTGATATGATTAATTAAATTTGGTTTGGTGAGTTTTACTAAGCTGCCTTCACAATTTGACACTCTGTATTTACCTTTTTTTCATCGGGTTTTATATTATTTTTGTATCTGAAGTTTTGGACTATGTGGTATAGACACATGGTTTCCAAAGTGGTACTTCTGTTTCGGTAGTATGTGTCCAGCAAATTGTTTTATAAAATGCCTTGGCTGTTGGGATCATGTTTGGCTATTTTTTCTATATCTTCGTATGATTTTAGAACACTTTTTCTAGATTTAGTAGGACCAAGACTTAGCCATACTATATTTTCAGATTTTCCATACAAAGTAGTACCAGTTAAACGATCTGCTGCTTCATAGGAGCCACATTCTCTATGGGAGAGCATTTTTATGCCCAAGCTGGATAATTTTTGAGACAGTGTTTTGTCTGATGACAGGTCATTCCAGAGGTCTTGCAGCTCTGTTTTTTCTGCTTTGGTTAAGTATGCTGTAACATATCGTGCAACTGCAGTGGAGTTGTCTGCAATGTACTGCACATCTATGTTTGCATTCCATAGGTGGGCAATGATTGCATTGTAATCATTGATATATTTTTCTCCTTCTGTTCTTTTTATGTAGTATGTATTTTTAGGTAATTTGACTTTAACACTATGTCTAACTGAAGACATGAAGCTGTTCACTTGACATGTTTTTGTAACTGGTCTAGGGAAACCAAAGAGGCATTTGGTGTAGTATTTTCCTTTGTTTTTGTATTTGCAACGACAATATTTGCCACATTTGTCTCTTTGAAATTGTAAAATGTGTGCTTGAGATCACTATTTGTTGCTTCTGATGGAATTTACAAGGGACATATTTTTCAATAAACTGTAAAAGAGTGGCGTCACTGTCTTGACCAAATTTAGGAGCATCTTTAATCCATAAAAGCATGTGGATATGTGGTGGTCCTCTGGCTTGGTATTCTTTTCTCCAAAAGAAGTGTTGCACTTCTCCAAGGGGAGGAGCAGTTTTATTACAAATAAAGTGTAGCATAGCAATGAAGCGATGGTGAAAATATTTTGAAACATTAACAGGATCTAGAGGACAAGGTTCTCCAGGTGTTAGTATATCTATGTTTGTTTTGTTTGTGTTTGATATGCGTAAGAAATCATGTAAATCTTCCCATGCATATTCTGCACAACTTAATGTAACAAACCAAGTGGGTGGGCCAAGGTTTCTTATCATACAATGTACATCTCTGTGACGGCGAAACCAGTATTCTTTAGTACCATGCATATTTGCTAATAGATTTGTAATATTTGATTGTAAAACCTCATCTTTTTGTTGCACTTTTTGTAATAATTTTGTAGCTGACATATTTTGAAAGTGGGATCTTGATTTTAATGTGTGTGCAACTCCGTAACATAAAGTTGCTAGTTCACTTTCAAAGAGTAGGTGAAACATGTATTCCACATTTTGTCTAAACCTGGGATCTTCAGAATACATCCCTAATGCGTGATATTCTGATGCTGTTATTTGAATAGGTCTATCATCGTACCTTCCTCCTTTGCCAGTAGGAAAGAGTAGAGGAAAAGCATGTGCTTCTATACTTTTTTCCCAAATGCTGATTGGTGATCCTTTTGTTTGACACATTTGATACGTTTCTAGTGCATCTTCTACGGTGTCATTAGAATGCAATGGGTGAATTGTATAATGGTCTAAAGTATTGGATGTTGTAGCAGGATCTAGGAGCTCAAATTGACCGGCTTCTTGTGTCTCTTGAATTATTTCAGTGGTATCCTTCAAGTTTTCTTCAATATTAATTTCTTTGTAGTAATCATTATTGTCTTTTAGATATTGCAAAGCTTGTCTAACTTTATGTAAATCTACCAGTTGTTGCCAATTTTATTTGTCTTTTGTAGGTAGACCATTTACTAAGATAACTAAAGATTTTTCCATTGGACGTTGCACTCCTGGAGTGTGCACATTTTCTTTTAGATCTAATGGTAGATACACTACTTTTCCATGAATACCTTTCACTAATTCAGAGGGAGGTAATTTTGTTGTTTTTGGTTGAAGACGTATTATTGCTTGAAAGGGGTGCACTGTTTGAATTATGATGCTCTCATATAAATTGAGTTGTTGTAGGGGTTTTGGTAGTGGATATAATTCCAAATTATTTGTGATAGCACGTGAAGGAGTTTGGTTGTTGTCAAATTTTGTAGTGCAGTAACTGCAAAGTATTAAGGGGTCAGTTATTTCGTATTTGTTTTCTGCTATAAGGTAGAGAGCTAATTCAAACCATTTAGAATCTTCATTGTTTTCTATTTTATATCTTAGGTCTACAGTTTTTGTGTTACTTTTATAGAAAGTTCTACGCCAACATACACACACATGGTTTGGTATTTCAGCAGATGTACTTTTAAATTTCAGTATTTCTTTTTTGTATGTGTGTAGTAGAAGGTTGTCATGCATAGAATTGTTGCTAATTTGCTTTAAAGCTATTTCATTCTGTAAGTGGCTTTCACGTGCAAAATATTTTTTCTGGATATAGTCGATTTCTTCAAGTAGGTCTTTTGCTGTACCATGTAGAAGAATGTTATTTAAATTGGCTAGTGCTAAAGCAGGACTTTTAGCATGGTACAGTTTATAGACTAGATTTCTTATAGTTGAATGATGTGTTGATATCATTTTGATATAATGGAAGGTGGTTTTGCAAGTAGGTCCTGAAATCCAGGCCAATGAATGTCCTTGTAGTACTGTGTACTTGCGCACTGGACAGGTATCCATATTTTGCAGTAGTTTAATTTTCATTTTGTCTTTGCCTTTCACATATTGATCGAGGAATTGGCATAAAGACTTGAAAGATTCTTTGGGAATGTTACACATTGACGTGCATGGCCATTTGTATACTAGATGTTCTGATTCAGTTGAATGGAGAGGTAATTCTAAGTTTTCTGGGGATATTTTTGTAAGTAGTATTTCTTGTTCCATTATGGTATTATTAACTTTTTCATAACCTCGTCCACTGCTATGTATGGCAATTGTATTTGTTTGCTTTTGTTGGTATGCTTCTTCAATAAAGTATGGTTCTGTGCTCGTAGTGTGACTCCATTCACCTCTACGGATACTTAAGAAGTTATTTCTGCTGACATTTCGTTTATTGAGAATTCTTTTTTGTAATTTAGTCATTAGTTTTGTTAGTGGTTTCATTTTGTTTAACACTAAAATAAATACGTTTCTTTTGAGAAGGATTGCACTGTCTATCAACGCTTCTAAGATTAATTTCCTACAATAGGTTTTAGGGGTTGAGTTTGATTTCTCTCCTGTTTTTATAAGATTTTGCAGGACTCTGTGACAGAACATTTTTGCTAAAATACTTTTTTTGGTATGCTTAGTTTGCACTATGTCAAGATTCATAGGAGAAGTTTCATCTGTAGTGGTAGCTGATTTTTTGTTAATTGTTTTGTGGTTTGTTTTACATTTTGATAGAGGAGGCAAAGTTTCTGTACTTGAATCTTGTTTTGTTTCGCTAAAAGACTGTATTAGCTGTTTTGTTTTAACTTTTTTTACAAATTCTGCTAGAAATGGATGGTTGTATTGGACACTTCTATTTTCATTTGCTCTGTTTCTGCGTTGCTTTCTACGGACTTGATTTTTGGTAGGCATTCTTTAGGGTCTGTTGAAAAAAATAAAGAAGGTATGGGTCGGGGTGTTCTTAATGTATGTGTGCTGTTTGCATGAGTGTGTGAGTAAGATAATAAAGATGTATGTAATGGTGTGTGATTGTGCATTGGGCAACTACAACTAGTTGGGATGGCTATTCCTGAATTTATGTGCTACTAAACTGGGGTTCAGATGATAGTAGAAAGTAAACTGGTGGGTGGAGAAGTAGAAATAGTAAATCTAATGGTATACAATTAAAATAGTTGTTTGTTCTATAAAATGAAAATTCTAGGGGTTGAGTTGGGTTATTTGTGTGTTTAAGAAATGAGGATTTGTAGACAGAATGGTGCATAATCTCTATTTTTAGACACAGAAATAGCATAAATTAACATTACAGTGTGTTTGAATAATAGTACAGATAATATGGTGGTATTCAACTTACTTTTTTTTTTAAATGAGCAGGTTTCTTCTTAGTTGTTCTTTGTACTTCAAATGCGGCTGCTTCTTTTCAGGAGAATGGTCTTCACTGCAATTGTAAAGGAAACAAATAAGGAATTTTGTTTGTATATAGCATTGTTTTTAATTTAGATATTGATTTTATTAATTGACATTGACCCTCAGCGCTTTCCTCAAAATCATGAAAACTATCTTATTCACATAAGATGTGTCGCACCAGTTGAATACATACCATATGCTCTTAATGCATAAACTGTATTGTAATGATTAACTGTACCAACCAAAATATCATTTGTATGCCTTGTGGAATTCATAATGTACCACTGAATACCACTATTTCTGTAACCAAGCTCCTGTAAGTAACAGCACCTCAATGCCATGGCCTGCTTGCACAGTATAGAAATATAAGTAAATAAATGTTTACATTTTTGTACAAGTATGGTTGTTTGATTTGTGAACATACGGTGTGCATGCAATTTTGTTTGAGTATGTTAACTCTTCATATTGTACTTTAAATATGTTAGTTCAACATGCTTTGAAATGTGTGTGTAAAAAGAAATTAAATAGCAGATAGGTTTGGAAGTGACAGTTGAGTTTAGGAGATGGAAAAAATGACATACCTGTAGTTTGTGTTTATGCATATGGATATGCATCCAGCTGCAAGTAGAAATCTTGGAGACTTGTACAGTATTTCTTGTAGAAGGTGCTTTCCAATGATATGACACTCAGAGAGATTAACAGTACATTTAAAGTGGTGATCTATGATGATACAGTTAGATGTAGAGGTCTTGGATGTGATTGGTGGATGTTAATGTGACTTCTTAGCTATATCCAATGAGGGAATGGCACAGAAAGTGAAATGGAAATGGTAGAAGGACTGTTCATGTTATGATATGTCCGCGGACATGGCAGTAGTCCGCGGACATCGGGTGTTACATCTGGGGATTTTTGGGATGGAGAGCCATGCAAATGAGAATGAGCAGAGAAAGGGATTGGTCAGGAAAGTTTAGTGGGTGTGTTGTGCCAGGAGAGAGTTTCTCAGATACTCTTTTTGCTGAGAGAAGAACAGATAGCTATCGCTGTGTGTTTAAAAAAAAAGATTGTTTGGATTTTGGGAGACTCGTGGATACATTGTTTGAAGGTGCATGCAGAAAGCTGTGGAGTAGCTGTAGATCTTGGATTCCCACATGTGGAAGTGCACTGGCATGAAGTACGTGGAATGAAGTGGTTGGACTTGCTACCTCTCTGTGCTACTTTGGAGACAGAGCAACATCCAGACATAATTGTAATTCATTGTGGACGGAACAGTTTAGGACATGTGTCTGGAATTTCTTTGCAATTTGCAATGAAAGAAGGACTTGGGAAGGTCATGGGCATGTTTCCAAATTCTCAAGTAATTATTTCAGGGATTGCGCAGAGACAAATGTGGCTTTGTTCTTCTTCATTTGGTCCACACATGGAGAAAGCAAGGCGCAATGTCAATAAGGCTGTTTGTGCCTTTCTAAGAGATTTTCGCATGTCCTCTTTTCACAATGAAAATATTATGTTTCGTAGTAGATACATTTTTCGCAGAGATGGAGTCCATCTTACTTATGCTGGCAATCAGATTTTTTTGAGAAATGCACAAAATGCAGTGCGACCTTTTTTGGTATTACAGCATCCATTTTATAGTAGGTGTTGAGCATTTCAAATTTTTCAAACACAAATAAACACCACCAAAAGGCTCTTTTCAGAGCCACCACTTCCTCCCAGATAAAACTGCAATGGTTATGATAGGGTAGTACCCCAAAATTTTAGATGTCCGTGGACTGTCTGCGGACTTCTAAAATATATACTTCATTTATTTTCACTTTTATTTTTTAACTGTAAAAGGCGGCTCTGAAAAGAGCCTTTTTTTATTTTTGTTGTTTTCAATTTTTTTTAATTTTTTTATACAAGACACACTACGAGAGGAGGGGAAAGGAGGATAAGAGGGGTGCACCAACCACGGGGATAAGAAAGGGCGAGCTGAGAGAGGAAGATGTAGAGTGGGTTTCAGTTGGATAGTGAGCAGACTTTTTCGTGCTCTGAAGCGATAGCCTCAAAAGCACTATGAAGTCCCTCCCCCCTGTACAGTACTGCATTGCAGTACATTCACACAACTGTGACCGTCAAAAGGTAAGGGTCATCAGCATTGCATATGGCCTGTGAGGCAGCTTGAGGAATACGCTGTCCCACAGGAGTGTTCCTTGTGGTGACAGGATCAGAAACAGAGGATGAAGTAGAGGAAGTCAACCTGCTATGCTCCTCGCAAGGTACAACTTTGCGAACGCCCCCCGAGTGGAATGAACTTAGGTGTCGCTTCATGGTAGTTGTCCCAAAGCTGTATGAACCTTGCCTCCCGCGACTGAGTACCATTTTGCACTCATTGCAGGTGACTTGGTTCGCACGTGCCTTAGGACCATTACCACGAATGGTAAATAACCGCCACACCCAAGACTCACACCAAGTGCTGGTAGTAGGGACTTCCACTACCTCATTCTCATCATCCTCTTCTTCCTCCTGTGCATCCTCACTCCTGGTCCCCTCTTCAGGCCCTTGGGGAGGTGTTGGGGGTGGTGCTGAGGCAGATGCAGCACCAGGTGGCAGTAGTGGAGCCACGGAAGCCATCAGCTTGGCGTTGAAAATCTGCAAATTGGCAGGAAATTTCGCTGTGCTCTGTAGGATAGCCAGAAACACAATGAGAATGAGCTCTAGGGCATGGTCTTTTATAGAGGTGCTTGTGCGCGGTTTGCGGACATGCACGCTGTCCGTGGACAGATCGAACAGAAAAAAGGTTTCAAAAAGTCACAAAAAGTATGTAGAAACTCAGGATTACTATGTGGCACTAGTTCTATCGGGAGTTTTTGTTGGAAAATATTATAGATTACTTGAATATGTAGTTTTAAATTGTTCGGGGACACGAACAGTGTTCGCAATCAGAACATACGTTGATCGTGGGCGCGGTCACATGATAGCTTCTCGAACATGAACGCGAAGGGAGCGAGTGTCCGCAGGACACCAAATGCATTGAAACTATTTTGCGCATTCGCGTTGGTGTTCTACGGACACTGTTCGGGTCCTGGAGTGATTAAAAGTGTGTCACAAGTGAAACAAACAGTTACGGACAGGCGTTTGTTCTTAGAACAGTTTCGAATTGTCTGTGAACAATACGGACAGGCATAGCGTCCTTAGGACACCCCCATTTTGTTTATTTAAGAACATTCCCGGACACTTGATATGTTCTGAGAATAGTTTAAATCTGCCTACGAACAGTACGGGCAGGCATAGCGTCCTCAGGACACCCCCATTTTGTTTATTTACGAACACCCCAGGACACATAATATGTTCTAAGAAAACTTTCATCTTGCCAGCGAACAATACGGACAGCGTCCTCAGGACACCCACATTTCGTCCATTGACGAACATTTGAGGACACCGCGAGTGTTCTTAGAACAGGTTCAACTTGCCTGCGAACAATACGGACAGGCAAAGCGTCCTCAGGACACTCCCATTTTGTTTCTTTACGAACCTTTTAGGACACAGCCTGTGTTCTTAGAACAATTTCAACTTGCCTGCGAACAATACGGACAGGCATAGCGTCCTCGGGACACCCCCATTTTGTTTATTTACGAACATCCCAGGACACATAATATGTTCAAAGAACACTTTCATCTTGCCAGCGAACAATACGGACAGCGTCATCAGGACACCCACATTTCGTCCATTGACGAACATTTCAGGACAACGCGTGTGTTCCACGAACAGTTTCAACTTGCCTGTGAACATTATGGACAGGCATAGCGTCCTAAGGACACTTCCATTTTGTTTCTTTACGAACATTTTAGGACACAGCATGTGTTCTCAGAACAGTTTCAACTTCCCTGCGAACAATACGGACAGGCATTGCGTGCTCAGGACACTCCCATTTTCTTTATGAACATTTTATGACACAGCCTGTGTTCTTAGAACAGTTTCAACTTGTCTGCGAATAATACGGACAGGCATTGCGTCCTCAGAACACTCCCAATTTGCTTCTTTACGAACATTTTAGGACACAGCCTGTGTTCTTAGAACCGTTTCAACTTGCCTGCGAACAATACGGACAGCGTCCTCAGGACACCCACATTTCGTCCATTGATGAACATTTCAGGACATCGGGTGTGTTCTTAGAACAGTTTCAACTTGCTAGGGAACAATACGGACAAGAAGAGCATCCTAAGGACACTCCCATTTTGTTTCTTTACGAACATTTTAGGACACAGCCTGTGTTCTTAGAACAATTTCAACTTTCCTGCAAACAATACGGATAGGCATAGCGTCCTCAGGACACCCCCATTTTGTTCATTTACGAACATCCTAGGACACATTATATGTTCTAAGAACACTTTCATCTTGCCAGTGAACAATACGGACAGCGTCGTTAGGACACCCACATTTCGTCCATTGACGAACATTTCAGGACACCGCTTGTGTTCTTAGAACAGTATTAACTTGCTAGCGAACAGTACGGATACATATAGTTTCTTAGGACACCTCCATTTTCGTTTCTTTACGGACATTCTGGACACCCGCGCTGTCCGCGGACACCTGAATTGCTTTAAAAAAAAAATCAAGAAATTAATTAGGACACAATATAATAATTTTACTTTATTTTACATAAATGTTACATTTATGACAGAGAAGGTGAGGCAGAAACTGAAACAAAAACAGGAGAATTAGGGGTTTCAATATGATTTATATGAGGTGAAGAAGGGATGGAAGTCTCATCAAAACATTTTGGTTCATGGAGAGGGTTTGGGGATAATTGGCTGGGAAATGGTGAGGGGGGACAGGTACATGTGGGACAATGGTATGTAGTTGTTTGTTTGAAGTGATCCTCCACAAAGTTTTTCAAATTATTAAAATTTGCCAAGAGTAGGCCCATTTTTTCTTCCATGTGCTGAAGAGTCTTATCCAATACAGCTTTTTCATTAGTATTTTCAATTTTTGTATGGTCTGTACAAAAAATAAATATATATGTTAAATGTATATAAAATTATATTAATTCATTGGTTTATATAGTAAAGTGTCTACCATTAGATTCACTATCTTCTGACATTTCCTCATCTGGGAAATGCTCCTCTAGCCACTCCAGAGTACTAGACATTTCTGTGAGAAAAAAAACATAATATCATTCTTTTTTGTATCTAATACAGAACGTTTATAAATATATGAATAAAATGCAGTGCACTTACTATTTCAGGTAAGGTGTGTTCTGAGTGGTGTGTAGATCTGCTGTTGTTCTTAGTTGTGGAGTTTCTGTTAGGTAATCATGTTGGAAGCCTATCTTTCTTCTTTTGGTATATTCCATTTTAGAAAATATTGTATGTAAATGAATGGTTAGTGTGTTATATATATATGGGTTACACTTCTTATTTATTATTAAATATAATGTGTGTGTGCTGGTTTGTGAATTTGTAAAATGTTCATATGTTATGACATAACAATTAAACATACCCCCCAGACTTTTTGGGTAGTGGTGCTGTTGTCCAAACATGTCCACGGACATTTAAAGAGTTCGCGGACATCAAATTCAGTAGAGGGGGTTCAGTATGTTCCATATTACATGTACATAAAATCAGAGTTATTATTGTTAAGTTGCGCTACTAAAAACCTATGAAATAAAGTAAAAAAACTTTGTTAAAGGGACGTTATGGTTAAGTCACGCTAATAAAAACCTATGAAATTCAGTGAAAAAACTTTGTTAAAGGGACATTATGGTTAAGTTGCGCTACTAAAAACCTATGAAATTCAGTGACAAAACTCTGTTAAAGGGACGTTATGGTTCCAAGTAAAACCGAAAACCCCCTGAAAATTGGCAGTTATGGTAAGCTAAGCAACGTAACTCGCGCCACCACTGTGCACTGCTAAGACTAACACCCACGACATCAAAGATGACATCACAAATGTCATTGATGACATCACTGATGACATTACATGTGTATTTACTTTTCATGAAATGTGTGTACAAGGGATTCTTATTATAATGTTGAGAAAAACTGTCAAGGATCATTGGAACAAGTATCATGAGCTAATTAGTGCATTAAGCATTCTATTATGAAGTGCTACCAGTATACTAAGCTACTCATGCAGAAACATAGGCATTGTGTGCAGCATATATGATGAAGGTACAATATTCATAATGTTGATATGTTGAATAATGAAATGATAACTGTTTTCTTATTAGAGTTTTGCGTACTGTGAAATATGTAATAAGTAGCTAATAAAACTCACGTATTACATAATTGCATTATTACAAACAAAACACACGGAGACAATAACACATACAAGTATGGGTATATACAGGGAAAGTGAAGTAAGCAAAAAAGCAGAAGTAGTAGTAGAAATAATTCATAAGCTGATTATATTTATGTAAATAAATGATTGCTCTGTTTCAAAGCTGCTTTTTATCCTATGTACATGTATAACATGATGTGACTGGACCCTAAGGAAAGTAGTGTGAGTACAATGTATACAAATATGAGAATATACAGGGAAAATACAGTAATAAAAAAAAGCAACAGAACTATCAGAAAGTGCTGATAACTATACTGATTATCTTCATGCACAGAAATAATTGCTGTTTTTCAAGCTTGTGTCTTCTCATATCTATATGTTTCATATGATATGACTGGACCCTAAGGGAATAACTGTTAGAACATACTTGAAGGATAAGTCTACAAATATAGTACATTTACAATTTTTAGTTCATGACTGTTACTGAAGAAAACCATGTGGCCTACATATGTCAGTAAAGGATAAAAGAGGGAGACAGACATGTGATGTCATCAGTGATGTCATCAATGACATTTGTGATGGCCCCTTGTTGCCTATGACCACAATGATGACATCACAGATGATATCCCTGATGTCAACACTGATTACATCACTAATGACATCATCTATGACACCACTTACAACATCATTGATGACATCACTGAGGACATAAGACATAACATCATTTATAATTTAACTAACAAAACCTTGACTAACTAAATAATAATTTAGGCCCTGTCCTTGGAAGTGGCCTTTGCCATGGGCAAGACCGTGACAGCTGGATATTGCCGAAAGCCAGGTCTACTGTTTGGTTAGTATTGTACAATATGCACTGTGCATGTCCAAAGGCCATACATAGTAAACCCCTTAATGTGTTAAAATATACAGACTATGGCTGAAGCCCATGGCATGTGGCTGGTTAGTGTTGCGAAATATACAGTGAGCATGTCCGAAGTCTGTAGCCAAGGGTCATAGGTGAAGGCCATGGCTACTTCTCCTCAATGTGTTAAAATATACCGGGGGGCAACCGAAGAGCATGGACACTGGCCCAGCCAAAGGCCATGGGTAGTATCTGGTTATTATTGAGAAATATACAGTGGGCTCAGCCGTAGACCGTGGCTACTAGTCATGGAAGAAGGCCATGGCTAGTGGTCCCTTAATGTGTTTAAATATACAGTGGGAATGGCCAAAGTCCATGGCCATTGGCCTTGGCCAAATGCCATGGCTAGTGGCCCCTTAATCTATCAAAATATACAGTGGAAACAGCAAAAGGATGCTGACACAGCCATGGCTGGTTAGTATTGTAATGTAATCAGTGATTTAATCAGTGGTGTCATCAGTGCTGTCATAGATGATGTAATTAGTGATGTCACCAGTGAAGTCATCAGTGATGTCATCAAGAATGTCAACTGTGATGTGATCATTGTGGGTATATGTGGGTTACATCATTAATACCCGCATGAATGACTTCAATGACAACATCACTGATGGCATCACTGGTACCATCACTAATAACATTCTATATGACAACAATGATTATTTAACTGATTGTATCAGACATAAGATCACTCTACGTAGTTGCACATATTTAGGCCACCGTTACTTTTTTAACCATTTTATATTGGCGGCTTAGAATAGTTGATAACAATGAGTACATTGTGAAAAATAATCAACAGCTACACATCCATCATATCACTACTTGTGAAGCAGCTTTGATTTGTAGTAGTTTGGTAAAAGATGATATCTTAATTATAAGTATGAAGGAGTAAGAGATAGAGGAGACCAGCTGCCCCCAGGAGTCGTATCCCACAAAACAGGGCAAGATTAAATGGAGTATGAGAGTTAAATGGCAATAGAGGACAAAGGATGTCCCACATTAGTAGCTGAAGCAGGGTGCAGCGGCGTCATAGAGAGAATCATAGAGTCCAGAATAGAGACAGCACCAACTGTCCAAGGTCAGGGACTGTGATTGAAGGACCATCCACAAACCAGAAGAATACTGTATGCATGTGCAGGAGTTCTAGTCTGGCTGCCTGTGAGTGGAGAGCTGATGTCACCAGTGATGACTTCAGTGATGTCATCAGGGATGTCATCTGTGATGTCATCATTGTGGTGATGGGCTGTTCACCCCCTTCTCTATCAAATATAAAAAATGGACTTTATGGAACAACCCCAAACCACAAAAGGGCCTCGAGCAAACACTTCATGCCCAAGTTGTTTTGCACCTGGTCCAAATCGAACCAGCGGTTTGGGCTGTGCTGTCAGCAACATTTTTTGTCTATCGGAAAATCAATGGGGATTATGTTGAAAGTGCAATTTTTAATTTCTGTTTTATTAATAACATTTTTATTTTTCAATGAATCTTTGCAGTTGGGGAGGTATGGGGGCGTACATAGTCGTCTTCACATTTTCATTCAAATTTGTTTCATGAGTCAAAAGTTAGAAACATTTTTTTGGGCGTTTCCGATGGGAATCCGACTCACCTTAACTATAGGGTGGCATATATATATTCACTGATTTCTTTTTTTGTTAAGTTGTAGTTAAGTAGTTAAATTGAGAAGATTTAACACAAAAAAAACCTTGAATTTCATTGGATGTGGGAAGTCATGACCAGCTTAACTTGGCATGCTCCATTGATGTCCCCCATAATGGCATTGTGAATCCCTTTTCTTATAGTATCTATGTTCTTAAGGGCTGGTCATGACTTCCTGCTGCCACTGAATTTCAAGGATTTTGCTTTGTTAAATATGCTCATCTTAACTACAACTTAACCTACATTTCATCATTGAATTTCAAGGGTTTTGTTATACCATTTTTTTTTATGTGCCAATATCTTTCTTTTGGACGCCCTAGGTGGCTACTGTTTTTGGCCACGGCCACTATGTATGTCTTTCAGGCACACTAGCCAAGGCCTTCAGCCCTAGCAAGAGAGCACAGACTATGACCGTGCCCACTGTATATTTGAAAACACTATGTTGACACTAACCATGGCCTTCAGCCTTGCCCACTGTATATTTTAAAACACTTCCAGGTCACTAGCCATGACCTTTGGCCATGGACCGTGGCCACAGCCTTTGGCCGTGTCAACTGTACATTCTACCATAATATGTTTATTTTAGACCCACAAGGTGGCCTCGGCATTCAGCCGTGGACACTGCACATGGCTTTCGGGCCCACTAGCCAGGGCCGTTTGCCTTGGTTAGTGTGCATGCATTTGACCATGCCCACTGTATATTTGAAAACACTTCTGGGCCACTGGCCACAGCCTTTGGCTGTGTCCACCATCCATATTGCACCATTTGTTTAATTAAAGTAACCCAGTAGCCATTTCCTTTGGCTAGACCCATTACTCCAACCTCTTTTTCTAATTGATCTAATTTGGTTAACTTTCTCTTTTTTAAAATGTTTTTTCCCATAACCACGGTTATATTAACAATATACTACATATAAGGCGACGACAAATAACCGCAGTTGTCTGTTAAAAGCTAGCAAAATCTAAAACATTTGCATACCCTCCCAGGTGCTCACCACATGCCCCCCGCTTACCATGCTCACCCCACACTACGCAAGTCTTTTTTCCCTCCCTAGCCATCTCTGATTTCCCCAAATCTCATTGTTTCGTGTGACACAATTTCTTTTGCGATAGCTTTTTCTTTTATAAACACGGTTATCCCGCCGAGTAACCACAGCTATGTGAAAATGATCAAGCTCTGAACCTGGTCCACAGCCCACCTCAAACCTCTTAATTTCACATTGTGTCCTCTTTCCCCCTGCACACCTCTAGCCTGATGCATTGCATCCTTTTACCTTTTCGAACCGGCATTTTTTCCACTTTTCTTTTATGGCTAGCAAAGGTTAGTCCCTTTATAACTGGGCTTATCTTTCGCATCAAAACAAAATAGTGGTTTTTCATTTCTGAAAAGCTTAACTCCTGTAAAGCACCAGAGGAGATATAGCTTGAATTTTGGGAGAAGGAGGCACTCCCTCCTTCATCAAATGTTTTAAAAACTACTGGATGCAGTATCCCCAGACTCTTCCCACGAATCGAGTCAATGCTTCGTGCCTAAGTTGTTTCATCCCCGGTCCAATTCTGTCCACCGGTTTTTGCTGTGCACTCCATAGAAATGTGGACTTTTTCCCTATTTTCATTTTCTAATGAATCTTTCCTAAAATGTCCAATCTGATAGGACAGTGGTTTGGGGGGAGCTGAGGGGGGCAGAGAGGTGGGTGGTGTCATTGTCAGAGCATGATACAATTTCTGGTTGCAAAATTGCAGCCAAATCTATCATGTGAGTCAAAACTTATTAGCAAATCAATTTTTGGGTTTCCTTTGTATCTCAATACTCAATTTAACTATAGTTCATGCATGTGCTCAACAATGCAATGGTGATCAATTCATGAATTCCAAATGCATCCATAGAGTATCTACAGTGTATTAATTGTGGGTTTAAATGATTTCCTTCCCATATGTAAATACAGGAAACTAAGAGGCCGATTCATGGAATAATTAGCGCGGCGCAAGTGGGCAAAAACGTGCGAATCGCAGTGGAATAGCGAAAATCGCAGTGCAATTGCGAAAATCGCACGAAAAGCAGCGCACGTCGATTCATGGAAGGCCGTGCGCGAGAAAACCAGCGGATGTGCGATAAAAAGTGCGCGGCGCACGTTGGCGCACAGGCCATCTAACAGCGTGCGCCAGGTCACTGCGAAAATCGCACAGGCCACAGCGAAAATCGCACATAGCGCGGCGCACGCAACAAAAGTAGGCGGAACACGGGCGTAACACTCGGAATGGGGAACAACTTGCCAAAACGTGGGCGTCACGGGGGAAGTACAGGGCACAAGTGCGCGGAACGCCCACACGCTCGCCTACAACACGTATTCATGGAATAGAATAGGGGAAAAAAGCGCACGCTCAAACCAGCGCACAGGCACAAACACGACCGCCACAAGAAAGCAGGCGGTAGCGTCTCTGCGGCTGTAAGAAATGTGCGCCAAAAGGTGCGCCAACTAATCGCACCTATATACTACCATGATGAATGTCCCATACTGTGGCCCTCCAGGAACAAAGACGTGCAAAGGGGTACCCACAAACACGGACACCCGCTGACAAAAAATACGTGTGCGTGTATACCGGGGTGCGCGGGAAGTCTAACACGCGATTTCAGCAGGGTACGTGCATCACAGGGGTTCGCGTGAAGTTTCACACGCGATCGGGTCTGGGGGAGCGGGCTACGTGTATTTCTGGGGTGCGCGGGAAGTTCCACACGCGAATAGGCTGGGCGCGTGTATTCCAGGGGTGCGCGGGAAGTTCCACACGCGAATAGCCTGGGCGCGTGTATTTCAGGGGTGTGCGGGAATTTCCACACGCGAACAGCCTGGGCGCGTGTATTGCAGGGGTGCGCGGGAAGTTCCACACGCGAACAGCCTGGGCGCGTGTATTTCAGGGGTGCGCGGGAAGTTCCACACGCGAACAGCCTGGGCGCGTGTATTTCGGGGGTGCGGGGGAAGTTCCACACGCGAACAGCCTGGGCGCGTGTATTTCAGGGGTGCGCGGGAAGTTCCACACGCGAACAGCCTGGGCGCGTGTATTTCAGGGGTGCGGGGGAAGTTCCACACGCGAACAGCCTGGGCGCGTGTATTGCAGGGGTGCGCGGGAAGTTCCACACGCGAACAGCCTGGGCGCGTGTATTTCAGGGGTGCGCGGGAAGTTCCACACGCGAACAGCCTGGGCGCGTGTATTTCAAGGGTGCGGAGGAAGTTCCACACGCGAACAGCCTGGGCGCGTGTATTTCAGGGGTGCTCGGGAAGTTCCACACGCGAACAGCCTAGGCGCGTGTATTTCAGGGGTGCGGGGGAAGTTCCACACGCGAACAGCCTGGGCACGTGTATTTCAGGGGTGCGCGGGAAGTTCCACACGCGAACAGCCTGGGCGTGTGTATTGCAGGGGTGCGCGGGAAGTTCCACACGCGAACAGCCTGGGCGCGTGTATTGCAGGGGTGCGCGGGAAGTTCCACACGCGAATAGCCTGGGCGCGTGTATTTCAGGGGTGCGGGGGAAGTTCCACACGCGAACAGCCTGGGCGCGTGTATTTCAGGGGTGCGCGGGAAGTTCTACACGCGAATAGCCTGGCCGCGTGTATTGCAGGGGTGCGCGGGAAGTTCCACACGCGAATAGCCTGGGCCCGTGTATTTCAGGGGTGCGCGGGAAGTTCCACACGCGAACAGCCTGGGCCCGTGTATTTCAGGGGTGCGCGGGAAGTTCCACACGCGAACAGCCTGGGCGCGTGTATTTCAGGGGTGCGCGGGAAGTTCCACATGTGATTTCACAGTGTGGGTCCTCCCAGGTGTACCCTGTACACCCTCCACGGCCCCTGCAGGCAGCCCACACCACAGGGGACTACCCTGCATCCCTGGTCATGTCCCGCAGGCAGCCCACCCACCATGGGCATGCCCCCCAGCAAAGGCACATGTCTCCTTGAACTAATGAACACCAACTCATGTCCCCTTGCACCCCCACCCCCCAGCACTGTGGGGCACCTGCCAGCAGGCCCCCACCCATGTCCAACTCATGTCTCCCACCACCCCCACACCCCAGCCACCAGGGGCACCCTCCACCAGGCCCCCACTCATGTCACCCACCACCCCCACCCCCCAGCAGTGCAGGGTCACCCTCCACCAGGCCCCCACCCATGTCTAACTCATGTCTCCCACCCCCCCCACACCCCAGCACTGTGGGGCACCTGCCAGCAGGCCCCCACCCATGTCCAACTCATGTCTCCCACCACCCCCACCCCCCAGCACTGTGGGGCACCTGCCAGCAGGCCCCCACCCATGTCCAACTCATGTCCCCCACCCCCCCCACCCCCCAGCACTGTGGGGCACCTGCCAGCAGGCCCCCACCCATGTCCAACTCATGTCCCCCACCCCCCCACACCCCAGCACTGTGGGGCACCTGCCAGCAGGCCCCCACCCATGTCCAACTCATGTCTCCCACCCCCCCCACACCCCCGCACTGTGGGGCACCTGCCAGCAGGCCCCCACCCATGTCCAACTCATGTCTCCCACCACCCCCACCCCCCAGCACTGTGGGGCACCTGCCAGCAGGCCCCCACCCATGTCCAACTCATGTCTCCCACCCCCCCACACCCCAGCACTGTGGGGCACCTGCCAGCAGGCCCCCACCCATGTCCAACTCATGTCTCCCACCACCCCCACACCCCAGCCACCAGGGGCACCCTCCACCAGGCCCCCACTCATGTCACCCACCACCCCCACCCCCCAGCAGTGCAGGGTCACCCTCCACCAGGCCCCCACTCATGTCTCCCACCACCCCCACCCCCCAGCACTGTGGGGCACCTGCCAGCAGGCCCCCACCCATGTCCAACTCATGTCTCCCACCACCCCCACCCCCCAGCACTGTGGGGCACCTGCCAGCAGGCCCCCACCCATGTCCAACTCATGTCTCCCACCCCCCCCCCACACCCCAGCACTGTGGGGCACCTGCCAGCAGGCCCCCACCCATGTCCAACTCATGTCTCCCACCACCCCCACACCCCAGCCACCAGGGGCACCCTCCACCAGGCCCCCACTCATGTCACCCACCACCCCCACCCCCCAGCAGTGCAGGGTCACCCTCCACCAGGCCCCCACTCATGTCTCCCACCACCCCCACCCCCCAGCACTGTGGGGCACCTGCCAGCAGGCCCCCACCCATGTCCAACTCATGTCTCCCACCACCCCCCCACCCCCCAGCACTGTGGGGCACCTGCCAGCAGGCCCCCACCCATGTCCAACTCATGTCTCCCACCCCCCCACACCCCAGCACTGTGGGGCACCTGCCAGCAGGCCCCCACCCATGTCCAACTCATGTCCCCCACCCCCCCCACACCCCAGCACTGTGGGGCACCTGCCAGCAGGCCCCCACCCATGTCCAACTCATGTCTCCCACCCCCCCCACATCCCCGCACTGTGGGGCACCTGCCAGCAGGCCCCCACCCATGTCCAACTCATGTCTCCCACCACCCCCACCCCCCAGCACTGTGGGGCACCTGCCAGCAGGCCCCCACCCATGTCCAACTCATGTCTCCCACCCCCCCCACACCCCAGCACTGTGGGGCACCTGCCAGCAGGCCCCCACCCATGTCCAACTCATGTCTCCCACCACCCCCACACCCCAGCCACCAGGGGCACCCTCCACCAGGCCCCCACTCATGTCACCCACCACCCCCACCCCCCAGCAGTGCAGGGTCACCCTCCACCAGGCCCCCACTCATGTCTCCCGCCCCCCCCACCCCCCAGCACTGTGGGGCACCTGCCAGCAGGCCCCCACCCATGTCCAACTCATGTCTCCCACCACCCCCACCCCCCAGCACTGTGGGGCACCTGCCAGCAGGCCCCCACCCATGTCCAACTCATGTCTCCCACCCCCCCCCACACCCCAGCACTGTGGGGCACCTGCCAGCAGGCCCCCACCCATGTCCAACTCATGTCTCCCACCACCCCCACACCCCAGCCACCAGGGGCACCCTCCACCAGGCCCCCACTCATGTCACCCACCACCCCCACCCCCCAGCAGTGCAGGGTCACCCTCCACCAGGCCCCCACTCATGTCTCCCACCACCCCCACCCCCCAGCACTGTGGGGCACCTGCCAGCAGGCCCCCACCCATGTCCAACTCATGTCTCCCACCACCCCCCCACCCCCCAGCACTGTGGGGCACCTGCCAGCAGGCCCCCACCCATGTCCAACTCATGTCTCCCACCCCCCCCACACCCCAGCACTGTTGGGCACCTGCCAGCAGGCCCCCACCCATGTCCAACTCATGTCTCCCACCACCCCCACACCCCAGCCACCAGGGGCACCCTCCACCAGGCCCCCACTCATGTCACCCACCACCCCCACCCCCCCAGCAGTGCAGGGTCACCCTCCACCAGGCCCCCACTCATGTCTCCCACCACCCCCACCCCCCAGCACTGTGGGGCACCTGCCAGCAGGCCCCCACCCATGTCCAACTCATGTCCCCCACCCCCCCCCCACCCCCCAGCACTGTGGGGCACCTGCCAGCAGGCCCCCACCCATGTCCAACTCATGTCTCCCACCCCCCCACACCCCAGCACTGTGGGGCACCTGCCAGCAGGCCCCCACCCATGTCCAACTCATGTCTCCCACCACCCCCACACCCCAGCCACCAGGGGCACCCTCCACCAGGCCCCCACTCATGTCACCCACCACCCCCACCCCCCAGCAGTGCAGGGTCACCCTCCACCAGGCCCCCACTCATGTCTCCCACCACCCCCACCCCCCAGCACTGTGGGGCACCTGCCAGCAGGCCCCCACCCATGTCCAACTCATGTCTCCCACCATCCCCACACCCCAGCCACCACGGGCACCCTCCACCAGGCCCCCACTCATGTCACCCACCACCCCCACCCCCCAGCACTGTGGGGCACCTGCCAGCAGGCCCCCACCCATGTCCAATCCATGCCCCCCTGCACCTGGGTCCCAACATTCCCCAATCATGTCCGTAATGCCCATCCTCCCCTGCCAAAAGGCCCAACCAACTATCACACCCACCCACATATCAAAGCCAATTACATGTTACACCCCCAATGTAAATAATGCAATTTAACACATGTCTGTCACACACAATGGCTGCAAGTGAATGACAAAACACCCAACATGACATGCCTGAAAGCAATGAGATGATACGACACATTGAAGAATAAAAAAATATTATGTATTGAACAGCAAACAAGAAAAAACACAAAGCAAATCAAACTAAACAAGAAGAATGTCCAAGAAAAAATTCTGAATTATTAAAATAAGGAAATTAAGAAGATCATCCTGGGTCCATGAGCCCTACCAAATTAAACCTAACTGACTACTAACTAAAAAGTGAACTATATACAAAAAAGTGGTGCATTGTCCAATCGCAACCAAAAAAAATTCAAAAAAACAAAGGAAACCTAACCCTAACTATACAACTATATACAAAGGCAGCGGGCTATTCGGACGGCTCACTGGTTGTTGTCATGGGCCAGGGCATCATCGAACTCCTGGTCAATGGCTTGGAGGCGGGCATGTTCCCTGGCCCCGAGGTCCCGCAGGGATAACGCAGTGTCCAGCTCTAACTCCCTGCGAAGACCCTCGAGGCACTCAGCCCGCCTCAGCGCCCTCCGCATGGAGTCCTCCGCCCTGACCATCGTGAGCCGTTCCTCCTCTGCCCGCTGCCGCTCCGCACCTATCCGCTGGCACAACCTCTCCCACACGGAAGCCACTCCCATTCCAGGGTTCTCCTGCCCTC
This sequence comes from Ambystoma mexicanum, assembly GCF_040938575.1. NCBI lineage: Eukaryota > Metazoa > Chordata > Amphibia > Caudata > Ambystomatidae > Ambystoma > Ambystoma mexicanum. Next base: position 207,643,979 of record NC_090932.1, read on the forward strand.
CGGCCGATGCCTGCACCCCCGATGTTGATGGCCCCGAGCCATGATGCCTCCCACGTTGAGCCTGCTGCTGCCTCCGACGCAACTGCCTGTGCCAGCACGACGGCATCCAGGCTGATGGAAACCACCGACGCCGTCGTGCACGTGCCCTGCCCGATGATGCCGTCACATCCTCCATCTGCTGGGGTCCAGTTGCTCTGGTGTCCACCCCTGCTGGATCTCTGACTCCCGACTGTGGCAGGGATGGGATCCCCACCGAGCTGGCTGCATTGGTCGGGGCAGGTCCACAGGGGGCCCTGGTGGCATCTGGGCTGGAAGACGGCAAGGAGAACGACTGGTGGATAGCCTGCACAGAGGAGGAGAGGGCCGCCACATTGGCCAACACATGCAGGAAACCCCCGAACATGGCCGATCCCAATTGGGCCACGTCGGCACGGTGCACTTCGTGATGACGTGCGTGCTCCTCCCGGGAAGCACGCACGGCATCACGAATCACAGCCGTGCGCATCGCGACCCCAATCAGGACCTTCTCCGCACGGCCAGGGGTTCCCACGTCCGCAGGTGGAGGGGAGTCAGGTGACATGGACATCCCCTCTACCTGCGGACGGGCCTGGGACGGGGCATCCCTGCTGGTGCATGGTGGTGCACTCACAGGGTCAGGGACAGCGACATGCACAGGCCCCTCCACGGTGACCTGTGCTGCCTCCTGCCCCTGGCCCTGGACTGCACCACTTGCACCAGCAGGGATGCCCCCACCAGGCCCCATGTGTGCCCCAGTGGCGGCCTCCTCCTCCTCTGTGCAAACCACCAACCTGGATGGCTCCTCACCGTCTCCCACCGTAGCAGGCCCCTGTGGGGGCTCACCCACCCCTTCCGCTGCAGCCGTGGGGGCATCCCCGCCGCCTTGCTCCACAGCGCCGTCTCCGCCCTCTTCTTCACTAGCCGCTGCGTAGAGGGAGACAAAGAACACAAGCATCAGGGCACTGTACAATGGTCCCCTAGACAGGAAGCAATAGCAGATGAGCACCACTGTCAAAGTACACTTCCATCATGTCCCTCCACAACACATGGGTCAGTCCAGGCAAAACACACACAGTAACAGGCATGGTGCATGCCATGGACATTTCCATGCATGTCCAATGGACTCTTGAAACATTCAATGATATGTAACTCACATGCATCATGCCTCATGCCCATCACATGCACACACTTCACCTCAGTCACATCCATCTGGCCCCAAACACACCAAACACAGCGGTTACAAGGGTAATTTGGCTGCTTTACTGAATCTCTGCATTGTCACACACATGTGTCATGCATCCATGGCATGCACAAGTCACAGACACGCAGGTCAGGCACACAGACATGGCTACCATATATGTACCTGGCATCAGCACCCATCCCTCACCCCCACCCATGTCCACGTACAGAGACTGGCATGCTCTCATGTTCAAAATCTGAATAGGGCTCCCCATGCGGCATTTCAACACATGCAACAACCATGTGCATCACACATCACTGGTCGCACATGCATTACCATGATGTCCCTGCACACATACATGCATACATGGCCTATGGCACACATACAGGCAAGTATCATAGAACCAGCACACCGCAACATGCCCTGTCTCACACAGTAATGCATGGACACTTACCGCTCAACTCCAGACGGGCCTCCCTCTCAAGGATCTGGGCGTGGAGCGCTGGGCGTACGCGTTCCAGGACCCTCATCTGGATGGAACTCATGCGGCCCCGGCCCCCCTCCACGAGGCGCCGGGCCTTCACAAGGGTCCTGGACCTCAAGTCCTCCCAGCGCTTCTTGATCTTCAGGACGTCGCGGGTTGCCACCCCCTCCGCGTTGATGGCAACCACACAGTCGGCCCAGATCCTCTGCCGTCCTTCCTTGCTGGCGCGGGACGATCCAAAGAGGGCATCATACTGCCCCAGGACATGCTCCACCAGGACACCAACTTCGGTGACAGTGAAGCTGGTGCCCCTCTGCCCCTCTGGCCTGGGGTTGCCACTGGTGCCAGATGTTGAAGTGCCCGACATGGCAACCCCAGAGGCAGGTGTGGGTGGGCAACTGGGTCCTGGGGCTGGGCTGTGGAGCGATGTAATACCAGTCGGGAGTCTTCTGTTCCAGCAGGGGTGGACACAGCAACTGGACCCCTGCAGATGGCTGATGTGCAGGCACCAAATGGCAGGGCACGGTGGCAGCAGGCAGGCAGGCAGGCAGCAGCAGATGGCACGTGGGAGGCTGCTCGGGGCACTGGGGGGCAGTAACTCGGCCTTCTGGGCAGGAGCGTGGGCTTCCGTGTGTTTTCGCGTGGCCAGCTTGATACGGAGTGATTTGGCACGTGAAAATCCTGCACGTCAGCGTGAAATCCGAGGAAAGGCCCTTAGCGCGTAAGCGCGTCAGCACGCATACGCGATTCTATTGGACCAGAGTCCCTCAGCGCGTAAGCGCGTGTGTGACGTGACCCGCACGGGTGTTCCCCACTCAGCACGTGATGACGGGGCACACGTGGAGATACTGCACGTCAGAGTGTCATCGCGTGTAATTGGACAAAAGTGCGCGTACACGCGATTGGCCTATGTACGTGTATTTAATGGGTGCGCGGCCACTTACACACGCAAGTACGTCAGCGAACCTGTATCACGTGGTGCGTGTGAATTTCCGCACGCTATTGGACTGGGAACTGGTTTCCAGGGGTGCGCGGGTCACACGCTGTATCCCGTGGTGCGTGTGAATTTCCACACGCTATTGGACTGGGAACTGGATTCCAGGGGTGCGCGGGTCACACGCTGTATCCCGTGGTGCGTGTGAATTTCCACACGCTATTGGACTGGGAACTGGATTCCAGGGGTGCGCGGGTCACACGCTCGCCTAGAACACGCGCTAAGCATAAATTGCGGACTTTAACAATAACAAGCTCAGACGCCAGGATGAACATACCGTTCCTAGCAGCAGTGGCAGTGGGCTACCAAAGGAGGAGGAGGAGGATAGTCAGGGCCAGAATATTCACACCCAGAACCAGCCTTTTCGGGATGCCTGATGACCAGGTGTATGGGAGGTACAGGTTTCCACCACACATCATACTGGACCTGGTGAGTGAGTGGGAGGATGACCTCACATCACCCACCCTGTGCTCCCAAGCACTCAGCCCCCTGGAGAAGGTCCTCAATGTACTGCACTTCTTAGCCACTGGATCATTTCAGCGGACAAGTGCCATAGTGGGTGGGGTGTCACAGGCCACCCAGTCACGCTGCCTACACCAGGTCTTGAACATCATGACTGCACGCCCATCAGTCCGCAGGCACATATACCTGCCCAGAACACCTGCAGAAAGGCATGCTGCCGCCCTGGATTTTTACGCAGTGGCACGATTCCCCAAAGTGCTAGGTGCCATCGACTGCACCCATGTGGCTCTACGTCCCCCCAGGGCATCTGAGCACATCTATAGGAACCGCAAGCACTGGCATTCCATCAACGTGCAGGTAGCATGTAATGCCAAGGGAATCATCACCTCAGTATATGCCAACTATCCCGGCTCCACCCACGACAGCTTCATTTACCGAATGTCCACCCTAAGCCGGGACCTAGAAGCTGGGCGGCATGGCGATACATGGCTGCTTGGTGAGTATGTATGCCACTGCACATGCATGCATGTTGGATACTGAGCAAGGTCACAACCTCACCAATGATACCAATCCCCACCTCCACAGGGGACAGTGCCTACCCTCTCAGCCCCCACATGATGACGCCAATTCGGAACCCCACCACGCCACCCCAGGTAAGATTTAACACAGCCCACATTACAACCAGGGGCATAGTGGAGCGCACATTCGGAGTGCTGAAGTCACGCTTTCGCTCCCTTGACCGTTCTGGCGGGCAGCTGTTATACGCTCCCCCAGTAGTGTGCAGGATCATAGTGGCAGCATGTGTCCTGCACAACGTTGCAACACGCCGGGGCCTGGCCGTGGACATGGTGGTGGCCCCACATCCCCAACCACATGCACAGCCGCTGCGCATGGGAGGGGAAAGGGCACGGGGGGAGGCAGCCCGTACACAGCTAGTGGCTAATTACTTCACATAGAAATCACACCCCTGTGGAGTGCACACTGCCCTGGCACATTCCATCTGACAATCAATGATGACTCAACCTGACACTGATCCTGAATGTGTGGAGAATGAACCGGGAATTCCATGTCAGCCTGAGATTGTTCACCTGGAAGTGTCACAATGTGTGCATCCCTACCCACACAGACACCACCAATGCAGTTTTGTGAAATTACACATTGAAGCAGCTAAAATTAATACCCACTTGCAAAATGCAACAAGAGGACAGTGCCATGTCAGCCAACCCCACCCCAGCACTGCCACACGACACACCGTGCCATGTCATGCTAATTGCAGGTAAACAAAGTAATCCCCACAACATGACATCACTCTCACTATGTACAGTGGCACTATTAGAAACCTGCAACACCTGAAATGCTCACAGCAATGCCGGACCAACAACATACTTGAGCACGTAGTACCATTAACATGACATCAAAAAGGTTACATATTAGTAGTCTCACCACCTGGAAATGCCTGCACTCCCACCACTACCAACTGTGCAGTGTTGGCGCCATGTAGAGTTGTAGGTGCACTGCTGCCAACATGGTCCCCTTCGCCAGACTAGAGGTCCTTGTGTGGACTTGAGGAAGGGACCTGCAAATTGGGAGGTTGACACAGAAGAAGAGTTACACATCAATGCAACATGCAGTGTACAACACAACAGCAATATGCACTATGAATGTATACACAGTATTGACTACAGACTGGCCACACAGCTCATGGGAGTCCAACGTCACTGTGTAATTCACTGTCACTTGGGCACACCCTTTGCAAGCCCATGGAAACGGGAAGCAGGAGGGGTGTGTGTGACTCAAACCCAAGCATCAGAACCAAATACATTACAAGCCTGCATGTGCCCAGCCACAATGCAGCGTATGCCTACAGGAACCACGGAAGCCAACAGATCGGAGCCAACAGATCGGAGCCAACAGATCGGAGCCAACAGATCGGAGCCAACAGATCGGAGCCAACAGATCGGAGCCAACTGATCGGAGCCAACAGATCGGAGCCAACAGATCGGAGCCAACAGATCGTCCCAAAAAAATTGGGAATAAAAGAAATCAAAATAAAAATAAAAATAAGAAACAATCAAAAATGGCCATTGATGGGCCCGGGGGGGTTGGGGAGGCCACCCAGGAGGTCCGAGGACAGGATGCACACCAGAACCCACCTGCGTGGATCCTGGGAAGATAAAACACCTCCATGGGCTCATGGCCCACACGGCTACCCTATTGTGGGAGTGTCACTGCTGTCGCTATTATCACCCTGTGCAGCTGCATCCGGAGGTGGTTGCACTATGGGAGGCAGCCCACGCAAGGCCCTAGTCTGCTCCTCCATGGCTGCAAGCATGCGGGTGTGGTAGGTCTGGTTCTGGAGGATGAGTGTGCGGAGGTCCCCATGCAACAACTCACGGGATGCCCGGACCTCCGCCCTCGTTGCCTGCATCTCAGCTGAGAGCGTACGGGTGAGACGCTCCAGCTGCTGTTCTGTCCTTTGGTGTGTTGAAGCCTCAAGCTCAACAAGAGTCGTCCTGAGGTGTAGGAGCTCCTGCCTCAGGGCTTCCCTGTGGCCCTGGGACTCAATGGAGATGGCCTCCTGCAGAGTCGCCAGTGCCGCCCGCCTGTCCCTGTTGGACCCCAACATGTCCTCCCTGTGTGACTGGCAGATGGAGTCGGTTGCCTGCTCTAGTCGCTCCATCAGCCTTTCTGGGGGGACAATGGAAGTGGCCACCCTATCCATGGCCTGAGCCATCATCTCGGATGATGCAGCCTGTTGGGTAGCCATACCGTAAATGGATTGCTCCCATGCGGTATTGCCGGGTGGCGTACGGCCACCACGTCGGCGGGCACCACACCTGTCTGGGGCAAGGCGAACTGCGCCTTGCTGTGCCGGCACTGCCTGAGGCTGCAGGACTGCATTCCCCCTCTGATCTGCTGGCCCAGGAACAGGATCAGATGTCGCGGAGTGTGACCCTGCATCCGTAACCACCGAAGGCGTAGCTGCCAACACTGACATCCCCATGGAGGGTACTGACCCTGGTGCAGGTGGGTGAGACAGAACAGAATCCCTCCCTGGAACACTCACCAGCGACGGCACGTAGGTCTCATCCGAATCAACACCTGAGTACAGCTCGGGGGAGGTACAGCCAGAGACACCCCTTGAGAGCACGACCTGCAGCACTTGTGGGTTCTCCCCCACCACCACACCACGTCCCTCACTGGTGGTTGGTCGGCCCTGGGACACCTCCTGGGTCTGCACCATCTCCACAACCCCAGCAGTATCAGGTGCGTCTTCCCCTGCAAAGACATGAAAACAAAGTAATGGAAACAGGCATTAGCACCATGGCACACATTGAGGGCTGAGAAGCAAGAGAACCAGTACTTGATTGACACATGTCCCACATGACTAAAACCCTCCCATGCATGCACCCTCACTCCGTATGAAGTGCAGGCAAATGGCACACACTGATGACACCAAGATGGAAGATGAACAAATTTTCTGCATGCTGCCTGGCAGTGGCATCACACATTGGCCTGTGATTGGCAGGTGAAACACACATGCCATCACACAGATGGCATGTACCATTGCTATTGAGTGAAGATGGAGAGGAGGGCAGCACCTATTCATTCAGTCCAGTTCCCGCATGTAATAGCTTTTCAGATTCTAACAGGTCAGATTTTTCACCTGGAGCTGCCAGTCTGAAATGGTCAAATAGCACAGGGACATGTGTGTACAAATGATATCCAGGTAACAAAGTCACTCCACTTTACCATACCCATGTCAGACATGTGACTAGTGGACAGCGACATGCCTAGTGAAAGTGGTGGAATGCAAACAAACTGACTGAATGAACAGTGAAAAATAAGCAAATATGTTGTGTCAAGGTGACACTTCAAGGGCAACTGGCGTGCAGTTGTGCTAGATGTCTACTGTTGGCAGAAGGGATACTGCTATGGACAAATGCAGCTGCGCAGGAAGTATTGCATGAAGCACATGGCTGACCCATCCGACTGAGGCGCACACACTCTCACCTGGCACCCAAACAGAAGCCCTCACACACACACCATGCACATGTATGACACACACATGCATGTGCACTCACCGGACAATGCCTCGTAATCAGCCAGATCTCCCACGCCTTGGATCTGTTCCTCCGTGACGTAGGTCCCAGCGACTGACTCATGTGGAGTGAGTTCCATGTCTACTACTGGAGACCCACCTCCAGTCACTAGAGTTGCGGCATGACTTGAGGCCAGCTTACTCTTTGCCCTGCGCTTTAGGTCATTCCAGCGCTTATAGCAATCATTGGCTGTGCGCCTCACGATTCCAAGGGCACTTACGATGTCCGCAACGGTCTGCCAGTGTGCCTGGCGTTGTGCAGGTGTGGTCTTGGATCCTGCAACAATGACCATCTCGTTGTCATGTCCGGACACATACTCGACAAGTGCATTCAGTTGGTCATCCGTGAAGCTGGGCTTCCTGGACGGGCCGGACTGTGTAGCCGTGTCTGGGGCATCAGCCTGTGCCGGACGAGCACTCTTCCTCTTCCGCTTGGAAGGTGGTGGTGATCCTGAGTGTCCTGCGCCGCTCTGGACACTAGGGGCAGGAGCCCTGGTGGACTCTGTATCAGGAGTGTGGGATTGCACACTCAGCATGGGAGTTGGTGCAGGCATTGGCTCTAGTGTGATGGTGTCAGGGGGAATGTCAGCAGCATGGACTAGGACCGACACTGTCCTGGCTGGGTGTGTGAGGGCTGGGGTGGATGGAGCCGCAGCTGCCCCTGCAGCCACTCCGCCCTGCCTCCTTGGTGCAGCAGATGACCTTGCTGCCCCAGATCCACGTGGCATGATGGCATCAACGTGCACCAGCGCACGTGTCCTAGCCCTGCTGACCTGGAAGTCAGCCATGGAGTCAGCCAGGTCTGGTGCCACAATGGGCTGGTCCAACAAGGGCTGAGCATGGATGGTGTCAGCCACTTCAGCCTCAACGGGAGGGGGGGAGGGGGGGGGAGGATGATGGGTGCCCTTGACTGGTCCTCCACACATGGGGGGACAGGCTCACCCTGCAAGTTACGACCATGTCCCCTACCGGATCCACCACGGCCACCACTTGTGGCTCTTCCACCTTTGCCACCCTTACGGAATCCTCGCCTCCCAGCCATGGCACTGATATTAATGTGCGTAGTATGGGAGTGGCTGTAGACAATTGTCCTGGGCAATTGGGGGTCAAAGGGGTTGGGTACCAGATGGTAATTGTACCCTAGTGCTCTAGCACGGCTGATTGTAACCCCTGGGGAAAGATGACGGGTCACGCAACGCACAGGAGGCCCAAAAAAGGGAGATGACGTGCACGCAACCCCTCCTAGACCACGTGTGCAGAAAGAAAAACCTGCACTACGCTGTGGCACCCAGTAACACAAGAATGAACGTATGTGTGTCACACGCAGCCTAGAATGACCTCTGAAGGGGTAGGCTACACACGGGGCAAGCACAGAAGTTGGATACGTGCGTGACTCACCGTCTGCCAGGTAAAAGAGCGTGAAGAATGAGCGCGTTTGGCTGGCTAAACCCCCGCCAAAAGAAGATGTGTACGCTGTCTGAGAAGACAGGACAACAGTAGAAGGGGACACTGTTTGAGGGAACAGGCCCAGGTAAACCAGTAAAAGAGAAAAAAGAAAAAAAGCTGTCAGAGGTAACAGGGAATACGAACTGGAAACGCCGTGAAGTAAATCGCGTGTGAAACGACAAGAAGTACAGATTTCACCCACTCGCTCTCCACGAAAAGCACGTACAAGGAAATGGTGTTCTACATGTACCTTATATACAGGCCCACACGTACAGCGTCACTTACGCGGCGTGTACGTTCACCAATCACACGCTTTGTCACTCCTGCGTGTAGATCCATTTTCACCAATCACACGCTTTGTCACTTCTGCGTGTAGATCCATTTTCACCATTCACACGCTTTGTCACTTCTGCGTGTAGATCCATTTTCACCAATCACACGCTTTGTCACTTCTACGTGTACATCCATTTTCACCAATCACACGCTTTGACACTGGGACGTGTCACGCAACAATTTCCTGCACGTGCAGGTGACTATAGGCGCGCATATGCTGTTGACGGGTTTACGCGCTAAGGGCCTTTGCTGACGTGTGGGATTTCACTACCTATCAGGCTGTCCACGCGTTCACACACGAGAGACCACACTCCTGGCCAGGAGGCGAAATTACTGCCCCCCAGAGCCCTGAGCACGCTCCCACCTGCCATCTGCTGCTGCCTGACTGCCTGCTGGCCACGTGCCCCACAGTGCTGGTGGGTGGGGGTGTTGGGAGACATGGGTGGGGGCCTGGTGGAGGGTGCCCCTGCACTGGTGGGGGTGGTGGGAGACATGGGTGGGGGCTTGGTGGAGAGTGCCCCTGGTGGCGGGGGGTGGGGGTGGTGGGAGACATGGGTGGGGGCCTGGTGGAGGCTGCCCCTGGTGGCGGGAGGGTGGGGGTGGTGGGAGACATGAGTGGGGGCCTGGTGGAGGCTGCCCCTGCACTGCTGGGGGGGTGGGGGTGCAGGGGGACATGAGCAGGTGTGCAGAGTAGTCCCCTGTTTTGTAGGCTGCCTGCAGGGGCCGTGGAGGGTGTACAGGGAACACCTGTGAGGACCCACCCAGCCTAATCGCGTGTGATGATTCCCACGCACCCCTGTAATACACGTACCCTGGCCAATCGCGTGTTAAACTTCCCGCGTACCCCTGTAATACACGTACCCTGGCTAATCGCGTGTTAAACTTCCCGCGTACCCCTGTAATACACTTACCCTGGCTAATCGCGTGTTAAACTTCCCGCGTACCCCTGTAATACACTTACCCTGGCTAATCGCGTGTAAATCTTCCCGCGTACCCCTGTAATACACGTACCCTGGCCAATCGCGTGTTAAACTTCCCGCGTACCCCTGTAATACACTTACCCTGGCTAATCGCGTGTTAAACTTCCCGCGTACCCCTGTAATACACGTACCCTGGCCAATCGCGTGTTGAACTTCCCGCGTACCCCTGTAATACACGTACCCTGGCCAATCGCGTGTTAAACTTCCCGCGTACCCCTGTAATACACTTACCCTGGCCAATCGCGTGTTAAACTTCCCGCGTACCCCTGTAATACACGTACCCTGGCCAATCGCGTGTTAAACTTCCCGCGTACCCCTGTAATACACGTACCCTGGCTAATCGCGTGTATAACTTCACGCGTACCCCTGTAATACACGTACCCTGGCCAATCGCGTGTTAAACTTCCCGCGTACCCCTGTAATACACGTACCCTGGCCAATCGCGTGTTAAACTTCCCGCGTACCCCTGTAATACACGTACCCTGGCCAATCGCGTGTTAAACTTCCCGCGTACCCCTGTAATACACTTACCCTGGCTAATCGCGTGTTAAACTTCCCGCGTACCCCTGTAATACATGTACCCTGGCCAATCGCGTGTTAAACTTCCCGCGTACCCCTGTAATACACGTACCCTGGCTAATCGCGTGTATGACTTCACGTGTACCCCTGATATGCACGTTACCCGCTTTGCGTTCCTTGTTTGGCTGCCCTGTAAACTGGTCCAGGGTTAGCGCAGCCCTTTGCGATGATTTAGCGATTTTGATGGCTTTTCCTTGCGCGAGGGCGTTCTTGGGGGCGTTACTGGCGCTGCTGCAGGGTCGCTGCGATACTCTGCGCCACGGCTGGTTTGGGAGCATGAAATCCATGAATACGCTGTGCGCGGAAATCGGTTTTAGGGCACGTGCCTGGCGCAGTTAATCGCACGCGGACACTCTGCGCCAGCCGCTTGCGACACTTTTCTGCGAAATTCTATGAATTACCCTGTAAGTATCCATAGGACATCTGTCATGTTTTCATTATGGTTCGACATAATGAAGACACAGCGGCCCTCATTAAAACTTTGCCGGTCTGAAATTAACGGTGGTGGTAAGCTTATGGTCCAGAAACAATGGTGGCGGTATGCTTACCGCCACCGTTGTTTCCGAACCGGCAAAGTACACGTCTGCGACCGAGCACCTTTCCACCTGCCAGGTCTGCCCTGGCGGGCGGAACGGCTCCCGGCCGCAGAATTTCACAGAAACACTGCCACCATTATTAAACGGTGCCAGTGTTTCTGTGTTCCCATCCCATTGAATTCTATGGTACTCAAATGGGAATGGGGATTAACAATTACTGCCGCCTGACATACTGAACTGCCGGGGCTGTAATGCCCCAGTTTTTCCGGCTAGTCAGACGGTGGTAATTCATTACAAGTCTGGCAGATACCAGCCGGTTTTACCGGCACGGTTACCACCGGATGCATAATGACGTCCAGTTTGTTTTTATTACAAGGAATTCTTCAGGACTAGTCTAGTTCAATAACAACCCTATATGAAAACATTGAGAAATTCATATTACTCTTTCTACATTTGCCTACAAATGGATATTTATTGAGGAACATATCTAAATACACATGGAGAGTACTGACTCAATGCTTGCCAGACTTGATTTGAGAGACCACTCTCTTATTGTTACACAATGGATTAACAAAATAACCAGCATTTTATTTAGAATGAGCTGAAAAAGATTGGTGATCGAATCACAATACATATTTTACATGGTAATATTATAATAAGACTACATAATAAATAAACATACATTTGATTTATTACGTACTGTGATATTCTCCTTATTGTGATGAGGCATCTGCAATAAAGGATGCATACATCATTTGGTAGTTTTACGGTTTTACAACAGTTTAATAAAATAAATGCTAGGTTAACTAATCCTAAAAATCTACTGCAGTAGACATACTTAACATTTTAAAAGGAAATCGGATGTAGTATCTCTCACCTCATTTCAGGGTCGGATTGCAACAAGAAATAGGCCCAGACACCCCAAAGAAAGTGGCCCACCCCTCGCCTCAAAAAAGTGGGCCACACCCTCTGCCTCAAAAAAAGTGGCCCTCAAACAATCATCCGTGAATTCTGTCAATTCACGACTTTACAAAAAATGCTACTTATGGAGGATTCATGTGTCTGTTACATTACAACACAACTCATAAAATAACATAACTTTCCATACAGTTCTGTGACAGGGTCCACAGCTCAGAGGCACAGGAGTGGCATGAACCTACCACCCCCACTGCAGTTTTTGGGACCTGCTGCAAGTCGATGCTTAGACCTTGACTAACACAGAGAAATGCTACAAGCTCCTGAGTAGTCCCCTTGTCCAACACTCAGTGAAGATTCAGACGGGGACAAGGCAGGAACAAGTTTATGCCCCCACCAATGTAAGGAGGGCCTTCGATAATCTGTAAAATGGGAAAGGGGACAACTTTTTCCTTGTTGGCATATGCACGTCGATGCTTATACAAGGCTCCGAACCCCAGCAGGGAAGGAGGGTTAGGGTGACGAAGTTGGATAGGAAGGGGGGGAGCAGGGAAACCGGAATGAGGTTTAGTGAGAGGTTATAGCATTGTTCCTAAGTACACTATGAAAAATATGGTTATGATTTCACTAATGTGATATACATTTCATACAAGACTGGATCACCATATATATCATTAATATCTGTGTGTATAGATCCATATTATCAAATTACTGTGAATGCAAGCAGGTCCAAGGCCAAATGCTATGTTATTGTATTGCACACTTAAACTCTCTTTTTTATTGAACAAATATGCATACAATATCCCCCAACCATTGTTGGTACTCATTTATCGACCTCAGAAGGATGAAAGGCTGAGATGGCCTTGCTGGGATTCGAACCTGCAGATCACACACACATTGCAGCAGTGAGCGCTCAACCCACTGAGCTATCATATCGGCCAAAGTAAAATGAGCAATTATTCTGTAGTGGATACTATTGAACTGGTAACTGAGATTTAACAGCAGACCAGTTAAGTTCATCTGCAGGTCTGGTGCACATGTGGACACATGTCAAGCCTGCGTGGATCTACTTTTCAGGCTTCAGAATCAAAGGTTGGCAAAATAGGGAAAGCAGCGCACTCACAGGACATCCCATAATCTGAGCATGCGTTACCTCATACATGCAAACAAACATCCTGAACATCATGCCAGGGAGATGGGAAAGATAGACACTTTACAGCAAAGCATTCATCGTGGCACAATGAAGTCAATGTTTGAAAATAGCACATCAAGTGTCCTAGCCGGTGGTCAGTCAAAATCTCGAAAACAAAATCTCGAATACAAAAAGGCCGAAAAAAAAAATATCGAAAAAAAAAATATCGAATTATTTATTTATTTATTTATATATGTTTTTGGGGTCAGGTAAGTAAAAAAAAGGGGTAAAATAAAAAAAAAATGAAAAAAAGGGGGTTGGGGGGGAACCCCCCCATTTTGAAAAAAAACACATTGAAAAAAAAATTTGATATTTTATTTTTCGGCCTTTTGTATTCGAGATTTTGGTTTTCGAGATTTTTAAATTCGGTATTATCACTATGAACCGTCCTAGCCACTTCATGTGCTATGGTCAAATATTTCTACATTGTACACAAGCTTTTAGGCACAAGGATTTTGTCAAGTCACCGACCGAGGGCCACCCCCGGTTGCTGGCACTCTCATGTGTGGCCTATATCGCGCTCTTACCCACTGCAGTGATGTGACAGCAGGGATCCAGGGTGGTGGCACTGACTATGAGGTGCCTGGCCCGAGAGTGAAGGAATGGCAGTGTTAGGCTGCTCACAGGCTGGCCTGTTCATGGTGCGCAGGGGTGCAGCATGCCAGTGACAGCACTGCTGCATTTGGCCAGAGCAACCCCTGCTTTGCGGTGGCAGATGGAGGGGCTTCTTTTTAACATTCTGATGTTTACATTTTCTAAATGGGGAGCAAATGGCTCCCGGTGTGTGCATCAGGCACAAGCAGGCAGTTTGGCTTTTGAGCTCCGCTTGAGAAGCCCTCATCTTGAAAGTGTCCGAGGCCATGGGTGTTTGTTCTGGCAGTGTACCAGTGACTGCCTGATTGCTTCTCTGCAAGGCAGGCTGGCATCTCACAGACAATATGCACCTGAGGTTTCTGGAGCTTGTACATGCAGCAGGCCATGTCTGCAATCGCTGATTATCCAGAGGTGTGTGCACGTGAGGAGGAGTCATTTTAAGTTAGTGTGCATATGTCAGCACCATGACTAAAGTATTCTGCATTGTGCACATGTCAGAGGCCACGTGTAAGGTGTTCTTCACTGTGTACATGTGTGAGGTCTGAGGACACCAAGATGGAATGTGTGATGATCGTAACAGACAACAGAAGAAAAAAAACATGCTATAACTGCAACTTGCAAAAAGCAAAGTACATAGTCCAAAATGAATGCTTACCTCAGCTCTCGGCCAGGCTCCTAGAATCTCTCCATATCTCCTGCCAGGCTGCCTAGTCCCTGCTAAACTGCACTTGCTGCAATGTTAAGGTGAAAGCTATGTCTGCTCCAGAAGACAAAGCAGCGCCGGGCTGTTGCTACCCTGGCAAGCTGCTTTCTTCCAGCCAGAGACGGCCCTAATGCCAACCTGGTGGGGGGTGGGGGCCATTCTGACAGATCATCATCGCCATTCCGACAAAGGGCACCAGTTTTTCCATCTCGTGCCACATGGCCCATTAACCAGAGAATTGGCGAAAGCTCTTGGGACTGGGGAGTCTCTGCTCGCTAATGCCTGCCCTCTTCCTTTCTAGCGAGAAACTCTGAACATAAATCACCGCTTCTCCAGCTGCTTCCCCCATTGCTGTCACTTTCTCGCCATGCCATGTGACATGTCTTCATTGCTCTTTCAAATTGGCCGAGCACCAGCGGCCCCAGGCACAACAACAAGTTGCTTTGAACTTTGCAAAGAAGCAACACATTTGTTGCTTCCTGCAAAGTTGAAAGCAACTTAATGTGTGCGCTGGCACCACTGTGCCGTGATCCCAGCGAGGCAGAGCCCAGCCCTGCAGGCAGTTTCCAGGCTCCTGCTGCAGCCGTTGCTGTGCTGCGGGTGCTTTTTGCTTTTGCTTTTTTTTCTCACACCGCCCCAATGTGGGCAGAAACCGGCCCTCACACCGGCCCAGCGTGGGGAGAAACTGGTCCTCAGGCAGGGACTGGACCATTTCACATCGGTCACTGGCCGATTGGCAGAGGGGCCAATCCGATGCTGCCTCATTTTATGTTTAATTCATAGCTTCTAACTCAAATCAGTCATCATGTTTTGCTCCTCAAGTTTGGGATGTTAAGAGTACATTTTGAATTACATGTATTATATGGATGTGGTGACATCCTTACTTACCTGTGTGTAAGGGCATATCTCTAATGTTCAAAGACGTAATTTGAGGTACAACCTACTAAAATGACCAACATGTTCATTCTGAACATGGAAACACAGGTCTTGCAAATAGTGTAGAATTACTATTCATACTAATTGAAAATGAATATACAAAGTAATTTTACACAATATAGAATTAATATGAATGTTTTTATGTTCACAATGAATTGAATGCATACCAATCTAACTGGTCATTCAGGGTAGATGAATGTAATATATTTCAATACGTTCCCTGTTGCTCTCGAAAAATGTGCTTTCGTTCAACATTTGAACCCTTAGCTAATGTATCTACGATCCATTAAAACAGATCATTATGAGAGTGTTCTAATTCTTCAGTGAGTTTATCTACTAGTGCCTCAAGATGTTTAAATATGAACCACAATTAATTTCCATTTATTTGGATGCACACTGGTATTGCAGTTTAGACTATGTAGCAGTGTCCTCAGGGCATTCTGTACACAATATTACCCCTATAGTTGCACAGTAGTTTAACTGATGTATGAACCAGCTATGTTGATGTATCTGAAATTGAAGTACCCTTTTGGGGAATTTACAGGCTTAACAGGAGCCAAATGTTTGCCTATTTTGAAAGAAGGTTAACAATGCATAATCATTTTAGGAAGAGACAGAGTTATCTGCAGCCAATGTTTTCTGATTTTCTTAACCCTCTGCACACATGGTTTGAAATAAATATCAAGACATAACATTTTATCTATGACATCGGTACATGCTATGTTTGTAAGAAGAGTCTCATGGGTTTTGAATGTTGCTCTTTAGCCTGATTGTTTACTGAAACAACATGACGTCATTCTGTGAAAGGAAACCTGGGCAATGGAACTCATGCTGATGTATGGGTTTGTATGCTTTTCTATCCCAGCACATAAGAACAGAAGAGGTAGTTGTTATGGGGGGCCTACCAATTATTTTGAAATCATCTTTGAATTATAATATCAGGGCAAGGGACACTCACAACACTTGTATATAACATCTCTTGGTGACATCGGACCCAGGAAACACACTAGAACTGGTACATTTTTACAATAGCCCTGATGTCTCGGATGTCAACTGTCTTGGGGTACTTAAAAACATGTTGGAGTGCTCAATGTTGGATCACCTGGATGATCAAACAGTGTTGGTACTGGGAGGGGACTACAATGTAAACTAGGGATTGGGATTCCATCTGACCTTGTCGATCCTGGCGAGGAGCACGCCTATGGGATTAAGTGCCAGCTGATGAGGGATGAACGGGTCAGTTCCAGGGGCCTGCAATTGGGCATCTGGTTGGTAGAATGGGGAATGCGCTCACTTAATGGATGCATTCACTCAGATGTGCCAGGAAAATTCACATTTATTAACACTAATGGCTCGTCAACCATTGACTATTTTCTCATGCACGTCCAACACAAGAACCTCATAGTGGATTTCAGAGTTGTGCATGAAATTATTAGCGACCACTTCCCACTTAAGCTGGTCCTTAAATAGGGTGTCTTGCAAGCCCCTCGGGCTGTCCTCCATCAACCGGCTAGTCAATATGCAATTAACCCACACTGTAAACAGAGAATAACATAGGCAGGGTCTGGCCGTATAGCAGCTCAATGTAAAGGTGTATCACCCAACTTAAGTGAAATTCTGTCTATTCTTGACCAAGAGGCTTCCTCTGACCGGATTATTATCTGGTCTAGGGACCTCTGGAAGGCCATGACAGATTGCTTTCAGTATGAGTTTAAGCAAAGGCAGAGCAGGCTGGTCAGCTTGTTTGATGGGGAATGCAAAGCTGTAGAGAACAACACATTAAGGACCTTGAGAGACATGAAAAGCTCTAGGGGAGACATTGTTAAGGCAAGGGCTGATTATAAAAGGACCATATAATGCAGAAAAGCTCAAATGGAGAATAACGCATTGGGAGAACCTATTGAGGGCTATCACTGCAGAGGACTGGGAGTTTGTTGCAGGAGGCACCAAATATAAACGAGTCAAGACTCATAGGGAAAACCATGTTGCAGCTAAATCCTGGTTCGATCATTTCTCATCCATATACCAAGGACAGGCCAGTATGTTCAGGGAAGGGGAGCATTTCTCATTGCCAAGTCTAACTTTGAAGGAGGTGGAAAAGGCAGTCAACAAACAGGCACGTAAGCAAACTCCAGGACCGGATGCAGTCCCCACCGATTTATACAAGGGTAAGATGAACCTATGGGTTCCTGTGCTGCTAGCCTGTTTTAATTCCTATCTGGCTACAGGCATTTATCCGCAGCCCTGGAATAAAGCCATCATTCAACCTATCTTCAAAAAGGGTGATTCTGGAAGTCCTCTTGCTTACAAGTTAATTTCTCTGCTGGACACCTCCTTCAAGGTTTTTAGCCGGGTCATTTTGCAGCATGTCGAAGATTGGATCTCAACCAGTCAGGTGCTCTCAGAGGTCCGATATGGCTTTAGACCTGGCTTGGGAACCCGGGATAAGGCCCAAAACCTATTGTTAGGGGCCCCCTCTGTCTATGGCTGGTGGGAGCTGATTTATTTAGCCTTCAGGAACCTGAGCACGGCATTTGATAAGGTGGACAGAGCTTCTCTCTGGCGGGTGCTCAGGTCCATGGGCCAGCTGCTATGGATCCTTCAATTGCTTCATGAGGACACAAGTGCCTGTGTCCGCATTGGGGAACAGGGTGAATGCACTGATTATTTTTAGGTGGTCCCTGGAGTCCCTCAGGGCTGTGTGTTGGCACCAGTCCTATTCACTCTCTATATAAATTGCCTGTTCAGAGCACTGGTGAATACAAAAGCAGACTTTCCACCGGTAGGTAATAAAGCATTCCCTTTGCTTGCATATGTCGATAACACAGTGCTCATTGCCCGGACACCAATAGCCCTACAAAAGCTGATTAATGCCTATGCTGACTTCATGACATATTTAAAACTCACCATAAACACTAGTTCATCTGTGGTGATGGCATGTAGTGTCGGGAGAGGGAAAGCAGTCATAATGCACACTATGATGAGCAATGGGTCTGTTATTCCCAGGGTAAGCAAGTTCGATTATCTAGGCATCTGTTTCTCAGACAACTGGAGGGTGGTGGCCCATGTCCAGAGACAAAGCACAAACATGAAACAAGCTTTGGGAACATCTCAAGATTGATAAATATGTGTCAGGGTCAGCGACTACTACTTATTATGGAAGTGTTTCATGCACAAATAAAGGCTGTGACCAACTATGGGGCTACACTGTGCGGTACTGGAAACGCAATGGCCATCAAAGTCATAGAGAATCATTTTCTGAAAGAAAACTGTTTGGTCTCCCCAGTTCCACCCCCCACTATAGCATGCACATAGACATTTGCACAACCCACATCGGCGATGATTGGTACGAAGCACACTTTTTGCACTGGTTGGGGATCTAGTCAAATCCGAGAGCCACTCTCTCACACAACATTATTAGATCTTTGTTGCAGGGCCCCCATTGGCAAAAAAACACCATGGTTGAAACGTATATTTGAATGTGTGCCTCTGGTCAATGTCCCATCTTTACAATGCCTGGACCAAATGTATACAATAGCAGAGAGGAGTGTGTACAAGAGTGCCTTCTGCTCGCACATCACAACAAAACCTGAATACATTGGCCTAGCCCTGCAATCCAACAGGCTCCATCTATCTATTTAAACGCTGGATATCATTCAACCATACTTGACACATAGCGACAAACAGGCTGATCGATCGGCACTCACTAGGGAAAGCCTCTATCTGCTCCTGCTGAGGGATATCACGCAGAAATATCAGGGGCAGGATCTGAATGTCATTAGGAAACAAACCATTACTCCACTCCTGAGAGAAGCGAATTTCACTCAGTGTCATCCGGCACTTTTGTTCTTGTTGTAGGCTGAACCATTAACTGTGGCCTAGAGCATGTCAGAATATCTGCAGATGGCATGAAACAGAAGAAAGCGCATTGTGAGCATTTGAATATGAACTGCCTCCTCTCTAAAGTTAATGGGTCTCATTATGAGGCCGGCGGTAGCCTGTGTAATACTTTTTTACTGTAATACTGTGTAATATTTTTTTCTCGCACTCAGAAATGGGCAATTAGCGGGTCATTACAGCCTTGCCGGACCCGGTATTTGCCCATTCCTGGGCTCCGGAAAAAAATCTTCCCCATTCCCATTGAGCTGCATAGGGCTCAATGGGAATGGGGAGGTCAGATGCACCGTCACCATTTATAACGGTGCCAGTGCATTCGAAATGCTGTGCTCGCGGGTGCCTTTCATTCCGCCAGGTCAGACCTAGCGGAATGAAAGGCACCCGCAAGCACAACTCGGAGTTTGCCACTCCGGATACAATGGTACCAGCATGCTTACCCGTGCCCTTGTATCCGGACCGGCAAGCTCGTAATGAGACCCAATGTTTTCCCTCCAATCTAGATGCCCAATGTTACATGTATGCCTATTTTTTCATGCCTTTGGACATTGCGGGATACCAGTATGGACTGTGTATTTTTAAAATGTGTGCATTGTAAAATCAATTATGTATATTGTGTTATTACAATGGACTTTGCATATTTGTATGTCGGCTTTGCTTAATTGACTTTGATCCGAATAAACTGTTTAAAACTGAACTGAAATATTTATTGTACAACTGGTGAACTAATCATGAGTTTGAACGTTGTGCATGATTTTAATTGTCAACAATAGAGGTACAGTTTCTGCAAATGTGGAGGTTTTGTCTATAAGGTAGACTGTCTCTTGATGTATTGGGATGATATCTGCTACAATGTATTCCTATCCACTTTCTGTCTTGGTAAATTGTATGTTTGGATTGCATAGGTTTAGCTATTCAAAAAATGGACTCAAAGATAGTTTTTCACACTTTGAAATCATGATCACATCATCAATATATTGCTTCCGTATTTGATTTGATATGGTGATGGTATGGATTTTCTATAGTGAATATATCTTTCTTTTCATATTCTGACAAAACAAAGTTGAAAGTTTAGGTTCAAAGGCCTGTGCTTGAATTGAAAGTAATTATTCACTTAGGCAATAATCATCAAATCAATTCTGAACTTGATGGAAACATCTTCTTCTTCTAGGATGTATTTGAGAGCTTCCCAAAAACATTGCTGACAATATGCGTAAAGTTGAATATCCAAGGTTAATAGAAGTTCTTTCTGCATGTCAAATGCCATGTTCTCAAACGTGGTAGTGGCTGCTGTGGTGCCTCTAATTTATGCATTGTTTTTGCAGCAAAAAGGTTTTAGAAAAAAATAAACAAAATGTACATGTAAATTCAAGTAGATATCCAGATCCCTCCACTATTGCTCTATCCGGGGCACAAAAACTAATTTGATTTATTTCAGGCTGTGCATAGAAAATAGACAGATTTTAGGATAAGGAATTCATAATCATGTTTAGTATTCTAGTGATGTTGAAAAGCAGATGTCATGTTTTCATATAGCAATTGTATACTATGTAAGGTATGGTATTATTGTATATACCTTTAATGAGTTTCAATATTTAGAAGATCAAAGACCATGCTTTCATATTGAACATTGGTCACTACTACTAGTCCCTTCCTTTCTCAGCTAGTTTAATTATTAAATCAACTTCTTTTGAAAGCATGCAGTGCTGCTATTTCAGTCTTCTGCAAATGATCAGGAATATATTTGGGTGTATATTTTAAAGAAAGCACATCTCTTAATACATATTATTTAAATATTTAAATGCCGGTGGTCTCATATTATCATAAAAAGTAAACTTGGATGAATTTCTTAAACTCATATCAAGAATACCTTTGGCTGCTCCACAGTTTGGAAAATAGGCTTTCAGTCTTCCTTTTCTAAAGAGTTGACAAATTCCAACTTCATATTTAATTGGTGACAGTAGTTGTTAACAAAGGAAACACATTTATTAACAAGGGTATGATCTCAATGGGATACACTTTTACTAAAGAGATTAAAAAATAGGCTTCTGATTAGTGTTACACAGTGTTGGTAAGCTCTCCTCCTCATTCTGAATAAGACTGAAGAGCCTTGATTGTGAAAACTCTGTGGGAATTGATCTTTCTGTCTTCCCCTCAGTCTGCCACATAATAAGTAAGGGTGTCTTCTGGCAGTGTATTTGACACGCCAGTTCTCATATGTTTCTTCCGAGTTTGAGTCACTACAGAAAGATTCAGTAAAAGATAACCATTGCTTTTCTCGCTTTATGGCTGACCAGGGTTTTGATAACAGTTTTCTTGACTTTTTATTAAATTAAGATCATTATCACTCAAATATGTATAGACCATCTCTTGCTTGAAATTCCTGAATGTGCTTTTTTTATAATGGTAATTACTTTGAAGTCATCAAATTGTTAATTAATTGCTAGAAGTGTTTTTCCTTTGCTCATGCTACAATGTAATATTAGTCAAAATGGTGCCTCGAAATGGTGAGCTTGAGAAGCAACGTGTGGCGACTGATTTAGAAGCTATGAAGTACAAATACAATTAGATGAGAAAAAATGATCTGACTTCCCTTTAACATAATACATCTATCTTCACCAGTAGCTTTTAAGATTACTTAACCTGACATTAATATCATTACAATTGTGTAGAACCGTGATACTGCAAAATGATATATGCATCCAATGCTACAGATCTCTCATCAAAATCAGGGGTATATTACAGTACCGAATCATTGAATGGCACATTCATTTAATCTGTAGTTTTTTCGCGCCTTGAAGCACTTGTGTATAGCCGCGTTATGAATGCCATATCATATCATATCATTAAATACACTCCCTTCACTCCCTTTCCCACCACTTGGGAACCTGATTAGGGGTTTATTACCCACTTTCCTTCATACGACAGTGCTATGGTGAATTGGGAGTGCTAAAAACTTATTTTCCATGTTACTTCCCTTCTGGATCCATGCCAGGTTGTTGTGAGACAGTATGCTGCTTTAATCTAAAGACTATTCTTCCCAGAATGCCTGGCCCACTGTTTCATCTCCACCCTTTCAGGACAAGGTTGGGTGGAAGATAAGCAGCACATGTGGCTGGCAGGTGCAGCAAGCAGCAGACCTGAGGCGTGTGCTTGTTAGCCAGCTTTAAAATCCTCTGTTTGCTTCAGTCCAGTGCTGGTCATTGATGCAGTGTTCCTGTTTTGTGACTGGTCTGTCCCTTATTCCTGGTTCTTATCTTAATGTCTAGTTTATGGTTTCTAATTTATTGTTACCTTTTCCCTGAATGTCTAATTTAGTGTGCTTATTAGTAATTTCTGCTTCCTGGATTCCCTTTCTGTCTTCCTCTGTTTTGCAGTCAGCACTTCCTAGTGATTACTTTTTTCTGTGCAGCCCATTATGTTTGTTTCATTTATTCTTTTGAATTTGCCCTATTCAGCAGACAAATCTTAATACTTTAGTCACTCCTCATTTATCGATTTATGATGTTGTCCCAGTTTGTCTTTCCTTCCCTGGGTGGGGAGGGGGAGGATTTACCCTTGTAATTTTGTTTCCCCTGCTCCTGTTTCTTTAATTTCTCCTGGAGTCTGTTCCAGGTTTTCCCTTGCAATTCTCCCAGTGTTACCTATTAATTATAAGGTGTGATGTGCTGTTGCAGCCAGCTCCTGTGTGAATGACTATGTTTCCCTCACTATTCTGTAATCGCTATTCCTACTTTTCCCTTGTCAGGAGTCTGATGTAGTACGTTATCCTCCATTTAATGTTATAGCCTTTCTGGGTCCCTGTTTGATCAACAGGGTCCCTGGACTGTGCTGACATTTCAGGTGGTATTGAGTGTCCTCATGGTTATTGTCTTTAAATTACCTTATACAATAACATCAATGGTGTTAGCTCACAGATCCGGTTGTTGTGTGCCCTTTATGTGGGTTCAGCACTGATAGTATTTATAACAGTAATTGTGGATATGGAGCTTGACATCTTTCTTTGTAATCAGAATCTTAGCGCTTATCCCACATCACTTTTCATACATTTGCATTCTTCTCATGCTCTACTTGCACATCCTGGGTTTTAGAGTCCATGAGCCTCATTACGACCCAGACGGTCCAGAAATAACGGTGGCGGTAAACCCGCCACCACCGTTGTTTCCGGACCGCCTGAGTCCGACCCGTGCAGGCGGGAGGTGATGTTCCCGCCAGGTCTGACCTGGCAGGTTTAACACCTCCCGCATGCAGGGGGACGAGGAAACACCGGCAGCATTACGAGATGCTGCCGGTGTTTCCGTGATCCCCATTTCCATCGAGTCCCATAGGACTCAATGGGAATGGGGATTTACACCATTCCGCCTCCGTGATTCCCGGAAAACCGGGGTTGTAATGCCCCGGTAATTCCGGGAATCACGGAGGCGGAATGGTAATACGAGTCCGGCGTTAACCAGGCGGTTTTACCACCTCGGTTAACGCCGGACTCGTAATGAGGCCCCATGTGTCTTGGTTCCTGACTGCATGATGTTTTTCTCAAAGCTATTCACTGTGTGATCTTGTGCACATTTTCCTTGACATATTCACTGCCATTGTCCTCTCATGACAATAGTGTACTATGTAAAACATATATTGTTATTAGATCATAAATCTTTTTCGGTATCACTACATAATATCCCCAACAAAAATATCCCCGTATATATGGCTGATTGGTTCGCCATAGGCAATATTTTTGGGGGGATATTATGTGGGAGCAGGGGTTGCGGGGGTGTCCTGCGCACATTAAAAAAATGATGCAGGGATTGAGGGAGAGTCCCCCGCAGGGTCCATGTGTGAATTTCACTGCAAAAATATGGCGATATTTTTGCATCGCAATATTTTGGCGGCGGAATTAACACATGGAACCTCTTTTTCAGCTCCTTATAAATAAAATTTGGATCCAGTTATTTTGTAAATCCACTGAGCATCAATAAGAGAGTGGGCTCTCAAATCAAGCCTGGCAACCATTGACTAAGTAGTTTTCACATGTATTTAGATATTTGCCTCAATGTATGCCAATCTGCAGGTGACTTTATACAGAGTGATATTTATTTCCCCCTTTTTTATACATGGTTGTAATTGACCTAGGCTATGGTGTTTTGTGCGACAACCATAATGAAAAAAAGTATAGACGTTCTATGGATAAATAGCTAGCTATATTTATATATGGGAAGACAACCCTTTCAACCTCCAATGGATAAACTTTCCATTCATGTATATTATTTTGGTTTTCACAATATATTCATTTGTGACATTAGTATATTTAAAATATATGTGGTACATTAAAATAGTATTGAATATATGTTGGGCTTGTTAATGTATGTTTATTTGAGTTGTCAAATATTATTGCATTGATTTTATTTAGGTTCAATATGTCAATAACCCTCTCATAGCTAACTTCAAGTAATTAATCCATGGTTGTAAATTAATATTGGCAAAGCTTCTTGTAAGTAAATCCTTAAGAAAAGTGTCATGCAGGTGTAGATCACATGATAAGAGCATGTTTTTTGCATTAGTGAGGTTCAGAACCACAATCACACTATGTTAATTCTCTTTTCTGAGTCACAGTGATTGGTAGAATGTTAATTCGGCCCAGGGAATAGCTGGGCTGAGTGCAGTGAAAGTTCTGCTTTATTAGATGAGAGGCCACGCCAAATACTCAGCTGGAAGCTAGCCATGCCAGTTGAACCGGGAACTTAATTAGCATAAAATGTTACATATAAGGATAGTGAAAGCACATACAACTTGAATTTAGGGTTGAAGCACTATGTTTGGGTGCTGCAAGTATCTAGGAATCACAAGACTCTGAAGAGCTAGAGAAAAGACCATTTAATGTAAATAGCACATAGGCAGAGTTGGCTTCATGAGTGTAAGAATCTGCTGAACTGGACTGCGCATCTCCCTGTAATGCCAGTGTCCCACATGGCTGAGTGGTGGGTCAGTACTAGCTCTACTATAATGCCATAATTGCAATTGTGACATGCCTACAAGGGCACTGGTAGCGATGATGGAAGATGGCAGAAGCTTGGTCGGGGAGGAGAAGATTAGTGGACATTCACAAACTATTTACCATTTGTCTGGTAACATCCAAAAACCAAATACAGAACTGCCACAGTCAGCCCAGAAGCCCTACAATCTATTGATGATGCCAGGTTATTGAAATGAGGGCCACCCTACCTTGAATGGGAGCGCTGACATTCAGAGAATTCACTGCTAATAGGACCCCACTGGGACAAACACATTTCCTTTCGGGCTTATTACCCATATATTTCCTCTTATTGTTATTGTTTATCAGTGTCTGAAAAACGTGCAAACATTCACTGAATGTCTGATGTTGTCCTTGGAACTAAAAATTCAGAAAGGGGCTGATTTACTAAGCTAAACAAGTAGCTTAAGTAAGACTACATTTACTAAGATAAAACAAATGTTGATGTAAAAATGACTTAGGCACTTGCTTAAGATACTTATTTAGCTTAGTAAATCAGCCCCAAAATATGATGTAAATATACAAAAGAAAGAGTGCTATTGTTTTTTTTATATGTACTTGCTTGATATGCTATTTGGTAGAGGACCTCCCGTGAATATATTAGGACCACAGTTGGTAAAAAAAACAAAAAGAAAAAAAAACAATACTCTGTGAATAACTACTATAACTTATAAATAATCATATTATGATACTTAAGAATACAGTGTGCAGTAAACTGATGTACTATTCACCCCTTCATGTTGCCTTAAGAACACTTATGGTATGTAGTTAGCAGGGGCGGGAATTATGAAATAGTCAATGATTAGTTGCAGACCATTCAGTAACTCAGGAACCTGTTCACTGCTGAACAGAGATCACAAAGTCAAAGTCATCCAAGAGTGTCTTTGGTCAATACTATATGAGATCCAAGAGTGTCAATACAATTCCAAAAGGGATCCAAGACACCTCTGATCAATGGCACAAGTGATCGTAGAGTGTCTCTGATCAATGTTTCAAGTTATCAAAGAGTGCTTCTGATCAATGCTTCAAGTTATCCACGAGTGCCTCTGATCAATGCTATAAGAGATCAAAGCCTGTCTCCGAAGTGGTAATACAAACAGTCCACTACTGAAAACATGTGTTCTTATAAAATATTACTAAATATCAACTAGTTTGCATGAACTCCTTGTTGCACAACTAAGACAATTATGCGTTCATTACTTTTACATCCCATAAACGTATATGTATTGGTAGATATGGTTTTATTCTAATGATTATGCATGCACGTACACCACACCAGATCTATAGGCATGAAACCTTGCTTCCTCATGTGTTTAACCACATTGGGGTGGGAGTTGTTTGGATGTGTGAACCTTCATCATAAAATGGCAGAGGCGTATGACTGAAAGTGGAATGCAATTTACCTCCACGCTCAATTTAAGAAATGTACTCAGAATTATGTAAGGGATAGATGGAGTGGTCTGATGAAGCTAACAGCCTCTCCATGTTGCAGTGCTTTTTGAGTAGAATGTATAAGAAGATGAACAAAGCTGGCACTGGAACGTGCTGTGTACCTTTCGCTGTTTTGCGGGGACATATAGCAAGATAATTCATTGCTGTGTAAGGATTGAGATAATGTGGTTGATGTGATGCTGCACTAGGTGGCAAAGGAAGCCTTGACCACACTGCAATCTAAGAGTGCCAGTTACCATTGTATTTAAACGTATAAAGTGCTAACTACGGCCCAAAGGCATATGGGCACTACTGCGGCAACAGGATGAGTCAGCAGAAAAATGTCAGTTCAAAAGAAATATATTTTGAGGAGCCTTATGGAACACCAAATAGGCCATAATCTCACGAAGATGGAAGGGTAGAGAAATTCATAGTGTGGGGGCAAGAACTGAAAAGGAGCACCATCCTAACCTAGTTTTATGGAATCTAGGCATTTTCAAAAGAATGTGAGAGGCCGAACGGAAGGTTTTAGTTGGAGTGTTACCAAATCAGTCTAGACTGGAGAAAGATCCATACCAGATTGATTAATGGTGGTGCGTGCCACAAATTGACTCTGCTTTTCACAGGAAGCCAGTGAAGCTGAGATAACAGAGGGAGGGTATGTGAAAATCTATGCACATACAGAGCTAGAAGGTGTGCTGAATTATGGAGGTTCTACAGTCATTCAACCAAAACGTCAGGTTGACCCAAGTAAATACCATTGCAATAGTTGAGAGATTCCATAATAGAAGAAGTTACAACTATAAAACAAAACTTGGTTGGGATTAAAGTAATAATCTTTTTAAGGAGTTAAAACTTAAGAAAGCCCACATTGCAGACTGAGGAGATATGTGCTTCTCTTGAGACAGAAGGTAACATTTTAACATCCAAACATTTTACTGAGGCACTGGGATGGGGGAATATCCAAAGGTTCTCGGCCCAAAATTCGGCATGCTATGACATTGCAGGGTTAGATGAGCCAATCACAGGGATGTCATGTTTCTCTCCATTTAATTTCAGCCAATATTCAGCCATCCAATTACCAATGGGTGACAAGCAGGCCTTCACTTTAGAGAAAGGATCATATTTCAGAGAGTTAAGTCAAAAAATCAACTGAGTTTCATCTGCGTATGTACAGAAACGGATACCATGTCTCTCAATGAGATCAGCGAGGGGACACAGATAGACATTGAAAAGAAATAGAGAGAAAGAGGGAGAGAGAAAAGAGAGAGAGCAGAGAGAGAGTGAGAGAGAGAGAGAGAGAGAGACAGAGACAGAGAGAGAGAGAGAGAGAGAGAGAGAGAGAGAGAGACAGAGACACAGCGAGAGAGAGAGAGAGAGAGAGAGAGAAAGAGAGAGAGAGAGAGAGAGGCACACCAGACCCTTGAGGAACCCCACAAGAATAGTGTACTGGGCCTGAGTGAAAAGGAAAAAAGTGACACGATCAGTGAGAAACAAAGGATTCCATGAAAGAGAAGAACCTCAAACCCTATTAATGACAGAAAAGAAAGCAGCAATCAATAGTGCCAAAGGCCACAGTGAAGTCCAGGAGAACCAACACTAAGAACCTGCTATGGTCCTGAAGCAGGGCTGGGTTGTCCGAAATGGAAATTAGAACTCACTCTGTTTCCATTAATGTTCTAAAACCTGACTGAAAAGGAAGAATGTGTTTAGATTCAAGGAAACAAGAGAATTGTGGGGTGATGATGGCTTCCATAAGTCTCATAAGAATAGGAAGATAAGATATCGGCCTGTAGTTGGCCGGAGAAGATGGATCCACATGTTTTTCCAAAGCAGAGTAACCAACTCATGCTTCAGCAGAACTGGACTCACAGCATGAGTCTAAGAATAATAAGAGCAACAGTGAATAAAGGGATAGTTTCCAAAGAGAGAGATTGAATAAAATGAAGATGAATAGGTTCAAGAGGTGATGAGAATTTGATGTTACAGGGAGCTGAAGAAACTAACTTGTCTGTAATGGAGTGAAACTTAAAAACCTCCAGGACATCACAGGAGATAAGAGTGCCAGTTGACTGAATAGGGGCTAGAAGACCAGAGCCAATAGAGGCAATGGAGTGACACATCTATTGAATATTTTCAACTAAAACATAACTGATATTGTCACATAGAGATTGCGAGCATGAAAAATCAATCACTGGGAAGCAGGAGAAGATAGTTCAATCACTGCTTTAAAAATGTCTTGCTGGAGGCAGCAAATTAAAAGGTAATGGATTTGGCTCATGGGGGCAGTGAACTAGGCTTTCAATGGAATCAGTAAAATGGATGCAAAGACAGCATATCTAAATGCACTAAGCATGTGTAAAAAATGCTTCATGTTATAAGTGAATTTGCCATCTGTGTAGTTTGCATTGAATAAACTAACCCAGATTAATCCATTAACAAGTTCCTATTAAATAACATGGAACCCTATTTAATTAGTGTTCACTTTAAAAATGAAATGCAAGGTGGCTCAGATGGAACATTCGGTTTGTTTTTTCTGTGGAACTTTGAAGGTGCATGCCAAATGAGTGGGCTGTCTTTTCCATTCAGAAGGGCATTGTCTGCTGCATGAAGCAAAATGGATACAAGTTTTGCAGAAGCTGGGTGTAGAGTGAGAGATGTCAGAATTCGAGAAGGGAGATGGGGTGACAGGGAACATCAGAAAAAAGGCAGGATAAGTAAAAGATCGACAGGACTATAGTATAAATATAGCTAGAAGATGGGGTGGAGTTAGTCTTAATTTTTCAGAGAGAGAAGGTGATGTGTAGCTGACGGTTGTGCTGTGCATGGAGAGCACAGCTAAGCTGTACTGAGAGAGCGCCAGATTCTCTACACGCAGTTATCTGAAAGAGGTCAGGGAACGGCCACTGGTTCTTCCCTTCGGCTGCCAACAGCTGCAAATTGGCAACATTCCAATTGCAGACTGCAGAGTGGGGGCCCTTTCATGATAAACAAGCAGATATTCTACATATTAGGAGTAAATATGGTGGAACTTTGAGGAGTGCGGACGATTGTATATGCGTTTCCCATCAGTTAGTCAGGGTCACATTTTTATTTTTAACAAACTGTTTGCTGTTACTTTCTCGCATTTTTAATGGTGAATTATAATAACCGGTGAAAGGAAAAGTACCCATGTCTTGTGCTGTGCTTCATATCTCTTCTCTTAGATAACCATGTTAATTTTGAGGCGTTGGTAAGAACAAACAAATGTTTAATTGTGAACCAAAATGAGATGTATTATTGCAACTAATGTTATTTTACACGTGTATAAAATTGCAAAAGCTGAGCTGGTGGGATTGTTTAATTGTTTCTCTAGTGAATATTTTGAAAGGAGGTGCAGTAACAAGGAAGTGCTTTAATGCATATACAACAGAGGTAACATATTTATCTCAGATGGTAGAGTAAACAGTAAAAGTTGGAGAACCAGATAGCCAGCTAGAAAATCTATGATGCACGTGTGTGTGTTTTCAGCTGTGCATGCTGGAAGCTGAACAGAACCATTAAAGATGGTAGGCCGGTGTGGTATGTAACTCATCGGCATAACATCTGGGGCTGTTGTGTTCCTATAAGTGTAAGGTCCAGTGATTTGTACTTACAGTCAACCCTAAAACAGAATACAAATACAAGGGAGACAGGCGTGTCTCATCATATAGGGCAGTATTATAAATATGCTCATCACTGTTATACCACAATACTAAAATACCACCACTTTACCGCAAATGTTACCACAATACAAAAATACCCCTCTAGTTATGTAATAGCCTTATGACAAGACTCCTAACATATTTTAGTGCATTGGCTTTGTGGGAACAGACTGTAAAACAGTTACTGGGCACAGCAAGTGTGTTTTGCACAGCCATTTGTGCATTTAAAGGAAACTAATTCTGTGAGATTAGTGTAGCGCTGCATACAGTATTATCATGTCACACATAGAGGCCACATTTTCAGAGCTGGTGAAATAACTGAAGGCAAAGCGAATGGGGTGTTATCATCAGAAAATGCTATTCATTGGCACAACCACATTTGTGGGGAAGTTCAGAAAGAGCCGTTGAATGACATTTGTGAAGAAGGCAGCATAATTCAAGTCTGCCTCTTGAGCTTATTTAGAGCTGCAGATATAAATTATGAAAAAAGATTGCTTAGTAAGGCTATGGGCAAAGATCTGGTTTCTCTTAAACTGGACTTTAAGACTGAAGGAGAATGACAGTGAGGTAATCAACAGATTACAGATCAGTTTGGAGGAGGCAAATGAGCAGGAACAAAAAGAAATCAGAATTGGAGTTATGTAACAGAGAGATGCAATCTAAATGCAGCAAATTAGACAAAAAGCTGTCTCAGAGGAGACCGTTTGAGGAGAGTGAGCAGGAACTGAAACAACTAAAAGGGGTGGTAAGTGTCATCAGACAAGATAAAGAGGACACTATTTTGGAGATGCAAACTCTCCAAAAGGGTAACATTGAGAGGGAAAATGAGTTTCAGGCTATTAAACAAGAAATTGACAAAAGGCTACAGGAAAATGACAAGAAGGATAGGGAATTTAATCAGTGCCAAATGCAAATAGATGAAATGCAAGATGTGATTAATAAGATGGGTGATGAGAATTCATACCTTTGTCAGGAAGCAGACCGACTTCATTAAAAGTGCAAAGACCTGGGACAGCAGATATATAGCTTGAAATCTCAGGTAAAACAACAAGGCACCACAGTCAATGGGATTGAGGTTAGCACCAGCTCCAAACGAGAGAGCAATGTACCAGTAGCTATAAAAGTGGCTAGTCCTGGTTGTTACCCATTTGGGGGGTTTTATTCACCAATGGTTACCATCAATCCTGTCCACCTGAGAGAAGGAATGAGTAACAGAAGAATACAACCCTAAATATAGCACCAAGAAGTCCTATTAAAATAATGAGATCGATCAAGACCTTGATTAAACCGTTCAAAAAAGGAGACAATTGTTGCATAGAGGATCCCTTGGAAACAGTGCATGACATTTTTAAAGCTCTTCATATATCTAGGGAACATTATAGACAGTATTTTCACCTAACTCTTGATTCTGCTACTGCTAGCATTATCAGAAGTCTAAATGAGCATGAAAATATGTCATGGCTAGAATTTGAAAAAGAGGTTAGATATCACTTCTCACCATACTAGTCATTGCAGGATGCAAAAAAGGCAGCGTATACCATGCCAGCAAAGCCAAACGTGTCACCTCACCAGTTTCTCCAAGAATTAAAAATAGCATTCTCCTGCTTTGATGTATCTTGTAGCCCTAATTCTGCTGAGTTGAAAACTGCATATTTTTATGGTTTGCAAAGAGATATTATAGCACAGTTAATTCACCAATTTGACTGGGAGAAATCACTAGAGTGGATTGTAGAACAAGGGACTAAACTATCTGAGGTCATATATTGTTAGAGTGAAGAGGGAGTCAAAAATATGGAAGAACACTTAAGATCTAAAGACTCCACACCAACGGTAATGGAGATAAAGTCCAGAAAAATTCCTCAGACCAGGAATAATATGACATCTGATCAAAGGGGCGCATCACATAGGCCACCACCTCAAACACTGATGTTCCAGTCACATGATCCGAGCAATAGAGAAAATTACATTAGTCTTAGATACCTAGATATATGGGAGACAGACCTAGGGTAGCATGCTGGCTCGATATGTCAGGCATGAATAACAATCAAAATCAAAATGAACTAAACTATGGTCCATACCAGACACTGGGGGCACAGAACAGATTTGACCCCAATACTATTGTATATGGCAATCAAGACAGACCACGATACGTGGATCGGTTCATTGAAAATGGAAATCAGCATAGGGGACAGTTCCCACAAAATGAAAGACAGAACATGAACTATGCCTCACACCAATAAAATCAGTTACCACCACCAGTTGACCACAGCCAAAGCATGGTCACACTGCGCTCTCCACCTCCGATGAACCAAGAATTCAGAAATAACTCAAATAGGAATCAATCTCCTAAGAGGTACCAAAATAGATACAACCAGTGTGAATTTAATCAATACCGGCATAGGCCACATAGAGAGGAATTCCAAGATATGGACATATTTCAGTGCCTAGAAGCCCAAGTTAAAATGTTGTTGGAGCAAATAGGAAAACTCTGTGCAAGTCAAAAGCAGCCACAAAGTGAGGGTGCGGAATGTTAAAGGAGTGATCTTGTGCACTCTGACAATAAGTGACTATGTAATAGCCCCTGCAATGATAAAAGTACAGAAACCCATGAACCAGTTTTGTGTAATGGTCC
This sequence comes from Ambystoma mexicanum, assembly GCF_040938575.1. Taxonomy (NCBI): domain Eukaryota; kingdom Metazoa; phylum Chordata; class Amphibia; order Caudata; family Ambystomatidae; genus Ambystoma; species Ambystoma mexicanum. The sequence goes on from NC_090932.1 coordinate 207,677,095, forward strand.
TGAATTGCTTGCTGATTTAAATATGAATATGACCACGGATGAGAATGAGGCAGGGGATGTACACACACATAAAAAGGAAGTTCGGTTTAATTTAGAGTTGAATCAGACTATCAAAGTGTGTGCAAATAAAGGACAGGAAATAGTAACTAAACAAGAAAATCCAAAAGAGCAGAGAGACAGATTCAAAAAGGACATCACATGCTATGATAAAACACCTGATAAAGAGATAGGATTGATTGTTAAAACATCCTCCTTTGATAGTCAGAATATTGATGAAATGCAGACAGAAAAAATGAGTGCTCAAAAGGAGGTTAAAAGTCAGTCACCTGAAGAGTACTTTGAGCCACATATATTCCTAGAGACCGAGAGAACAGGAACCACACAAGATGCAAATGGGTGTTTTAAGCCAGAAAATGACAAGCTACCTCATAATGTTAGTGAGGATGTTCAGTCAAAACTGCAGTGTGAACGCTCATGGTCCCCGAACAGAGGGGCAAACAGTGGCTACACTGCGGATGGCTTCTGAACATGGAAAGATAGACAAAGATTCCCAAAATCTAATGGGCAAAAAGGAGGGAAAGGTATAATTCCATTTGCCTCTGTGCTTGGCAAAAAGTGAAAAGGGCCTGAGAAAAGTGAGTCTTGAAATCAGCAGAAATGCACACATTTTGTGTGTACTAAAAGAAGTGTAGGACAGGTATTATGCTCCTATTACTGTGGAAGAGAAGTGCAATGCATTTGCAATGATTGACACAGGTGCACAGGCCACAATCATGCCCAAAGAGTTGTTGAAAAGTATCAATGAAAGGAGATCCCCACATAATCATATTAGAGTGAAACAAAATGAAGGCCCAGTGCATACATTCAATGGTGAGGAGATACCTATCGAAGATGTCACTGAGGTTGACATAAGGATAGGAAAACATAGGATGAGACAGGAAGTGTTGATCACATCTCTCAGTGAAATTCCAATTTTGATGGGAACAGATTGCCTGAAGAAGTTGTTGCCCCTCATAGACAGGGTAAATGGTGTTTTATGGTCCATAGCCAAAAAAGCCATTGAAACCTAAAAAAGTGAAGTCACGAAACAACAGTGTAAAAGAATGCCTTACAGTGGCTAAATCAGATGACGCAGTGGAGGTATACCTTCAAAATGGATGTATGCCTATTGTCACTGTCATCCGATGTGTCAGAGTGAAATGCAAAGTGAAAAAGAGAGGAAATCCATGGAAATTTATTTGGATCCTAGACAAAAATGGCAAACAGAAGTAGATGAAAATACATTGCGCTTTTACTTAAAGGAAGAGAAGTGCAAGCATAATGTTACCCCGGAGGTAACCACAGAAAAACATATTACAACCCTTTCTGATATACATATGGAGGATGGGCAGCCCTGGATCCATATTGGTGTAAATGGTCATTCTGAAATGATAAGAGCCATGTTAGCACTTGAACACGAAAGAAGTTTCATTAATGAGAAAATACTCCAGGGAATAATTGAAAGGAAGAAAATCCCCAAATTCTGAATTAAAAACCAACACGTTTTCGGGTTAGGTGAGCCGGGCTCAGGGAACAGAGTTGTAGGAAGAGGCATGCTAAAATGACCATTGGCCCAAAAACTATCTGTCGCAATGTGAGCATAGTGCGTAGGACACAGAATGATTTTTATTTGAGAAATGACATTACGCACATAATGTGTATGGTGTTGGACATCCTTAATCAAACGTGTGGTCCTGGCTAGGGGGACCTCCACCTGAGTTTGTTGACAATAGACAGGCTTATCATTGTGCACAGTTGGTGCCATATGCAATTGAGCTACAGGTGAAGAAGGATGCTATCATTCCTGCTTTCACCAGACACGTTACTATAACACTAAACACAGACATGGACAGCAGATGAAGGATGCTGATGTATTTGTGTGCATAAATGAATCCATGAGGCAGCAAGGAATAGAGTGTGAATATACATCACTGGTACAGATTGGGGATGAGCCCATCAAAATCATGGTGGATAAGAAAGGATGTCAGGATATTTATTTGGAAGAAAACTCAGCATTGTGAATGGCAATACTAAAATCACATTACACTGCAGATTTCAATAATACAGTGATTGGGAACATCTCTGAGCGATATATGAGCGCACAGGGTGAGTTGCCAGAGTCTCTGAATTCTCAACCTAAAGTGAGGCAGTGTGCTGTCACCAACATAATTGCATATTATTTGATTTAAGTGAAAATGAAACAGAAAAAAACACATATTGAAATGGAGGCTGATATTCCAAAATATTTAAAAGTGGCAACTCTACAAAGAGATATAGACACACGGTTAGAAGAGAGCACAGTGGTTCCTCCATTGGAGGATTTCCCAGAATTCTCAAAAATGGTAGTGGAACAAGTTCAGGCAGCAGATGCATGTACAAATGTAGAGGATAGGAATGAGTTGATAAAAATATTTATGGAGTTTAAAGAAGTCTTTGCCAAGGATGCTTATGATTGTGGCCTAACTGATTTGCAAGTTGCTACTTTACCAAATGCAATGGTAGAGATCCGGTTTTTGTGTGTCAATATCGGTTACCAGTGGCATGTTTGGTGTGATTAGCTGAGATAGTTAAACATTTAGAATCCAGAGGAATTATTAGGCCCATTCATAGTACCTCAAACACTCCCATTTTGGGTGTATTCAAAACCTAATGGTCAATGACATTTGTGTGCAGACTTAAGAGAGTTAAACAAAAGAGTACCTGTTTCCAGGTGGCCACTTCCATTTATTGATCAAGGTCTTGAACAGGTCCATGTGTCAAAGGTGTTTACCATGTTAGATCTTGCAGCCGGATATTGGTGTGTGCCACTGGCTGAAAACATAAAAGATATATTTGCATTCTCGTTTGATAAAAACCAATATGCATGGTCCAGAACACCATTTGGGTATGTTAATAGTGCGAGTGAACTCAGAATATTTTTGAGAAAAGCGCTACCAGATGCCGCAGAAAGGGGAACAATAGTTTATGTAGATGATGTCGTGATTAAAAATGAAAGCCGGAGGAGTCATTTTAATGAGATTAGACATGTGCTTGGCCAATTACAGAAGGCAGGAGCCAAAGTATCTTTGCAGAACGCCCAATGGTGCAAAAAGAAGGTGAATTTCTTAGGCCATGAAGTGACTGAGCATGGGTTGAACGCACAAAAGAAAGAGGTGGAAGCAATAAACAATATGAAAAATCCTACTAATTTGAAAGGATTGAAGAGTTTATTAGGGATGACAGGATATGACAGAAATGAGAACTACGCAGAGATTACTCAACCCTTAACTAAATTGATGAAGCAGAGTGTACCATGGAAATGGGAAAAAGAGCAATGTGAAGCAGTGGCTAAACCGAAAGAATGTCTTATGAAGGTGCCGTGTTTGGCATATCCCATAAAGAACGAGGATTTCTTTGTATAAATAGTATTCACTGACCGATGCATTTCCGCTGTGTTCTCTCAGAGACATGATTTAAGGCACAAAACTATTTCTTATGCGTGCAAAGCATTATCTCGGTTTGAAACTAAATTCACTAAAGGTGAAAAAGCTCTTCTGACCACTGTTTGTGCATTGCAGCATTTACGTCCCATCATTCAGGGAGAAAAAAAGTAATTATTGAAAACAAATCACCAACCCCTATAGTTTTTTCAAGTAAAAGGATTAGATAAGGCAATTTGGCGCAATCCAGAATTACTTCCTGTACACTGGCATTACAGGTGTTCCCTAAGGAAGTAAAATATGGTCAGAATAAAAAGAGTCCAATTGCCCATGGGTTAGCAGATTTGCATGATTGCACAGTTGAATGTACATCTAATGAAATGCAAATCAAACCCAATTTCAATTAATTTGAACAATCCCCACACAAAGTTTTTAATGAGAATGTGTGCAAAGATTTGCCAACAGTGTATGTAGATGGTTGCGCAAATCATGCGGAAAATAATGGTGAAAAACAGATTGTAGCAGGGATAGGAAATGTCTGGTTGAGGTGTGATGACATTTCAAGTGTAGGCTTGAGAATTGGAGCTAGAAGTAGCCAAATAGCAGAGTTGACCGAGATTTACAAGGCAATTACTACCGCAGCTGAAAATAAACTAAACAAAATGGTCCTAGTGTCTGATTCTGATTATGCACGAAATGGTTTTGTGGAGTATTTGCCTGGCTGGAAGGCAAAAGGTATGCTCACATATAACAAACAGCCCCTTAAACATGGGAAAATTATGCAAGCTAGAGACAAATTAGTATCAGAAAATGATTTAATAATACACTGGAGGAATATCGGTGGCCATTTAAAGACACCAAGGAGGAAAAGGATGGAAACGACAAAGCAGATCAATTATCCAAGATTGGGGCTGTAATGGGAGAGTTATTTCCTTTTGAACACCTGAATAGCGAAATACAGGTAGAAGCGGTTACACGCTCCAAATCTCCAAAAGAGGTCAAACAGCCTGTAGTACAATGGAGTTATGATACGCCAGATCAGGACCTGATTAAAGCACAAAAGGAAGACCCTGTGTTAGGCCTATTGTATAATCATTTGGTAGATGCAGAACACAATCCTCTATCTGAAAACGGTTGCAATGGGATAGAAGAGCTGAGATTGTTGTTTGTTTGTTTGTTTGTTTGTTTATTTATTTGATAATGCACTCCGAACCCTTAGGTAACTCGGTGCAACATAGATAAGTATACTTCAAGCTTGGTTTCAAAGATACAATGATGATTACAACAATGATAGCAAACTAGTCACCAGGTGCAGGTTACGGAGGTGCAGAGGTGCTAGGGGTCACAGTGGTCACAATAGATTAAAGGTGGATACAGTGATAAGGCAGGAAGACATGCATATATGTTAATTCAAAGTTAGCAGTATGACAGTGGTAAGTATTAGGTGGTAAGATGTTAATGGTCATTTGTGCGAAGCCAACTTATCATATTGCGTCTGAAACTACGGTAGGGTTGTTCAGTTCTCAAGGCTAAAGGAAGGGCATTCCAGGATGTGGCAGCTTTGACTGGGAAGCTGGAACCACCCGCTTTGGTTCATATGAATCTCAGAAGCTCAAGAAAGTGGGCATAAGCTGTTCTCATTGGGTGTGTGGATGTTCTCTTGTTTATTCCTTCTGTAAGGTATGGGGGAGCTATATTATTCAGGCACTTGGAGGTGAGGGAAGCAGTTTTAAGAAGAATCCTGTAATTTATTTTTAGCCAGTGGGCATTTCTTCTGAAATTAGAGATGTGTTCTCTGTTGGGTATATTAAGGACTACTCTGGGGGGGCGTGGCCAACCGCCATGTGAGGAAGCCGCACCTTGGAAGAGCTCCGAGTAATACGCTCAACGATCCGCCGCCAACTGAAGATAAAACGTGCAAAATACTTGAGAATTGCCTCATCGGACCGTGAATGACTGGGGAACTGGCAGCTGCGGCTTGGAGCAGATCCGTTCCCTTATTCCAACACTGCGACGCATGAGAGGGGAGAGACGCCGACGCCGGAAAATGGCAGCCGCATTGATGTCCGCCGCGCTGTGAAAATCAGCGGCCCGAATCGAGCCACCACCAGATCCGAGGAGCCCGGCCGTTGCCGGGGGGGAGCGGGTGTCGAGCGATCGGCACTGGCGTGCTGAGGTGGGGGGCCGGCGCTCCGGTGCACCCGGTCGACAGAGCAGAGGAAGGAACGTGGGGCCGGCCGGCGCTCCCCTGATCCCCCGGCACCCCGGGACGAGGCTCCGGGAAGCATTACGGAGCGGCCAAGGGGCCCGGGGGCGAGAGGTGCTGCTTACGCCGGCTGGGGCGCCCCGCCACTGGACGTCCTGTTGGGCGGCGCGGCCCCCACAACAAGGTCCCCGGAGGAGACAGCGGAACGATTGAAGAAGGGCGGTAAGGAGTCGGTGGGGGGAGCGGTGATCTCTATCCCCCCAGCTCCCAAAGCCGAGGGCCCGGCGCCGGGGAGTGGAGTGGTGCGCTGGTGTGGGACGCCAGCAGGGGCCAGCGTGGCGGGCCCAGAGTGAAGAGCGGCCTACACAGGGTGTGGGCTCCCCCAGTGACTGGAGTGGAGCGGAGAGTCAAGGGAACGGAAACAAACGAGAACCCCCGGGGCGCCCTGGCTGTAGCAGAGGGCCTTTTCCCCGCACTTATACCCAAGCTCAACCCCTGAACGTCTGCTTAAACCAGCCTGCAGAGGCCTCCGCGCCACAAGCACCCTAACGCCCTGACTTTGCCTCGGATCACCCCTGCCCCCTTAGGGATAGAGGGCAATGCACTCGGTCATATAGCGCAGTGGAGCGCTCCCACGAGACGGACCGCCCCGACCACCACCTGGGGCCAGCAGAGCACTCGGCGGGCCGCCACATCACTTAAACCATGTCGGTTAAAAACGCCAGAGGCAAACATAGACAGACCACTATGGAATCCTTTGCCGCCTCCGGGGCACCCGGCCCGGACGCCACCCACGCCACCCATGCCAGCAATAAGGCACCAGACGCAGAAGCGCCTGAACCATCGAATTCGCAACTTCTGGAGGCCATCATGACACTCCAGAAAACCATGGAAAACAAGATAGACGCTGTGGCCATAGACGTGAATCTGTTACGTCAGGATGTGCGATCCATTGCCGATAGAACAGACACCCTAGAAACCCAAATAAAGGAACACTATGAGTCCAAAGCTAAGCTCGCAAAGGAAGTGGACGGCCTTGTACAGAAGGTAAAGAACCTCGAAGATAGAGCCGAGGAGGCAGAGGGAAGGGCCCGCAGGAGTAACATCAGGATCATCGGCCTACCCGAGGGAATCGAAGGCAATGACCCCACGAACTACGTTGAAAACCTACTTATACACGAGATTGGCGCGGGGAAGCTGTCCCAAGGCTTTACTATTGAGAGAGCCCACCGATCCCTAGCCAGACGGCCGCCACCTGGAAATCCGCCCAGGCCTATAATAGCCAAAGTACTGAATTATAAAGACAGGGAGGCAATCCTGGCATTCTCCAGGCTGGGCGGTTCTATACAGCGAGACTCCGCCAAGGTCACCATTTACCCCGACTACACCCTACAGGTCCAGAGAAGCAGGGCTATGTTCAACCACACCAAAGCCAGACTAAAAAATGCTGGATTGCGATACATGCTCCTATACCCGGCCAGATTGAAGGTCCTTCACAACAACAAGGCCCATTTATTCGACACTCCCGCTGAAGCGACTGATTGGATGGACAGAGCACAGGTCCCAGACTGGGAACCGAAACAGCACAAGCCTAAACCGCCCATCCCATGAGATCGCTCATACCATTCCCAAGCAGCACCTGCCACATACTCAGAACTACCAGATGAAGAGCGGCAACCCAGATGCGACCGGAGCCACACTCACCACGGAAGTACTTCACACTTGTTACAATTAGGAGGTGAAGCCACACCCGCCCCAGAACTATCTCTGTTTTTTTTCGGGTAATTACCCGCCCGTAGGGCACCTAGGGACTTGGGTCCATGGAGCAGAAACGGGAATGTCAGAACGGGGGATACCCCGCTAGACGAGTTATGTTACAAGTTCAGTTAACAGTTAATGTTTATGGGGACAAAGAAGATCAAGACCAACGAACACACCGCAAACCAATCATACACCCAAAGATGCCATTGGAACTGATCAGATTCACTCGCCATATGATAGGCCGCCGAACTAATAGCCAGACGCTGCTGGACGGCCCACCCAGGTACTCTCACCCACACCACATTCATGGCTAATGCGATCAGAGTAATGACATGGAACGTTAGAGGATTGAACAGTTACATTAAGCAACACAGAGTCTACACCTTCCTCAAACGCCATAAGATAGGCATTGCCTTATTACAAGAGACCCACCTGAACGCACGGAAATTAGCAGCGCTGGCCGGGGTGTGGAGGGGGACCCTAATAGGCACCAAGTACTCCAGCTACGCCAGAGGGGTGCTAATATGGATAGCCCCTAACATGCCTATCAAGGTGATGCACACTAACATAGATGACGAAGGTAGAATGGTCCAGATACGTTGCACTATAGAAGGCAAGGAACTATGCTTGGTCAACACTTATGCCCCCAACCATGACGCCACGGTCTTCTTTAGATCATTGTATAACCGATTGAGCCCAAGCCGGAATGGCACGGACATATGGGGGGGGGATCACAACTGTAATCTAGAGCCGCGCATGGATAGATCAGACAGTAAACACTCACAGCCCTCCCCGCCTGCAAAAATATTGAAGGCCCTTACACAACAATATGCCCTATGCGACCTCTGGAGAGCACAGCACCCCGAGGGTAGAGCTTACTCCTTTTATTCACCACCGCATGCAGTGCACACTAGAATAGATAGCATACTGGTTAGCGACGAACACTTAGACGCGTTTTAAGACACCCAATACCTGGCCAGAGTGCTGTCGGACCACTCCCCTTGTGGAAACAGAGAAATTGATATGAGGCCGGGAAGCCCAAAAGGAAACACACCAACACAGGTTACAAAGGACATACAAAGCGCTTTATTTCAAAGTTACAAAGTTACCAAAGTCAATTGACATGCGAATAGCTATTCGGCCCTCTGACTAACATGCGAACCTTCAACGTTAGGTTCGCACTGAAAGTGGGAGAGACCGATCATCGGGATGCTCGGGCTTTTATACATTTAGTACTGCATTGGCCAACCCTCTTGTAGTTAACCATTCTTGGAACAACGGCTAGGGTTCGTAGCCAGGTCGAACATGCAATCTCCATATATTAGATCAGTTCCTCTGATACAGTTACATATTTACACCTAGGTTAAACAGAGGACAGGGTCTTAGTTCATGACCCTAACAGGTAGCCTGCGGACATATTATTCATTCACGTGTGCGGAGGTCACCATAGCCGAAGTCTTACTCGAAATGTCATTCGGCCTCCATTTTGTGATTCAGGGTGACTTCCACACTGCAAGAATACCTAAAATGGCGGCTAGATCCAAGATGGCGGCTTACACAATACATTAAGGTCAAGACCTTGCCGCGGAACCTATGTTCATAATATTCTTTAGACAGCTTGGCGTAGGCCAACATACATTTAAACAATGCGATTGGGGTCACAATATTATATCGATTTCCACAGACCCTCCTTTTGGCCTATGCCAAGTGCTAAAACATTATTTCCTAATACTTTTGAAAATACTTGAAGGCATTATCATTCATAGGTTCCGCATCATTGTCTGAAATATCAATAGCCATAAAGTTGTTCATAAGAACTTCTTGCGACATGAATTCTTTAGATGCTGTCTTCGGGGTATATATTCTACGCCCTATTGCGCTCATAACTTGGGCACAACATCCCCCTATCATTCCGCATATACTCGGGAGGCATTGAAAACAGCAGCAAAGAAATAACAGAGTCCCTAAAATACCTAGAATGACAGAAAGCACCTTCCACCCCCAAGATCGTAGAGAATCCCAAAACCAAGTACTAAGGCTCCAGTCTCCTACAGGGATATGGACTTCAGAACTAAGAGTGTGTAAATTCTGAATTGCTTTAAATATTGTTGATGAAGAATCTGGTACGAAAACACAGCAAGCGGACCCCACTAATTTACATACTCCACCTCGTTCAGCTAAAATGACATCTAATGCCATTCGATTTTGAAGTGCTACCAATCTTATCGCCTTTTGCTCTAAGGTCATATTGTAAAGTATGTCCGTGGTCCGGTTGATCGTTTTCTCCAATACCCTCGCTAATCCCCTAATGTTTTCTGAATTTGCTATTTGTCCCCAGAAGGGGACTACTGATTTGGCTATATCCCCGAATACTTGTCCAGGGGTATCTCCATCATTATCCCGTCGCGGGCGAGCCTTAGATACCTCTAAGGTACTGGCTATAAACACACCTGGTAACAATATCCCCAAATAACAAGTCCCTTGCCAATCCTTCGGCAACCAGGGAAAAGCAAAACTACCACACACAAAATAAACCGGTCCCCCTACATACAGAGGCCTATTTTCCCCAGTCAAATTCACAATATTTACACAAGGCTCAAAATCTCCCATTGGCCTAGTGCCATTTCTTTGTACACAGAAAGGGACAGAATCAGGATTGTGATTTACAGAATAAGAAGGAGGCATGGCATCCTTATTGCCTATCGGAGCCATCTTAAAAGAAACTAGATTTTGAAAAGGAAAGGAAAGTTTATCAGACGGCCTAATAGAAGCGATATTAGGTCTACTCCTATTTGCGAAAAGCGAGCATCCCAGGGGAGTCAATTCACGTTTTTCAAATTCATTCAAATTAGTGCCATCGAAGTTCCCTGAGATGCTATCATTCCACCGGCCAAAGAAGAGTGCTCTAAGAGAGGCATAGCAGGAAGTCGTTAAAGGTAGGGGATGTATATACCATCCCAGTCCCTTGTTCCCATGTTGTGGTAAGTGAGTGCAAATCCAACAATTACTCCTATTAAGAATAGCATGCGTAGCATTCATTACTATCATCAAAGTGTTATTATGATATTTCTGCCTATGCCGAGAGTCCCTAGGGGACAGAGTATGAAGGTGTACAGAGGGAGTCAAAACAGTTGGTACAATTTTGGTCGGTAACAGAGGCTTCAAAGGATACATTTCTTCAAAGTACCAAAGTCCCACGGCAGCAGTTGCAAAACTAACAATAATCAAAACAAGAACACAACAGTACGTTTTCAGGGCCCAGGCACATTGTCCATTGTTCGATTTGGTCACCCCCTTATCTAATAGTTCGATACGAGGAGCAGCGGTGAAGGCGGCAGGCATCATGGTTATCCCGATCGTCGGCCCCAATGTTCGTTGCTGGCGGCACTTCGGCCGCGCGACTTCTTAGTCCTTCCCAACCCTAGCCAACAGAACCCTTATTTCCCTTTGTTCCAAAAAAGGAAAGACAATAGTATTTCGATCACTCCTTCTTCCTTTCAAATGCACTATACTCGTGCAGCGCGTGGTCGAAGGTTGTACCTGATGGTACCCAGGTTTGCTGAATCCAAAGGCAAAGTATCGTCGCTCCCTGAGGGGAGCGTCACGTCGGTGGCGACGGAAGTCGCAGAACTTGAAACAAGAGTTTCCGGAAGTGATCGATCAAGAGAGTGTGGAGACGAGATGGACGGCTCCCCGAGCTCCTCGGGCTCAGAGAACTTCTCCGACGCACTCACAGCGCTGCCTGCTACTCCGAGATCAGAGATCGTAGCATCAGCAAGGGGTTCTGTTTCTTCTGTAACGTGTGGCGTCGGGTGAGGGATCTTCTTCACATGCGTTGCATGTACCCAGTTCTTCTTTCCTGCCACCCGCACTGCCGTCCTGGTGACCAATAAAACCTGGTAGGGTCCCCGCCAGCGAGGCGCGAGACAGGAAGACCTTTCGTAGGCCTTTACCAGGATCCAGCTGCCGGGCAATATATCGTGTCCTGGGCCCGTAAACCGTACAGGTAAGGCGGCATTCACCTGGTGGTAGATGAAATACAGGTTTTTAGTCAATTGATTACAATAATCTACGAGCAATACATTCTCCACATCCCTCAGGGCTTTAGGTTTAGGGAGACCCCAAATATTAGCAGGCCTTCCCATTACTACCTCGAATGGAGAAAGCCCAGTTCTAGTCTGGGGTGTGGTGCGCATAGCTAACAATACAATGGGTAAAGCATCTGGCCATTTTAATTTAGTGTCGGCACATGTTTTTGCAAGTTTGTTTTTCAAAATACCATTATGTCTTTCTACCAACCCCGCACTTTGAGGGTGCCTAGCTGAATGAAAACGTTTCTCAATCCCTAAGGCAACACATATTTGCGATATTACAGCTGCGATGAAATGTGGGCCGTTATCCGACCAGATTATCCTCGGGAGCCCAAATCGAGGAAAATATTCTTTCACCAAGATCTTTGCGGTAGTCATGGCGGTAGCATCTTTGGCAGGGAAAGCCTCGACCCATTTGCTAAAAGCACAAATGATAACAAGAACATATTTCAAGTTATTACAACGTTCCATTTCAATGAAATCAAGGTGAATGGTTTCAAAGGGGACAGAGGGGGGCCCGAAACTTCCCCTTGGAGTCACTGTCCCTTTACCCACATTGTGTTGTAGGCAAATCATACAATTTCTAACATGTCTTTTTGCAGTTTCCAAAATTTTGTCATTCACCCAAACCTGCTGTAATATCTTCGCAATTTGCTGGGCACACACATGTGTTGGACCGTGTGCCATTGTGACCATTGCTAATACATAAGAATCAGGAAGCAACCATTTCCCGTCAGATGCGTCCACCCAACACCCTTCGTCATCCAATTTCCCCATGCCTTCAACCCATTTCCTAGATTCTTCAACAGAGGCATCAGTCTGAATATCTCGCACAGACCCAATGCCTTCATCTATTATACAACCATCTCTCACTTCCCTTGAGGTATACATGTCTGTGCTAAGGTCTATGGCTGTTTGTCTAGCTATCGAATCTGCAAAAGCATTTCCCTTGCCCACATCGTCTATGACCTTCCGATGTGCTGCACATTTCATGATCGCTAGTTGTTCAGGGAGTGAGAGTGCTGAGAGTAGTTGTACTATTAAGGGGCCATGCTGAATCTTGGTCCCATGTGAGGTCAGAAACCCTCTTTCCGACCACAGTTTTCCGAAGTTGTGAGCCACCCCAAAGGCGTACTGACTATCCGTATAAATGTTAACTCTATGCCCTTGGGAGAGCTCACAAGCGCGGGTCAACGCTATAATCTCTGCGGCCTGCGCGGAGTTATGCGGAATCCTTTTAGTTTCTATGATCTTGTTCAAAGTAGTAACTGCATAAGCAGCTGTAGATGTGCCATTCGGAAGTTTAAAACAGGAGCCATCACAAAACAGCTCCCCTTCCGCATTCTCCAAAGGAGTATCTGAAAGGTCTATTCTGCCCTTTGTTTCTTGTTCGGTGGCGTACAGGCAGTCATGTGATCCATCATCGCCGCAAGCAGAAGTTTGCGGGAGAGGCAAAAGTTCAGCCGGATTGAGAACACAACACCTTTTAATTTGGATATGAGGAGCAAATAGAACTAATTCATACCTGGTCAACCGGGCAGAAGTAAGGTGTTGTGTTTGAGTTTTATTCAATAGAATATCAACAGAGTGAGGTACCATCAGAATCAAATCGTGGCCTAGGACCATCCCCTCACTCTGTTTTACAGACGCAGCAGCAGCAGCAACAGCGCGCAGACATCGCGGCAAAGCGCATGCAACAGGATCGAGGGCGGAGGAATAATAGCCACACGGCCTATTCTTCCCTCCATGTTCCTGCGTTAACACAGACAAAGCACATCCATTACATTCATGCACAAACAACACAAAGGCCTTATCGTAATTTGGTGTACCCAGAACCGGTGCTGAACACAGCGCGGCTTTGAGAAGCTCAAATGATCGTTGATGTTCCGATTCCCATGGCAGTGGCAGAGAAATGCCCTTCTTCGTCAAAGCCAACATCGGTTTTACCACTAGGGCAAAGTTCGGGATCCACAGTTTACAGTAGGACGCCATCCCTATCAGGGCTCTGACTTCCTTCTGTGTTTTTGGGACAGACATGCCAGAAATGTGTTTTAATCGTTCAGGTGTCAATCTTCTCCCCTCCTTTGACAGGAGGTAGCCTAAATAGGCAACCTCCTGGCAACAATATTGAAATTTCTTAAGTGAAGCTTTGTGTCCATGTTCAGCTAAATGAACAAGCAACAATATAGTGCCTTCTTTACAAGCTTTCTCAGAGTCTGCAGCTAGGAGCAAATCGTCTACATATTGAAGCAGCGTGCAAGTAGGTGGCAGTTCAAGGGTGTCGAGCTGCTCTTTTAAGGCTCTACTATAGATACTAGGACTTTCAGTATACCCTTGAGGTGCCCTTGTGAATGTAAATGAGCGTCCCCCCAAGGTGAACGCAAACAAATACCTGCTCTCCTTGTGTATCGGAATACTAAAGAAGGCGTTTTTCAAATCTATGACACTGAAGTGCGTAGCCGTAGCAGGGATCATTGTTAAGATTGTTGTTACATCCGGCACAATTGGAAATTGTGGGGCCACTACCCGGTTAATAGCACGAAGATCTATTATAAACCGGTACGGAATTGCATTGTCGCCTTTCTTATATACCGGTAAGATCGGACTATTACATAAGCTACCTGTAATCTCTTCGATCACTCCACGATGTACAAAATCGGAGACAATGCATTTCAAAGCGCGCTCGCCCTCAACTGAAATTTTATATTGCGGAATGCGCGGTAGCTTAACCCCATGTTTCAATACTATCTTAACAGGGTCAATGTGCAATATCCCGACATCATTGTCGTCTATTGCCCACAAATATTCTGGGACAATGTCAAATTCGGGAGGTAGAGGTCGGGTCAAGTATTGGGAGTTAAAGGGTTGCTGTGGTGAAACTGTTAATCTTATTCCGTCAGGGGAACAATGAATCACCGCGTTCAATTTCTTCAACAAATTCAACCCCAGCAAATTTTCTCCACAGTTTGAAGTAAGAAGAAAAGGGCACTGGTCTGTAAAAGGGCCCAAAGAAACGGGTACCGGTGCAGAGACCGGACAAACAGTTGGTATACCAGAGAACCCTATAGAAACATTCGTTTGCCCTGACAGGGGGATGTTTGGAACCCGAGAATGGTCGATGGAGCACTTCTGTGCTCCAGTGTCGATCAAGAACTGATGTTTCCTATTCCCCACCAATAATTCAACATAGGGGCCCTTCTGAATGACGGGAATAGGTAAAGGTTCCAAACGCTGCTTCGGGCAATCCTAATAAGGCAGAACTTCATCAAAGGGAAGTTCCTCAGAAAGATAGGCGGCGGAAGGGTGATCAAATATATTTCTCGAGTCCATACTCGGAGTCTGATTTTCCCGTGAAAAAGGTTGCTGTGGATCTTGTAAGAGCTGACCCCTATCAGGGCCCCCTGCTCCAGGGCGGCCCCGTGGTCGCCTACCCATACCTCCGAATGTGCCTCCTGACCTCTGACGGAGGGCAGGGCACTGTGCTCGCCAGTGACCTTCCTGGCGGCAATAAGCACACTGATTAATATTGATAGAACTTAGAGGAGTATTTCCTCTTGGAATGTACTGACCTCTAGTTTGTGTCGTACCTCCTCTGGGGTGCCTGACAATTTGCTGCAACAATACCTTAGTCTTTAGGTCACCCCTTCTTTTTTCGATTTTCTCTTTTTCGTTATTAACCCGATTCTCATAATACTGAGCCATATGCAAAACCTCTGACTGAGATTTTGCCTGCCAAGCGCTCTCTGAGGACATAATTTGTGACTGGATGTCGGGCAACAATCCACGCACAAATTTGTCCACAAGCAACCTCTTCCCCGACTCTGTACCTAAATCCTGTCCACTGAAGTCGGAGAACACCTGTTCGAATCTATTAAAGAATTCGGTAGTACCTTCAGTTTTCCCTTGGACGCAGGCCGTAAGCTTGTCCCAAATAATCCTTTTTTCTGGGATTATAGTTTTTAATTTGGCAACTATTCTATCGGGTAAAGTGAGTATAACCTGGGGTGGTTTCTCACCAGCTGGTCGTTCCCCATCTATTCTAGTCAAATTTACCCATGTATCCCCTAACCCCGGCACATCATCTATTGTTCGTACCTGTTTCCATACATCAACAGGTAAAAGCACTGGAAACAATAAATCCATGTCACTTAAGGTGAACACAGAAGACTGCAAAACGGATTCTATTTCTTTGTAAAACCCTGTCGGGTTCTTCCTGATGTCAGGGACTGATTGTCTAATCGTGTTCACTTCCTGTCGAGAGAACGGGACGTGAACAAACTGTGATACGTAATGTGCAGGGATATCCACCGCGGGAGTACCAGCCGCCGCGTTGGCGGGGATTTCTACTTTTGGGACAAGGGTCGGAGGGACCTCTCTCATAGGCAACTGAGATATAGGGACCTCCGACCGCTTACTAAGTAATAAGGCCAAATCGAGCGCTAAAGCAGCTGTAGAAGTGTCGGGTGAAAAAGCTCTTTTACAAATGCCTAATAACTCTGTGGGGCAACCAACCTTTTTCCTTATATATTCCTCCTGTAAATGCTGTACCATCATTTGGATCACCTTCCTTTGCATCTCTACTGTGTATTGACTATATGTGTCATATACCTCATCTGGCGGTATCGATGGATCCGAGATCCACCGAATCGCATCTCTGGTACAAATCCGTACTTCCTCAGGTGCTGATCTTCGGCACGAAAGGAACCGTTTCTGCACATATATCCTATCGTCCTCATCATCCTCGTTTTGTAACCTTTCAAAATCCCTTCTAAACTCAAACAACCTATCGACATGCCCATATACTTTCTGCTCTGTATCCCTCGAGAGTGCCAAGGCATTCAGATCTCTCACCCCTTGTGGGAGATCCGAAGTCTGCAATCTACCCCACATTACACATAAATGAATCCCCAGTCCTTCAATAAAAACGTTTTTCTCGGGAAAATCGCGCAAATTAGATAATGTTGAAAATACATCAGTTTGATCACCTTTTTCCATGCAATGTTTAGCCCAAGCAAATAGTTCCTGTTTCCTGCCTGCAGGAACAGTACTACGAGTCACTATCCTCGACCCTGCACCAGGATCTGATTTAATAAACACAGGACTCCCCGAAATCGAAAGTGTAGGTGAACCTAACATGGGTGCAGGGGAAAGAGGCAATGTAACAGACGAAATAGGCGGAGGAGCGACAACTAAGGAACTAGGGGTAGTAGGCTGTGTAAGAGGAGTAGGAATAACGATAGGAGCAATGGCAGGAATGGGAAGAGCGCCCACAACAGGAGCATACGGAGGTGGCGCTGAAGAATCAGGCCTCCGTTCGTTTCATATTTTCTCAATAAACTCCTCGGAAACATGGAAATCTTTAGAAGGGTAAATTTTCTGGACTCCGAGCGAAAAAGCTCTGTCCATTTTCTGGGTTTCATCTAATCGTTTTTCCTTGTCATATAACAATGCCTTTTCGGCATTCGTTCTATGACGTCGTGCATGTTTATCCCTACTTTTAAGCTGCTGTAATGCTTCCTTTTTCCAGTTTTGTAACACATCAAAGGCTGCTGGCCTAGCCTTTTTCTTAAGCAAGATCGACTCTAAGTATTCAATACGGGGGATCTCAAAACTACCATTGATTGGCCACTGAAATTCAGAGGCATTTCTGGTCTGTCTGTGCCAAATGTCATTAAATACAATACTACCAATGCCATACTTACAGTACATAGTACACGCCAGCGACCCCTCCTGTGGTGCCGGACGGCTAAATTCCAAAGATTGTCGATCGCTGCGGAATAGAGCCCTAAAACAGCTAGACAATTTCCCAGGCATTTCTCAAAGAATTGGTGTTACCTGGTCCAATAATTGTGTCTGCAGATACAATACGCCAAATTCAAATTGTCAGGGTTAAATTAAGAGCCGGGTCACGACTACACCTGACCAAACCTAAGGAGGACCGTACGGTTTACAAAGGACTTCAACTAACAAATTTTACCTGCGTTCGGTGGTTTCGGCAAATCTGCCCGCCTCGGAATTGGACCCTCGTCAAGATGCCGTGTCAGACCACACGACTATCGTCCAAGGATCGGATCGTGCAGCGCTGCCGAGGTATCCCGTCTCGATCGGTCGGGCCCGCAGAATCACACCGTCCGATCCCAGTTCGATAGTCTGCGTCAACCTTCAATGATCCGGCATCATCTTGAGGGTCCCTATTCGGGCGCCAACTGTGGAAACAGAGAAATTGATATGAGGCCGGGAAGCCCAAAAGGAAACACACCAACACAGGTTACAAAGGACATACAAAGCGCTTTATTTCAAAGTTACAAAGTTACCAAAGTCAATTGACATGCGAATAGCTATTCGGCCCTCTGACTAACATGCGAACCTTCAACGTTAGGTTCGCACTGAAAGTGGGAGAGACCGATCATCGGGATGCTCGGGCTTTTATACATTTAGTACTGCATTGGCCAACCCTCTTGTAGTTAACCATTCTTGGAACAACAGCTAGGGTTCGTAGCCAGGTCGAACATGCAATCTCCATATATTAGATCAGTTCCTCTGATACAGTTACATATTTACACCTAGGTTAAACAGAGGACAGGGTCTTAGTTCATGACCCTAACAGGTAGCCTGCGGACATATTATTCATTCACGTGTGCGGAGGTCACCATAGCCGAAGTCTTACTCGAAATGTCATTCGGCCTCCATTTTGTGATTCAGGGTGACTTCCACACTGCAAGAATACCTAAAATGGCGGCTAGATCCAAGATGGCAGCTTACACAATACATTAAGGTCAAGACCTTGCCGCGGAACCTATGTTCATAATATTCTTTAGACAGCTTGGCGTAGGCCAACATACATTTAAACAATGCGATTGGGGTCACAATATTATATCGATTTCCACACCCTCTGATGACCACATGGTCCCTAACTGCGCCCAGACCCCCTATACCCACATGGAGGCTCCGGAGTGAAGCGTTACTAGACAAGGCATTCTGTGAACAGATAGGGCAATGCACATCCACCTACTGGCAAATAAATAAAGACAGTGTCCAGCATATCAACACTGCCTGGGAGGCATACAAAGTAGTGATAAGGGGGGACATGATAGCCGCCGCAGGGGGCGCCCAAAAATCCATCACCTCCCAGCTAACGCGTGCAGAGGACGAGCTACAACACCTAGAGGCTGCAGCCTCATCGGACCCTGCCCAAATATGCAGAGCAGTCGAACTAAAGCAGGCCTGCCTGCTGCACTGGGAGGCGCTCGGGAGGCTCAGCTATGCCAAACACATAGAAAGAAGCCATGCCCTAGGCGACAAACCTGGGAAGTTGCTAGCATGGCTATATAAACGAGAGGCCCCTAGACAACCCATCTGCCAAATCCAGGATGCAGCAGGGCTAGAAACATACTCACAAATAGATATCAACCGCACTTTTGCAGAATACTACCAGAAACTATACACTGACCCCTCACCCCCCACTGACATGGCAATAGAGGATGTGTTAGACATCATTAGGCTACCACACCTCGAGGAACAAATGGCAGAGTCCCTGGAAGGACCTGTCACCCCTGAGGAGGTAGCGACCGCCATCAGATCGCTGCCCTCCGGGAAAGCACCTGGACCAGACGGACTCCCAGGAGAGTTCTATAAGACCTACGAAGATACACTGGCCCCGTTATTGTCCCAGGTGTTCAATGAGGCGTATGAGTTGGGCTACCTCCCGGACACCATGAGAGAAGCAACCATCATCCCACTGCTAAAGCCCAACAGGGATACCACAGACTGTGGGTCATACAGGCCCTTGTCCCTATTAAATGTGGACAGCAAGATTCTGACGGCAATATTGGCCATGAGGTTGCGCAGAGCCATCCCGATCCTGATCCACCAAGACCAGACAGGGTACGTGCCGGGTAGAACCATCACGGAAAACCTGCGCAAACTGCACCATGTCATTTACAGTACCGAGGGTAGACGAGAGAAATACGCAGTAGTGTCCCTAGACGCCTCAAAAGCGTTTGACTCGGTTCGCTGGAGGTGGCTCCTAGCTACCTTGTCCAAAATGGGGATGGGGCCCAGCTTTATTAAATGGGTTACACTCATTTACACTAACCCAGAGGCCAGAGTGCGCACCAATAAAACTTATTCGGACAAATGGAGGTTATCCCGAGGTACTAGACAGGGCTGCCCCCTGTCCCCCATGCTATACATCCTCGCCGTCGAACCCGTGGCAGCATACCTCAGACAGGAATATGAGGACGTTGGCATCGAGATAGATGGTGTATCCCACCTGCTCTCTTTGTACGCAGATGATATGCTCCTCTATCTGAGGAACCCAGAACACACACTGCCCTACATCCTAGAGACCCTGGAGGGGTTTCACAGAGTCACTGGCATTCACATCAACCATAGCAAATCCTGCTTGTTCCCCCTGGCGGCCTTGAACGAGCTTGCAGCCGACAAGCTCCCTACACTAGAATTGAAATGGGAACCCACCTCCTTTAAATACCTGGGCATCGTGATCCACAGAGACCCTAAGACGGAACACATCCTTAACACAGTCAGGGCAAAGGAAGGCCTAGTGAAATCAATGAACTTTTGGAGCAGGCTGCCGCTTTCGGTGGCTGGCAGGGTGGGGCTCCTCAAGATGGTAGCATTACCCAGGCTTCTTTACCACTTTACCAACGTGCCATACAACATCCCACATCAATTCTTTAACGACCTACATAAGCTCTGCAGGCAATTCCTGTGGCAAGAAGGAAGGCACAGAGTGGCCCTAGACACGATGCAAAGACCCTATGACAAGGGAGGCCTGAGGGTCCCCAACCTTGAACTGTACTATTTAGCCGGTCAGCTAAAACATGTGATCCAGTGGATGGCGGATGGCACTTCCACAGACACCCGCCTGCTGCGGCCAAGCATAGCCCCATCGCTACTGAGAGACCTGCTGTGGGTCGAGCCATGCCAAAAACAACGATACCCATACTTAGTCCAACTCGGAACTCAGATTTGGAAAAGAGCCAGCAAATCCATGAGCCTCAAGGACCCCTACTCCCCACAGATCCCGATAGCTGCACTCATGGCAAACAGACCGGGGAGTCGGAAAATAATAAGAGACACATGGGAGCTGTGCGGCGTTGCCACTCTGGGGGACCTAGTGGATGACCAGGGCATCCTGACATTTGCTGAACTGCAGGAAACCTCTGGCCTACACACGGGTCAATTCCTGCTGCACAACGCTGTAGCGAAGAGGGTGGCTGCCCGCTGGCCATCTGTAGAAAACTTGGACACAGGACATGAAGGGATCGAGAGCCTGCTGGCGGCGGCGGAAGGGGGCCATGAGACCTCCAGGGTTTACGAAACGTTGCTAGACAGTACTACCCAGCACAGCCTCAAGTGCAAGGCAAAGTGGGAAATGGAACTTGGACAGCAATTTGAAGATGCTGAATGGGAATCCATTACAAGATACCACAAAAAGGTATCCAGAAACGCCAGATTTCAGCTCATACAGTTCTACATAACAAACAGAGCATATCTCACCCCGGCAATCATTTCTAGATTCAACCAAGTCAACAGCAGGGGATGCCCCAAGTGTAACGAACCCCACGCAGATATGACACACATGTTCTGGGGGTGCCCCGCAATACAAACCTTCTGGACACTAATCAAAACCAAAGTGGCTGAGGCTGACGTTACCCTGGAGGTGCATACGCCCACAGCATGCATCCTGGGAAGATACCCCAGGAACCGGAAGAACAAGCCACTGAATAAGCTAAAAGACCTAATGTACATTCTTGCGAAGCGACGCATCGCCATGTGCTGGAAACGCCCCCAGGCCCCGTGTTTAGTGACATGGTGGGAAGACCTCCGGAGATGGACACAGGCTGAAACGGGGGCCTGGGAAAACGCCCGAAGCCAGCAGAGGCTGGACACCTCGGCCGACCTACTCCAATGGGTGGAGCTCACGGTGACGCTGTTCAGCCCCAAGATGGTGGACTCAGCGAGCGACAGTACGATCACTGTGGAATAGAGCGGAAAGGACCTTGCGGTGCAGAGCGAAATGGTCTTGCGAGTTGGGAGGGAGGAAGGGAGGGAGGTGCAGGGAAGGGGCGGGGAGTTCAAAAGGTGTTGTATGCGGCCAATTCAAGGCCCTACTGTTTGTATGTTTAACTAAATGTAATAAACAAATATTAAAAAAAAAAAAAATTAAGGACTACTCTTAGTGTGTTATTTTGTAGTCTTTGAATTTTATTAAGAATGTATTCGTTGGCGCCTAAGTATAGGGCGTTACTGTAGTCCACTTCGGGCATTATTAAGGCGTTAGCCAGTGTGATGCAGCTAGTTTCGGAGAGGAATGGTTGACAGCCTCTAATAAGTTTACAAGTTTAGGCAGTCCAGAGGATGCTAGGGAGTTCACCTGTTCCTTGAGTGTTAAGGTGGAGTCCAGGTAAAAACCTAGCGTTTATACTACAGGTATCACCTTAAGTTTATTGCCATCAATATTAAAGGAGGCAAAGCTGGGACTGAGTTTGGTTAGGTTAGACTCTGTGCCCAGGATCAGGATCTCGGTTTTATCATCATTCAGGCAGAGGCCATGGGATGCCATCCAAGCCTGAATGAGGAGGTATATTTTGTTTACCAAGGCCATGTCCTCAACAAAGTTACTTGTAATGGGAATAAGGATCTGGGTGTCGTCTGCCTAGTTTGTGTAGGTGACACCCAGTCTGTACAACTTGTCGAAGAGGGGCTTGGTAAAGATATTATACATTGTGGTTAAGACACAGGATCCATGAGGCACGCCGCATGAAATTTGGATGGGGTCTGCAGAGGCTGAGGGGGAGAAGACTCTCATCGTGCGGTTTGCTAAAAAGTACTGGACCCAGGTTATAGCATCACTTTAGAAATGGGGAGTCGGTTCAAGGTGTTTGCATAAGACTGCCTGATCCACCAGGTTGAAGGATGCTGATAGGTCAACAAGGAGTAGCATAGCTGTCTTCCCATTGTCCTTCAGCTCATCAGTTTGGGTCTTGGGTCTATTAATGCGGTTTCTGTGCCGTGTTGGGGCCGAAAACCAGACTGGTGGGAGCCTAGTAGTTGGTTAGAATCAGGGTTATCCTGGATTTTAAGGTAAGCTACTCTATAAATTATTTTGAGGAGGAAGGGGACTGTTTTGATGGGTCTGTAATTAGTCGGGATGGAAGGGTCTAGAGTTTGGTTTTTTAACAGTGGGAGAACCCATGATTCTTTAAGGTTGTTAGTCACCGTGTTGGTTTTGAAGGAAGCGTTAATGCATTTTGAGATGAATGGTGCTAAGTCTCTGGCTGCATCCTTTATGATTTGTGCTGGGCAGTTGTCACACTGGCAGTTCGATGGCTTTCAGGATAGTATTATTTTCTCAGTCTCTCAGATGGAGATTTCATCGAAACTAAAGGGAGTGATGCATCTATCCGGTATGGAAGAAGAGACAGGTTGTGGATCAGTCTGGAGCAATAGGGATTTTTTATTGGCTATTTTCAGTTGGAGGAATGCGATTTTATTTGACAGGGCGTTTTGGCTGTCCGTGCAACATTCTTTGTCTCTGGGGACATTCTCTGTGGGGGGGATGGGTGCTTCCATTTTACAGAGGATAGTGAAAAATTCCTTAGTATTGGATTGAGCCTTTGAAATTCTGTCGTTGAACATTTTTTTTTTGTAAGGATTATTTATTTTTTATACATGTTAGCAAAGTTAGTTAGTTTAGTAGTTTAGCTTTGTTCTCATCCGTAGCCGCCACGTGGCTTGTAGTTTCTGTTTTGGAGTCTTAGTTCTTTAAGGTGCAGTGTAAACCAGGCATTAAGGTGAGCTGTCTGCTTACTTTTGCGTAGTTTAATGGGTGCGATGGTGTCAAGGGCCTTTGTCATAGAGTTGTTGAAGACCTCCATCAGAAGGTTCGGGTTTGTGTTGCTGGCAAGGGCATTGATGGATGGGAGTAGGTGAAGTAGAAGTCTTTCTACTGTAATATCTTTCTTACTTCTGTTTGGGTGTGGGGGTGTCATGGCAATGGCTTTAGAACAGTGAGGTTCGATTGTGGAGGAAAAACTGATTAGGTGGCGTTCAGGCCAGGACTGTGGGGCAATGTTGGTAATGGAAATATTACAATTCAACTCAGCCACCCAGTCGAGTGTCCTACCTTTGATGTGGGTCAGGGCAAGAACATTTTGTGTGACACCATGATCCGCCAATATGGCTGCTACTAATTAGGCCTGTTTATTTTCATGGTCATTGAATTTCAAATTGAAATCTCCCAACAGTAGGATCTGTGAGGAGTCTTTCATGTTATTGGCCAAGAGGCTAGATAAATCCTCCTCGAAGGTTCCCAATAGGCCAGGGGGGTCTGTAAACCAGATGAATGGTTAATGTCCAATTACTTGATATGGGTAGTTTGGCTGTAAGCAACTCGCATGATTGGTATGCAGGTAGCATGGCGAGTCTAATGGCAAGGTTAGTTTTGGAAATGATAGCTAAACCGCCTCCTCTGAGATTGGGTCTGTCTATTCTGATTATATGGTAGCTTTCTGGGATAGCTAGCATGAGGGCAGGGCCTGCTGCATCGTGAAGCCAAGATTTGGTTATTGCTAGAAAGTCCAAATTTCCGTTAGATAGGGTGTCTGAAATTTCAGTGGCATGTACCATGAGGAATCTGGAATTAATGAGTGCTCCTAATATAGTTGAGGTGGTGCTACTAGGTTTATGGGGGGGGGGAGGGGTGTTTAGTTTTAGATCGGTTAGTTTTAGTATGAGAAAAGGTGGATGGTGCAATCCTATTGTTAGGTATTCTATGCCTAGTCTCCTGCTCAGGCCTATAGATAAGTTCCTGAGCTTGAGGGATGGCGTAAGGTATAAGGTGTTTTTTTTTACTTGAGGTTACTATTAGTCTTAGGCTCATGAAAGTCTTGATCTTAGTCTGCTGTTTCTCTGCTGAGTTGGGCAAGGTACGATCTTGATGAAGGGCATGATAGTGTAGAGGCAAAGTAATGATAGGAGTAGCTGATTCAACTGGGTCTTTCTAGTGTTCACGGCTATATGTGAGACAGGTTAGTTTAACATGAGCGAGCAGTTCACAACTCGTTAAACTGTTAAAAAACAAAATGAGAATTAGGCTACAAGATGGGTTGATGATTAGGGAGTCTGTAACACGTCAAATCCAATGGGTAGTGCCTTTGTCATTCCGAGGGCTGATGTTACATCATGCACATGATGCAATAAGTGCAGGACACATGGATTCACAAAAAACTTTGGACATTTTGAAGGATTATGCATACTGGCCATATATGTCCCAAGATATTGAACTGTACACCAGAGGGTGTCCAGTGTGTGCTCAATTTCAACCTGCTTCACCTATGGATAGAGCCCCATTAATGAAAAGAGGTTTGACATTGCATTGTCTGATTTGCCGATTCACTGTGTTGGGCCTGTAAATAGATAAGCCAGGGGAAATAAATATTTATTAACTGTTGCGTGTCTGTTGTCCAAGTGGGTGGAATTTATTCCCGTACCGGATTGCAGTGCGCAAAGGAGCAGCCACATTATTGGTAAATCACATATTTTCAAGATTTGGTTTACCCCAATGGAAAGAATAAGACCGGGGAAGTCATTTCACTAGTGCCTTGATGAGGAATGTGTGGCAGATATTGGGTGTAAAGAGGAAACTTCACATCTCTTATCGACCATCTTCATCAGGTGGGATTGAGAGAAGCAATAGATCTATAGTAGACATACTGAAAAAATGTGTAGCTGAGGCAGGCTCCAGTCGGTTCTTCAGTTGGCTTAGTATTAATGGCCATTAGATCGACTCCCACTAAGGCAACAGGTATTAGTCCTCATGAGATATTGACGGGAAGATAAATGGTGTTGCCACAACATTTACCGTAGAGGACGCATGAGCACACACTTGTGAATGCCTCCACAATTCATGAATATGTGGATGAATTGAGGAAGCACTTACAACATGCATTTGCCTTTGTGAAGCAGAATCTGGAGAGAGCTGCTAATAGTGCAAAAGCCTATTATTATAGAAAGACACCTCTGAGGGAATACAAAATAGGTGATTGGGTGTATAAGTATAATTTTGGGAAAAATAAACATAAAAAGTCTAAATTTCTAGCAGCATGGTAAGGGCCATTTGAAATTTTAGACAACATCTCCCATGTGTTGTATACAATTATCAAGTAGGAAGGTGAAGTGGCAACAGAGCAATTTGTTCATGTCAACCAAATTAAGGCCTGCCACCCAAAACATGAGGTGAAAAGGCTTGAGCAAGTTGGGTCTGGTTGAATGCAAATAATAAATGCAGTGAAAATAGAGAAAGCAGGGGAATTAAGGTAAACACGCCTATTTGGCAGGAGGTATAATGGGACCATGTAAACACACAACAGTAGTTGTCTTGCTAGCATACACATTAAACACAGACTAATTTGTGATATGTGTAACGCAGTGACACAAGAGCAAGTATGATGGGGCATACACAAGATTTCACTTCATGAGTAAATAAAAACATGGTCTGTTGGGCAAGCAGAGACAAACAGCGCCACACATGACATGTAAAATTATTTTCTCTCTTCATAATATGGTGTCGAATCAAACTCCCCTGACATTTGGTAGCAGGATGTTTTTCGGCATGGGGAAGGTGTGTATTTTTAGAATAATTTTGCTTGCACGGTGTGAAATATTGTTTTGTTTTGTGTAATGATGTATCTAATTACAGGTTCTCCAAAGTGTCAAATCCAGGGAGCCACTGTGGTTTAATCATAATTCTAATTTTATGTTCAGGCCTTGTAGCAGAAGAGGGATAGACAATTGTTTTATGCTAAGTATTTAATCTGTTTTTTTTTCTTTCTATTTACTCTAGAGATGACTAATTCATTACCCCGGCAGGGCCTGTTCCTTGGGACGCTGGACTATTAGAGGAGGCCACAAAATCGGAAGCCACGGGAAAGCCACACGACTGAAGAATGAGGGTGAAGATAAGAAGCCTGAGGTGCCAAAAATACGACATCTGTGGAGAGGATTCCATGGAGTGTCGGACTGAATGAGTAATGCTGATGACAGTGCTGTGTGCTGTGTTGCTGCAGAGACTGATGGATACCAGGAGTTGAAGACACATAATATTCAGTTGTTTTATTCACCTTCAATCTTCTTTCATTTTCCATTTATTGTTTTCAGAGCATATTATGGTGCTGTGCTCCACCAAATTGGGGAAGTTTTCTTTTTTTTTTAGATTTTTTTTTCCTATACAGTTACAGATGTGTGCTTTTTTTTGGTGTATACGTGGAAGCAATTCCATGGAATGCGTACATATGTGATGAGACTGTGATTAAAAGTCTATGGTGTTTATTTTGGAATATGAACTTTCCGTTTATCTATGAGCATTCAAATATGGACACTTAAGTCAGGAGAGCACAGTTTATTTTATTGTATTACATGTGGACATTTCAAATATGGAGACTTAAATGGGAGATACACATATTGTTTTGTTTTTATTACTGTATTATTGTCTCCAACTGTTGTTTTTATGAAGGTTTATAGAAAGGAGGGTGGAGGATATTGAATTCTCCCAGAGAAATTCATTCTTATTGAGGCAAGCATTTTAGTAAAATTGATGATTATTCCTCCCGCCATGATGTCGCAAGCGATCACAGCATGAGATACAGGAGGGAGAGGGGGAATAATACAACTCCTATGTGGAGCAGCACAGGACATTACATTACTTTCAGTGAAGTCTGTAAAAATAGATGCAAATAGAGTCAGCAAATTATTTAGTGCAAGTGGAGGCAGCAAATTAAAAGGTAATGCATTGGTCTCATGGGGGCAGTGAACTAGGCTTTCAATGGAATCAGTAAAATCGATGCAAAGACAGCAGATTTAAATGCACTGAGCATGTGCAAAAAATGCTTTATGTTATAAGTGAATTCACCATCTGTGTAGTTTGCATTGAATAAACTAACCCAGATTAATCCATTAACAAGTCCCTATTAAATAACATGGAACCCTATTTACTAGGTGTTCACTTTAAAATTGAAATGCAATGTGGTTCAGATGGAAGATTCTGTTTGTTTTTCGGTGGAAATGTTAACGTGCATGCAAAATGAATGGGTTGTCTTTTCCATTCAGAAGGGCATTGTGTGCTGCAGGAAGCAAAATGGATACAAGTTTTACAGAAGCTGGGTGAAGAGTGAGAGATGTCAGAATTCTAGAAGGGAGATGGGGTGACAGGGAACCTCAGAAAAAAGGCAGGATGAGTAAACCATTGACAGGACTATAGTATAAATATAGCTAGAAGATGGGGTGGAGTTAGTCATCATTCTGCAGAGAGAGGAGGTGATGTGCAGCTGACGGTTGTGCTGTGCATTGAGAGCACAGCTAAGATGTACTGAGAGAGTGCCATATTCTCTACAAGCAGTTATCTGAAGGAGGTTGGGGAAAGGTCGCTGGTTCATCCCTTGGGCTGCCAACAGCTGCAAAATTGCCCACATTACGATTGCAGACTGCAGAGTGGGGGCCCTTTTGCGATAAACAATCAGATATTCTACATATTATAGTAAGTATGGTGGAACTTTGAGGAGCGCGGACGGTTGTATGTGCATTTTCCTATCAGTTAGTCAGGGTCAAATGTTTATTTTTAACAAAGTGTTTGCTGTTTCTTTCTCACATGTTTAATGGTGAATTAGGAAAGCTGATGAAGGGAACATTTTCCATGTCTTGTGCTGTGCTTCATATCTCTTCTCATAGATAACCAAGTCAATTTCCAGGCATTGGTAGGAACAAACAAATGTTTTTTTTTTTTAACCAAAATGACATGTATTATTGCAACTTGTGTTATTTTAACACATGCATACAATTGCAAAAGCTGAGCTAGTGGAATTGTTTTATTGTGTCTCTGGTGATTATTTTTAATGGAGGGTAAGTAACAAGGAAGTGCTTTAGTGCATATACAACAGCAGTATTTACCTCAGGTGGTACAGTAAAATATAAAAGTTGGAGAACCAGATAGCCAGCTACAAAATCTATGATGCATGTGTGTGTGTGTGTGTGTTCAGCTGTGCATGCTGGACTCTGAATGGAAATGTTAAATACGGTAGGCCAGTGTCATATATGAGTCATCGGCATTACAGCTGGGGCGGTTGTTTTCCTATAATCGTAAGGTCCAGTGATTTGTACTTCCAGTCAACCCTAAAAGAGAATACAAATACAAGGGAGGGAGTCGTGTCTCATCATATAGCGCAGT
Organism: Ambystoma mexicanum; assembly: GCF_040938575.1. Classification (NCBI taxonomy): domain Eukaryota; kingdom Metazoa; phylum Chordata; class Amphibia; order Caudata; family Ambystomatidae; genus Ambystoma; species Ambystoma mexicanum. The sequence goes on from NC_090932.1 coordinate 207,705,856, forward strand.
ATTATAAATATGCTCACTACTGTTATACCACAATACTATAATACTTCCACTTTACTGCCAATTTACCACAATATTAAAATACCATCCAAGTTATGTAATAGCCTTATGACAAGACCCCTAACAGTGCACCATTTACATTCCACATGGCAACAAGCTCATTTACCTTGTCTCAGCTTGGAGGTGTACCATGGGGTCGAAGGTTTAGCGTGACTGAGCCTGGTTAAATCTAGAGCAAGAGAATCACCAAAAACTGTCATTGCAGTAAATAAAGAAGTGCAAGGATCCAAATGATCTTTATTAATGAAGCTATGTGTACAGTATATTAACTGATCAACTGCCAGAGAAGGAAGTACTTAATTCCAGTGCCACACTATTAGTCCAAGATATTGGGCCTGACTGTTAATTTGACTAGAGAAATAGGCCCTGCTATAGGAAGGGTTTGCTTAGTTATAATGTTGCCATATATGCTGAAAGATATGCATTTGGAATGTATTATTCCATTTATGTAGTGCTTGAAGAAATATGATGGGAGCTAGGCACTAGAATAATGAAACTGGCTCTCTAAGCCATTAAGAAAGACAAATTTAGCAGATCCACTCTTTGTTATCAGTTACACTGAGTTTGAAGAATGTCAACAGAGGTTTGAGAGAGAGAAAGGCTTTTAGCTTCGGAAGCTGAGGATTGGTAGAAGGAGAGCATGATTTCATAAGACACACACAGAGGGAAGTCCACATTGTGCAGACAGAGAGACAGATACACAGTTCTGAATGCAGTACGATCCAGTTTGAAATGTCACGGTGACAATAACATAGTGAGTTTAGAGAGAACATTTGCATACTTAGGGAGACATTTGGGTGCTTGCTTGATTTAGAGAATGCTTAGCTATGAGTTTTGACATGTTACCATAGGAATGTAAAATGTGATTTGACACTATATCAAGGTGTGAGATTTGAGTAGAATGAGAGACATGTTTGGATGCAAGGAGAGGCTTTTGGAGAATCGGCTGACCTGCAGCTTGGGAGAGCAGACTGGAAGAGAAGATGAGAGCAGAGCTCGAGATCAATCTGGCAGAGACTTTTGGCAGGAGACCAGACCACTGAGAGGCCATGGAGAGGCCCTGTGCGAGGCTGGCAGGGAGACTGGCTGTCTGAGGGAGCAGAAGGAGAGGCTTGAGTCGTGCTGGGAGCAGATTGATCACATGAAATGGGGAGTATTGCTGAGATGAGCCCTAACTGATTAGACTGGGTTGTTAGGACAGGAGGTTTGCACCCACACACAGGGAGATGGAATTGACACACTGATTCAAGGGAAGATTCATGCAGGCAGATTGTCTCATGAGAGAGAGTGCTGATGTGCGACGTGGTGATGAGATTGAAGAGAAATGCTATTAGCTGCTTTGAGATTAGCATTGTTATTATTAGGCTGCAATGAATGCATTGTAATAGGTTGCTATCCATAGAAGCAAGAAGAGCTGGCAATTGTAGATTGCATTCATTTGCATTATTGCATTAATTGTAGATTTGTACCAGTGCAGCAAGGGTTGCAAATTCGTTTTGCTAGTACTGATTTAATATGCCTTGCTGTGCATGAATAAATATGTATTGTTGTCATTTAGACCAAATTGTGTGTTTTCTTTTCGTGTCATGTTTTAATTCTGTGTCCATTTCTTAGTGGTTGGTTTGTGTGTGTGTGTCCCTAGCATTGCAGTAATACAGTGCACACCGCCCTAAGGTATTTGCTGAGAGATATATATTTGCTGAGATATTAGGCAGTAACAGGGGTCAGATTGCACCTCCACCCCAAAGTAGATTTGTTGGAGTTTCACAATACTCCAGCAGTAGGTCCATGGGGCAAGGGAAGTGAATAATACATGGAAGAAGAAATGATCAGACCAAGTAATAGGCAGGGGGTTGTAGACGGCTGTCAGAGTTTTGGCAGACAAAATCAAGTCAAGAGAAGATGATTAAGTAAATAAAGATGCAATTCGGACACTGCAGCAATCAGGTTTGCAGCAACAAACTCTGCTGTAGTGTTGGACTAAACATTAAAATTGCCCATAAGAATGAGATCGGGATGTGACAATGCCAGCTCAGAGATCAGTTGAGTGAAATTGTTAGCAAAAGTGGCTAACGGTCGAGCAGGCTGACGATAGACAAGTAATATATGTACAGAAAAAATTAGAAGTAAGCTGAAGATGAACTAAACAACATTTTCAGGTTAACCTATGTGCCAAAGGCATAGGCAAACCATTTAAAGATGCTAAATTAGGACAACATCTCCACCTGGAGAAGTGCTGGTGCAGTCGAAATGTTAAATCATGTAATTAGAAGGTAAAAGCTGCATGATATCAAGTTCAGATAAAGAATTGAACCACGTTTCAGTCAGGCATAAAATGTCTGGCTGGAAATCAATTTGAAGAGAATGGATATCATTGTGCTGTGCTATTGAAGATCTAGTGTTAACCAAAAAGACAAGAGAAGAGACAGGAGAAACATTATTAGTAGAGGAGACTTTCAATTGTTATCAGCAAAACCAATGGATTTGAGTGGGGAGAAGTGATACATCTGAATCATAGGATGTTCTGAGACAGATTTAGGGTTGAGAGGATGGAGAGAGTTCTTGCTGAGATACTCTTAAGATGATTGCAGATGCCCGAATGGGGCAGATAGGAGCTGTGTTCCTGGAGGTAGGAGTGTGGCTTGTCATGAACCCGTACTTTTGTTCCTTTTTCAAAGATTCCCCCTGTGGCCCCTTCTAGTAGCCAATGAGATGGCCTCCAAATCGTGCATTTGACAGATATCTGAATGTGTTTCACAAGCCAGTAGGGCGCATCACCGGAGACAGCTTATACTTCGCAAAAGAAACTCAGAGCTGCTGGCATGCATCAGACTCAATAAGATCACAGAGGAAACACAACAGGACGTTTGGAAGATCATAATTCCTTACTTTACGATTGCAAACAGAGACATTGCTAGAGGAGGGTGGGGTAACTATAGCCTTGGATCTTTGGTTGAAGCCCCATATAGAAGCTAAGGGGCTACAGCCAAAAGGCTAGCTAGGCCCGAATGCTGCCAGTCCCAAGATTAGCGTAACCCCAGATCTTTTCCAGACCTAGCAACACTTCTGTTTGCGAAACCTCCAAAGTATTGTGAGAGGTACAAGGCTCTTTACAATCAACTGTATAACAAATTGAGTGCAAAGCCTTGTGCTCCAATCACTGCAGGAACATTATCAAGAGAGCATTCTGCACTAATTGTGACACTGCAAAGTATCTCCTCTTACTTAACCCTTTTGAGTCACTCAGTGCTCTAAGTGGGACACCTTTAATCCCTTGAAACGGATCTGGATATATGCTACTCAAGATTCATGTCTAAATTAGATATGTGTATTTTCCTGGATAGTAGGACAAGGCCTCGGATACACAGTAAAGTGTTCATGTTCACTTGCTGGGAAATCCCTTTTCCTTAAGCAGGATTCGTCACTAAGAATCAGACGCAACCTCGGGAACCTTTCTGGCAAGACACTCACCAAAAATGCATATAAGTTGGTTAGCACACTATCGATCAAATGCAGAAATGTATTTATTTATTTATTTATTTATTTATTTATTTATTCGCATTTGTTGAGCGCACAGGCAGCCCGGAGGACATCGTGGCACTTGTTACAGATATGAAAATGATGTGTTGTACATACAGTGAAGTCATTACAAGAGAAGAGTCGTTCTGCTACATTCTTATGAATTATTAAATAAATAAACCATACTAAAACTTACATTTAGAGTCTTTTAGGTTTGCTGTGTATTTACAAAGAACGCCTATGCAAATAATGTATTTATATGGCATTTATTTAAATTTTTTCACTTACTCAGATATGAATATGTGGATGTACCATCAAATGAAACAATACCTTCACTCAGTTTGGTTGTCATGAAGGTGATATCAAATCGAAAAGATGTTCAGAAGGCTACAGAGGTGTATCCTTTCATGTTTACTACTGGGAGAAGGGATCAGGCCTCACAGACTGAACAGCTGCCATCCATTTGGAGCTCTGGACCTTGGTACTGGCTCTTGCACTAGGGAGAGGCCGGTTGGTATTATAGTGGAAACCGGTATAATACTGGGAGACCCTTAATCTGGGGTAGATACACGGAAACCCTGGAATGAGGGGGCCTTATGGCTCCAAAAAGGAAACAGGACAAAACTGAGAATTTCTAATCCTTCAATTGAGGGTGATGCTATGAATCCCATGATAGACCCCTGTGAGGCAGATCAACATGTAAAAGGTAGTTTTTCCTCAACCATCTTTAAAACATTTTCAGTAAAAAAATCATCTATGCCTGTACATAAGGACAAGTCCATACGAAACTTTGTAATGGATGATAGGAATATAGAGAAACCACGGGGCAAAGAACTAAGAGAGGAACTGAGGAATAAGGTATTGTCCTGGCTTCAACAAAGAACGGGGCCTCGAGTGGTCAGATTTTCAGATGTAAAAATCTTACCAAGGCTGAAGGTCAACAAGTGGTGCACTAGAGAAAACAGGGTGTGCGTATTGGTTGGATGTGGGGCTAGTAATCTCCCTGTTTTTCTTAGCAAATATAATTATTTGCCCAAGGATTCATCGAACTTGAAACTCATTGTGAACTAGCCTTGACAATTCAGTGTTATGTTTGGAATGTTGATACCAATGATAATTGTTGCTGTGCTTTTAGCCTCTGTCCATTTTTGGCCTATTATGTATGTTGTAAGTATAGTTTTTATACAGTGATCCGATGCCTGCGGGCTATAGCGCTCTATAAATATATGAATAAATACATACAAATAAATAGGATGCACTGTTTATTCTGAAAAAAAGCATACTGCGGGCTAAAATTGGCTAGCCAAATTGTTTCGCCAGCATTTCCTTCAGGAAAAAAAGCAGCAGGACTCTTTCTCATTTCTCCATGAAAATCGTCCCATGTCAATTCCATATTGCCTCCAAAATATTGTCATGCAAGTTATATCGTCTGATGTTTTTTACAATTCCCTCAAAATTAAAATCCAATCTTTCATCACTTACAGGTCTGGACGCTTTGGTCCACAGTTATTCAACAGGGTTTCAGTCTCTGAAGTTTGAGAGCGCCTATGCAAAGGAGGATCCATTGGCATGCCTGGGGTATCTGTCTGAGAATTTAGGGTTACATTTTTCAGGCTCCAATTTCAGCACTGATCAAAACCGGATCAAGGAGGTTTATTTGTATTCCTGCACAGCATACATTCGTATTTGTCTCTAAAAGGATAAAAGGAGTGCATTTGCTGAGAATTCGACTGGCTCTGACTGGCAGGCTATGTCATTGGGCCTGACTGGTAATTCCATTCTTGATTATTATCCTCCTTTTGTGGCAACCTTCTGTCACATGTTTGGTTGACTTAATTACAAATTGTCTGACAATTCATTGTGCGACTCAGAAGAAGGGACCATTAATATTATTATCCTAGATAACGAGTTTTAAGCCGATTGCTCCTCCTGAGATCTGGCGGTTGGAGAGAATGCAGGATGCATTGTGTTCACAGGAACTTAATTCTGGGAGCAATTATGAGTTTGTCTCACTTTTCTCTATGTCAATGGGGGAAAGGGAATTGAGCAGACTCCAAGGTCAGCTGTATGTATGTTTCCTAGGAGCCATTGCAGATTGGCACAGCCGGAATCCTGTTCACAATGAAGGATAGGAGGATAGGGGTTAATGTTGAACTGCGCTTTGTGGTTTGTAACTGGATCAAATCCAGAGAAACAATATCACCCCCTTAGTGAAAGAAGCAGAGGTTAGTTGAATCTGCCTCATTTAATCTGGTAATCAGTTGATCTAGGCTCAATGAGTCTATTGAGTTTGGATCCCCATTATTATCAACAGTTCTTTTAGTATGTTTGTGGTAGACCATTAGAGGTACCAGCCTTACTGAATTCAGGAATTCATCTGAATTATTGGTCATTTTCTGGGGCATACAGGCCGATATGGCTCTGAGATTCCCCCAGTGGGAGTGTTCTGCCAGCGGGGCTTTCACCGATGCACTCCCTCTGATAATGTGAGCTCAATGCTGGGAGCCCATCTGTCCCTTCAGAGTTCTGGCTCTCCTGTGATTAGAGTGATGTGATCACTGGAGCACTGTGCTGAAAGCCCTGCTGCCAGCCGAGGGTCTCGCAGCGCGACCGCTCGCTCTGATCATAGGTGCGCTACTCTGAGGGGGGCTCTCAGCGAGCCACTCCATCTGATCATGGAAGTGTCGTGCTGGGAGACCTACTACCAGCAGAGGGTCTGTCAGTGTGCTGCTCTCTTTGACCGTGGGAGCACCAACTTAGAACCCAGCTGCCCATGCAGGGGCTCTCGGTGTAGCACTCCTCCCCGGGGCTGCACCTGCAGAGGTGGCCCAAACAGCAAACCCATCCCCTCTCCCGCTCCTTACCTTATTTGTGGGCACGGCCTCCTCCCCGGATTAAAATCTTCACTGTGACACACCAGGCAGACATGGCCCCCGGCATCCACTTATTAACCACCCCTACTACCACCACCACTCGAAAACCTTGCTGGGCCACCCCAGCTGCGTCCCGGCTCCTTTGTAAGTCCTGCCCTCCCTACTCATTACGTTGTGAATGTGGTTGCTGGGGACTGCGGGAAATGTTGGCATTTTTTTTTAGCCACCGCCCCTATCCATAAGGATCACGCCATTCGGGCGTACTTCGGGTTGTGCGCTCAGGCCTTTAAATCCTTCTTCTGGGCCCATAACTCCCGGTACGGCCTTTCAGGTTAGGGCAATGAAGCCTAATAAGAATGAGACTTGGGCCAAGGAGAATGGTATTTTGTTTTAGTTTATCTTATTTGAATATGAAAAATACACATACAGCTAAATCAACATGAGTGTTCTTAGATAGGAAAAACCACTGCACAAGGGACACACAGAAGCACATACAACAAAATAATGAAAAACAACACATCACATAACATCAATCCTAATTCAATGCCAGGAATTCAATAATAAAAAAAAGATAGGGGTGGCAGATATTCAGTGATCAATCAATTTATGCGCAAAGTCCATTTGAGGGAGTTTTTTAAAGACATCTCTCTCGAGAATGGTGGAAATTATAGTGGATTGAGGAACCCCTCCACTTTTTGTGCCCCTTATAGTTCACACACTCCCGAGTCCAAGGTTTTCGAGAGAAAAGTTCTGGAGGAAATTGACATCCTAGAATCACAGGGGATACCACACCATTCAAATTTGAGCAAAACTGAACAACTTACTCTAAAAAACTTGGGGACAAATGAGCAAATTGTTATACGCCAGGCCGACAAAGGTGGTGCTATAGTGATAATGAACAAAAGTGACTATGTTGAGGAGTGTTTAAACCTCCTCTCGAATACAGATCACTACGTAAAACTAGATAGAGATCCTAGTAATGATCTTATTAAAAAAATTAAAGAGAAAGTCATTGAAGCGGTGGAACAGGAGATGATTAGTAAACAAGAGGGGGAGTACTTAATCAGAGAAAATGGGAGGATTCCCATATTTTATATCCTTCCCAAAATTCACAAAAGTTTGGAGAAACCCCCGGGTAGACCCATCGTCTCGGGTGTCAATTCCCTTTTGGAGCCGATCTCAAAATTTGTCGACTTTTATTTAAGACCATTCATTCCTAGTATGAAAAGTTATGTCAAGGACACAACAGATGCCATCAATAGAATTGAGGGAAACACCTTTGATCCAAGGACGAATTTGCTAATGTGTCTAGACATACAAGCCCTTTACACGAATATACCACAACTGGCAACATTAGAGGTAGTGGAAGAGACTTTGATAAACAGACAAGATCACTCTCCAGTCTCGAATTCCTTTATAAAATGGTGCACAGAAATGGCCCTCACGAACAATTTTTTTCAGTTTATGGGCCAGTTCTATAAACAAATTGAAGGGACGGCCATGGGGGCGGCAATGGCACCCAATGTAGCCAATTTGTATGTGAACATGTTCGAAGAAACGGTGGTGTATACTGACCGTAATCCTTTCCAAGAGAACATTTTATGCTGGCTCCGCTATATAGATGACGTTTTCGTCATCTGGAAGGGGAGCGAAGAAGAGTCAAAAAATTTTGTAACATGGTTGAATTTCCAGAACAGATATCTTAAATTCACCAGTAATATCAGCAATGGACAAATACATTACTTAGACATTTGTATCTATCATGAACAAGGGGTATTACTAGTCAAACCTTTTACTAAGGAAACCGATAGGAATGCATTGTTACATTACAACAGCCACCACGCGCAACATGTGAAGAACAACTTACCCTTTGGGCAATTTCTGCGACTAAAAAAGAACAGCAGTACTAATGCTTCGTATGAAGATGGGGCAAACGTGCTTATTGACAAATTGGTAGACAGAGGATATCCCTCTCCTTTGGTCAAGAAGGCGGCCAAGAGAGCTTTTAATAACAATCGAGAAGCCCTCTTGGACCAACAAATACGTAGAGATGGAGAAACTAGAGAGACCCCGCTAGTATTTGTAAATACATTTAGTAATCTTTCATATAAAATCAAGAGTATTATTCAGAGGAATTGGGAGAAAATTATGACTAAGGAAATGAGGAGTCCCATTATAGCTTTCAAAAAGAGCACTACGGTGCGTGAGCTAGTCATGAGGAATGATATTAAGACCAAGAAAAGAGCAGGCCAACAGACGAATCTGTGGGGCCTTTCGCCAGTCCAGGGCCATTATCCTTGTGGTAATTGTACCATGTGCCAACAAACGAGGAAAACTACATCAGTTGTTTTAGGTTTGGGGAAAATATGGCAAATGACAGAACACACAAATTGTGAAACAAGTAATGTTATTTATTTGATTAAATGTCCATGTCAACTTATGTACATAGGAAAGACAAACAGAAAATGCAAGACAAGGATGATCGAGCATAGAAGCTGTATTAGGAATAAAGTTGAACTAGCGCCAATGGTAAAACATTTTATTGAAAAGAAACATACCAGTAACGAATTTGAATGGGTGATTCTGAAACAAGTTAAAGGGGAGTCACAACCACTGATCAATAAGAAGTTATTACAGTTGGAACAAAAACTTATTTTCTTATCTGGAAGCCACCTCCATGGTCTGAATGAAGGCGTGGAGTGGCATAATACCTAGACACGCTTCTCTGACTCGGTCTTTCTTTCTTTCTTTCTTTCTTTCTTTCTTTCTTTCTTTCTTTCTTTCTTTCTTTCTTTCTTTCTTTCTTTCTTTCTTTCTTTCTCTTTTTTTCCATTGAGTCTGGTTTTTCCATTGAGTCTGTTGAATTTCGAATTTTGATTGACGTAACTGAGAGATCATGGTGATCGTCGAACATATGCACACATTGGACGTGAAGACATATGAGAAACAATTATAGAGAGCATGTAACACATGTATAATTCCTACCTTTTTTTTAGAACGCATGGAGGATCCATCTACAATGATTTGAAGCGTCTCTATGCGTTTTTTCTAAAAATGTGCTTTGATTAGAAATGATTCTCTGTGCTTTACGTTTACTGTGGGGTCTTATTTGGGATGAAATCACAGATATTGGGATGAAATTACAGACATGAGGGTATTTGAAGGCCAGATTAGGAGTCTGCAGTAATATGAATAGACGATCCGGGACTTCAATTCCCAGCTAGAGGCCCGCGCGGGTGTGTCGCGGGACGTAGTGACGTCACCAGCACGCGATCCGCGTGAGGCGTGATGACGTCATTGCGCTGCCCGCGTTTGACATACGCGGTACCTAGGTTGTTCCCCGAGATGCTTGCCGCTCGAGTTCTGTACAAGCCGATGCGAAGCTAAGAGCAGGACACTAGGATATGATCAAGCCTGCTTGTTGGAATTAAGGGAAAGAACCTTCAGAACGCTGTTGGAGGCGCACTGGTGAGGAAATAGGACTACTAAAGATATCCAGCCCCAGTGGGAGTCACAAGCATGTAATGTCTGGCTCACCTAAATAAGATATGTAGTGGATTTGAATACGTGGGAATCAGACTGAGGTTTTGTGTGCTCCGGTTTTGATGTCTTTCAGGTATATATACCTGGAAGGGTAAATGAAGTTTTCTGAGCAAACTGATGGAGTGATCCCGGATGGCATAATTAGAACCATATGGTAAGATGTCTCCATGAGATAAACATAGGCTGATGAGCTCATAATTCTAGGTAATAAGAGTCTAACACGTGTATATGTTGTGTACTAGGACAGAAGTTACAGGAACACAGGCATGACGTCCTCAACGAATGGGACTTTTGCCTTAATTTAACCAATTGAGGTTGAGAAGAAGATTCTGGGATAAAGAACCCCCGGGTCAGAGAGGTATGTTATTAATTACATTTTCCTCACCCTTATGGGGATAAGGGTTACAATGCTAGTTCAATTAACAGACTAACACTGTGTAAAGTAAGAGTAATACAGTGCCCCCTTTGTATTAACAGGGTATACAGACTTTTAACAAGAAGATAGAACTTTGGAAATGTGGTTTCATCTCGAATAAGATCTACACAAGACACACACCCCTGAAGAATGTCCTACATTGATGTGATTATGGGACAGAAACTTGTGCAAGTTGGGTTTTTGGGAAACTAAGAACTGAATTAGCCAAAAGATTACTTTGAAGTGAGGGGACTCAGTGTGATTGGGTCATACGGGTTGTCCAATAGATCAAATTTGTAATCCGAACCGATTGAAGTTGAACTACTTGTGTGGTTTTAGAAATTGATTGTTTGTTTTAGGTGATATGATCATTTTTATGATGAATTTTTTTCTTAAAATGAATTTTGCATGATTAATAAAATTGATATCTACTTGTCTAAAAAATGTATGTGTCAGACAGGATACCCATGTAAGTGGTGGCACTTCTTTCCTTTTTTAGGAAAAAACGTTTAAACTTCTTTTTGTAGATATTAGATTTCACTCCACGGAGTAAGAAGTTTATTAATCCCCAAACTGTGGTTTTCCACTGTCTTGAGAATAGAGATATTCAGTGATGACATGTGTGGGCCAAGTAGTTTGGCTCTTCTCAAATAGATGCTGCAGCATCATTAGGAGTCTCTATTTGTAACATATTGGGACCATTCCATGCACACACGATATTTAAATGGAAAGCTTCAATTGGAATATGATGGCAAAACAGACACATGTGAGACTGTGACTTACATATGGTGCCTTTAATGGGCATGTGAAGCAATAGCCTATACTAGCTGCAAATGCTACAATATTTGATGCAGAACTTGTGAATCAATCACAGCAAATGGGTAGGCATATCTTTGTCATACACACGTTGACTATACCGAGCATATGCGATAATGCATGGCATTGGATGACATTTCTAAATCATCTGAGTTTGCACATGGAACACAATGGCAGCACCTACACCTGCTCAGCTATGCCATATATGTCTTGGCTATACCATGCATTTGAGAACTTGTGTGGTATTTATTGGCAGTTCTGAGGCCATTTGTGGTTGCAACTGGCACATGATGGCAGCAACTGCAAGCTTGATCCTCACAAAAGATGATCAAACCAGGTAGGGTTGCAGATAAGATTTTGCAGGGGTGTTTTACTCCGCATTTGTTTTTAGCTGCAAGCAAAAAGTTAGTTTTTTGGGGCAGCATTACCGTTCTCAGTTTTTAAACATTACACAGCCACAGTTGTGGCTGTGTAGTTATGGTTAAGTTGCTAATCCCATAGGAAGAGCACTTTTTTGGGCGGCTTATAACTTCGCTTTCCCTGGACGAATCCTCACCAAACTTTGCAAAAAAAAGTATATGACCTACTCTGAATTTTTTTGCAAAGATTGGAGAGGTTTGGTCCAGGGGGGGCAAAGTTATAGAGGGGGTCCCAAAAAGCCTTTTTTTCACATAGAGTGAATGGGGAAAAAAATGTGCGCACGCCTACAGCCCAAACCGCTGGACGGATTTTCACCAAATTTGCGGCAGGAGCAGTAGCTTGGTCCCGAAAGCGTGCTTTTGTAAATTTGGTGAAAATCCTCCAGTTGTTTTTTTTAAGACAATCAAAAAGTAGGTCTAAAAAAACTAGTAATATCTATGTGCGCTCCGCAGACACACTTCCCTGTTCACTCCGCGGACAGGACACAGATTGGCTAATCGACTCGCGTCATGTCCACGGACATGTCACGCGTTCGCTGATTGGATGGTGAAGAGCGTGAAGTGCGTCAGATTGTTCCGATGTGCCCGCCATTTGGATCCGCTAACAGAGTGGCGGTGAACAGAGGGGAAATGCAGTTTTGGGGGGTGTTTTGGTGTGCAAGAGTGCTTTGGGGGGTTTCGGGAGTTTGAGTTGGGTCAAATACTGTATTTGTTTAGGTGACAGGTGCTACTGATGTATTTGCCATGCCCGCACTGTCTGGGATGTTCGTAATTAGTGAAAATGAGGGGTGTCCTAAGGACAGTATTCCTGTTCTTTCTGTCCGTAGGCAAGTTGAAACTGTTCTAAGGACATGTGTGGTGTCCGCGGACATAAAAATTGCCCATATGCCGCAGTTAAAATGTTTGATTCTATGGGTGTGATATGCTGCAGTGGTTGTGGCCAGGGCCTAGAGTCTTGGGTGCATGGCCGAATGCCCCAAGAACTTGCTGATGATTAAGAATATTTTGCCTGAACCAGCTTCACCATTGACGTATAGTAGTATAGGTTTGTAATTTTGGCAGGCACATTCTTTATTTTCATGTTGTACACCATGTGCAATTCCTTTTGATACTTGTTGAAAAATGGTATGCAGCTCTTTGTTCAGTTTTGATTGTAGTACAGTTATGTCTTCTCTATCTTCTTCATAGTGACACATGGTGTTCTCTACTTCTGTCATAGCTAATTCTGCCTCATTTGCTATTAGTGGCTGTCCCAGTGGTCAATTCGTATTCGTAGAGAGCTAATTCAAACCATTTAGAATCTTCATAGTCTTCTATTTTATATTATGTCTACAGTTTTTGTGTTACTTTTATAAAAAGTTCTGTGGCAACACACACACACATGGTTTGGTACTTCAGCGGATGTACTTTTAAATTTTAGTATTTCTTTTTTGTATGTGTGTAGTAGACGGTTGCCATGTGCAGAATTGTTGCTAGTCTGTTGTAAAGCTTTTGCATTTTGTAAGTGGCTTTCACTTCCAAAATATTTTCTCTGGATATGGTCGATTTCTTCGAGTAGGTCTTTGGGTCTACCATGTAGAAGAGTGTTATTTAAATTGGCTAGTGCTAAAGCAGGACTTTTAGCATAGTACATTGTATAGACTAGATTTATTATAGTTGAATGATGTGTTGATATCATTTTGATATGATGGAAGGTGCTTTTGTAAATAGGTACTGAAATGCAGGCTAATGAATGTGGTAATACAATGTAATACAATGTCCTTGTAGTCCTGTCTATTTGCGCACTGGACAGGTATCCATATTTTGCAGCACTTTCATTTTGATTTTGTCTTTGCCTTTCACATACTGATTGAGGAACTGGCATAAAGATTTGAAAGATTTTTTTAGGAATGTTACACATTGACTTGCATGGCCATTTGTATACTGGACGTTCTGGTTCAGTCGAATGGAGAGGTAATTCTGAGTTTTCTGGGGATATTTTTGTAAGCAGTATTTCTTGTTCCATTATGGTATTATTAATTTTTTCAGAACCTCGTCCACTGCTATGTATGGGAATTGTGTTTGTTTGGTTTTGTTTGTATGCTTCTTCATTAAAATATGGTTCTGTGCTCGTGGTGTGACTCCATTCACCTCCACAGATATTTAAGAAGTTATTTTTGTTGACATTCTGTTTATTGAGAAGTTTTTTTTTTGTAATTTAGTAGTTAGTTTTGTTAGTGCTTTCATTCTGTTTAACACTAAAATGAATAACTTTCTTTTCAGAAGGATTGCACTGTCTATCAAAGCTTCTAGGATTAATTTTCTACGGTAGGTTTGAAGGGTTGTGCATGATTTGTCTCCTGTTTTTATAAGATTCTGAAGGACTGTGTGGCGGAACATTTTTGCTAAAATACTTTTTTTGGTATGCTTAATTGCTAGTATATCAAGATTTATAGGAGCAGTTTTAGCAGTAGTGGTAGCCGAATTCTTGTTAATCATTTTCTGTTTAGTTTTACATTTTGATAGAGGAGGCAAAGTTTCTGTACTGGAAGCTTTTTTTGTTTCGGTAAGTGACTGTATTAGCTGTTTTGTTTGAACTTTTTGTACAAACTCTGGTAGAGATGGATGCTTATTTTGGACACTTTTATTTTCATTTGCTCTATTTCTGCGTTGCTTTCTATGGACTTGCTTTTTTGTAGGCATTCTTTGGGGTCTGTTGAAAAAAAAAAGATGGTATGGGTTGAGCCGTTCTGCAATGTATGTGTGCTGTGTGCATGAGTGTCTGAGTATGATAGGAAAGATGTATGTGGTGGTGTGTGGTTGTGCATTGGGCAGCTACAATTAGTTGGGAAGGCTATTTGTGTGTTACTAAACTGCGGTTCAGATGAGAGTAGAAAGTGAGCTACTGGTGAGGAGAAGCATTAATAGTAAACCTAATGGTATGAAATTAAAACAGTTCTTTGTTTTTGTAATTCTAACATTCTAGTGGTCGAGTATGTTATATGTGTTCCAAAAAAACAGGGATTTGTGTGCCATTCTGCCTGCTTATCCCTGTTTAATAAATGGGGATTTGTGGCCAGAATGGTTCAGAAATCGCCGTTTTTTTTTGTTTTGGTGTGCAAATTACATAAATGAACCGAACCACACAGTGTGTTTGAGGAACAGTAAGAATATTAATATAGTATTGTACTTACTCTTTTTTTGTGGAATGAGCAGGTTTCTTCGGATATGTTGTTTGTAGTTCAGATGCTGCTGGTTTTCAGGAGAGTGTTCTTCACTGCAATTGTAAAAGAAATAAGTTAGTAATTGTGTGTGTTTATAGCACTGATATTAATGTAGAGGTTGATTTTTATGTTTTTGTAGTAGTAATGTTGTTTGATATCTGAACATAGTGTATGCATGCATTTCATTTGACTATGTGCAGCCTTTATATTTTATTTACAATATGTTAGTTCAACATGATTTTCAAATGAGTAGAATTTTAAGTGTATGAAATTCACTTGGTTTTTTAAATCTGTCTTTTTAAAGCTATCTGTAGATAGCAGACAGGTTTGGAATTGACAGTTGATTATAGTAGATGGGAAAAATTTCAATAAATTCATTTTATAGGCAGACATGCCAACAATCGGGAGCCCCTGAGAGGGAGATTTCACTACAGCAATCGTATGTAGTATGTATGTATAGGTTATGCAGGTTTAGTGGCATTACTCTGTTTTATATGGATTCATAAGAGTTCTACATGTACTGTGGATATAAATGCAGCTGTAAGTAGAAATCTTGGAGACTTGTAGAGTAGTTTGTGTAGTAGGTGCTTTCCAATGATATGAGACTTGTACCCCTCTAATGATACCCATCACCACCTCCCCAGGGGACAACAGTACATTTGAAGTGTGGAACTCTGATGATGGAGTTATATGTAGAGGTCTTGGATGTGATCGGTGGATGGTTGTGTGAATGCTTAGCTGTATCCAATGAGGGAATGGCACCGAGAGTGATGTGGAAAGGGTAGAAGGGCTGGCTAAGAGTAACGCACCGCTCGGACACCGTGGCTGTCTGCGGAGAGGGCATTCCACATCCCGGGTTTTCCAGCAAATCCAGTATGGAAAGGGGACTGTAGGGATCAGCCAATCAGATTTTGACGTTGTGGATTTGTGTAGAAAGAGACTGTGTGTAGTGAAGATGGCAGAGGTGGAGAAGGTCAGGGTGTTGGTGCTCAGAGATATGTTTGTGCATGCTTTACAGCAGTATGCTCAATGCAGGCATGTGGCAAACAATTTCAATATTAAAGGAGTGGAGGTGGTGTGGAGTGCTGTGCCTGATTGCAATTTAGAGTGAATTCTACAACTTTGTGAAGATATGTGCAGGATGAACAATCCCCATTTGATAGTTTTGCACTATGGTGCTTTCCATTTGGGCTATGTCAGTGCCCCTACTTTGTTGGCAGATTTGGAACAGTTGGTTCAAGCAGTAATGAACATCATTCCAAATGCGAAAGTGTCATGCCTGCCAGCCCTAAGCCCAGACAACAGAGACCTAATGCCCACACAGCTTTTAGAAGAGCCACACCATTTTTTACCCATTGGAGTCTCTTCAGCAAACTACCGGGGAAGAGTCCTTTTTAAAGCATGCGCCTAATAAACATTGTTCTTTACATGTGCAATGTACATTGATTGGTGATGCAGGATATGTTTTATTTTCTTTTCAATAGCGGCTTGTCACGTGGTGTTCTGTCGGACGTACGCATCTCACGCAAGTCCTCACGTGACTTGTATTTAACCCGGAAGGGTTTCGGGATCCTTGCTTCTGATCGTTTTTTCGTTCGGAGCTTGGAGTTTGTTCCTGCAGCTCCGGTCCTTTCCTCACGTCTTCCGCGACGCATATTGTGGCAGTTTCCAATTACTCCTTCTGCTCGGAGTACTCGCCTGGTTCCAGAGACGACATCCACCGCGCCTCCGGCGGTGCACATTACCTACTTTTCGGCGCTCCGCATTCATCCGGAGCCCAGCTGACATCCTCCGCGCCTCCAGCGGTGCATCTTTAAAGACACTTCGGTGCTCCGCCTTCCTCCAGAGCCCTCAGCCAGTTCCACTGCTGACATTACACTGCAGTCCTCCGCGGTGCGTCATAATCTACTTCTCAACACTCCCATTCATACGGAGTCGCCGGCTGATCACACAGTCGAACATTTCAATGCCCTTTTCCTGAGGTGTTTGTTTCCAGTGTTCTGATCCGACTGGGAGCAGCCGGCTAGTCATCCTTCCTTACAGTATATACATCATCATTGTGAAAACCCAAGTTCTCATTGATCCTTTTGGGGCTTACCTGTCAGTTATCATCTGGGACCTGGATCATCTATTTCCAATATCCAATTGTTTTTTTCCAAACAGGACGAGTGCACTGAACTCTATGGACGCTATCCAGAGTGCACCAACCCGACTCTAGTTCGGCCCTTGTTCCGTTTGGGTTAGTTCCCATACTAACTTCCTTCCCAATTACCATTTCATTTTGGATGATAAATGGATTTTGGATTCTACTGGTGACTGTTTCCATCACAGGTTAGTGCTGTTTCAAAAGGTTAATATTCCCTACTTGAAGATGGTTAAATACTAAAGTAATTTTCATCTTTTTTCACAGTCCGGCGATCTTGGTCTTTTACATGCCCTTTCCACTAATTACCCTCTTTAGCTGTCCTTTTCACCCAGCTAGAGAATGACATTAGTTGGAAGGTCTAATATCAACGGACGTCACCCTACACCTCTTCACTTTGGGCCAATTCCAATTGTATCCTTTTCCATCAGTATCCTTTAAATTGGTGTACTTGTGGTGTTAATTGGTACTGTAACAGAAAGTAATTTTTTTCTGGATAATGCATGCTGTTTTGGAATGTAAGGATTGCTTTGGAGAATGTTATGTGAAGATTTTAGTAGTAAAGTAAGAAGAAAAAAAAATAGAAATACAAAATAACAGGTGTCTGTCATGCATCTGCAAAAAAACCAAAAGAAATAGCTCCTTTCAGAGCCAACCTCAAAGGGGAAATGGGGCAAACTATTTAAATTTACATTCACCATGCTCAGATTTTTGATATGTCCGCGGACATGGCGGTTGTCCGAGGACAGCGCATATTACATACAGGGATTTTGGGATGGAGAGGCATGCAAATGAG
This sequence comes from Ambystoma mexicanum, assembly GCF_040938575.1. NCBI lineage: Eukaryota > Metazoa > Chordata > Amphibia > Caudata > Ambystomatidae > Ambystoma > Ambystoma mexicanum. Next base: position 207,723,640 of record NC_090932.1, read on the forward strand.
AATTACTGCAGCTAGTGATTGGTCAGTAAAGTTTACTGGGTGTGTTGTGTAAGGAGAGATTTTGTCAGAACGTCTTTTTCCTGAGAGAAGAACAGATAGCTATGGCTGTGTGTTTCCGAAAGCAGATTGTCTGGATTTTGGGAGACTCATAGATACATTGGCTGGAGGTGCATGCATGCAGAACGTTGTGGAGTAGCTGCAGATCTTGGATTCCCTCATGTGGAAGTGCACTGGCATGGAGTGTGTGGAATGAAGTGGCTGGACTTGGTACCTCTCTGTGCTACTTTAGAGACAGAGCATCATCCAGACATAATTATAATTCATTGTGGAGGGGACAGTTTAGGACATGTGTCTGGAATTTCTTTGCAATTTGCAATGAAAGAGGACTTGGGAAGGTCATGGACATGTTTCCAAATTCCCAAGTAATTTTTTATCATATTGCGCAAAGACAAATGTGGGTGCGTTCTTCTTTATTTGGTCCACAAATGGAGAAAGCGAGGCACAATGTCAATAAGGCTGTTTGTGCCTTTCTAAGAGATATTGGCATGTCCTCTTTTCACAATGAAAATATTATGTTTTGTAGCACATACATTTTTCGCAGAGATGGAGTGTATCTTACTTATGCTGGCAATCAGATTTTTCTGAGAAATGAACAAAATGCATTGCAACCTTTTTTGGAATTACAGTCATATATTTTGCAGTAGATGTTGACGATTTCAAGTTTTTCAAACAAACAAAAACACCACCAAAAGGCTCTTTTCAGAGCCACCACTTCCTCCCAGAGAAAAGTGCATTGGTTTTGCTAGGGCAGCACCCTAAAATGTCATATGTTTTAGGACTGTCCGCGGACTTCCAAAAAATGCACAGGGCCCTGCACTGTTTATTTGCCACTTCTATTTTTCAACTGTGAAAGGCAGCTCTGAAAAGAGCCTTTTTTGGGGGGATTTTTGTTGTTTTGTATATTTTTTGTTCTTTTACACACGACCACCAGGAGAGGAGGGGAAAGGAGGGTAAAGAAGGCACACCAACCACAGGGATAAGAAAGGGCAGGTCGAGAGAGGAAGATTTAGGGTGGGCCTTACTTAGGTAGGTAGCAGGTTTTCTGCTGCTCCGTGACCGTAGTCTCGAAAGCACTTCAAAGACTCTCCCCCCTGCAGAGTACTGCGTCGGAGTACATACACAATATTGTGGCCCTCAAAAGTTAAGGGTCAACAGAATCGTGAATGGCCTGTGAAGCAGCTGGAGGGATGCGCTCTCCCAAAGGAGTGTCTCTTGTGGTGAGAGAAGCGGAAACGGAGGATGCTGTAGAGGAACTCAACCTACTACGTTTATCACAAGGTACAACCTTGCAAATGTCCCCACTATGGAACGACGTTAGGTGTCGCTTCATGGATGTTGTACCAAAGCTGTACGAACCACGTCTCCCACGACTCAGCACCATTTTGCACTGTTTGCAGGTGACCTTGTTCGCACGTGCTTTTGGTACGTTACCATGAATGGTAAACAACCGTCACACCCAAGACTCCCGGCGAGTGCTGGTAGTAGGGAGTTCCTCAAACTCATTCTCTTCATCCTCTTCATCCTCGTTCTCTACATCCTCACGCCTGTTCCCCTCTGCAGGCCCTTCGGGAGGTGGTGGTGGTGGAGGGTTTGGGGGTTGTGCTGAGGCAGAAGTAGCAACAGCAGCCATGAATGCCATCAGGGTTGATGAGATAATCTCAGCAAGAGTAGCAAAGGCAGCAAAAGTCAATCTGCAATATCCAGAAGTAGAATGAAGATCAGCTCTGGGGTGTGGCCTTTTATAGGGGTTGAGGGCTGCGCTTCATGAACAGATCGAACACCCAAAAAGGTTCAAAAAGATCCAAAAAGTATGTGGAAAGCCATGGTCATTGTCCGGGACATGTGCAATGGTGAATCTTTACTGTAAACTAATTTGGATTGTCTGAAAAAGTTATTTTAAAATGTTGGGGAATCGGACAGTCTCCGCAAATTAGGACACACGCTCAGCATGGGTGTGGTCACATGATGATGTTGGGAACACGTGCGCGAAGGGAACGGGTGTGCGCAGGACACCAAATGCACGTGAACGGTTGTGCGCATGCGTGCGGGTGTTCTACGGACAGTGTTCGGGTCCTCAAACAAATTAAAAGTGTGACACAAGTGAGACAGACAGTTACGGACAGGAGCGATGTTCGCAGGACTTACGGGTGTGGTGCGCATGTGCGTAGATGTTCTGCAGACTGTACGGACAGGTATAGTGTCCTTAGGACACCTCTATTTTGTTTGACTACAGAGATCCCGGACACCGCTCGTGTTCTTAGGACAGTTTCAACTTGGCTGCAGATGGTACGGACAGGTACAGTGTCCTTAGGATTCCTCCATTTTGTTCAGTTACGGACATCCCGGACACCGGGTGTGTTCTAAGAACAGCTCCATCTTGGTTGCAAACGGTATGCATAGGTATAGTGTCCTTAGGACACACTCATTTTGTTCATTTACGGACATCCCGGACACCGGGTGTGTTCTAAGAACATTTCTATCTTGATTGCGAACGGTACGGACAGGTATAGTGTCTTTAGGACACCCCCATTTTTTTCATTCACGGACATCCCGGACACCGTGTGTGTTCTAAGAACAGTTCAATCTTTGCTTGCGAATGGTACGAACAGGTATAGTGTCCTTAGTACATCCCCATTTTGTTAATTACGGACGTTCCGGACAGGCACGCTGTCCGCAGACACTTTAACTGCTTTAAAAAAAAAATAAGACACAAAGGATTTCATTAAAAGAAACATAATATTTTTTTTTATTATATACATATACACAATTTATGAAAGATAGGGGGAAGCAGAAACTGAGACAAATACAGGGGAATTAGGGGTTTGGAGAGGATGAATGGGAGGGGATGAAGGGATGGAAGTCTCATCAAAAGTTTTTCTTGGTGTTGAGGGTTTGGGGATAGTTGACTGGGACATGGAGAGGGGGAACAGGTACATGTGGGACAATGGTATTTAATTTTTTCTTTTATGTGGTTCTGCACAAACAGTTTAAAAACATTGTAATTTTCATTGAGCATGTCCATTTTCTGTTTCATGCATTGCAGAGTCTTTTCCAATGCGTCTTTTGGTGTATTATTTTCAATGCTTGTATGGTCTGTTAAACATAAATATATATATGTTAAATCCACATAAAGTAATGATTATTAATTTGCTTATATAGAGAAGTGTCTACCATTAGTATCACTGTCTTCAGATATTTCCTCACGTGGAAAATTGGATGGTTGATGTGTTAGATATATCGGTTCCACTTCTTATTTATTATTAGTGATTTGTGATGTGATAGTGACATTTGTGATGTCATCTTAGATGCCCTGGATGTTAGTCTTAGCAGTGCACGGTGGTGGTGCGAGTTATGGTTGCTTAGTTTAACATAACTGGCGAATTTCAGTGGTTTTTCGGTTTTACTTGGAACCATAACGTCCCTTTAACAAAGTTTTTTTTACTGATTTTCATAGGTTTTTAGTAGTGCAACTTAACCATAACGTCCCTTTAACAAAGTTTTTTTACTGAATATATATATAGTAATTCATGAAAATTAAAAGAAACATTGTGCCACATTACAAGCTTGCCGGTCCGGAAACAACAGTACTAGTAAGCTTATTTATTTATTTATTTATTTTAATTCTTGATAACGCGCCAAATCGCCCGAAGGCCTCACGGTGCACATAAAACAAATAAGACAAGACTAAACAAGACTATTGAAAGGCGGACATATCAAGAGGGAATATATAGCGAAAAAGTTAAGGAGCATTGAAAAGACGGGTCTTGAGATTTTTCTTGAACTGGATCAGTGAAGAGGTTCAATATTCATTGCCAGTACTGTTGTTTCCGGATCGGAAGACTACGAGTTCTGCTGATGGGTGCGGTCCCGCCTGCCAGGCCCGAACTGGAGGGTGTAACAACACCCACCCGCATATGTTGACTGTAGCACCGGCACCATTCTGAATGGTGCCGGTGCTACTGTCCTCCCCATTCCCATTGAATCCAATGGGGCTCAAATGGGAATGGGGAGTCATTTTCCCCGGCGCATGGCAATGGTCAATTACCGGGTCTGCCGGGGCTGTAATGCCCCAGTAATTGACCATTGCCGGCCGCCGGTATAAAATGACTCCGGCGGCAGCCGTGCCTTTTTTACTGCCACAGCTATCGCTGGACTCATAATGAGGCCCATTGTAACCTTAAAGATCATGGCACTGTTCTGCTGCTCTGTTGGTACCCGTGGCCCCATACAATCTGTAGGCCTGTGTGGGTGGAATCAGGGGTGCAGGTTCTTATCTGTTCATTTTTTCTCATATTTGGTTGGAAGTATTTGGCTAGTTTTTGTGAGAAAAAGTACCCTGTATGGTGCTTTTCTGTACGGATGATGCCATGCATGTGAGACATTAAAGACATTTGGGGGTATATATGAGGGATTGGTGGTTTCACTTGGCACGTAATGACATCATCTGGATAAGTCAGCATATGCATTACATATTATGACAAACCTGGCATATCAGGCAATAACTGATATAGGATAGCAGTGTCTACGTAAAAGATGCTTTATTTGGCAGTACCCATGAATGTGGTGATATAATTAGTAAATAATGACTGCACCTGTCCAATGAGACTGCATCTGGTATTAGATGGCAACACAATTGTCTGTACTTGTCTATGAAAGTAGTTCCCCTGGCTTCTGTTGGTTCTTCTGGGTGTACCCTGAAAACATCATGAATTCAACCACAACATATCAGGGCAACTTCCCAGTTAAAATCCGGTTGGTAATTTTAGAGATGTTCTCTCTGATTTGCTAATCATCTATTTTTTCCTGTGATGAAATCAATATCAAAGATCATGGGATGTCCTTCCATTCCTTATGATTCCATTAGGAAAGGTTCACCCAACAGTGAGAAGGCAAGGACATGGTTTTATGAAGCAACAAAGGCATTTTCAACAACATCTGGTAGCGAATGCTGAGCCACCCGAGTCTAAGTCTCAATGGTTTGATTGAATTCTACCAAAACAAAACAAAAAATTAGAATGAGCTCAAAATCTGTGCAGCTACATGTTGCCAAGACACATTTTGGATATGCCAGCATAGACCTTGCTACAATATTGAAGCCATGAGAACACCAGCATAGCATAGGGGCTGTATGGTGAATGAAACTATCTAATGAACAGATTTTAAGAGGCGAGAGGACGGTGGGTGCAGATTCCCTGGTAGGCCTTTGTACCCTGGGCCTCTTTTGTGTGGTGAACTATTTTATTTCCCGATTTTCTCATGGGAAAAGGGTTTGGGGCTTGCTGAAAATGTGTAATATGGGGCCACTTTGAACATTATTTCCAAGGCCTTTTTTGGTTCCCGGTCCACCCCTTGTGCCACCACCTTGGTCTGATGTTCAAAAGACAAAGTTAAATAAACAGAAACATCCATATTGTGAGCAACTTACTCAGGGACCAAAGCAGATCCTACTGCAGTGGGACAAGGAACGGGAAATAAAGGGAAGAGAACTGAAACTGCATTGACAGTCCATGAGCAGGAGCTCTGGTTTACATTCATTAAGACATAACAGTTGCCCTGCGTCTAAGACTGGACACTCATGAAGTACACCCCAATCATGGTACTGTCTATTCAGTTACCATTAAGGTCAAGCACTATGTATAGTGTTCTTTGTTTCTATTCCCTTTAAAATTCTATGGCTACCGCATCCATATCCCTCGTTAAACGAATGAACTCATTCTGTGATTGTGACCTCAAAATACTGTGAGAAGAAACGTTATGTGGAGGGAGGCATTGTTATCCAAAATCTGCAGAGCCATTTGCACAGAAGGGTTTCCATTTGAATATGGTGATTAATTGGTCTATTTATGTGTGTTATCTGAATTTCAGCCTAGAAAACTTTATTTCAGCAACTTGGCCATACAAGCATGAACAAATACAAACATTAAAATATTATACAACTACAACAATAAAACAACACAATGATTACGGAAAATAAACTAACAGTCCAGGGAGACAAAATCCTTGAACTTAGATGTACCTAAATATGAATACAAATCAGAAATGTTTCAAACAAATTCGTGATAATTAGAGTCTAAATGGCAGCCGTTGAGCAAGATTACAAAGACTGCAAGAGGGACCTTCTAGCCAAAGCTTGCCTGCCTTAAAAATGACAGCAGGGAATCTGCATTTTGTTGATGACTTTAAAATCACAGTGAATTGAGGCATAAGTGGATGTGTGTATCTATTTATTTAGTTTATTGTGCATTTGTCAGGCGCTTATACATAAAAAAAATGGGTTTCAAAGCGCCCAAGGTTCCATTTGTTTCTGTTTATATGGTGTCATGGAAATGAATCTAAAGGAATACCTACAAGAAACTCAGCAGACTGGAATAATCAATCTTTCAAAATATAATGCTGGCGAATCCATCATGTTTGTGCCCAAAGCATCGAATAATCTTGCATCCCGGTTTGGACTATTGAGAGTTGACTGGTATTCTGGTAAAGATGTTTATCCTTCATCACTGATTGGGGACTTTCTGAAGGAGGCTGTTGTCATTAGTACGCAGGACTGGGGGGGTGCATATCTGATACGTCTAAGGACAGGTGATGAGTGTAGGATATTATTCGGTTTGCCTAGGGACACTATGAGTACAGTGTGATGTACTTTGGCTCATGCAATGCCCTTCAATTGGCAATCTCCTTATGATCAATTTTAATGAATTGTCAAACCATTTTGTAGTCATTTGTTTAGATGATCATTTGACTTTTTTAACTTATTTGCCGTAGCATAGAACCTTAACAGTAAAAGGCCTCATTATGAGGTGGGCATTAAGGGGTTAACGGCGCCGGTAAGGGTGCCGGTGCCGTTAACCCCTTACCGCCCTATTACGAGGTTCCCTCGCGGGACCCACTCAGAACGTCTGGTCAGACTAGACGTCCTTTGCGCGTCCCGCAAGGGGACAAGGGAGCTAATAACGGGCCCGTTGTTAACAGGCCCGTTATTAGCTCCCTCCCCATTCCCATTGAGCACTATGGGGTCTCAAATGGGAATGGGGATGGGTATTTTGAATGAGGACTTACCAGGTCCTCCAAGTTGGAATGACCCAGTAAGTCCCCATTCAAGGAACCCGGACACAAGTTTGGAGGCAGCCAGGGCGCTAATAGCACCATGGCTACCTCCAAACTCGTAATGATCCCCAAAGTATTGAAGAATGGTATGTGTACCAACTTTCTGCAGAAGTGTGGGTATGTGGAATATTGACTGGACTATATGGAATTGCTCTTGTGTATTGGTGCATTGTAAATGGGCCCAACATATATAGCAGTACCAGTGGAATGGATGAGTTTGAGTTGTCCATTGATCTGTGACGCTCAGATTTGTTTAGAAAAACTGCAAGATTTGATACACTGGACCATTTATCCTGCTAGTGAAAGTTCATAACACCAATTGCTTCCGTTCATTCCTCTTTGTGGGCCAGCAAACGACGGGGGGGGCTGAGTTCTTTGATTTAGTGGCCACATTAATCAGTGCTAGATGTGTGCTGGGCATATGCTACACTGTGGTGCAGTGGTGGGCACTGGTTGTCATGGTTGCCACCAGCTTCGACACACTCCTACCTGATGGCTACAAGATCCTCTCCGTGCCCAGGCCTAACTGTTCAGGGGGTGGTGTTGCCCTTATCTTCCCTGAGTGGATTCCTGCCACTGTCACTCCCACGCAGACCTACTCCTCTTTTGAATGTCTTGTCTGCCGACTCTCTCTCTCTCCTAGCCATTCCCTTACCGTGGCCACTATCTATCGGCCACCTGGTCAAATTTCCTCCTTCCTCTCTGAGTGGGCTGACCTCTCCTCCTCACTCCTGTCCTCAACCACCCAACTCCTCTTTCTCGGTGACTTCAACATCCACCTCGATGCCTCCTGTCCCCCCACTGGTCTCTATCGCGAACTCTGCAACTCTCTCTCACTCTCTATTCTCCCGTCTGGGCCTACTCACTCTGCAGGGCACACTCTTGATGCTCTGATCTCTTCTGACCTTCCCCTCTCCCTCCCTCTCTCCACTCCTCTCTCCTGGAGCGATCACTTTCTCCTATCCTCCTACCTCTCCCTCCCTAACCCACAGGCAAAGCCACCCTCTTCACTGCCTCCCACCTTCTCGGTCATCCGACCCATGAAGCGCGTGTCAGTTGAGGCTTTCGCTGCTACCTTCTCGCCCCCTTCTCCCCCCTCGGCTGACTCCCACCCTGACACAGCCCTCTCCATGCTCTATTCCTCTATATCTGATACTCTCGATATCCTTGCCCCCGTCATGAGAATCCGCCTGAAGCCCAAAGCCAAATGTAACTCCTGGTATGACTCGGATATCGTCACCCTAAAACGCAAGTGCAGGGTGGCAGAGAGGAAATGGCGTGCTTCATGTTCATCCTCTGACAAACTGGCCTGCCGCCTGCTCCAAAGGCAATACCGGCTCTCCGTTCTCACCAAGAAGAGAGCCCTTATCCAAGCCCGCATCTCTGAGGCATCTAACAACTCGGCCGAACTCTTTAAAATCTGCAAGGAGCTGGCCAACCCTGCTGCAGTCTCTACCTCTCCTGTCCCCTCCCAGGCCCTTTGCACTGCACTGGCCTCGCACTTCATCTCAAAAACTCAGGACATCCTGTCCTCGCTCTCCTCCTCTCACCTCCCTCCCTCTCTTCCCGGCTCTTCCTCTTGCTCTCTTGCAGCCGCCCCTCCGCCCTCCTTCTCTGCTTTTCCACCTTTTTCTGCTGATGAGGTTTCCAGACAAGTTCGATCTATGAAAGCCTCGTCTAAACAGGTTCACCCCTGTTCCTCCAAAACCATCAAGGACCACATCGACTCCCTGGCTCCTGCCCTGGCTGACTTTTGCAACAACTCATTCGCCTCTGGAGTCTTCCCATCCCCCCTCAAGCACTCCCTTGTGCACCCCCTCCTCAAGAAACCCTCTTCCGACCCCTCCTGCCCGGCCAACTATCGCCCAATCTCCATTACTCCCTTCCTGGGCAAGCTCCTGGAGAAACTGGCCATCTCCCAGCTTAACCTCCATGCTGAATATGTTGGTAACCTTCATGACCATCAATCCGGCTTCAGAGCAGCCAGAAGCACGGAAACTGCTCTCCTGAACATCCGTGAGGACCTGCTCCTGAACCTCGATTCCAACACTCCCTGTGTTCTCATTCTGCTCGATCTCTCCTCTGCCTTTGACACTGTCAACCATTCCATCCTGCTCAACCGTCTCCGTGATAACCTGGGTATCACTGGTCAGGCTCTGGCATGGCTGACCTCTTTCCTTTCCGGTCGACCCTCCCAGGTCCAAATGGGCTCCTTCCTCTCCGACATCTTTTTCTCCACCTGTGGTGTCCCCCAGGGATCCAACCTCTCTCCCTGGCTTTTCAACCAGTATCTGGCACTCCTTGCCCACCGCATCGCCGCTCTCTGCCCCCACTTCCAGTGCTATGCGGACGATACCCAGCTCATTTTCAGGCTACCCTCGGCCTCCTCCTCTTCTTCCCTCATCTCCGACTGTCTGTCTGCTATCCAGGAATGGTGTGCCGCCAATGACCTCTGCCTTAACGCCAGTAAGACTGAGATTCTACTCATCGGCACACCCACTCCCTCCTTCCCTGCAGCTCTCTGGCCGGCCTCCCTTGGCCCCCTTCCTGCCCCTACCTGCAAGGCTAAAAACCTTGGGGTCATCTTCGACTCCACACTCTCCTTCTCTCCTCATATATCTGACGTCTCTAAGAAGTCACACTACCAGCTGCACCTCCTCAGAGGTATTCTTCCCTTCCTCTCCTTCCCCCAGAAGCTCACTGTCTCCCGAGCCCTGGTTCTCTCAAGGCTGGATTACTGTAACAGCCTCTATCTTAATCTGCCTGCCTCCACTCTCCGCCCTCTGCAACTTATCCAGAACAGAACTGCGAGACTTGTCCTTGGCCTCAAGCCCAGGGACCGTATCTCTCCAGGACTGAAATCTCTTCACTGGCTCCCAGTGGCTGCGAGGATTAAGTTCAAAACCCTCTGCATTGTCCACAAGGCCTTCTGGGGCCTGGGGCCTAAATACCTTCAACTCTCTCTGCCTAAATATCTTCCTTCACGAGCCCTTCGCTCATCCGTCTCCAACTCCCTCATGGTCAGCCGCTTCTCGAAGCAACAAGCTGGGGGTAGATCTCTCTCCGCAGCAGGGGCCTCCCTCTGGAACAGCCTTCCTGCCTCCCTGAAACTTGAGGAGAACCATCTCCGGTTCCGGAAGCACCTCAAAACCTTCCTCTTCGCTTCTGCCTTCTCTCTCCCTCTCCCCTGCTAAACCTGCTTAACTCCCCACTGAAATTCTGCACTAAACCTGCATCTTGGCCACTCTCAGCGACCTCGGTCCAGGGCCCAGCCACTCTCCACTTGCACTGCCTCCCTGGCTCCCCCTGCACTGTGGGACTGTCACTGTATCCCTACAGCCCCCTTCCTAGCACTTGCTCTGCACTTACCTCGCACTTGCCACCAGCTGGCCCTTTTATTTATTATTTATTATTTTATTACGCTACTTACCGTGTACTGCACTTTCCCCCCCACCTCCTCCCCCTGCACTTTCTCCTTTTCCCCTTACCTCTGCACTTGCCCGATCTGAATGACACCTGGCCTAGTAGGATCGTTTGTCTGTCTTCCCCTTGTTTCCCTCACTCCCTGCCTCGTCGCGCCTTGAAACACTTGTGTATAGGCGCGTTACAAATACCATATCATATCATATCATATCAACTGGTGCCTGTGCTGTTGTCTGGGGTCTAGTCCTTGACAAGGTGGTCGGTTTGCGTACTATGCCAATATGGTTGCTATATGTATAGTATTTCCTTCTTTTCCATGATAATGCCTTTGAAGTTTCGAAAGATATCGTGGAAGATGCCGGCTTCCTGGATTTAAGGTGAGTACAAAGTACTATACAAAGTGCCACTGTCAAGATGGAAGATGCATCTCACCTCCTCCTGTTGTTTCCCTCCATGGTTAATGTTTGGCATTAATTTGATCCTTGAATTGTTATGCAAATCTCATTTGGTAACTCCTCTATCATCTGCCTGTTTTTTTTCTCTCGCATTGGGTAATGGAGTTATCCAATGAGATGTTGATATTTTGATACTCAAGAGGTCGCACGGTGCTCTTATGAAGAGGTCATCCATATCATCAAAGCAAGAAGGATATGTGCACAGATTGATGCCAGGCATGGCAATATGCCATTGCCTCATTTCCATGCCATCCTCACAATTCCCCAGTTAAGCAATTCGTTGTGGCATGAAACTGTGATGAAAAATACAGCATATCCATTTCACATTTCTGCTAGAAAACCAGCAGGTCGCTTCACGTCACCGTCTGAAAATGACTGGAGCAGCTTCACATTATCTTGTGAAAATGTTGATGTCTGTTTTTGACTTGGCCTTGATAATTACCATGATAGCTTCTCAATGCTCCCAGAAAATTGCTCTGTGCTAGTTTTACATTGTCACTATTACACTGCAATGCCGTTTTTAACAGTGTTATGACATGATGTGCACTTTGCTTCATCAGTAAAGACACTCTCAGATACAGTGCCTAAATAATCCCTGTGTAGGCCCCTCGGCAGTTGAAGGTTCAGGCACCCCCCTTTGCAAATTTTAAGAATGCTAACGCGGCACAGGCCGTTTTGCAGCTCAGCAGCACGTCAAGGCCTCTGGCTTCCCAGGGCCCCTAAAATGAGGGGGGCCCATAGGCCGGTGCCTACTTGCCCTAAAGGATAATCCGCCACTGCTCAGATGAATTGTAAATGCCTCACTTCAGAAAAATGGGACGGCATAACAATAAGATATAACATTAGACAATTAACACAAATAGCACCTCACAACAAGGTCATGATGCATTTGAACACGACTATGATTATATATTCTGTATTGGCAGGAACTTGTGGATGGCTCGCGTCTACGTGCTAATGAGCATTAACTGCATTGGCATTCGGATAGTCTATTTGAGACTACATTTGCTTTGCCATGATCATTGAACATAATGATTGCACACAACAACAATTAGTTTGCTGTATGAAGTTAATACTTGCATTTGATGTGTTTATGCAGAATTGGTAATTTACAAAGTCTAAGAAAGCCTTCAGCTCAGAGAAGTAATGTCCTCATTTTTTTGTCTGACTCAAGACATCCCAGAATAGACTTTGTCATTAGCCCTAGTCTGGCATCTTCACCCAGAGGCCTGATCATGGCTTCATGCTCATTGGAGAACCCACTGCTTTAATCATGGGGCCCGAGCGGCAGAACAGTTTATCTAATGGTTACAGCTCTCTGCAATTAGAAAAGGAGGCACGCTCCCTTCCAGCATGTTTAGGCAGGATAGCCATGATGATGACAAAGTCCTTTCACTCAGTTGGATAATGTGTTTTTTATTTTTTATTTTTATTTAAAGAACCTGTTATGTATCAAGGTTGCCCTGAGTATTTAATTCGTATACATCTCACAATCAAATTGAAATAGCACATGAGTCCACTTCTGAAATCCCAGGGTTTTCATAAAGTTGTCCAAGGCACAGTCCAACTCAATGTAACATCATCTGAGCAAGATTCAGAGTGCACAGGACTAGACAGGCTTACACACTGGGGTGTGTTGTATGTGATGCTCTGTACTGAAGACAAGTCTCTTGCTGGAAGAACACACATTGTGTAAATATAATTAGGCTTAACTATGCAGAGACCTAAATGGTGTGTTTTGATTTAAATAGGAATAATAATGATTACATTTATGACACATTTACTTTCCTTGTCTTGCATGTCTCTTATATCCTAATTATGCTCCCTGTAGACTGCCATACAAATCATTATGTTTGGTTAATTACATTACCTTTTTGAATAACGCTTTATAAACATATTCTCTCCAAGTCAACTGTATATGCTGCAGGTAAAGATAGTAGATTGTTAAAATGTCCTCCATCTGTTTTTGACTCACAATAAGGATGTTGTGTGTTAAAGGTGAAAGATAAAAATGCACAGTTACTTTTGGCAAGCCTGCAATAATCAAGTGGCGCACCTGAATGTTTTGCAGAAATCGACATCAAGGACACTTGTAAGCTCTTAACACAGTCTTTCGGTGGTAGAGATCAGGTGTTCTATTTTCACAGTTTATCAGTTGATCACATTTTCATGTAACATCATGGCTCCCATAAAATTATCGTGCCAGTTTTACATTCACTTCACAAATGCCCCTCTGGCTTTCAGATGCCAGTTTCTACTTGTCATCAGTGAATTGGTCCACGGCAGCTAAACTCTACCTCCAAAAAACAACAGAGCAGTTTCACATTGCCTCCCGAAAATTCCTCTTTTCCAATTTCACATTGTATCAATGAAATAATTCCCATGCTCCCCATAGTCGAGGGGTAGTATGTGCAATGCGGAGCTCTCGTGCAAGTCTCAAGACAAGTGTGAGGACCATACTGACAACCACACACGCACAATATCACAAACATGCACACACAGACACGTGCACCCACCACTTGCTCCTATCCGTTGTCAATGGTCCATTTGGTTCGTGGTCCCCTGTGTGTGCTCAGACCAGGCTGAACAGACATCCAATGGCCAACAGAGGCTGATACATGTTTCTAAGTGGAAACGTGAATGTTTCCGAAAAACAGAGACATGGGGCCTCATTACAACTGCCGCATGGCTCCCGCCGGAGTTGCATTTTTTCCGGCACCCGCGAATGGGCAAGAACCGGGTCATGCCGAGTTTGGCGGACCTGGTAACCCTATGGACTCAGCAATAGGCTGCATTCTTTCTACTCAAGCAGACACCACTGAGAGCACACCTTCAAATAATGTGAGTTAGAGGTGGTATTTAGTAGAAGAGACATCACTTCCAGCTCAGATTTAAACAATATCCATTCAAAAATAGTCAGTTTAACAGAAAAGATATAACTCATACCTCAGTTTCAAATGGTAATAAAGGATAGTCTCTTTAACTGATGAAATATCATATAAAGACGCAGAGTACAAGGGGAATGGAAGCAACTGCTCTCTTGATTCTTTAGTACTGGTTACAGGAATCTCAGTTTGCCCTCGTAGAATTTTTTAAAGTGTTCAGTGTCTGGCAGTGGAGACTGGTGAAATTGTTAATTGGAGGGACATAAATATGTCCCCAAATATGCCAGATTGACCGAGCGTAGTGAGGCAGCAACAGCCAATTGACATGTTTTTTGTTCCCCCCCTTGAGAAATGGTTAAAAATAATGGCTTAAAATGATGCGTTGTACAACATAGCTTTTGTTTAAAAAGAATTGGGTAAAAAGCGAAACAGTTTGCAATTAGTGTTGAAAGGTAACTCATGAAGAAAATCCAGTAGATGCAAGTAACCATCAGTGCACAGGAGCATTTCCCCAACACATTTTCATGATGCCTTTGCCCACAATATATGCCAATATAAAACATGTTCACTCTGTCTGTGCCCATATATTTCCATGCTGACTACACCAATATCTGCCAGTATTCCCATGTAAGAGCATACTCATGTTTGCTTTGTGTAAATGCCAGTAACAATACTATAATAAAGCATGTCCATGCATTTTCTGCCAATATATGGCAGTATCCCCATGTAAGAACATACTCCAGTTGGCGTTACCATTGCAATGCCTTGCCACAGCATGAAAACCTGTCCAAACTGGCTGCATCAAAATGCCAGCCTATACTTATCCTGCTTGCTTTATTAAAGAATTCCTGAATAACATGGCATGCCAAAGTAATAAGTGTCTAGACTAGCTGCAGCAGAAGGCCACTCTAGCCATGTAATAACACAAATCATGCTTCCTTTATCAAAGATGCCCAATACAAAAGGTTGCATTACAGTAGAAAATGGCAACACTGGCTGCATTGAAATGCCAGTCTTGCTACATAATAACACTCATCATGCTTGCTTTATCAAAGATGCCCAATGCACAATGTCATTCCACAGAAAGAAATGGCTAAATTGGCTGCACCAAAATGCTAGTCTAGCTTCATAATACCATGCATCATGATTGCCTTATCAAAGGTGCCGAATACAAAATGGCATACCACAATAAGAAATGACTAGACTGGCTGCATCAAAATGCCAGTCTAGCCGCGTAGGAACATTTATAATGCTTACTTTATCAAAGATGCACAATATAAAATTTCAGGCAATAGTAAGACATGCCTTGACTGGACGCATTACAATGGCAGTCTAGCTACATGCTAACCCTTGTCATGCTTGCTTTATCAAAGATTCTGCATACAAAATGTCATGCCACAGTAAGATATGGCTAGATTGTCTGCCCGAAAATGCATATCTAGCCATGTAATAGCACTTATCATGCTTGCTTTATCAAATATGCCAAATACAAAATATCATGCTACAGAAAGAAATGGCTAGACTGAATGCACCAAAATGCAATATCAATCTACTTGATAACACTTTTAATGTTTGCTATATGAAAGATGTCCAATGCAAAACGTCATGCCACAGTAAGAAATGTCTCAACTGCTGCATTCATATTACAGTCTAGCTACATAATAAGCCTTATCGTGCTTGCTTTATCAAGGATCTTGAATACAAAATGTGATGCCACAGTACACCATGGTTAGACGGGCTGCAGCAAAATGCTATTCTAGCCACGTAACAACACACATCACGCATACTTTATCAAAGATGCCCACACAAAATGTCATGCCACATTAATAAATGGCTAGACTGGCTGAATCAAAATGACAGTCTGGCTACAGCTGTATATTACTTATCATGCTTGCTTTAGTATAGATGGGCAGGAAAATACAAGGATATGCCTGCCACGTGAGCCCTCCAGCACATTGCAAGCAAGCAGTGTGATTATGTGTGCATGCTAGGTGCTGGGGGTCCCAAAGGGCAGGCATGGTATTTTTTACTAGCCATTTATCTTGAAACACTTGTGTATAGACGTGTTATAAATACCTTATCATATCATATCATAGATACCCAATAAAAGAAAATACCATGCCTGCCCCTGGGCCCACAGAAACTTGCACAGGGAGCTGATCTTGGCCAGTGAGGAGGGGAGTTGTGCTACAAACCCCCTCCCGCCAAAATCAGCTCCACAAACCAGCACAAACACATGTGCACACACATTCACACATCGCATGCACTCCCTTATTCAAACACTTACACATTATCATACACTCACTCATTACAGACAACACAAGCATACACACATACATGCACATGTTTAAAAGAACTGACTTTGGGGGCGTGGCCAACTGCAGAGCGATGTGGACGTGAGCTTCCGAGGCTCCTGTGACCGGCCAAAGTAATCCTGTAATATCCTGCAATTCATGGAGATTCCCGTCATTAAAGCATATCAATCTACAGATGAACCTGCAGAGCATTGCTGAGCAAAGTCTCAACTTCCACAGACAACTCCCTGCGGACCTGTGGGCCCCGGACCGAGCCTCACACCTCGGGCCTCGCACAGATGCAGATACTCATGCTCTAAATGGCCGTGCACTGGGAGAGATAGCCCGAAGTCGAGGAGGCGACTGCGGGGCGCTGACGGGGGGAGAGCACCGCAGCCCAAGTCTGGAGAAATAGCAGCATCAACACACGGCCGTGAGTGCTCATAAACCAAGCAGCAGATCCCCTACCTGCTGTGGATGGGTGCCGTCCATCGGCCCGCGGCCTGCGAGGTGGAGAGTTGGACGGGACACCCTCACCGCCCCGACGTGTTGGACACTGGGCTCCAAACCTATCCACCCAAATCAGAGCACTAAGCCTCCAAGGCCCTGGAGCAGTCCGCACTGCGTCAACCGACCTACGCAGCATGCCCTGTGACGGAGACCTGGCAGGAACATAGAACTCACACCAAGGATCTGCTCCACACCTCCCCCACTGGGAGGAATATGTGGACGACCCGTAAATGCACAGGGTGGGTGATGGTAATCTCAACATCTGCGCATCGGGCTACGCCTGGAAGTGGCAGCCCTGACATCCTGCCTCTCTTAACAATCAAGCCTCCCGGCGCCACAGAACCGAAGTCCAGATAACTCCTATGCCTTCCAATGGAGCCACCATACTTCACCCTCCACGGTGCCCCAGGAGAGAGGGGCACAGAGGGCCGCAGTAGCAACAACACTATCACACCCAGCAACACGGTCGGTGAGTGTGCAGAAATATTGCTCTACCAAACCAACACTGTGATCTCAGCATTAACACCCACCATCCCCTAAGGTGGCATTAATCAACACCACTGCAGCCCTGCCTCTCACCCCGTTGTGCATACAAGGACACAAACCCAAGGTCTGGGCGGCTCCATGACACCACATAAAGTGACAGCGGTGTGCTCAAGTACCATCTCCTCCAACGCTAATACAATAGATCATCACAACCCCTCCTGAGTAATCTCCAAACCCTGGCGCACAACCTCTTGCATAATTGGCGATCCTGCCCCGACAATCACTTCGAGGCCCACTTATCCTGAAGGCACCCAAACTCAAGCATTACCCTGTTTAAAGTGGGAAGTAACAACACCCCACTCCTACCACATCTACTGTGACCCGACGCCAGCGCCAATACACATACTCTGGCCCATGAAGGCACAGGGAGGATTGCCAATGGAGTGCAAGGAGGAGCGACATACGATTAATGGATGAGCAAACCCAACCACGCCCTATAATTTCCAGGTGAGCCCCTCCCGGCACCTGCCATGTCAACATCCTGCCTCTCCCCCACGCACGGACAACCTGCGCCATCCATAAACACACATCGGCTCAAACAGGACAGTTCCTTCCCTTCTGTGACACAGCCATGCCCAGCACTCTACCACCACATTCAACCTCTAAGACTGACACTTCCTCCCAGTGAACTGTGCATCAAACCCCGGCCACCTAGTGAACAATCCTTGTTCCTTGCCCCGGAGTGTTTAGACCACAAACCAGACCTTACTGAGGGACTTAGATAATTTGAATGCAACCCTACTGCTCTACATATGAAGCAATGCAGGGATCCCCATTATAAATAGAGTGCCTGTAGGCCACGCTCATTGCGCCGGGCACCCCCTCCCTATCCGTGGGGGAATTGGAAGGCAATAATCGGCACGCAACAATGGAATAAACTGACCCACTGCGAACTACGCAGTCATTCATCTTTTGTCTGCTCTCCCATACGATTGTGCCCATAGGTCAAAGCGACCATCAGCTAACCCAGCGGAAGTGAAACGAACTGCGAAACTACAACCTGAATGGGTCAGAAGTGCCCAACACATAAGCCCCATGTCCTCATCACCTCTGGCACACAGTATATCTCAACAAACCGCAGCCTATGCGCCAACCGGACCTCACCATACTTGACATCCATTGTGGGGGACACCTACTCCACGCAAAGGCACTAAACCCGCTGAACTCGCAACAACTGATCAAACCTATAATGGGCAAAGACAAACCCAGGAAAGCAACCACCCAATGCAGGATTGACCAGTACACCACAACAACACCATCAACCTCTCCCCCAGACCAAGACCAGCCACACGATATGGCAGATACGGGAAATGCTTTATCCCTCAAAGACGTCATGGCTGCAATCGCCGACTCACTGGCATCCATGGAACAAAAAATGGACGGCATCAGCATGGACGTCTCTCTTCTTCGGAATGACTTGCAGAAGCTAACCTCTCGTATGGGAGAGGCCGAACAGCGCTTCTCGGGAACAGAGGAAGGTCTACACAACATGAAACAGTGCATGACCCGTGTCATGACACGCCGTAAAACACTGGAAAAAAGGCTCGACTAGGGAGAAGGAAGATCGCGACGCAACAACATTCGCATCCCGCGCCTACAGGAAAAAACAAAGGGCCCATGTATGGAATTGTTTCTGGAGCAATGGCTGGCAGACTTATTTGAGCCTAAATCATTCTCCAAATTCTTTTCCATTGAACAAGCCCACTGCATGCCTACCGGGCCCCCTACAACAGGTGCGCCACCACGCAAGGTAATTACAAAATTGCTGAATTACAGAGACAGCTATGCGCTGCTCCAAATGTCCCGCACCAAGGGAACAGTCACGCACAATGGATCCCGGATCACATTTTTCCCGGACTACACCAGAGAGGTCCAGAAAGCCAAACAATCCTTTGACCAACTCAAGAAACACCTCCAGACCTTGAATGTGAAGTATGGTCTTCTCTTCCCAGCACAGCATAAAATATATCACCAAGGCATGACAGTGCACTTCACAGACCCCAAAGACGCATGGAAGTGGGCGGAGCAGCATATTGAAGGTGACTGGAGCATGGCAAGAGCTAATAACAACAGGAGACCTCATCTGCCATCCGATCGAGGCCTGCCAGCCCCGCAACCAGCAGTGAGGGACCCTGACCCACCACCACTGCTGCCAATTGACGACCGCTGACCAGATCATGGTGAGAAAAACTAACCCCACTAAAGGCTAAACTATGAGAAACTGACGATTCAACAAACCTAATGCATAGACACGGGCCCATGGGCAGACCCCACACTGGGCGGCCCCAGGGGAACCCCCTCCCCCTCCAGCACCCAGAATTCCAACCCGGGATAACTGGAACTGGTTGTATTTTATGGTGCTCACAACCACTTAGTTGATGTTCCTTTCTCTCTTATTCACTGGTTAGATAGTTGACAGTTTCATCTATCACCATGTTTGGGCGACAGATACTTCAGGTTGGGGTGGAGTATAGGAAGGGGGAAAATGGGCAAGTTAATGTTGAAAATGTTGATTTGCTTATGGATCCATTACTCAAATACACACACACTGGACACGTATTGCCCACACTATCAACCTCACAGCACAAACAGCCCACCAACATGGCTACCCACACTATCACACCACTAAATGCCCAATATGGCCAAACTCGGGAATAGCAATGGAAACCTAAAACTCCTGACTTGAATGTCAACGGCCTGGGCAGTGGGATCAATTGACGCCTAGTAACACAGCTCCTGAACAGACATGCACCCGACATTGCTCTTCTCACAGAAACACACCTGGCGAGCACGACGTATATCCTTTTCTGACACACAAACTACCGCATAGAACTGCATTCCGGCTTCTACATGGGGTTGAGGGGAGTTCTGATATTAATATGTAAGAGACTCCCCTTCAAACTCTCCAACGTAACGCAGGACACAAATGGTAGAATAGCCCTCACACAGAGTACACTATGGAACCTGAACCTTGCGGTTCTGGCAGTTTCCTCCCCCCCACACTATTGGTTGACCTGATCCGCGACATCATCCCCATAATTACCACCAACATGGCCGACACATGGGTAATGGGGGAGACTTCAATGAAGTCATGGAGTCACCTTGGACCACACACACGTATGAGGCAGAAACCCAAATACGGACACCAAACTGGCCACTTTCACTGCAGCGATTGGGATGAAAGATGTCGGGCAGGACCTACACCCATTTGCACGTGAATACTCGTATCACTCTGGAGTTCATGCCTCACTTTTGAGAGTGGACTACTTCTTCCTTCCAACCACAGACATACACAAAGCTGTCACCGCAACACTTCTTCCGAGGGGCATCTCAGATCACTCTCCCTTACTAATCGAACTCGCAACAAACAGACCGCCTGCCCACCCCCGTGGCAGTTAACAAATACTATCTTGGTTTCCCTGACCTCATTGAACACATCCAAAAGAGCACCACTGAGTACTTCGAAATAAACATTGGAAGGGTGGACGACCCTGTAAAGTTATGGGAAGCCTATAAAACAGTCCTGCGCAGAGAGATTGTCTCCTGGAGATCGGCACATAGGAAAGCCCACTACCAATCAGTGATAACTGCAGAGCAGGAAGTGCTTCAAAAAGAGGCCACCTATGTTGCCAGTGGGTCGCCAGATGCACACCGCGCCTTCCTGGTGGAAAAAGAACACTTACGCAATATAACCTTAGACAATGCCAGACAGGCACACTCAGAAATGCCCACCAGATTGTACGAATCTGGTGACAAAGCCGGGAAACTGCTTGCCAGGCTGGAGCACAGAGATGAGGGCCACCGACAGGTCAGGGAGAAAAGGACGGCTGACACCGTGATACTGCAAACCGATAGAGACATTGCAGAAGGCTTTGCAGACTTCTATGCCGAGCTCTATGCACCCCCAGAAGAGCCCTGCAACACAACAGTGCTTGACGGCATCACACTGCCACGACTAGACATGACACAGAAAACACTCCTTGATGCAGACATTACGGAAGACGAGATCACAACAGCTGTCTCACAGCTGCATGCAGGGAAGATGCCGGGACCCAACGGCTTCCCAATTGACGTATGGAAAAAGATAGGGGGGAACACATTGGCCACACACCTTCTCGAAATGTTCCTACACCACAAGAGTAAGGAGACCCTGTCACCTGACCTCTCAAGGGCTTCCATAATTGTCATTCCCAAACAAGGCAAACCCCCGAGCGATTGTAGATCATACAGGCCTATTTTTCTAATCAATGGTGAAACAAAAATCCTAGCTAAAGTCCTTGCAAATCGCTTACAAGGGGTCATTACCTCACTGATACATCCTGACAAATGTGGCTTCATGCCGCAAAGATCCACGCGTATGAACCTCCGCAGACTCTACCTGGCAATGGAAAGAGCCCCCACCCTTCAAGACCCCTTAGCACTCCTGGCCATTGATTTCGAGAAGGCCTTTGAATCGGTCTTCTGGGAGGCCCTGTGGGAAGCCTTGCAGCAAATGGGATTCGGGGAAACCTTCATAGGGTGGGTCTGACTCCTGTACGACTCTCCCGAAAGTAGAGGTCAGAGTGAACGGCTGGCCATCACGCGTCTTTCAATTACACAAGGGAACGAGACAAGCATGCCCTCTGTCCTCACTACTGTTTGCATTAATCATTGAACCCCTAGCAATACTTCTGCGGCATACAACATTGTGGAAAGGTTTTTGCGGGCAGGGAGGCACAGAAGACAAAGTCTCCCTATATGCGGACAACCTCTTACTGTACTTAGGGGACCCACTTCACTCATGCCCCGAGGTCACGAGACTACTTGAAAAATACCGGTCCTTCAGTGGACTTAGGGTGAATTGGTCTAAGTCCATCTTTTTCCCACTCAAGGGAGCAGGACAATGCATCCCACCGGACTGCCCATATCAGGTCGAACTAGAACAATTCTGCTACCTAGAAATTCATATCACAGCAGATCTTTCACAATACATAACGAAGAAACTTCACCCCATTACGGAACGATTTAGCAAAGACGTCCGACACTGGGCACTACTCCCACTGACACTGCTAGGACGTGCTGCACTCTTCAAAATGTTAGCTCTCTCGAACTTCCTATATGCCCTCCAGAATGCCCCACTCCACATACCGACCCTCGAATTGCGCAAAATTGATAACATTGTCAGAACACTTCTATGGGGACAGTGACATGCACGGATAGTGCTACAAACACTCCAACGCTCCTCATGGGAGGGTGGTATCGGCCTGCCACACATACAAACTTATAATTGGGCTGGGAAAATGGCAGTAATCAATGTTGTGTTACATGGGGACAATTAACTACCCCACATCTGAGCACAGATCACAGCAATGCAAGACATGTCCCTGCTAGAATGTCTCTATCAAAAACAGAAACCTTTATCCCCTCACACGATGACAACACACATCACATTGGTATGGCACGATTCCCACAAAAACATAGGTCGGACCGGGAAGATCACGCCAATACAAACTATATGGGGCAACAGTAATTTACCTGAGCTAGAAAAGCTACCAGCATGGCCTTAGTGGATTTCCAGGGGCATAAACAAGATTAGCAACGTATTCGCAGATGGTGAAATACTGACTTTCGAAGATGTTGCCAACCGCTTCAATCTCCCCAAAACAGAATACTATCACTGTCTCCAACTGTCACATGCATTGCACACACTCCTCCACCTACTATCTAACATGCCAGACTGCACCCCAATAGAGAGGAACATAGTGATGGACCAGGTAACGGTCATGGTTACCTCCACTATGTACAGCGCCATATCCTCCTTCGCCACACCTTAATTATGCAACCTGAAACTCATATGGGAAGCAGATATTGGCCCAATACAACCAGAGGACTGGGTTACAATACTAATGTACCCACGTGAATCTGCGATCTCAGCCAGACTCCGCCTGATCCAATTAAAAGTCCTACACAGGCTATACTACCCACGAACATCACTCTATCGCTGGAACCGAGCAACCGGCCTCAATTGCCTACGGTGCTCACACGAGGAAGGTACCTTCTACCACATACTTTTGGAATGCCCGCAATTCCAGAGATACTGGCAACGGTGTTGCGAAAAACTCTCTGCGGTTCTTGGCTGCATCCTTTCCAGTACCCTAAACTAGTACTGTTGGGCATTGAGGAGGAGGGAGAGGCAACAAGATACGAAAAACTATTTCTTTCCACAACCACAAGCCTCATCAAGCGTAATATAGCCAAACTGTGGGGCTCCAATGCCACCCCGCACTTTGCAGACTGGGTTACAGATGTGGACAGGTGTATGCTAATGAAGCAACAAATCTATACCACCAGGGGATGTCCCGAAAGGCAAGAAAAATTTGGCAGAAATGGGCTGATGCACAATGACCAACCGAAGTGATACCAACACATGGACGTACGAGGCTGAATATGGGACACCAACCACAATTACGGAGTAATGGATCACCGCTTAATTTCTTCTTTTCTTGTATGTGTATTTATTTGGCTCTGGCATTGTACAATTTAATGTCTACATGTTTAAAAAACAATAAAATGTTATATAAAAAAAAGAACTCACCTTCTGCCCTGGTCTTAAATTTTGCTCCAAGCACTCCAGCTCCCACGTAGCACAAACAGGAATAAGGAAGCAAAGAGCTTCCTGGTTCCTGCACATGTGTGCAAGAGCCGGCGCGCTGATGACAAAGTGTCCTGTTCTGTTTTTATGTGCAGGGAGGGGCAGGAGTTCTCTCCTCGTACATGCTAACATGCAGTTCCCCAACCAGCATTCCCAATGAGCCATGCAAGCTTGGCGAAGCAAAGCATGGCCATTTGACATGCACCGATGGGAAACAGAGCTGTCAAATGGAAACCGAGTTTCTCTTTGATAGATCAAGCCAGCCTGGTAAAGCTGTCGTATCTAGCTCCTCTGTTCCTCCATACTGGGAGAGGGTGTTCATGGGTCAACCCTGCACCCCCTTGTCTATTAAGGACAAGCCACCACCCTCAATTAATCTATACACAGTGGCAGTGGGCTTGAGATGAAATAGTGTTGACTTTGAAGTCATGTAGATGAACTAAACTGTTTGCGCAGTCATATTGAGTACAGTAACGGATCCATAGACATGGTCTACACTAGAAGGCTGCCTGGGTAGCTCAGCAGATTGAGTGACAGTTGCTGAGATGTTACATATTTAAAACATTTTGATAATTATTTAACATTTTGCAATTACTTATAAAAAACAAGTGATATACATTGTGTTTGTCCCGTGGATAGGTTGGGATTGTCACTGCGTATATTCATGGTGGGAGTAGGGGAATTTATGCCCCCGTAGTGACAATAAAATGTTGGCACCCATGAGCCTACAGTTTAATTTCCTAATAACTGCTGTCAGCACAATAGAAGCTTTTATTTGTGATTAAGCAGTTTGACAAGAACAGAACATCTTTATAAATATATCCTGTGATAAAACACAAAGGAAGTGGGATGTAAATCACAGGGTATTTGGTTGATGGTCCGACAAAAAAGAAACACATTTTCAAGAAAACTAATGAATTCATGTTTAAGAAGCATGTTTCAGTTTGGAACTGTTTTTTTTTTCTTTTTTTTTCTATGCAAGCGTAAGATGCACTTTTGGAAAACAATAATGTGCTCAGGATGTAGGAAACCTGTTTTTAACACTATTGGCCCTACACCCCAGTGGTAGTCATGCCCTATTTATTCATGTGGTGTCCCTTTCAGGCCAGAAAAAGACCTTCAAATGCACAAATGATAGCTGAGTGAAGGAACATGTTTAAGGCTCCTGGAAAGAGGTCTTTGCCAGAGGGAGGGGGCAGTCCACCAATGACGGGGCGGGGCAAAGCAGCAAATGGGGGGCAAAAGCCCCCCACTCTAGGGACGGCTATAGTTGAATTACTGTATTTCATGCTGCAAAGTTACTGTCAGAATGTAAAGAATTTCGCTCCACTCTGCCATTCAGCTAGACATTGGGCCTCATTACGAGTCTGGCAGTAGCCATGCTGGAAAAAGCGGCAGGCTGCCACCGGACCCGGAATGAATTACTGCCTCCGGACTTGCCGGATTTACCGGGGCATTACAACCACAGTCACCCGGTAATTCCGGAGGCAGAATTCCATTAATCCCCATTCCCACTCCATGGGGATGGGGACCATAGAAACACTGGCTCTCTAAATAACGATGCTGGGGTTTCCATTTCCGACTGCAGGTGGGTGGAGTTACTCCCGCCAGGTCAGACCTGGCAGGAGTGACACACCGCCCGCCTGCAGAACTCTTAATCTGCTGGTCCAGAGACAACAGTAGCAGCGGGTTTACATCCACCGTTGTTTCCGGACCGGCAGGGTCATAATGAGGCCCATTGAGTCACGCAAAATGGTGACATGATATGAAGGGAAATAACTGACTGAAATCAAAGGAAATGGAGCATGCGCAATTTCTTCCGATCGGGGATGCGCAGAAAATCACGCATGTGCAAGGACAGCAGTCCTCAGATCTCCCAAAGCATGTGTTTCGATTGCTTCGTGCATGCTCTTTGCGTCGGGCTTCACTCCACCCTGTTACCTCTGGTGTAGCAAAGTGCTTGCTGCACTTCTTTCACATCCGATTTGCTTGTCTCTTTTCTACATGTAATGCGAAGCGTGTGCTTCTCTTGCTCACACATATGTGTTGGGTCATGCTTCACTTCGGATAAAGTAAAATAGAACTGTTTTCGTGATGCGAGTGACAGCGACATTAGATGGAAACTGCATCTATTTAGTTTTGCTTTCAGATATGTCTCCCACTCATACTCACACCCTCATGTATTCGATATCATGATAGCACTTCAGTTTGGGTAAAAGCCACGCGATTGTGTTCCTGCCAAAAGCAGATATCACAATAGAGATGTCATGCTGCAAAGTGCTTACAGGGCTCAACCTTCTCCAATTGAAAGGGGTCTGTTTGCTAAACTAGTAGCTGTGAAAGCCAGAGCACATTAACCATTTACAAGGATTTGATCAGTTTCCAAAAGCTAAGGCGGTTGCCTGGTCCATTGATACTTAGAGGGAGACTATTCTAGAGAGCAGAAGCTTATATTGCCAGACTGGTTCCAGGTGCTCCCTTGGCTGAATGTAGACTCCTGCGGGGAAAGTGGCATCAGATGACCGCATTCTACCGCAACATCTCCAGGGCAGGAATGCAGTCACGATAAGATGCACACGTTGGAAAACATAGAAGCGCCTGATGCTCTATGTGTAGGGCCACACATTGCTTCTGGTTCATGACCATAAGCGAGCGAAGATTGTGCTTGGCACGAGTAGTTGAAGAGCAGAAAACTGAAATGCATGTTGTGGCAGATTGATCCCCCATAGGGCGCTTAAAGCTTGCTTTGCGACACCATGTTTTGGGCCAGCAGCATAACCCAACCTCAATAAAATACATGCCATTGAAGGAGCAACAGGCATTTCTGGTGTGATTAAACAAAAACGTGGCTTCATTTGTAAACAGAACTCCCAAGTTATTCACTGTCTAGTGGAAGTGCACAACAATTCCGGTAGCAGGCCTACTTCTTAGCCATAGTCACGGCCTTAGCGTTGAATGTGCCTTTCATTAGCATTTGCTAGGTGTCATGACTGTGCCCAACCCTTGGCACTGCTTCCATGTATCATTGGCAATCCTTTAGGGGGAAGTGGCAATCAAGATTTCAATATTCAGCTATTGCAATCACCTCCCCCCCCTGTCCTGTAACCCTTAAAGTTGCTGAACACATTTGTGTTCTATCTGTTGGTCTTGTGCTGTGGCTGGACCGTTGGTTGTGGACCGTGTGCAGGTTACATTGCCCACTGTTTACTTATAAAATGCGGTAATAGGAATTGTTGATACTGTGAACTACCGATTCTAGCACGGAAATGCTAGTATAATGTATGTTGATTTACTGAGTTTTGATCATCAAACTTATCACAAAGGCAACCTAAAAATAAAATTAGAACATGTTCATCTTTTTGCATTCACCAGTGGGATATATTGATTTGTCACCAAAAGCTGCCCCAGTTCTGGATTAACCACTAATCACAGGAGTCCTCCATTGTCTGTCTGTGATACTGGAAATGCATCGGAGGGACAGGGCCTCTGTATACTTGTCCTTTACTGATTTTTATTGTGTGTTTGGTCGTGTTTTCTGCGCAGGAGTTCATGTGGGACTCCTGGCGGTGCAGCTCTCTCTTTTGGTTTGGTGAACAGACCCATGGCATACCGTTATGGCACCCATGGGTGGGGGTACAACCCTGGACCCCTATTGTATGTTTTTGGGGACCTGTGTGTGGCACACAGAGCAGGGTATGGGCTGGTGGCAGCTACTTGCTGAATTGACTAGTGGCCCGAGTAGGGGTGTTGCTAGGTCTGGAAAAGACCCAGGGCTACACTAATGTCGGAACTGTCAGGACTGGGGGCTAGCTAGACTTTTGGTTGTAGCTCCTGAGATTCTATCTGAGACTACAACCAAAAGACCAGGGGCTATAGCCTCCTTAGCCCCCCTAGCAACGCCTCTGGCCCTGAGTGTCCTTCATTTTGGGATGCCCAGGCCCTGTCATTGGAATCGGTAGATTCCCGATAGGAAACAAGATGGCCCCCGTGGCCTCTTGCTTTCTATTGCCTGTTGCCTTGTTTTCCCAAAGTCCTGGGAAGCCCTGACTCTGTCCCTTACCCCTGACCGGCTGTTGGGTGGAAGTTCCATATATGGTAGTGTGAGGAAGTGCTGACCAGACTGGCTGGAGCCTTCTCAACGACCGTATGTTGTGGGTTCGCCTGTGGGTGGGACTTGGATGAATGGAGTGTGTGACAAATACGCATTCTGTGTTGTGGGTGTCTAGTATCTGGTGTTTGACACTTTGACACAATGGGCCTCATTATGACCCTGGCGGTAAGTGTCGGTCATTACCGGCATGGTGCAATTACTGTGTCCGTGCTGGCATGAGACCGCTAAAAGCGTCCCGTTACGAGTTTGCGGGCACAAGCATTGCACCATGCTGTTAATGAAATCACTGCGATGCTGCTAAAGGGCTAAAAATCCCACTTACCGGCATCGTATGCAGTGAAAATAGCACCTCCGGCATCCTAGCTATCGGCATTAGCGGTCACCGCAAATAGCGATAATCGCAAATAGCGGCAACAGCTATTAGCAGTGACCGTAAATAAGCGGATCCGGAAGTAGCGTCATCGCACAGAAACGGGAAAGAGCACGGGGCCATCTTTAAAAACACAATCCATTGCCATCCTATATAACCAGGAGACATCTGACCCCGAGAACTCCCACACACCTCAACCACCACCCCTCTGATATCAGGATGCCAAAAGTTGTTAAGAAAAGCGGAGATCGGCTGCGGCAGGAGCGCTTCTCAAGAGAGGAGCTGACCATGCTGGCGGAAACCCTCCAGGAACATGCAGATGTCGTGTTTGCAACAGAGATGACCCGACCGGCGCTGCTGCGGAAAAAGCAGATTTGGGCTATGGTCGCCCAGAGGGTCAGTGCTGTCGGCACAACACTCCTCACCCCAAAACAATGCCGCAAGCGGTGGGACGATATACGTCTGCGCATTAGGAGCATACTGGTGGCAAACAGAAATCTTGGGATGGCGACAGGAGGAGGTGCTGAGTCGCCCCTAAAACTCCAGCCATGGGAAGAGATATGTGCCTCACCATAGGTATGGAGTCCATAGAAGGAGTTGGGGACATGGAGAGAGGAGCCCCCTCATCAGCCGATGCAGGTAGGTGTCTCAAATCTAACTATGCCAATACCACCACGATGATGTCCAGATGAATGGGAAGTGCAATGAAGCATATCAGGGTCAACCAGACACATTAGCACAAGACTGCCTACAGCCAGTGCAGAGCATCACCTTGTCCACATGCATAATGCACCCCATTTCTGTAGCTAACCACATGCCTCCATGCATCACCCACCCAAGAGTGAGACAACCTGTATGTCACTCCATCCAATGTGACTCATCCACCAATCCATATCAATGCAGCCACCACAATGCATGCTCAATACCCGTAGACCCATCACTAACCCTCTCCCTCCTTTGGTCCCCCACAGGCACACAATCAGACAGTGCAGATGACGACATCGGTGCCACCCCAGCTAAGAAGGCCAGGGCCGAAGAGGAACAACGCCGGCCCTCCACTTCAAGGGGCATAAGGAAACCCCTAAAACAGGAAATGGCCAGGAGCACTCCACAGGCCACAGCACCAATGGGCTCCACGCCCACAACTTTGGCACCAACAACAGCCAGCATCAGCCAAGTGTTAGCCGCTGAAGGAACTGCATCGGCTGAAAGCAGCACCATTGGAGAAACAGCTGCCACTGCAGCAATCTCGGATGACGAGGAAGGGGATGTGCTGCATGTTGACACTCACCCCACTGGCCCCCTGCATTCCCCCCACCTGTCCCCATCCAGCCTGCCCGAATACAGCATACACGGGCTATCTCCGGCAAACCCGTGGCTGGCTACTCCCAGCCAAACCACACCTGTGCAGGAGGGTAACAGTATTTTGAACACCCCTCAACCATCAACCACAGCCCAAATAACCCCAGAGGGGATGCAGGAAATTATAAGGCGCCAACAACAACTCACTGGCCTGTTGACACAGCATATCACAGAATGTGGTAGTGCTAGGGAGGAGATGCGTGATTGTGCTGCTTCCCTGAGATCAGCTATTGAGTCCAGTTCAAAGTACATATGCGCTGAACTGGCCGCAATGCGGCACGTACTGTCCGACTTGGTACAAGCAATGCGGGACATGCGTCCATCTGAGCAACCCAGTTCTTCCTCGGCTGCTAGTTCCACCAGGACCAGCCCCATGTGCAGGTCGGGCAGGAACCTGCGGCGATCGGACAGGGGTGCACCTGATGCTGGGAGAGGGGGATGCCAGTAGGCACAGCCTTGTGTACTGGTGCCGCGTGGTCCACTTGTGCACAGTCCTGCACACCATGTGTTGGGGAGTAGAGGGGGGAGGGAGGAGTGGGTGTGTTGGGGAGTAGAGGGGCGAGGGGGGAGTGGGTGTGTTGGGGAGTAGAGGGGGGAGTGGGTGTGTTGCGGAGTAGAGGGAGGTGGGGGAGGGGGTGTGTGGGGTGGTGGGCCTGTTCACTTAGTTTTGCCTATTCAATGCACTTTTTGGTTAATGAGAAATCACATGTGTGGACATTGCTTATTGCGTAAGTGTGCTTAATTGGTTAACAGTCTACAGTGTCCATGTCCCGGACACACCCTGTACCCCGAGTGCCATCTCCATGTAACCACCCCGTCCATCTCTGCAAGATACATTGGTTGATCAGAATCAGATGCATGGCACGTCCCTCCTGTGCATCGTTCCGTCCCTGAGGTGCTGCCCCATCCCCAACCTCCTTATCCTCATTGTCAGGTGATTGGATTTCTGTTCAGCGTCAGTGGGCAGGGGCACATTCCGTCAGATGCACTTATTGTGTAGCATGACACATGCCATGACGTTCTTGCCCACCTCCTGATGCCCGTACAGGAGTGCCCCACCAGACCTGCTGAGGCAGTGAAAACCTGCCGTCAAAAGGCCAAATGTCTGCTCGATCACCACACGGGTATGTGCATGAGCATGATTGTGGTCCTCTTCTTGCATGTTCTGCAGGTTAGAGACTGTGGTAAGGAGCCACCTCTTCAAGAGATAGCCTGCATATCTGCATGTGGCCAACGATGTATGAGTAAGTTACTACATCTTAATTGACCTCATTGAGTGACAACATAGCATGAATGTATTTCTTATGTTCAAGGCCATTTCCATGCATGGATGGAGACACACGATGTGACTGGTATGTGTGTATTCCTCTTTTGGACTGGTTTGCATGCCATCTACTAGTGGGCGCAGGGGGGTCAAGTTCTTTGTGAGTGCCCATGCACTGTGTTAGTCCACAGTGGTTGTTTCTGTGATGTTGAAGATGTCCGGTGATGTGTATGCTTTCATCCTGGCACCGTTGATGTCAGCCTCATGATGATCTCACTACGCACAACAAAAGGTGTCATACAATTCAGTTGGGCCTACGTGTCAGTGTAGTGGTGTATTGATGTTTTGGCCCTCATGTGACTCCTTTGTACGCAGTAATGGGGGACTGTCCTTTCAGTTGATGGTTTTTGGTGCTGTGTATTGGCCATAGTCATTGCTTGTACCTGCATTTTGATGAGGGGGATGCAATCTGATTTGGTAAAGTGCACATGCATATGGCTGTGGAATGGTTGTGACACAGCTTCATTTACATGGTAGGGCTGCTTGCATCTTGCATTTTGTGGTCATGTATCATGTCCCCAATGGTGATGATGGTGTCCCGGTCCAGACGGTACAGGGTGTGGATCTGCTCAGCGGTTAGGTTGAATAGACTGGCTCTGATGTGTGGGATTGGGAGCTGCCTGCGTAGTGCCACTCGCTGTGCTGGTAGGGCATGCTGGGCCTGCCTTGACCTCCTTCTCCTCCTGCGTCTCCTCTGTGCTGCTTGTTGTTGATGTTCTTGTTGTTGTTGTTGCACTTTCACTGCAATCAGGTCCTGCAGCCCCAGCATTGCTAGTAGTATTGGGGTCATTGTGGAGTGTGACTGGGTGTGGAATGGGGTGGGGTGTGCTCCTTTTGTATTTGCCCAGTCTGTATGTCCTCCATCTGTGCTGATTGTGTGCACATGTGGCAGTTGGGAACACTGCATATGGCCGTTTACGGTAGGTCCGCGATGGTGGTATTAGCACCATGGCGGTAAGGTACTTTACGCCCTTCACAATGGCGTTAATTGCATGTCTGCCCGACTCGTGATGTTCCCCACTTTGCGCCATGCCGGTATTTGCGGCATGGGAGGTCGCGTGCCCGCGCCCTTGGTGCTTTTAGCGGCACCGTTCATTACATTGCCGTTAATAGCGCGTTGTTCAGTTATAATCGGCCGGAGCGGTAAACGATGCCGCTAATCCTTTACCGGCATTGTTTGCCACTTACCGCCAGGGTTATAATGAGGCCCAATGGCTGAGACAACCCTGCCCAAAACTGGTATGAATGCAGTGTGGAGTGTTGAATGGCTGGGTACTTGTCCCAATACACATAACTTGTTGTGAGTGTCTGGAGAGGAGTGAATGGCCTGAATGCACTATGCACCTGATTGGATGCCTGCCTGCATGAATGCCCTTCTGACCGATTGGTTGCCTGAGTGAGACCCAGCGGAATGAATGGAAGATCAACAGTACATCTGGGGACCTCTCACTGCTAGGAATCGTGTTCAGAAGCTGAAGTCCACTTTGACGAGTAACTGGAGTAACTGAAGCTTGACCTTGAGCCCTGCTGGGCGAGAAGAATTGCTGTTGCTCTCCTTCACAATCTGAAAGCTGCTGTGCCTACAAGGACTGACCCAGAGAGGACCTGGTAAGGCGCCCTCTTCCCGAGCTACGAGGGACCATCGTGCACCAGCTTATCTTTGCCAAAGCTCCCTGGTAGACAGACCTACGACAGGCTGCCGACCGGAGATGGGGACTGCCGCGGTATCCCAAAGAGAAGCACCCGACTGTTGTCCGCCACTGTCGACGACCGCTGTCGCCGACCGGAGCCGCCGTGCTCCCATTTGCCTAAGAACTTCATTGAATCCAAGGACGCTCTCATCCGCATCGTCGCCGCTGTATCCTGCTGGAGAAGGCCTGACCGTCGACGCGCTGAGGAGCAACCGCCGGTGGGTTTTCCGCCACCCAAAGACCACAGAGACACCTACGACTCGACGCCCTTGCTGGGCCACAGCTCTTCAAACTCTTTGCGGTCACGAACTATCGACACCGTGGTGCCCCGCACGCCTCTTCCTTGCAGGACGTTTATGCTTCCCCGTCAACGAGCACCGCTAGGAACGACGCTGCCACTCACTGTCGTAGCTCAACCTGTTCTCCGTCGGATGTTCGATGACCCGTGACTCCTGCCTCAAAGGGAGGACACTCAAGAAGGGCCGTCGACTCCCCGGCGAGGAACGCTACAACGCCAGGTACTTTGGGGTTGCAGAACTATTGGGAAGTCTATTGTGAACAATATATGGACTGGGCTTGTGATACATCTTTGCTTTACAGGTTGCCCAGGTGGGGGGATCTCCACACAGAACTGTGTCTAGGTAGCAGGACCAGTATTCTGCCAATTGTTCCAACCAACTGCTTCCCTCCTATTTTCTATTGTTGGTTTCCTTATTAATTTGATTTGTGTGACATTTAACCTGAGTACAGTTGATGCACTTTGATGAGATCTGCTAATAATTGTGGTACCACGTAGAACTGTATATAGTTACCATTGTTGTTGATTTCTGAGCACAAAGTGAGTTATTGTGATAGTGTACATAACCTTGAATATTAATTATATAAAGACTGTGTTTTAACCAATACAGTGGCCCTCATTACGACCCTGGCGGATTTCGCGGTGCTAAATGCACCGCGAAGCACGGCGGAAAGCCGTCGATAGCGCCATGGGGGTTGGCGGATTTACCACCCCATGCCGACCTTGGCGGAGCGGTAAATCCCCAATCCCCATTTTACCCTTCCCCATTCCCATTCTTGCCCCATAGGGTATAATGGGAGTGGGGAAGGAGTTAATTACGCCGCCGTAAAGTACGGCGGCGTAATTAACAACGAGGTCCCTTAGCGCCATGGTTTTCTCCGCCCGGAAAAACCAGGCGGAGAAAACCTCCATGGCGCTAAGGGAACTCGTAGTACGGCGGACGGGTCCGCCGCGATTAGCGCTGGCGGAAACCCACTCCGCCAGGGTCCTAATGAGGGCCAGTGTGTGGTCATTCCTTTGTGCGTGGTTGGGGACTACACTGTAATTAAGAAGCAGCCTGCATCACCTCCTGAGAAGCTAGGCCTTGATTGGTCGACCACGTACCAATAAAAGAGTATCTTGGCTGGGGTCCTCTGTGCCTCTCCTCTACCATATAGAGAGCAGAAGTACATACACCCCCTCCAGTCTTTACACTCTCGAACTGGGAAGCTGCTTGTGTTTGAGAGGATTTTGGTCTGACTATCTTATCAGAAAGCTCGATTAGTAATATAAGTAGTAGTAGTTTCTCATGTATTTAGCGCCTTTATCCCATTAATATGGCCTCAACACGCTTTGTGGCAGGAAGGCCCCGCGGGACGGAAGTTGTCAAAAGGATTAGAATGCTTATGTGCATTTGGCCAAGATAAGGAGTTAGGTTCGCTGGCCGAGCTCTAATAAGCTACTCATGAAGGTCAGGCATATGGATGGGTGCTGAGGTGGTCAGGAAAATGCACGTGTGCAAGAGACTCAATTGTGTGTCCAGCTAAACTAAATCTGTTGTTGTAGATTGACGTTGCATTCTGATGATAGAGGTGTTGTTCTTTGTGTTATCTGGTGTAAAGAAATGACAGCATGAAGAAGGGTAGTCGTGCCTGTGGCAGTTGTCCACAAAAGTGTTGCATGAATACGTACCTTGAAGCTTGGGCGGAGCTCTCTCTTTGATGTAGCTTCATGATCATATCTTCTGTATAGTAGATGGACTCCCCTAGAATCCTTCCAAGTGTAATGGACAGGCAATCGTATAAATCTTCAAAACAATAAAGAGGCTATCCCCACAGATCTTCTAGGTTCAATGTCTAGCCACCTTATGAATCCTCTAGGTGCCATAAAACACAACTATACTTGTAAATCTACCACGTGCATTGGACAGGCTGCCATTATAATCCTATGGCGCGCTGGACACGCTGCCATACTAAATATTTCTCTTCACAAAAAAGGCTACCCTCTTAAAACTTTTGAGTGCAGTGCTAAGGCTACCCTCAAATATTTTCTAAGTGCAACAGAAATGAAGGCTGTTATAATCATGAGTCTGTTAAGTACAATAGACAAGCTGTCCCGGTACATCTACCGAGCGCATTATACATGCTGTCCTCACAATTCTACTAAGGGTAGTAGACAGGCTACCATTGTGACATTTCTCAGTGCAATAGACATGCTGACCTTGTACATCTTTTAAGGGCAGCAGTCAGGCTAACATTAATCTTATAGGTTCACTACTAACCCCACCCACAGACATCTCCCAAGTGCAATTCAATGGCTGATACAAATCCTTCAAGCGCAAAAGGTGGGCTGTCCTAGTGCAACTTCATAGCACAATAGAACAGGCCACCATCATAAATCTTCTAAGTGCAATGGACATGCTTTTCTAGTAGAATTTCTAAGCGTAGAATAAATGCTGCCATTTAATCCTCTAAGTGCAGTAACTGGCTAACATCATGAATCTTGTAAGCGCAATGGACATGACACACAAAGATGGGAGTGAGATCTTCAAATTGTTGGATGGAATCACCAGGTTTCCAGTGCCTTTATGATTAGATGTAGTACTCATTGCATCTGATGTTCAGAGGGAGTTCCAGAGGGTGGGTGCTTGGATGGAGATGGAAGATCCTCCAATTCGAGATGGAGGATCCTCCAAATCTGGAGGAATTGAATGGGGGGATTACATGGAGGAGTGCAGAGCCAGATGTGAGGTTTCTGATGGGTTGGTAGCGTGTGAGCTTCTTTTGGAGGAATTCTGGATCTGTCTTGTAGAGGGCGTGATGTGTGATGCACAGGCTTTGAAAGATGCCCATCAGCTGATAGGAAGCCAGTGGAGCACTCTAAGGGCAGGAGTGTTGTGCTCTCTGGGTGAGAGAGTAAGGAGTCTAGCTGCAGAGTTTCAGATTCTCTGGAGTTTTCTGAGCTGATTGGTGGAAGCACCCAGGTATACTGCGTTGGCATAATCTAAGTGGGAAAGGATGAAATCAAGGATTGCTGAGACTCTGTGAGGGTAGGAGAGATATGGGAAGATTCACCTGATTATGTGTAGGTGTTAATTACATGTTCTGGACAATTTGTTGATGTGGTGATCGAGTTAGCTCCACATCATAGGTAAATTCTAGGTTATTTACTGAGATGGAAGCTAAGGGTGGGGCTCTAGCGAGGGTAGCTAGGGGGGCGGAGGGAGGTATTTGGGGGAAGAAGAAGGTTTTACTGCAGATTAGGATTTCAGGGTTGAGGATGAGGGTCTTAAAGCACACATACACTGAATTTTATTTTAACAAGAAACACTTGAAAAGACAAGAATGCCACCAAACACTTACCCAAGTGGAATTATGTTGCTGCGGGAGCTCGGCTAGTGCAAGTTAAAACTCTCGATACTTCACCACTTTATTAATGGTGCCTCCTCAGGTGCTGGTATCTTACACAACCAAAGAATGCTGATAACGGGACAATTAGCATGATGTTGACATCATATTTGTTTCGACAAGTGTTAAAGAATAAATATAGGTTCTCTATGTCTGCTTTTAAGTATTGAACAGTATAGTAATAACAATTTTTAGACAAAAGAGGGTTTACTCTGTATGTACACCATATAATATTATTTTAGGATTTAGGAGAAAGGAATGTTGTAATACATGAATTTCAAGACAGCACAATGGAGTTATGCTATTGTTCTCTGAAAACGTAGTGGCTGAGTCAATCATGCTGGGTTTTCACAGTGGATGTGCCAAGAATACAGTGAGGGACCACCTGTGAAAGCAAAAGGAAATATCGAGGCTCAGTACCACAAAAGGAAATACACCAAACACGGGCTTATAAAGATTCACAGATCTTTAATCTACTGTACAGTTTACAGAGAACAATTCAGATAGCTATCTGGACCTCTGTACATCACAGCGAATACCAACCCCTCAGTGTGAGAAGTGAGAGGTACTGGACATCTAGACATTCGTGCATTTATACATTTTCAGTAATACTCTTCAGCCCCTCTGCAAGTTAATAATCCATGGTTTAGAATTTGTGCCGAGTTCACTTATGGCCTATACAACAATATGCACACGGATTACATTTGGTTTACATACAAACAAGCTACAATGGCAATAGTGTATTCCCAGGTTTAGCAGTAAGCCTTAGCACATATCTCTTCACAATGCAGTTCAGCCAGTGCCCACGTTCGACATTTACTTTACATTGTTTCAATGTATGTTCGCGGATGAGGCTTATTGGTGCAGGCAATCCTATGACCACAAGTCAGGCATGGGACAAGGTCTCTTTACCCAGTCTAAACATTCGGCCCGTGGACAGTGTAACCATTAACTAAGGTGCAAGGTTCGGGAAGGCTTGGTTTCAAGTTGGAAACACAGTCCACCATTTCAGAACACAGAGTTACATTTGAACAGAAATCAAAATGGCGGATGATCCCAAAATGGCAAAGAAGTCGATACAAAATTAGAACTTTGCAACACGGTTTTCTTCGCAGAGCAACTGGGCTTAGGCCAATATATATATGAAAGGAGGCACAACATGATTTCCCATTTAACAAACCCTCCTTTTGGCCTAAGCCAAGTGCTAAACTACTTCTAGTTCCTTTACGAGTAACTCCACGTCTCAATGTCCATATACCCTGAATCACTATCATCGGAAATATCGATTGCCATGAGGTCAGAAACAGAAATTTCCTTCAACACAAATTTGTTTATTGTTTTCTCTCGGGCGCGTACCTTTTGTCCTAACGTTCCCATCGCCTGTGAACAACATCCTCCTAACATCGAACATATGCCACTGTATACAGCAACAGAAAAATAACAGAATACCAGAAATAATCAACAAGACTGAAAGTAGCTTCCATCTCCAAGATCATAAGAAGTCCCAGAACCAAGTGCTAAGATCCCAGTTTCCCTCAGGAACGTGCACTTCTGAACTTAGAACATACAGATTTTGTATTGCCTTAAAGATGGTTGGGGAGGAATCTGGCACAAAAACGCAACAAGCAGACCCCACTAACTTACATACTCTACCACGCTCACCCAGGATGACGTCTAATGCCATCCAGTTCTGAAGCGCCACTAACCTTATTGCTTTCTGTTCTAAAGTCATGTTATAGGGTATGTCAGTGGTCCAGTTGGTGGTCCTCTCCAGTACTCTCGCTAGTCTTCAGATATCCTCAGAGTTTAATATTTGCCCCCAAAATGGTACAAATGATTTCGCTAAATCAGTCAGAACTTGAGCTGAAGTATCGCCATTCTCGTCCCTCCTTGGACGAGCCTTAGAGATGTCTATGGTGCTTGTTATGAATAACCCGGGTAACAGAATTCCTAAATAACAGGTTCCCTGCCAATCCCTAGGTAGCCATGGGAAAGCTTCATTACCGCAAACAAAGTAGGCAGGTTCGCCTACATACAAAGGTCTGTCCTCACTGGTCAAGTTCGCAACGTTGGCGCAGCCCTTGAAATCACCCATTGACTGAGTACAATTCCTCTGTATGCAGAAAGAACCTGAATCGGGGCTTTGGTTAACAGTATAGGAAGGTGGCGTGGCATCCCTATTTCCTATAGCAGCCATCTTGAAAGAGATCAGAGATTGAAAAGGATGAGACAATCTATCAGAAGGCATAATAGAAGCAACATTAAGCTTGCTCCTATTTGCAAAAAGTGAGCATCCCAGGGGCGTTAGAACTCTTTTCTCGAAATCATTCAAATTCGTTCCATCAAAGTTCCCCAAGATGCTATTGTTCCATCGGCCAAAGAATAGTGCCCTTAAAGAAGCATAGCATGCAGTAGTCAAAGGTAAAGGATGAATACACCAGCCCAACCCCTTGTCTCCGTGTTGCGGTAAATGCGAGCAGACCCAACAATTAGCCCTATTAAAAATGGCATGTGTGGCATTCATTATGAGTAATAAAGTGTTATTATGGTAACTCTGTCTGTGCTGAGTGTCTCTAGGAGATAAAGTGTGCAGATGCACAAAAGGTGTAGAAGCAGTAGGTACATTTTAAGTGGGCAAACGAATTTCAAGCGGATGTACTTCTTCCAAATACCAAAATCCTAAGGCAATTACTATTGTGAAGCCGGTTGACATAATCACAAGACAACAATACGTTTTCGGGGACCATGCATTCAATTGTTCATTGTTACGATCGGACAC
Source organism: Ambystoma mexicanum (assembly GCF_040938575.1). Lineage (NCBI taxonomy): Eukaryota > Metazoa > Chordata > Amphibia > Caudata > Ambystomatidae > Ambystoma > Ambystoma mexicanum. The sequence goes on from NC_090932.1 coordinate 207,762,872, forward strand.
GCAGTCTCTTATTTTTTCCATATGAGTGGGAGCTGTTGCAGGCATTGTTTCTTCAAACAAACACTCCAGAGTTTATTTGCTGGCGATCTCTTGATCGTGCATTTTCTTAGTCCTTCCTTAACCCCAGCCAACAGAATCCCTTACGTGCAAAAGAACCGGGCCAAAAGACAACCCCTCCGATGATTTTTCCTGGTGGCACAGCCGAACCGTGCAGTAAGTCTAGCTCTGTGGACGCAGACCGTACCTTGTGACTCCTGGTACTGCGTGATCTGGGAACAACATGTCGTTGCTTCCTGATGGAAGTGGTGGATTTGTGACATACTCTGACAATGATGAAAAAGGATCTGTAGTAGAGTGTAGAGATAAAGCGGCTGTTTCCCCATGCCCCACGGGCTCCGGGAGAGTCTCTGACGCACTCTCGATGCTGCTCGATGCTTTGTGATGTCTGGGAGCAGTGCAGGTAGGGATTACTGTGTCTTCTATATCGTGTGGCAAAGGGAAGGGAATCCTCTTGACATGTGACGCGTGGATCCAATGCTTTCACCCGCTCACTCGTACAGCTGTCTGTGTGGCCAGGAGAACCGGGTGTGGTCCTCTCCACCGCGGTGCGAGACAGGATGCTTGTTCGAATGCTTTGACGAGCACCCACTCCCCAGGTCGGATACTATGACCTGGCCCCTCGTGTTTTACTGGAAGTGCTTCTCGCACCTGTTGGTAAATCAAATACAGATTTCTAGTTAACCAGTCACAGTAATCTGAAAAAAGTACATGTTCAATGTCCTGCAAAAATCTCGGCTTAGGTAGATTCCAAATGTTAGCTGGCCTACCCATTACCACCTGAAATGGGGAGAGGCCTGTCTTAGTCTGTGGGGTTGTTCTCATTGATAACAACACGATCGGTAAGGTGTCCGGCCATTTCAGTTTGGTGTCAGCACACATCTTAGCGAGCATGTTATTTATGATGCTGTTATGTCTCTCTACCAAACCAGCACTATATCTGCAGAATTACAGCAGCGATAAAATGTGGACCATTGTCCGACCAGATGACCCTTGGCAAACCAAACCTAGGAAAATATTCCTTAAGCATGGTTTTCGCCATTGTCATTGCTGTGGCATCTTTCACAGGAAAGGCTTCATCCCATTTACTAAAGGTGCAAATAACAACTAGTACATAGTTGTAATTATTGCAATGCTCCATTTCAATGAAATCAAAATGTATGACCTCAAAGGGGACAGAAGGTGGACCAAAACTACCCCTTGGAGTTGATGTGCCCTTTCCCATATTATGTTGTAGGCAAATCATGCAACTCTGAACAAAACGTTCAGCTATTTTGGAGATTTTATCATTCACCCAAACATGTTGTAACATTATGGAACCCTCTGTGCACAGATGTGGGTGAGGCCATGAGCCATTGCGACCATCATTGTAATGTACGCATCTGACAGCATCCATTTCCCTTCTAACTTGTCCACCCAACACCCATCATCATCCAATCTTGCCAAACCCTCAGCCCATTGTTTAGATTCTTCTAATGTGGCATCAGCTTGAATACTCTTTACAGATTTGATACCCTTATCCAAAGTACAAACATTTGTGGCTTTCATTGAAGTATACATTTCTGAATAGAGATCAGTGGCAGTCTGTTTGGCTATCTGATCAGGGAAAGTGTTACATTTTCCCATATCATCTATGATTTTCTGATGTGCTGCACATTTCATGATCGCTAACTGAGTGGGGAGTGCAAGCGCTGAGAGTAACCGTACTATCAAGGAGACATACTGGATCTTAGTTCCCTGTGAGGTCAAGAAACCTCGTTCTGCCCAAAGTCTACCGAAGTTGTGAACCACCCCAAAAGCATACTGGCTATCAGTATATATATTTACTCTAAGCCCTTTGGAAAGTTCACAAGCTCGAGTCAATGCTATAATCTCTGCGGCCTGCGCAGAGTTATGCGTGATTCTTTTGGTCTCCACAATTGTGCTCAATGTGCTGATTGCATAAGCAGCCATGGATGTACCATCTGGAAGTTTGAAACAGGAGCCATCAAAAAACAGCTCCCCTTGTGGATTGTTTAAAGCAGTGTCTTTCAAATCGATTCTGCTTTAGTCTCTTGCTCTGTGGTGTAAAGGCAGTCATGTGACGCTTCGTCACTGCAAGCAGTACCTTGCGGGAAAGGTAAAAGTTCAGCTGGATTCAGAATGCAACACCACAGAATTTTAATGTGCGGAGCAAACAAGATCAATTTGTATCTCGTTAATCGTGCAGAGGTGAGGTGTTATGTTTGTGTTCTATTTAATAGAACATCTACAGAGTGAGGTACCATCAGGGTTAAAGCATGGCCTAGGACCATACCCTTGCTCTGTTTTAAAGACGCTGCATCAGCAGCGACAGTTCTCAAACATCTTGGCAAAGCGCATCAGGATCAAGGGCGGAAGAAAAGTAACAGCATGGCCTATTCTTCCCTCCATGTTCCTGCGTTAATACAGCCGAAGCACATCCATCACGTTCATGCACATACAACACGAAGGCCTTTTCATAATTTGGGTGTGCCCAAAACTGGTGCAGAACACAGTGCAGTCTTGAGCAGATCAAATGCTTTCTGGTGTTCCAAGTTCCACGGTAATGGCGAAGAAATGCCCTTCTTCGTCAAAGCCAACATTGGTTTAATCATTAACGAGAAGTTTGGGATCCACTGTCTACAGTAAGAAGCCATTCCTATCAAGGCTCTGACTTCCTTCTGTGTATTTGGGACAGACATGCTAGAAATTATTTTTATCTGCTGAGGCGTCAACCTTCTTCCTTCCTTTGACAGGAGATAGCCTAAAAAGGCGACCTCCTGTCGACAATATTGAAACTTTTTGGGTGAAGCTTTGTGTCCATGTTTTGCTAGGTGAATAAGCAACAACACGGTGCCCTCTTTCCAGGCACTTTCTGAGTCAGCGGCTAAAAGTAGATCATCTACATATTGAAGCAGTGTACAAGTGGTGGGCAACTCGAGTGTGTCGAGCTGCTCTTTCAAAGCCCTACTATAAATACTCAGACTTTCCGTGTAACCTTTGCGGCACACAGGTAAATGTAAACGAGCGTCCCCCTAAGGTGAACGCAAACAGGTATCTGCTATCCTTGTGTATAGGAATGCTAAAAGAAGCATTCTTAAGATCTACAACACTAAAGTGAGTAGCAGAAGCCGGAATCATGGTTAATATTGTCGTCACATCAGGCACAATAGGAAATTGTGGAGCAACAATCTTATTGATGGCACGTAAATCAATGATGAAACGAAAAGGAATTGCATTATCGCCTTTCTTGTACACAGGCAAAATCGGACTATTGCACAAACTACCTGCAATTTCCTCAATTACCCCACGATGTACAAAATCAGAGACTATGCATTTCAAAGCTTGCTCACCATCAACCGAAATCTTATACTGGGGAATACATGGCAACTTTACTCCATGTTTCAAAATGATCTTAACAGGCTCAATTTGTAGAACACCGCCATCATTGTCATCAATTGCCCACAAACACTCCGGAGCATCACTAAATTCTGGCGGCAAAGGTCTAGTCAAGAACTGAGAGACAGAAAATTGCTGTTGTGAAATCATCAAACGCACTCCATCCGAAGAACAATGAATTACTGCATTTAATTCCTTGAACAGATTCAATCCCAACAAATTCTCTCCACAGTTCACAGTCAAAAGAAATGGACAATGGTCCATGAATGGACCCAATGTAATCAGTACCAGTGAAGAAACCGAACAGACTACTGGCATACCAGAAAACCCTACAGAAACATTGGTTTGCCCTGACAGTGGAATGTTTGGAACCCGTGAATGGTCAATGGAACACTTCTGTGCTCCTGTATCTATCAAGAATAGATGTTTCCTATTTCCCACTATCATCTCAACATAGGGACCTTTCTGATTAAGGGGAATAGGCGTTGGTTCCAAACCCTGCTTCAGGCAATCCTAGCGAAACAGAATGTCATCAAAAGGAAGGTCTTCAGAGAGATATGCAGCAGAAGGATGGTTAAAAATGTTTCTATCATCCACACTCTGTGCCTGATTATCCTGCAAAAAAGGTTGCGCATTTTGAGAAAACTGACTTCTATCAGGACCCTCTGCCCCAGGGCGACCTCTGGATCATCTACCCATGTTACCAAATGCGTTATTCGACCTCTGCTGGAGGATCGGGCCTTTTGCACGCCAATGACCCTCTTCTCTGCAATAAGCACACTGGTTCACGTTTACAGGACCCAACAGCACATTTCCCCGTGGAGCATGCTGTCCCCTAAAATTGTGAAGTACCTCCTCTAGGGCCTCTGAAAATTTGTTGTAATACAACTTTAGTTTTCAAGTCTCCCTTTCTCTTTTCCATTCTTTCTTTCTCGTTATTAACTTGCTTCTCATAGTACTGAGCCATATGTAATACTTCAGACTGAGACTTAGCTTGCCAAGCGCTCTCCGAAGACATAATTTGCGAATGGATGTCGGGCAACAATCCACACACAAATTTGTCCACAAAAAGTCTTTTTCCGGACTCCGTGCTCAAATCTTGTCCACTGAAATCTGAAAACACTTGTTTGAACCGATTAAAGAGTTTGGTAGCACCCTCAGACTTCCCTTGGACACAAGCAGTAAGTTTGTCCCAAATAATCCTTCTTTCAGGGATTATGGCTTTTAGTTTTGTGACTATTCTATCAGGCAAAGTCAGTATTACCTGTGGCGCTCTTTCATCAGCTGGCCTTTCCCTATCTAATCGAACTATATCAACCCATGTGTCTCCTAACCCTGGTACATCGTCTACAGTCCTAATCTGTTTCCACAAATCATCAGGTAGTAGCATGGAAAATAACAAATCAATATCGCTCAAGGTAAATACTGAAGACTGCAAGACAGATTCTATCTCTTTATAGACCCTGTCGAATTCTTTCTAATATAGGGAATGATTGTTTAATGGTGTTCAATTCCTGTCTCGAGAACGGGACATGAACAAACTGTGACACATAATGTGCAGGAATTTCATAGGCAGCTACACCTGTTCCGGCATTAGCTGGAACCTCGACTTTTGGGACAAATGTCGGCGGAACCTCTCTCATAGGCAACTGAGAGATAGTAAACTCAGAACGATTACTGAGCAACATATCTAAATCGAGCGCTGAAGCAGCTGAAGGAGTGTTAGACGAAAAAGCTCTCTTGTAGATATTCAATAATTCTGCAGGACAACAAATCTTTCTTTTTATGCATTCATCCTGGAGGTATTCTACCATTACCTGTATCACTTTCCTCTGCATTTCTGCATTTCTGGCGTATAATGACTATACGTATCATATACTTCTATGGGAGATATCGACATGTCTGAAATCCACCTAATCGCATCCTTTGTGCAAATTCGTGTTTCCTCACTTATCGACTTACAACAAGGAAGGAACCGTTTCAGTACAAACATAGCACCCAAACTACCATCATCAATGTCTTAATTCTGTAACCTTTCCAATGCCTTCTCAAAAACCCTCCTGACGGGCTCATGTACTTTCTCTGCAGTATCTCTTGAATATGCTAAAACATTCATATCCCTCAACCCTTGTGGGAGTTCTATATTATCTAGTCTGTTCCACATTACACATAAATGAATTCCAAACCCTTCAATGAAAATGTTTTTCTCATGAAAACTTGCTAGATTAGAGAGTGTGGCAAAAACATCAGCTTGTTCACCATTCTCCATGCACTTTCTAGCCCATGCAGTCAAATTGCGCTTTCTCTCTTTAAATACAGTATTACGAGTTACAATCTTTGATTCCGCTTCCTTATCAACTACAAGTGGGACAGAACCACTCGGAAGAGAAAGAGTAGACAAATCTTGTACAGTCGGTAACAAAGGTGCTATCACTGGTGCAGAAGGCAAATCTACCAGACCCGTAATAGTAGGCAAAGGTGGAGGAACAGGTGGAGGAGCAACGATAGGAGGAGGAACAACAGCCGGAGGAAGATGAATATTAGGAGGAATGATAGGAGGAGCAGGAACAACTAAGGGAGAAGAAACGACCGCAGGAAGAGGCAAAACAGCAGGAATAGGAACATACGGAGGAGGCGCAGTGGAACCAGGCCTTCGTTCATGTAGAAGTTTGTCAATTAGTTCATCAGATACATGAAAGTCTTTAGACGGATACATTTTCTGAATACCAAGTGAAAAAGCCCTATCCATATTTCTAACTGACTCATACTGTTTATTTTGATCGTACAACAACGCATTTTTGGCGTTGGACATGTGACGGCACGCATGTTTTTCTCTACTTTTTTTTTTAAAACATCTTTATTTTGATGATACACTGGAGAACGTACATTATAACAAACAATACATAGCTGTTTAGCAAGCACTTGGGTCACTATTCCCTCGGTCATCCCTCCACCGCGCTCTCCCAGAGATTCAGTCTCGACCCATCTCCCGCTCCTCGTCTCTTGGCGCCAGGTCTAGGCGCTCGGCCGCTAGTGCGGTCGCCCGCGGCTTGTATGTTAGAGCTGGGTACCTCTCGTCGTAGTCCACCAGTGGTGACCAAATGTTCATGAAGCGGTGAAGCAAGCCCATACTTGCTGTTGTGATTTTCTCTGCAATAAAAATGTCCCAGAGTTTTAGCCACCACAGGATCATCAATGGACCGCCCGGAGATTTCCATGTTCGAGCCACCGTGATCTTGGCAGCCAACAGCAGCTGAGTCAATAGGGTTGCCGTCCTGCCTGATCTTGGGTATAAGCCTGGGATCGGGGCTCCCAGTAAGATTGATTCCTGTTCCAGGGGCAGTGTGATCCCTGTTATATCTGAGATTGCCAGGATGCATTGGGACCAGAATTCCATCACCACTGGGCACGACCACCACAGATGTATAAACGAACCCAGGGAGCCACATTGACGCCAACAATGGGGGTCTAAGGATTGATTTATGTGATGCAATCAGAGTGGTGGATAGTACCATCTCAGTAGCAGTTTGTGGGCGCACTCTCGATTGGTGATGCAGAGCGAGGTAGATCAGGTGCGAGACCAAATGTCACTCCATGTGTGATCCTCGATCGGGTGGTTTAGGTCCGCTTCCCATTGTGTCATGTAGGTCGGTCTGGTGATGAGCGAGTTAGGCTGCAACAATTTGTAAATCGTCGAAATTCGTCTTCGATCCGGGGGGTCTGCGAGTGTCAGCTCCATGGGGTCCAACTCTCGGGCAGCTGACAGGTGGATTTGTGGATGGGAACACCAGTGTCGCAGCTGAACGTATGAGAATCTGTCTGTTTCCTGTAAACTGAAAGCGCTTTTGCATTGTTCGAAAGTGAGGGGGCGATTTCCTTCAAAGAGCTGGCCTAGGGAGCTAAGGCCGCCTCTGATCCAGTTGTGAAAGTTCGAGGGGTGGGCTCCCGGTGAGAACGCCAGATTGTGGAAGACTGGGGCGGAAGGGCCCATGTCTCTCGGAATGCCCCTTTGTCTACGCGTCCACTCCCAGGCTTTCAGGGTGAGCTTGGTGGACGACAGAATAGCCGGCCATGATCTTTTGGAGGCGGGAGGTAGATGCAAAAGGAAGCGGAGTGGGAGGGGAAGGCGAGCTTGTTCCAACTCTGTCCATTTGGGTCGATTCAAGCTGATGATCCAGGCTTTGGTGTGAGCCAGTTGCGCCGCTATCTGATATTTCTGGAGGTCTGGGACTCCCAAGCCTCCCAAATTTGGACTGGTCAGCATCATTTTCAATGGTATTCTAGACCTTTTGCCATTCCAAATGAAGTGCAGCATCTTTCTTTGAAGACGTAGAAGTGGGGGTCTGGGGACCAAAATCGGAAGGGCTGAGCAAGCGTATAGGAGACGAGGAAGGAGGGTCATCTTGCACGCCGAAATACGGCCCAGGAGTGAGATTTCCTGTGAGCGCCATCGTTCAAGGTCCTCTTCCAGGGACTTCAATAATGGTGGAATGTTTGCACGATATGAGTCCTCTGGGTGGGCTGTGATCTGGACTCCTAGGTAAGGTATCGCTTTATCTGATAAGGGGATCGGGCAGAGAGCTTCGAAGGAACTTTTATCTTCTGCGGTCAATCCCACCGCAAGGGCGGCAGATTTTGTGAAGTTAATGGCAAAGCCAGACGCCCTGCCAAAGGAATGAATTTCTGCTAGAGATGACCTCAGCGACTGGGCGGTATCTTTTATAGTAAGCATCACATCATCAGCGTAAAGCGCTATTTTATGTTGGGTAGGGCCCACCTGGAGGCCTTTGATTCTGGGGTTCAGGCGGATTCATTGGGCGAGCGGTTCCATAATTAAGGCAAAGAGCAAGGGGGATAAAGGGCATCCCTGTCTGGTTCCGCATGATAGGGGGATCGGATCAGAAAGGAATTTGTTGACTCGTAGCACAGTTCTCGGAGCTTGGTAGTTCGCCAGGATGTATTTCTGAAATGAAGGGCCAAAGTGGAAGGACTCCAGAGTGAGTCGGAGGAAAGACCAGTCAACTTTATCAAAAGCCTTAGTCGCGTCTAGAGCTAGGACTGCTAATTTTCGGGACTCTCGTTGCGTTATCTCAACCAAGTTGAGAACTCTGCGGACATTGTCTCGGGCAGATCTGTTCATTATAAAGCCAGTTTGGTCCGGATCGACAATGTCCGGGTGAACCCTCGCCAGTCGGTTGGCCAAGACTTTTGAGTATATGTTGGCGTCCAGGTTTAGTAGGGAGATCGGTCTATAGGATGTGATCTCTCTCGGGTGTCTTCTCGGTTTGAGTGCCAGCACTGTGATCGACTCTTGCATTGATGGGGTGATTGTTTCCGTGACTGCAAAAGAATTAAAGAGAGTCGTTAAGGGGGTCACCAGCTGGGGGTGGAAGATTTTATAAAAGCGAGTTGAAAACCCGTCCTTGTCCACTTCTTCAGCTGAGATCGGGGATTCTAGGTCATCTCTGGATGCTTGGGAGATCTGGGGAAGGGCTGCGTCTCGGAGGTAAGCTTGTTGGTCTCGCCGGGACTTAGGGGATGCTGTCATCGTGTCCGTGAGGTGGGCCACTGTGATCTGCTGCTTATCTCTTTCAGCAAATTGGATTCTTCCTTGGGAGTCTCGGAGGCCTAAGATTGCGTTCCTCTTCCTTATCTTCGCCAGCTTCTCTACTAGAAACTTATTCGCTTTGTTTCCTTTAGCATAGTAGCTTTGTTTGGTCCTGGCTAGCATCTGGGCTGTGCCTTCCGCGTAGTGCGCTTCAAGCTTCTTCCGAGCTATCTTGAGGGCCTGATGGGACTTTGGTGACCAGTTCTTTGCTTTGCATATAGCCTCTGCTTTCTCTACTTCGGTCTGTAGGGCCTGGCGGATCTGATGCTTCCTCTTGTGATAAGCAGCCCCTTGTGAGATCAGGACCCCTCTAATCATGCCTTCATTGCGTCCCAAGTATTAGCCGGCGAGGTGTCCTCATTCTTATTTCCGTTGAAGAAATCTTTGATGGCTTTCGCTGTCACATCCCGTAGAGCCATATCGCCCAAAATAGGGTTGTAGAGAGAACATTTGCGCCTCGAAGGAGGCTCTGGGTCGTAAGCTCTTATTGATAGCTTGACTGGGGCGTGATCTGATAGGATTCTCGGGCCGATGATTACATCATCCGTGTAGGCCAGTGCTTGGGGAGAAGCCAGGAGGAGATCGATGCGTGAATGGGTTCTATGCACATAGGAATAGAAAGAGTAGTCTCGGGATTCCGGGTGCAGGACTCTCCATGTATCCACAACGTCCAGAGCCTGAAGGCATTTGAGCAAGGCCGTTGCGATGCTATAGTCTTTGTGAGCCGGAGGATGAGATTTATCTCTAATTGGGTCAGGGACCCCATTGAAATCTCCGCCGATTATTACCTGGCCCTCTATAAATTGCAATAAGGCTTCCTCGAGAGTAGCATGGAACTCCTTTTGCCGTTCGTTTGGAGCGTAAACCAACCAAGACCAATGAATATAGTTGGCCAAATATCCGGCACTTGATTGCCACGAAGCGGCCGTTCGGGCACAATAAAGAGTCTAAGATTTGGGGTCGGAGGATTTTGGCGAAAAGTATTGCTGTTCCCCCTTTCTTGGTACCATTCGATGCCAGAAACTGCTTTGGGAATTGCCTGCACCGGAGCCTAGAGAAGTCAGCTGGGATCAGGTGGGTCTCCTGGAGGAAAACCACTGAGGCCTCCTCGTTCTGGATACGTTGTAGAATTGATTTTCTTTTCTGTGGCGCATTCAGGCCACTGACGTTGATCGACAGAAATCTCAGTTTCCGGTGTGGCTGAGGGGGGTCCGGTTCTTCATCAGGTGGGCGGGGTGGATTTAGGGGGGAGGAATGGAGAGAGTCATTTGAGAGTTTTGTGGGCATAGGCGGGAAAATGTGTCTCAGAGTGGTGTTCCCCTTAACTTATCAAAAGGCATTAACCAAAATCCAGATGTTAAATGCAAAAATGCAGGATGGGTGAAAGTGGTCTGCAGATTAGAAACAGTATTTAAGCAGTTTGAGCTAACTAGACCGTCAGAAAAGACAGACATTGAGTGATGCATCATTTCTAAATTCTGCAATAGTTAAATATAAGTGCAATCTCGATGGGCCTTGTGATGAACATATTGGGGCAGTAGACATGCAAGGGTAGCTGTGGGCTTAATGCACACCAGATGACCTCCCACAACAACATATTCAATGACTTGCAAACATAGGTGGTGGAAAGCCTTTTTGATGTATCCTTGGCCAGCGAGCAGGAAATAAGCTAGAGCCAACTGCCTCACAAACTCGTAAATCAAACCAAATGCCATGCTCAAGATTTGGTGAACTTTTGATTTCCAACAAGGTCTTACATGATTCACAGGGGGGTCACAAATTGGGCTTGAAATTGTGTATGGGTTTTGAGCCAATGCGAGTTTGGTGTACCAGCCAGAACATCCAGACCTCTGAGATGATACCACAGGGTCAATAACAGCCCTAGAATATCCAGGGATATTTGATGGGCATATACAAGGCCAAACACACGTTCTGCTTTCCTGAGGGTGGGGTTCAGCTGCTAGAGGGAGGAACTGAGCATATCCACCCAAGGGGGGAGCAGAAATGCTTGTGAATTTGATGATGTTTAGTGTCTTTCGATATTTCATTTCCTGTTTGACACACAATGTAGCCTAAAGAAAGAGGGAGGGGTCTTCGGATGTAATAATGACCGCTCCCAAGGTCTATAAGGCTATTAGCACATGCTCGTATCTGGTGATATATCATTTGGAGTTGTGCTGGTGGTGAAGTAAAACATTTTACTTTAAGAGTAAGTAAAGTAAATAGACAAACTGAGTTGGTAAAATAAATGTGGTTTTATTTTGTATAATTTAAATTACATAGATGTCTTCATAAGTTAAGCATTTTAATTGCAACTTGGGTGCACAATAAAAGGCTTAACATGATCATACATTAGGTGTCATGTAAAAGTAAACAGTTTTGTTATAATAAAGTGAACACATTTAAGAATATTTTAGTGTTCTCTTTCGTGTGTTAAATAGCATGCCACAGCATAAAAAGGTCATCTCAGAAACGAGGTTTATTGTTGAAAAACTTCTTGTCTCGATATTGAATTGGTGTTTCCCTGTCTGCTGGTAAAGACAGAAGGTTCGGAATTCAGTCAATAGCAGTACTTATTGCCTGCACTCTAAACATTTGGATTGGCAGAGAGGAGGTCAATAATGACCTCCATGTGCTATAACCTCCTCTCAGTCAATCAGAATGTTTAGAATTCAGTCAATAACCGCTGGTATTGATTGCATTCTGAGCATTCGGTCTTCAAGGGCAGACAGGGAAACAACAATGCTATTAGGAGGCAAGATGGAGAAGATTAAAGAGATGGGAAAATATGGAAAAGGAGTTCACTTAGTCATAGAGAAACGGTTTACTTTTGCATGAGTCCTAATGCATGTTCATGATAAACTTGTTTCATTTTAACAATGAAAATGTTTAACTTTTGAAAACAACCTTGGTATTTAAATACTACAAAATAAGCATCTAGTTACTAACTCAGTTTGTCTATGTACTTTTCTCACTTTTAAACTAACATTTTATGTTTACGTTACCACCACACCCCAAAACATGTAGTGGAATAGCCTTATGGGCCTCAGAATGAGTTGTTATAACTTCGTAAAATGACCCTTCCCCACATTGACGTCATTTCACCAAAATACCAGGAGTAGCAGAAATGACATCACACGACCCTTGACCTCTGATGATATCACAGGAAGTGATGTCTTTTGACAACATCCAGGTGATATTGCGGGAAGCGATGGAACACAACCTTTCACCTCTTGACAAAACAGGAAGTGACATCACATAGCATTGTTCCTAAGTACACTACAAAAAATATGGTTACGATATCACTATAATGTGATATACATTTCATACAAGAATGGATCGCCATTTGTATCATTAAGATCAGTGTGTTTAGGCCCATATTACCAAATTAATGTGAATGCAAGCAGACGTCCATGGCCAAATGATAATGATGTGCTATTATATAGTACTTACGCTTAAGCGCTTTATATAGAAAAAATATACATACAATATTACCCAACCTGTGTTGGTATTCATTTATCGACCTCAGAAGGATGAAAGGCTGAGTTGAGGTGTTTAAGAAAAGACTAAATTATTGACTCACCCCCTGACGTGTGCCTGAAATAAACCTTTAATGAGTGTAGCAATTATTGTATAGAAATCCAGAAAGACACATTATTTGGTATTCCTATTCTTTCTTATTTAGGTTCACTGCTCAAAGTGTTAGACTTGTAGAACCCCAGTTCTTTTTTGTAAGAGGCCTGAACAAGAAAACCAGCCACTCCAGAAGCAAAGAGCCACATGGCAGTGTTTTTTAGTGGTAGCAAGGGAGACCGCAGCGGTAACAAGGGGGACCTCAGGGGTCACAGTTGCGACCCCTGGTGACCCCAAAATGACAACCCTGCTTCCCCAATTTATGGCCTGAGATGAAGTGCCATGTCATTATCTTGCGATAATGACACCTCCCTCGGTTTATACGGCTATTTATTGAGCTTCCTGTGTGAAGTTGATTTAATGCTCACTCCCACTTTGTGAAAACCTTTTATAAACCATCTGTGAAAATGTTTGTGAATTGTTTTGATAACCTTTCTCTTATTATTCCCTATCCAAGTGAAAACAATCCCAACCTTTGTGACACACCATTCTTTGAGAAAGGGTTGCCATACACTTTCCCTTATCCTTCCCCACACCACCAAAAGCAAAACGTTGTAAAACCATTTGTTAAAGCGTTTATCACGGAATTTTCGTTGCCCTTCCTCACTCCACCACAAACACTCAACCCTTTTGTGAAAACATGTGTCAAAGCCTTTCACTCAGTTCCCTACAGTTCACTTTTCAAACGGAGGCATTTACTATTGAAAGTAACATTTTATTCCCATTAAGGAATGCAACAGTTGCACTCTAAACATATTCACCGACTGAGAAATGAAATAACCAAAACAATTCCAGCTACAGGTGAAACAGTGTAATTTTCTCCTTTTTGGTCCAAAGAAAATATCCCCCTGTCCTGATACCTGGGAGCCCTTTCTTATAAAAATACTGAGGTGAACCTCTTGTATTTATTGGCATATTTAAGTATTTGTTGTTGATGTATAAGGTGCCAGCTGCAAAAACAGTCGCTAGACAGCATCCAAATATTCAGGGTGCATTGCATGCCCATTCGAAGAGAAAGAGCATACATGCCAGCAAAATGGCAGGATTGTAAAAGGAACCCGATCAAAGATTGGTGCCACAATGCTTCAAAAACAACAAACAAAATCAGCCAGATAATACATGAACTATGATTCCCCTCTTCCATGTCTCCAGTCAAATGCACACTCTGTCAGATCAATGTGGCAGAAAGGCGACAAGCCACACCCCACCATCATATTGAAACAGGAAAGGATAGGATGTACAGCACCATTTCTGATGCTGGTATTGTCTTCAGAAAGTTGGTGGACCTTGAGACGTCTAAGAAAGAAAAGTCAGCTTCTAATTCCCATTCTAAATACAAAATGTCTATCTGACCTAAACCCTGGTGGGACCAAAGATACCAACCTGTACCACCTGATCAAGGCCCCACACTGCTGTGCTGGTGCCTCGATTTGCAAAGCCTCCCAGATATGCCAAGCTGCCATGATGAGACCAGTGCCGGACCCGTCCATAAAGCCAAAAAACTGAGAGGCTTCCATGATGAGGCCTATATCTGAGCCAGCATGCTCTGTGTAACACCTTAGCATGACGCCACGCCATGAGTACTTCTTAAACATGAAACCTCTCTTAAAGCAACCTTGAAGATGAATGCTTCCTTTCTGCCTCAGGGGAACTCACACTTGTACCCATCTTGTAGACAATCCATATAGTTAGCTACAGTGGCTGTGGGTACTGCCAGTTTCCCTGACCACTGTATCTTTTTAGCAGGCCTTTCACAGGCATCTAAAATGTACACAGCAAAATGAAGCATGGGAAAAGGATATTAGCTTCATACTTGGGAGCGAAACGTGCTTTCACTATAAAGTTGAGAACATTTTAGATCATTATCTCCCATTGTATATGACTTTCTAGCGGGCCACTAATTGTATTACTGTATTACTAGTAGTTAAAGCTGAGACTGCAAACAATATTTTCAAGTTGAAAGCACAGTAGGAACAACACAACGTGAAGGTAGAACACAGTGTCCTGTTGCTAAGGGCTTACAAAATAGAACATGGTGTTAGATTTAAAAACAGTGTGCACTTACCTAACTGGGGACCTCATTGCGAGTTGGGCAGTGAACCCGGTGTAATTCTGCCTAGAGGAATTATCGTTACCGCCATGGAGTCCAACGGAATTACCACCATCTCATAAGGTGACAGGAGTGCGCACAGACCATCGGCGATAACAGTAATTCTGTCTGACTCATGGTGGGATTACAGATACTGCTGGGCAAATCAGCGCTAATTCCACTGGTCATCGCAGGAATGGGAAGATTGGAGGCACCCATCCTTAAACAGCAAATCCACACTGAAAATCAGCGCTAATTCCACTGGTCATCGCAGGAATGGGAAGATTGGAGGAACCCATCCTTAAATAGCAAATCCACAATGAATCCCCCATTTCCTACTGCCATCCAAACACAGGAGTACCTGAAAAGATGTCACTGGAGAAAGGAAAAGGCCAGATGATGCTGCAAAAGTAATACTTTAATGAGGCTGAGCTGCAGGGCCACACAGATGAGGTTGTGGCTCATGCTGATTAGCTATAAGGATCAAGGTAGATGAGGACTTCAGCTAAGAAGTCTGCCATCTGGGCCACCATTAGCAACAAGGTCATGACAATGAGCATTACCCCACAGGACAGTGAAGACAGCTTCAAGCGTTGGAATAACTTCAAGGGCAGGGTCTGCAGCTTCCTGGTGAAACACCGGCATCAGACGTCTGCCACAGGAGGTGACACAGTGCAACCCCTTGTTTTGGCCCCAGGGGAGGAGAAAGCTAGCAGCCACCATCCTCCATATGGAGAGGACTGAGCATGTTGGGAGTGCCGAAGTCCGTACCGGCAGCCAAGGTGTACCCTGTGAGTATGAATGCCCCCTCTGCCATGGAAATGCAGTGCCAAATGCCCATCCCAAGCATGTGTGCCTCAGCATAGATGGGCCCAATGGACAGGGGAAAATGCAACCACATGGCAATGTGTACAAAAGCAATGGAACCATATGCATGTGCAGGTGAAGGTGAGAGACTGTGCACACAAACATTAACTGTAGGGGAAATGTGCATGTGAGCCCACGTATCCATGGGAAGCACCCATGCGTGCTGTGAAAGGCCAAGTGGCAAAGTGAACCAGCAGCGCTACCCCATGTACAAGCCACATCGCCAGCTCAAAAAGCAATGAGCCCATGCTTATGCAGTTTACACCCTCAGCAGACTCTACTTCCACCTTGCATTAGCCATTTTAATTGTTTAGAATCAACCATCCCCAAAACTCCACATGTGTGTAGGATGACCATCCATCAAGTTGCATGAGTCACTTGCAAGCCCAAGAGGGCACGGAAACAACATTGATACGTCTTGACAGTATTTCACTGTGCACAAGAGATAACTCAAGTCGAGGGTACATGCAGGTGGACAGAGCTCCCCCACTATTTTCAGGAGTCCACCAACTTTTTTCAGTGGGCACCTTGATATGGTAATTTCTGTTGTCACCTTACTCAATTGGTATTTAGTGAGTCACTCCACTTTTTTTAGGAATTGACTTCTGACAACGTAGGTGGGTGGGAAGTGCTGTTGGGGATTGGGAGGTGGGTGGGAAGAGCTGTTAGGGACTGGGGAGGTGAGTAAGAAGGGCTGTTGGGAATGGGTAATCATCACAATTGTTAATTCAAAAAATAGTTCACAAGAAAACATGTGAGGCCATTGTTTGTGTGTGATATATTCAAAATGCACATATATACAAACGTTTAATGCATGTGAAAAGTGATGTGTGTAGAAAGAACTTTTACAGTCTTGCCACACCAGAAGTCAGTCCCTGATTTCCTCACGCTCAATGTGCAACAGCACTGCATCTCTGGCAGTGCATCATTGTCTGCTGGCGCAGTCATGTCCAGATAAGCAGGCAGGGGGACATTTGACTTGAGGCAGATGTTGTGCAGCTTGGCAAACGCAACAAATATCTGGCCATCCTCTCTAGTAGGTGCATCAGGGCCCCTCCGGTACAGGACAGGCACTGGAAACATGCATTCAGCAGGCCAAATGTCCGCTCAAAGCAAAAACAAAGAGGTGATGGCTGGAAGGTTTAGAATGAATCTTAACCACTGGCAATGCTCTGGGCAACCCTCCAGACACTGTTCTTCGCCTGCCAAGCCATTACACAAGGGAAAAGACCATATGCAAATAAGGCTTGGCCCCACCCCAAATGGGGCAGTCCAGCCCGAACTGCTAGGCCACATCCCTTCCGCACGAGACCACAAGCATCACCAAACATGTTTTGCCCTTGTTGGGGCTCATCAGTGAGGAGTAGCTTGGGTCTCTAGGCCTAGCAGGCACGGGACCAACGTCTGGGCATACCCGTCCCACTCAGGTTGACAAAGCACAAACAAAGAGGTGATGGCTGGAAGGTTTAGAATGAATCTTAACCACTGGCAATGCTCTGGGCAACCCTCCAGACCACCGTTCTTCGCCTGCCAAGCCATTACAGAAGGGAAAAGACACTGGAAACATGCATTCAGCAGGCCAAATGTCTGCTCAATGCATAGTCTGGTCCTGACGTATCTCTCTTTGTAGGCCTCCTGCTGTGGAATGCGTGGACTGTGCACAGGTGTCATCAGCCATAGGAGCTGGGGGTAATATTGTATTTGTATTACATGGTTTTCATTACCAGTAATTCAATGTTTTGTGATATACTATGGGGGTACATGTGCAGTGTAGAGATACATGTATAGATACACATAGAGATACACTGTGCACACAATTCACAAACAAGTTGTGCCAGACCTGGCCTGTGATAAGATTTCATATGTGCATGCTGTCTGTGTTGCGCCTGTGTGGTGCTGTCAAGTAGTGCCTGGCTGGGTTTGCAGTGTACATGCCATCAGTTTCTGGCATTGTTGCATTGTCACTGTGCAGTGTTGCACTTAGGTATATGTGCACTATGAATCGTGGTTTCTGTAGTTATCCCCTGCTGGGCCTAGTCCTGTGAGTTTGCGGTTTTCATGTGTAGTGTGAGAGGGCAGGTCCGGCATGTACAGTGCCTTGGCAGGGCATGCATTGATCAGTAGTAGTAATGTTCTACGACCCTTTCACGAGGCATTCAACTTTTGCTGTGAGGTTGAATTGTGTAATGGCATTTGTACTCACGCAGCATCCATATCCATTGCCCTCTGTGGCTCTCATTGTACACAAGCAGTGTGCTGTTATACCGGACAATGGGGTAGTTGGTGGATCCAGCAAATTAGGTGCAACAGTGTGTTATTTTCTGGTGATTGTTGCACATAACCTGCACATTCATGGAGTGTAACTGCTTCCTATCACAGTATGCCTCCTAAAATGCCTGGAGGGAAATCAAATTCACAAGGGTGCAGTCAAGCGTGGCAACTATGTTTGCCATGTGGGCTGCTGCACACATATGTGCCTTTGTGGCATTTATCTGTGTCAAGTTTGTGGGTAGGGAGATGTGCCGAGATGCCTGGTACGAGAAAGCCTGAAGCACTTGCCCTAGCACATCTGAAAAAGTGGGATGGGACATGCCATGCAGCATGCCCACAGTGTGCTGGAAAGTACTACTGGCAAAAAAATGTAGCACTGACACATGGTATACTAGCAGAGGTAGGGCTGTCCTAATAGTGACACTGTTCTGGATGGTGTTGTGGATCATGGCCAGTACCTCTGCAATGGTCTCCCTGTTTCACTGGTACAGGTTAATGATCTCGGCATCAGTCAATGCTGAGGGTGGTAGATGACCCCGGAAATGGGCACTCATCTTGCATGGTGTTTCCTCCTCCTCTCTGCACCATGTGCCCTGTGCTGATGTTCCTGCCTCTGCAGCTCAGTGTGGAACATAAGAAGCTGCAATCCAGTTAGCGACAGCAAGTGGCAGCATGGTGTTGGAAAGTGTGTTTGGGTCAGGTGCAGGACTTATGTAGTCTTTCAGAGTCGATTGGGTGCAATTGTGACATGATTTTCATCACTTGTATCCATTTACCTACACCTTTTTCAGTGGAGGAAACTGCACTGTGTTTTTTGTGGAAGTACCACCCATTTTTAACGGGCAAGTGGCACACGAGTAGAGCGCTGGCTTTGACATCCGTGCAGAGCTTGCTAACGCAGGTTCGAATCCCAGCACGGCCAAACTCAGCCTTTCATCCTTCCGAGGTCGATAAATGAGCACCACACACCATGCGTAATAATAAGCAGCGCTCAGATACCTGAGGGTTCGTAGCGCTATATAAATGCAAAATGATTATTATTAATTATTTTCAGCAGTATGTCAGCAGTATTTCAACTTGTAATGCGGCGGAAATACTATTTCGCTTCGTGCGGTAATTCTGCTAGCAGAATTAGCACTAGCAAAATTACTGTCAGATGCGGGCTCTAATACCACTGTCGCTAATTCAGCTGGTGGAAATAGCATCCATTTTAATGTACCCTTAAATTGGCAGTGTGGTAAAAGTTGCGGGTATTGTGTTACCACTGCTTTTACTGCATGCCACCAATGTTGTATTGAGGTCCACTGTGTCTTTTAGGGTATAATGCAGCTGTACCACATTATATAATGTCTGCTTTCAATTTAGAGGACTGTTTATTTCAACTGAAGGAATGCCACTGGACAAGAGAAAGTCTATGGGCCTCATTACGAGTTTGGCGGTAGCCAGGATCTTAATAAGGGCATTGGCTGCCACCAAAACTGGGTCCGGGTTCCCTGAATGGAGAATTACCGGGCCATTCCGAGTTTGGAGGGAGTTTGGAGATTGGAGACACATGGGGATATTTACCTGCTGTAGCGCAGGCAGAGTAACTGGTCCTTGGTCCTTACCAGGTCCTAACAGGTCCAAACAGGTGTTGCCCTGATGTTGTAGTTATTACTGGAATTGTATCAATTGCATTGCAGACATTGAAGTGACAGGTGGCAAAAATGTAGCATTAAGTAGCGAGACCAGGTTTGAGATGGCAATTATAATTTCACTAGTAACAAGCCCTGCAGCCCTGCAGATGGCTCACGGATTATATCATACAAGTCCATCCCCATCAAAATCTGTAGCACTTTTAGCACCCCAGAGCACCATCCGGAACTTCAATATATTTCTTTTAATGGAATTCTGGTTTGTGCCCACAGTGCTAGCCCTTTTTTCTTAAAACAATATATACATACAAAACTAGTGGACAACCACATAAAATATTAAAGGGCGTTTGCCACTTTACTATGCTACTGACCATCTCTGGAGCACAGGAAGATGTGCTTAGAGCAGTGGCATGAATGGAAGTAGGGTGGGGGGAAACAAGGGCGGAATGAGTTTTTTTTGGGGGGAGGACATCCAGGGTTATTGGGTGTCGGGCCACAGGGGCGTAAAGAAAATAAAAGATTGTAGGCCAACAATGAAAGACTAGAGAGAGGCGCCAGAAGGCCATGGTATAACACAGGCGGATACAGACTATTCCATCAAAGGGCATTGCTTGGTGACTCTCCAGAGGCTGATAATTTCTGGTGAAAGTCGTGTCTCTTTGCATTCCACGGCTTCTCCTTTCTTTGTCTTTCTCTGTTTTAAACAGAACGGCCTATCCTCATTGGGTATAATGTTCCAATAGCATTACAGCCCTTCTGCCTCAAGCTATACACACCATGGCTCCCACCCCAACATGTTATGTCTTTACCTGCAGGTATAGATTTTGGTGACCTTCAAATCTATGTTAATAACAGACCCACCTGCCATTTTACATTTAATGGTGCCCATTTTAATTTATTTGGGTGAGCGATTGGGCTTCTTTATGTCCAAGTCCAAAGAGCCTGATGCATGCAAAGTAGACCAAGGTGGGTTCTTCACAATGGACAGACTAGTATCAATTAATTTCAGAAGGCATAGCCTCATTGTAACATTGGCGGAATGGGTTAACGGGTGCCGCTAATGGATGCGGACCCGTTAAACTCATTCTGCCTGATTACGAGGTCCCCAGGCGGGGCGCGGTAAGGACACCTGCGTGTCTGCATGTGTGTATTTGTGTGTGTGTTGCATGGTGTGTGTTTGTTTGCATGTGTTTTTTTGGGAACAGTATGTCAGGTGGGGGAGGCAGCAGCAGGTGAGGAAGAGGGATTTGGGGTGTTGAACCACCTAATTTAGAAATCATCTGGGTAGAGAGTTGGGGGGTGGGGTGCAAGGCAAAGGGATGTTTTTGTTTTTTGCAGCCTGCCTAAAATCGCCTGAAACAAATATGTTGTTTTGTTAGGCAACCTGCAAAAATCTAAAATATGACAATGAACCCTGTCCATTACTGAAACTATGTTTACACTTTCCTCCCCCGACATCTTTGATGTCCTCCTGCCCTACAGCTACAATATCCAACATACTACCCGCAAAGAATATACTGGAGGTGTGGTGGCAGTCATTTATAATATCGACTGGCCCTGCATGGTAATTCCTACCCCCACCTAAAGCTCCTTTGAATCACTGTCATGCCAGTTTTCCATCTCAAATAATGATTCAGTTACATTCCACCTTATTTACAGGCCACCTCAAGGGAGTGCTAACTTCAATGATGACCTTTGTAACTTTCTGTCCTCTGCAGCACTTTACTACTATGGAGATTTCAACTTCACAGAGTCCCAACCAGCAAAACACCTATGTGACTCCCTAGTCTCTTTCAGAGTCTCCATGGACAGTAAATAGATCATACTCCATTCCGCGCATGTCAAAGGTCACACAGTCGACCTAGTATTCACCTCCTGCCTGATCCTCTCATGCTCAAACCCTCTTCCCATCGACTGGACCAACCACATCACAATTCCCCTTCTCATATCACCCACAAGGCTGCCACACAAAGGTCAGGCCAATCGCCCTATATTTGAGTGCCACTCCTTCAACAATTTCACGCTAGGCACACTAGAGGCAATGTTCACAACATCTCCCACCACAGGGAATGCCTCAACCCTTCTGGATAAATGTAACTACTCTGCCAAAGAACTAGTGGATGTCCACAAACCTAAAGTCTAGTCACACCAAAGTCAAAGCATTTGTACATTGGTACACATCCAAGCTCGCTGAAAACAAATACTCTCTCAGATCCCTTGAAAAGCAGTGGCACAAAAAGCACACCATACAGGATCTCGTATTCCCTGAATTCCTGTCTACCCAACGCTGACACATGATCTCTGAGGATAAATCTGCTTGCTATACTTCCACCATTTAGGCAGTCCCTAAAAGGAGAAAAAGCCTTATTGGAAGAAGTCAAACACTGCTCCAAGCCCACACCTGTCTCCCAGGTGCCGGCTTCACAAGGGAAATGCAACAGAATACACAGCTTCTTCATTAACAAAATTGATCAAATCATAGGTCACATTAATGCATCAAAACCAGTTAGAGCACTGCTAGCTATCATACAATCCCTTCTCAAAAATCCCCTGTTTGACCTACAGACCCATCACGAGCCTCCCATTCATCCCAAAGTGTATTTACAAAGTAGTTGTAACTCAGCTACTTGCCACAATTTCCCAGTCAGACATCCTCTGTGATTACCTTTCTTACTACTGCCCCAAATGAAGCAATGACACTGCAACGATCCTCGTGGTGAAAGATGCTCGCAGAATCATTGACAATGGAGACCCATGTATCCTAGTCCTCTTAGAACTTTCACTGCATTTGACACAGCTAATCACCAAACACATTTTTAATTAAGGGGGACTTTTGTTTGTAAAAAGAAATGTCTATTAAGTCACTCATTAATTACTAACACCACTTTGTGGGTCTAGGACAAGCATTTTGTGTGGTAAAAAATACCAGCTCCTATGTTTTTCCTTTTTGATTCTCATTTCATTTGTTGTCAAGCTTTTTATTGAATGGACATCATTCTTTCTGTCCAGTTTTATCATGTGTTAATAAATACAATTTGTTATATATTTTTGTAAAATCCGACCCCATCCTCTTTATATTTGTTTTGAAAGACGATAGTTGGCTCGCCTGCCTCTGGTGCTATATAATCTTCAGCTAAATACGACATTAGTAGGTAGTTTGTTGTGGACCTTGGTTGTTTGACATGTTACTGAGTCCTCTCCCAACAAGCCCCTAACAAAAAAGAGGACACCCCTTTCTTTTGCTTGTTCAACGATTACACTGATCACCAAACACTCCTGTCCTTCCTCACCGACAGGATATGCTACTCTGGAACTGTCCTAAAATGGTTTGCATACTTTTTATCCGGTAAGCACCAGTCACATGTGGGGTCCCCCAAGGTTCCATTATATCCCCAATCATCTTGAATCTACAAGAAACCCTTGGGAACTCTCCTAAATGACCCAAACATAGCCATCCATCAGTATGCTGATGACACTGCGCTATATCTTAAGGTCAGTGACCCCAGGACATTGCTTTCCTCCACAAATGCCTTGGTACTATCCAAACATGGATATCAAACGCCTACCTTAAACTAAAACTGACGAAGACCACATTTTTTGTCATCTGTCTCTCCACGATATAACAACTCATGCAACAATGGCTGGATGACATGTGCCTTGAAGGATCCACCCTACAGCTGTCAAACCCATCCAAATCCCTGGGCTTCATAGTTTACTGTAATCTTCCCTTCCAAAAGCAAATAGCCAACACGGCACAAACCGCATGGCTACAAACCCACACACACTATTCACATTCAAATGCTTCATTCCCCCAAATGAATTCTGTACAGTGGTCCAAGCCATCATTATCTCACACATTGATGGAGGGAATTCCCTCTTTAGTGGGCCACAAAGCTGGCCTCCCTCAAAGCCTCCCACCTCATTACAGGTGCCTGCAAATTCGACCATACCTCTCCAATCTTGGGCATGCTTCACTTGCTCCTCTTTCCCGCCAAGATAATATTAAAAAATGCATGTATTGCCTGCAAAACAGTATCAACTGAACACCAATATACTGCATACATCATGAGGCTCTCGCATCCCATTTAGGAAAGCTATCACAAGTTTGGAGTCAAAGGTAGCCTGCAAAGACCAGACTCAAAAGCAGTCCTTTTCCTGCCACGCCTGACTATCTGGAACTCAGTCCTGGTAGAACCTTGAAATGTGCTTAGCATCCTCCAGTTCTACAAAACACAAAACATGTGCCTCTTTCAACAATACCTGCCGGACGAATCGAAATCCCTCTCTGCCTCCACCAACACTATTGCTTTACTGTATAAAAGGTCAAGACCAATTGTGGCCCCAATCCTGTTGTTAAGTGCGCAACTGCTCTTTAGCTAGGTTTTCTCTATAAGCAATAAACATTTTAAAAAATAAAGCTACTACACTTAAACACATGAGCACTCCCTGGCTGATAATAATAGGTATGATTATTTCCCCACTCAATGAAACTCATTGCATTGACCCCAGAAGGAATAAAAGCAGAGTGGAAGCACTCTCAGGTTTCACACAGACTGCATTATGCCACTATGCTTCCTTCCCTGTGTTAAGACGGATTTCTGAACTCTGTCTTGGTGGCGCAGAAGTTCAGAAGGCCAACCTAATTACTTGGAACAGGGTAACCTCTGGACGAGCCAGACCAATCAAGGTAGCGATCGCGGCGGTCAAGACTAGGTCTCAAGAGGGGTGAGGGTGACTGAAAGCCTGCAATGAGCACACAAAGCAAGAACACTTACAAACTACTCCAAAAAGTTGTTATATTAAAAATATATACACATTTATTTCAAGGCCTTTAAAACAATGACCGTAGTGAGAAAATCACAATATAACGATAGTAAACCAACACATACCATATCAACACAATATATATACAAATACAACAAGTCTCAAGCGTTATATGCACGAAATGTGTAGTCCACCTAAAAGGGAGGGAAAACAGGCAGTGCGCAATAAGGCTTAGGCCCAGTTCGCTTTCAGAGGCACCTAACTAGATGGAAGTCCGAGCCCTGCGAAGAGTGGAGCCTTGTGCACAAAAGTACCTGCACGCGCTGGTGCCAACGGGCAAAAGGAGAAGCTCTTCGAGGGAAATCAGGCAGTTCAGCTTAGTGCACAAAAGAAGAAGAACAAGTTCTGCGACTCAAGCGCAGCCTCCACAGTGGGCAGAAGCAGAGCGCGAGTACGGAAAAGGGTGCTGTTTGACACAGCGGGGAAAAGCAATGGGCTCCTGCAGGAGGGCGACCAGATCCTAGATATGCTACTCACCGGTCCCCGATGCAAGCAGACCCAGGCTTCTCTGCGTCAGTTTCAGCAGCTGGCAGGTTCAGAAGAGCAGGGAATACCTCATCGTCGTGTTGAGTAAAAAGACGTCCCAATGGAAGAAACCCGCACAGTTTGTTACCACAGCAGGGCAACGGAGCGGCCGTGTGTATCTGAGCCAAATGTACACTACTCACTTCAGACCTGGGAACGCTAAGTGTACAAAGCGTGTGAGAGTGACAAGGACTCGAAATACTACACAACCTGGCGGCGGTTACAGAGCAAGACTCCTGTGTAAGCTGGTCAGTCAGCTGGATGGCCCAGAGACGCTTCCGAAGGCTTACTGGCAGGAGATGGTGAAGATGCCGAGAATAGCTGTTCCCGCTATTCCAAGGGTCGAAGTACCAGTACAGGCCTTCTGGTTCGATCAAAGGTGAAAAGGGTTTCACAAGGCGACAGCAGTGCAGAGGAGAAGTCCTTCAGCGGGTCACCAGCGATTCCTCGGTCCAGCCTCTTGGTTGCAGGATACTTGGCTCCTGTATTCCTTCGTTCGTGAGAACTCAGGAGATCGACATGGTAGTGCTGTTTCCAGCCCCCTCTTATCCATGGTTCCCTTCGCGCCAAAACGGAGGGGACCCAATGGGAGATCCGCTCATCAACACTCACACCATTCGTGGACCAATCACGGACCACGGTGGTCCCAGGCATTCACACCACCCTAGACTCTCTGGCACCCAGGATGTGTATTGGGAGCAGACATCCCAGCCCACATCCTGGAGGCACACACAAGACATGTAGAAGCCCGCGAAAGCATCCGTGTTTCGCGGGAAAGTACATGCCCAAATAAGGAAGGCCCCGGGTCGGCTCGACCTGGGGAAGGTGAAGGGAGCAAGACGGTCAGCGAACAGGACAAAGGCGCCTCGTGGTCTGGCCATTTTGGGAGCCAGGCCACCATTTTGGGTTAAGCGCGGAAAACGCGCTTAGAACGCCAAAAGGAGCTCAAAACACAAGAAACGATCGCTGCCACCATTCCCGTCCCTGAATCACTTGCACCGATCAGATACCATCCTAAACGAGTATCTAGGGCCTGTAGAAGGCTAGAGACCCAAGAGAGCTGTAACTTAGCTTACAGTGCCCTCTTGTGTCATGTTGCACGAAAGCTGCAACATGATAAAAGAAGCTACGGGAAACAGCGTTCCCCGGTACTGACTGTCTTAAGGGCATGTCAGTTTCCCCGTAAGAAAGGAGCGAAAGCCCAGAGGAGTGCGGCAGAAGGCTGCACTTCTCTGGCAAAGTCAAGAACAAGGGGAACAACAACAGCAAAAGGTTTAGGGGTTGCCACATGGAAGGAAAATTACCTAACACTCGCCCCTCCCAGACTATGTACAGGGGGAACTAATCCACCCCTGGATGAGTCTCTTGTTCAGGTCGGTTAAACATTCTGGACAACCCATCAGCATTGCTATGTTGGACACCTGGCCTATGCTCAATAGTGAAGTCGAAGCCTTGTAGACTTATGGACCACCTAAGCAACTTTGGATTCTCCCCCTTCAAGTTCATTAGCCACTTTAAGGGCTTATGGTCAGTTTGCACAGTGAAGTGGGTCCCATAGAGGTAGGGCCTCAGCTTCCTAAGGGCCCACACAACAGAGAAACATTCTTTCTCTACCGTGGACCATCTGAGCTCTCTGTCCTTAAGCTGGCGGCTAATAAAACCAATAGGGTGTTCCTTACCCTTCTCATCTACTTGTGATAGTACAGCTCCTATCCCAGTGTCAGAGGCGTCCGTCTGCACGAGAAAAGGTCTTTGATAATCAGGGGCCCTGAGGACAGTGGCCTGGCACAAGGAGTCTTTTAAGCCATTGAAGGCCTTCTCACACTTGTCGGTCCAAGTTACCTTCTTGGGTTTCTTCGGAGTTGTGAGGGCAGTCAGAGGGGCAGCTATGGTGCCATAGTCTGCCACAAAATTGCGGTAATACCCTGTGAGTCCTAAGAAGACTCTCACTTGGGTTTGCATAGTGGGGGTAGGCCAGTCTTGTACTGCTTGTACTTTACTGGGAAGAGGCTGTATCCTCCCTCCACCTACTTCATGTCCAAGGTAAACCACTGAGCCTTGTCCAATCTGGCATTTACTAGCCTTTATGGTCAGGTGTGCTTTCTGAAGAGCCTGGAGCACAATCCCGAGGTGTTTCACATGGTCTTCCCAGGTGGCACTGAAAACTGCTATATCGTCCAGATATGCAAGACAGAATTTGTCCAACCCATTCAACACATGATTCACAAGCCTCTGGAAAGTATCAGGTGCATTCTTCAACCCGAACGGCATTACCCGGAATTGGTAAAGGCCGTCTGGAGTAGAAAATGCTGTCTTCTCCTTGGCATGTTTTGCTAAAGCTGTTTGCCAATAGCCAGCAGTGAGGTCAAACGTGCTGAGGTACTTGGAGGCACCCAAAGTATCCACCAGCTCATCTGTTCGAGGCAAGGGGTGTGCATCTGTCTTGGTGACAGCATTCAGAGCCCTGTAATCCACGCAGAACCTCAATTCAGAAGTGCCTGCCTTTGGAACCAAAACCACAGGGCTGGACCAAGGACTACTAGAGGGTCCAATCACCCCAAGGTCTAACATCTTGTTGACCTCGGTCTTAATATAAGACAGTATTTTGTCTGACATCCTGTATCCCCTACTTTTGGTAGGTACACTGTCTCCTGTGTCAATGTTATGTTTGCACCAAGGTGTCAAACCAGGCAACTGTGAAAACAGGGGGGAAAACTGCCTAAGCAAACTTTTCACCTCAGCCTGCTGATCAGAAGTCAGGTGAGGGGCCACTTGGACACCCTCAAAGGAGCTATCTGAAGGACCGCTTTGGAACAGGTCGGGGAGAGGTTCAGACTCCTCTTCCTCAACGTCTGAAGCCAGTAGCAGTGCTGCGATTTCGACTCTTGGGACGAAAGCCTTCAGCCTATTCACGTGAAACACTTTTGGAGCCTGTCCAGGCCTTCCAAGGTCCACTAAATAGTTAACCTCACCCAGGGGCTCCACCACTGTGTATGGGCCTGACCATTTGTCCTGTAAAGCTCGAGGCCTTATGGGATTCATGATCAGGACTTGCTGACCAGATGTAAAGTTGATGAGGGAAGCTTTCTGGTCGTACCAATGTTTCACCAGCACTTGTCCTGCCTTCAATTTATCACTAGCCAAGCCCATCAGAAGTACCATCCGTTTTCTGAGCGCTAGCACATAATCAACTATGTTGGTAGTAACAGGGGGAGTGGGCATCTCCCATCCCTCTTTGACGATGGCTAAGGGTCCCCCTACGGGATGACCGAACAGAAGTTCGAAGGGGCTGAAGCCAACACCCTCCTGTGGTACCTCTCGGTAGGCAAACAGTAAGCATGGTAAAAGAAGATCCCATTTTCTTCTCTGAGGTTCCTCCAGAGCCCCAATCATGCTCTTTAACGTTCTGTTGAAACGTTCCATCAGACCATTGGTCTGGGGGTGGTATGCAAAAGAGAACTTGTAGGTGACCCCATATTCTTTCCACATAGCCTGCATATACTTCGACATAAAGTTGCTGCCACGATCCGACACAACTTCTTTAGGGAAGCCAACCCTAGTAAATATGCCAAGTAAAGCTTTTGCAACTGACTTGGCAGTTACAATTTTCAATGGGATGGCCTCAGGATATCTGGTTGCATGGTCGACCAGCACCAGGATAAACCTATTGCCCGAGGATGTTTGCGGGTCAAGGGGACCAACGATGTCGATCCCTACCCTTTCAAATGGTACCCCCACAACTGGGAGCGGTACCAACGGAGCTTGGATTGTCGCGCCAACCTTACCAGACAACTGGCAGGAGGCACAACTCCTGCAGTGAATTTCTACTTGCACCCCCATCTTGGGCCAGTAGAAGTGCATGGATAACCTTTGCTTGGTCCTCTTCATACCAAGGTGACCAGCAAGGGGAACTTCATGCGCCAACTGCAGGAGGAAGGGCCTAACAGCAAGGGGAACCACCAACCTCCTATGGTCTCCTTCTGTAGACTCTGTGGGCTCACTATACAGGAGTCCACCTCCCAATAAATCCTATGCATCCCAGGAGGTTCACCCTCAAGCTGGGAGCAGGCCTGTCTCCTTAGGCCTTCCAGAGATGGGCACTCACGTTGGCCTTTACTGAATTCGTCCCTATCAGCACCTCCTTCAACTAACTCGTCTTGACTTGTCGACTCCTTTCGCCTTGGGTTTCCCCTTCGGCTGGGGCAGCGTATTGGTCTTGGCCAATGCTGCCCGTGCTAGAGACCGTGTGTAGGGTCTTTCGGCAGTCTCTCCTACGAGCCCTAAAGCTCTGAGATCATTACCTAACAAGACCTTTCCCGGGACGTTTCTCTGAATGCTCACTGGAATCCTGACTGCTGTACCATTTAAAGTAAGATTTACAGGTATTACTGGGAACATACGGAGTGGGCCGTCAGCCAACTTAGTGGGCATCAGAGTAGCTCTGGCAACTTCCTCT
This sequence comes from Ambystoma mexicanum, assembly GCF_040938575.1. Lineage (NCBI taxonomy): Eukaryota > Metazoa > Chordata > Amphibia > Caudata > Ambystomatidae > Ambystoma > Ambystoma mexicanum. Next base: position 207,792,235 of record NC_090932.1, read on the forward strand.
GAGTCTACCAAGGTAGAATCCACTACAGTGCGACTGCACCCACTATCCCTAAGAGCTGGAGTATCTACTCCATTGATCAGCACACTGTCTTTAAAGTAGTGCTTGGTATTATCCGGAATCCTAGCATAAGCCTCTGCGACTTTGGGCTCCCAGGAACCCAGGGAACCTAAAACGACCTCAGCCTCTATCCCGCTGGGAAATGAGTCTGAGGAGAAGGATGCTCCTGTAATCTCTTCTTCCTCGAAGGAGGAGAAGGCCAGATTAGCGGAGTGGACCCCCAAAGGTCTAACCTTACACCGGGGATCCCCATTCACGTGGTCAGTTGCTCCACAAGCAAAACAAGATCCATTGGGTCTGTTTACATAGGGAGGCTTATTGTAACCAGAGTTCTGTTTCGGAGGCTGACCTCCACTACCCTGTGAGTTCTCTTGTGTCTTACCCTTATTTTTCTTTTTGTGGCCTTTATGAGAAGAAGATTTATCAGATTCTCCACCCTCCTTATCTTTGGACTTTTTCCCTTCCTCCTGCTTACCAGGATGAGTTTTGTCCTTATGGGACACTCGATGTGACACCCATAAGTCGGCTGCAATGGCCAGCTTCTTAGGATCTATCTCCTTCGAATCGGCCAAATGCTGCTTAAACTCCGGGGAAGAAGATGCAAAAATGTGTTCCAGCATGACAAGATTTATCATGCCTTCGAAGGTAGAAACCTTAAAACCTTCGACCCAGCCAGTTAAGTTTTTCAAGGACTCAGTGACATAAGATACCCAAGTACCACCTTCCTTTTTGTTATACTCTCTGAAACGTTTCAAATATTGGGCCAGAGTCTTCCCAAACTTTAAAATGAGAGTTTGCTTTAACATTGCGAAATCAGCTCGCTCAGCCTTCGACATTTCCATAATGGCACTACAGCCAGAATGGGGCAGTCTGCTGAGTAACCAGGCAATCTTATCAGCATTGTCAACTTGTTGAACTTCGCATGCATACTCAAACGCATTCAGCCAGTCCATAATGTCATTCCTTTCCTCATACACACTGAGCAGATCTTTCGGAAACCGTGGATGAGAGGAGGCCCCAGACCCATGTCCAGGACCCTTGGACCCATTTGCAACCTGAAGCTTGGCCAGTTCCAACTGGTGATCCCTGTCTTTTTGTTTTTCTGCCTGTTCGATTTTTAGTTTGGCTATGCTGAATTCAAGCTCCTGCTGCCTAAACCGCAGCTCTTGCTTCTTGAATTCAAGCATAGCCTCCCCATCAGCACTGGCAGAGGAAACATTCGACATCTCATCCTCCCTGTCCTCGTGGTCGCGGTGGAGCAGTGCAGCGGCAGAACCGTCGGTTCTACCAGTGAGAGCAGCCCCACCTCCTTCCGCACTGTCCTCAGAAGTTATAGCGTCAAGCTGCGCTTCTTGCCACGCCACGATTCTTTGGATCATTTCAAATTTCGTGCCTTGAGAGGAAACACCTCTCTCCGCACACATCTTTTTCAATGTTTCTGATTTGGAAGCATTTAAAGTTAACAAGGTATTTGTTTCCATACTGTTAGATAGGACTATGGCCTTTTTAAAGTTATACTACAACAATTCACTACGTGTCCTGGTTGGAATAACCTGAAATGCCTTAGTTCTTGCGCAACACTGGATACCTTCAGTCGTATCCCACCGCTGTACACCAATTTGTTAAGACGGATTTCTGAACTCTGTCCTGGTGGCGCAGAAGTTCAGAAGGCCAACCTAATTACTTGGAACAGGGTAACCTCTGGACGAGCCAGACCAATCAAGGTAGCGATCGCGGCGGTCAAGACTAGGTCTCAAGAGGGGTGAGGGTGACTGAAAGCCTGCATTGAGTACACAAAGCAAGAACACTTACAAACTACTCCAAACAGTTGTTATATTAAAAATATATACACATTTATTTCAAGGCCTTTAAAACAATGACCGTAGCGAGAAAATCACAATATAACGATAGTAAACCAACACATACCATATCAACACAATATATATACAAATACAACAAGTCTCAAGCGTTATATGCACGAAATGTGTAGTCCACCTAAAAGGGAGGGAAAACAGGCAGTGCGCAATAATGCTTAGGCCCAGTTCGCCTTCAGAGGCACCTAACTAGATGGAAGTCCGAGCCCTGCGAAGAGTGGAGCCTTGTGCTCAAAAGTACCTGCACGCGCTGGTGCCAACGGGCAAAAGGAGAAGCTCTTCGAGGGAAATCAGGCAGTTCAGCTTAGTGCACAAAAGAAGAAGAACAAGTTCCGCGACTCAAGCGCAGCCTCCACAGTGGGCAGAAGCAGAGCGCGAGTACGGAAAAGGGTGCCGTTTGACACAGCGGGGAAAAGCAATGGCTCCTGCAGGAGGGCGACCAGATCCTAGCTATGCTACTCACTGGTCCCCGATGCAAGCAGACCCAGGCTTCTCTGCGTCAGTTTCAGCAGCTGGCAGGTTCAGAAGAGCAGGGAACGCCTCATCGTCGTGTTGAGTAAAAAGACGTCCCAATCGAAGAAACCCGCACAGTTTGTTACCACAGCAGGGCAACGGAGCGGCCGTGTGTATCTGAGCCAAATGTACACTACTCACTTCAGACCTGGGAACGCCAAGTGTACGAAGCGTGTGAGAGTGAGAAGGACTCGAAATACTACACAACCTGGAGGCGGTTACAGAGCAAGACTCCCGTGTAAGCTGGTCAGTCAGCTGGATGGCCCAGAAACGCTTCCGAAGGCTTACTGGCAGGAGATGGTGAAGATGCCGAGAATAGCTGTTCCCGCTATTCCAAGGGTCGAAGTACCAGTACAGGCCTTCTGGTTCGATCAAAGGTGAAAAGGGTTTCACAAGGCGACAGCAGTGCAGAGGAGAAGTCCTTCAGCGGGTCACCAGCGATTCCTCGGTCCAGCCTCTTGGTTGCAGGATACTTGGCTCCTGTATTCCTTCGTTCGTGAGAACTCAGGAGATCGACATGGTAGTGCTGTTTCCAGCCCCCTCTTATCCACGGTTCCCTTCGCGCCAAAACGGAGGGGACCCAATGGGAGATCCGCTCATCAACACTCACACCATTCGTGGACCAATCACGGACCACGGTGGTCCCAGGCATTCACACCACCCTAGACTCTCTGGCACCCAGGATGTGTATTGGGAGCAGACATCCCAGCCCACATCCTGGAGGCACACACAAGACATGTAGAAGCCCGCGAAAGCATCCGTGTTTCGCAGGAAAGTACATGCCCAAATAAGGAAGGCCCCGGGTCGGCTCGACCTGGGGAAGGTGAAGGGAGCAAGACGATCAGCGGACAGGACAAAGGAGCCTCGTGGTCTGGCCATTTTGGGAGCCAGGCCACCATTTTGGGTTAAGCGCGGAAAACGCGCTTAGAACGCCAAAAGGAGCTCAAAACACAAGAAACGATCGCTGCCACCATTCCCGTCCCTGAATCACTTGCACCGATCAGATACCATCCTAAATGAGTATCTAGGGCCTGTAGAAGGCTAGAGACCCAAGAGAGCTGTAACTTAGCTTACAGTGCCCTCTTGTGTCATGTTGCACGAAAGCCGCAACATGATAAAAGAAGCTACGGGAAACAGCGTTCCCCGGTACTGACTGTCTTAAGGGCATGTCAGTTTCCCCGTAAGAAAGGAGCGAAAGCCCAGAGGAGTGCGGCAGAAGGCTGCACTTCTCTGGAAAAGTCAAGAACAAGGTGAAAAACAACAGCAAAAAGTTTAGGGGTTGCCATATGGAAGGAAAATTACCTACAATTACAAAATCTTTCCTAACACCCTGCTTGCCAGTAAAGCGGACAAATGACTCAAGTGCCCAATGGTCATTTGAGACCATAACTTTTTTAAGTTGGGCACGGCTGCAGTTCTACCAGGTAAACATGTGTCCCCCTTTCATTGCATTGTTAAATCCCTACACCAAAGTCGAAAGAGCTTTAATCCTATGCCTGAGAAGTTCTGCATCCCATACCAAACCTTGGGGCCCTGGGGGTGAAGAAACTCTGTATCCTTGTGCCAAATCCCCATAGCTGCCACGTATCCCATTCCCATGCTTCACGCCTCAAGCCATCTCTTTGTTTTTGTACATTTGCATGCTGGAACTTGTAGTTTTGTTTTGCCATTGTAAGAATAGGCATAGAAGTCCCACATGGGGAAAAAACAGGACTGGATTGAGGTGTCACGCATGGAACCGGGAAACTTGGCAACTATGAACCCCGATGGACCTGCGTCCTTGTTAGTGTGAGCCTCTGCATCCCTTCGGAAACGGCCAATGCAATTTGGTCGTGGATGTGTAAGCCACTGCATCCCTGTATCTTTGTCCCGCCCACTTCCTTTCGCGAAGTGAAATGATGGGCCAATCGGGACACATTTAAGCAGGGCCCCGGCATGCTCCGAAATTTCGTTTTGAGGCGGGGCCCTGCCGGGGCCCACTATTCTCCCCTGGCAGCCCCGGCCGCTACACGAAAGGCATTTTTTTCTACAGCCTGAAGCTCTTGCTCGAGTGCGAGAGCTTCAGGCTTCAGAAAAAAATGCCTTTGAACCATAATGGTGGTGCCGCACCTGCGCGGCATCCCTTTAATCAAGTGATGCCCGTGGGCCGGCGCCACCATTATGGAGAAAACGTGAGGCCGCTGGAAGCAGAGGCCTTGCTTTCTAAATACTGAAGCTCCCGCGATTTCGCGGGAGTTTGAGTCTTTAGGAAAAAGGCCTCTGCTTCCAGTGGCCTCACCCTTTCAGCCTTAATGGTGACGCTGCCCCTCCCCAGCTGGCGAGGGGCAGCGCCACCATTAAGGCTGAATAGGCGAGGCACTGACCCCTGCCAAGCAAGCCTATACAAAATAAATGCAGATATCAGCACCCTCTCCCCGATTGGGGAGAGGGTGCTAATCTCTACAAAAGGCTGCCTGGCAGGGGTGCCAGTAGCCCATTGAGCCGGAGCTCGTCAAGGGGGCGTGGCCTAACGGGCCATGAAGACCCCCGTTGTTAGGACACGGCCCCTCGAGGAGCCCCGGCTCGATTTGTAGTGCCACTTAAGGCACTGCATTTAAGTCTGATGTTGACACACTAGGCTTTCACCTAGCAATGCCTTGCTGTAAAACCGGCCCTGAGGAGAGGGGAGAAGCTCGGGTTGCCTAGCAATCCCTTGGCTTCATGAATTAAAGAAGCTACGCCCACTTCTTGTCTCTTGAGCTCATCATGTCCCAAAGTGAGTGTTAAACGATCTATGTCCTTATGCCAATACACCAACTCCATCCATGAGTTCCATCCAATAAAGAGCAGGACTCGGCATCACTGTGCTAACCCTATCAGGCATCCTTTCCTCGAGAGCACCTGTTGTGGATGTTCGCTCCAAGCCCCTGGGCTATACCTTGCCGATGTTAGAAATGCCCTTCCTCCTGTGCCAAGCCCCTGAGCCAGCCTCCATTCTTTATTCTGCCCGTTTAGCATCTTCCATCATTTTAAAAGGACATCGGCAAGTCAATCTCCGAGGCAATCTATCGATGAAAGTGCACATTATGTCTGGTTTCAATCCAAACGCATCTCTGGATGCTGGATCATCGCTTAATGTGGCAGTGAAGGGGCATTTTGAAGTCTTTGAACTGACTGCGATTAAAGTGATGCCTGTAAGTGGCTGTCAGCACTCTCCAGCTGCTTGCCCGCCGGGCGCAGGCTCCCATGGACTACCATACGATCACGAGTATTGATTCGTTCCCGCGTACCCATGCCAGATCATCCCCAGCTCTGCCTGAGCGAGCTGCAGGCTCCTGGCACTGGTGCAGGGCTGTGCTGTAACACTGCTGTGTTCTTATGTCGGGCAAAGACACAGGCAAAAGGAAGCAAACCTTCCACAAGCAAACATCCAACTTCTTCACGCACGCAGAGCACACCTTTTGACAGCATTTGTTAACTAATGAGCGGTTACAAAATGTCAATTTGCTCCTTTTTTACTGTTAAATACTATGTTTTAAAGACACACACACTACATTTGTTGATACCTTTTATTGGACTAACTGAAGATACTGTGCACAGATAAAAAAAAAACAAACACATTAGCTTTCGAAGTGACACCGACTTTGTCATCAGATTGTGCAACTTGAAATGAGTAGTAAAGAGAAAGCCGCAAGACAGTATAAAGTGAACGTATTGAACTCCACTGACTGTAGGAATAGTATGCATGAAATGTGGGTCTGGAAATGATGCCTCATCAGAAATACCATAAAAACTCTTGGAAGCAAGGATCACATAATGGTTTGACAAAAATACACATTTCAAGCTGAGAATGTCATTAAAAAATCGATTTCATGTTCAAAGTTAGTCTGAGACAGGCTTAAAGCAGGCCCTGCATTTTCCTAAAATGACTTGGGTTATTTTAAAATGTGCATTGAATGGGAGGTTTTAAAAGCACATAATTTGAAAACAGGGTGAGTATTACATTCTCTGCACATGCATTACAGCCTCTATGTAGTGTCAGAACATTATAGTGATTTCAATGAAGCTTCTAGGATTCATTGATGTACACATTTCTGGCTTCAGTGCCACTTTGCGGTTCCATGAAAATTCCACCTCTAAAAAAATGTGTGGGGCCAATCCGCACACATTTTCCTATGCTCACCGCACGACATACACCTACACCCATGTACTCTGGGGTGATTGCTATGAGTACATCATGTCCTCTCAGACAGAGGAGGGCAACACCTTCCTACTGCCATGGCCACCCTAATTAACTATCACAGGCTCATGAACCCTCCCTGACCTTTTGTGTAAGCACTGCAGATGGTGGCAGTGATTGACATAATGAATACACTAATGTAGTATACTTCAAACAGGCCCACATGCTGCCTGGCTGCAGAGGTTAACAAAAAAGACAGGAATCTCCAACAACCTTTTATATGCTCTGTGTAAACCTGAAGCCAGCTCCAGGCCCTCAGTATCAAGGGGTGTCAAGTGTCATGTCTGGGACTGCATGTTTACACACAGGGGGACCCCATTCAGAAGCTATGAGTATGTGGATTGATTGAGACAGAAAGTCTGTTCTCGCACAGCTTTAATCAGCAGCCACAGACAGCTCTATTAACTAGAGCAACCCTTTGATCCACAACACACCGGAAGATGGGTAGCACTTAGCATTGCATGTTTTACCACCTTTACCTTTTCTGTTTCAAAACACTCTGGTTATGACCTCATGCAAACAGAAGATTGTTGGTGTGGACCCAGGATTGGTTCATTAAGGTAGGCTTAGCCTACACCAATCAGTGAGGCCCATTTGGCTTTAAAAGGCTGAGCCACTCTTTTGGGCAAATCATCTGAAGACTTTGCAAGGAGTAACAAGGCTGAGCCCGTTGACTGATATGACATGGCATTTATCCACCTTATCGGAGGACACAAGGCCAGTGAAAAAGCTAGGATTAGTGCACTGACAAACATAAACCAGCATCCAGCTTAAAGGACGTTTTCAAGCCAGCCAAGCCCCTCAACCTGCAACTGACTAAACTGCTGACAGTTGTCACGCCGCAGTCGTGAACACTGTCTGAGACGCCTCTAGCAGGGCTTCATAACCGTTGGCCAATCTGAGACAATGATTCCTGTCCGCTAGCCGCTCTGTAGGACAGCCTGCAGCTGTCTGTCCAGCCTCTCTCACCAAACTGCTTGCCTTCTGATACCCGCAGCTGTCTCCTGTCTTGAACTCTGTTGCAGTAGCTGCAAAGTGCCCTGAAACCAACACTACACTGTTGAGCACCAAAAGCCTCAGGTGATCACACCCAAACAGGAAGAGAAATCGTCAGACAAAAAAGTAAACAAGGATGGGAAGGACAAATGTCCAACCCAATCCTCTTCGAAGTCAGGTCCCCAAAAGAAGGAAGGGAAATCCCAAAACATTAGTTCAACTGTACACACTGAAAAGAAGAGTGCAGTCACTCCTCACACTGGAACACCTGCATTCCCACCATCCAATTTTCTTTTGTGTGTAAGGAGATGGGCCACAGGACAGTGGGTACTGCTTGCTTGCAGTGGGTACCCAAGCAAGCCATAGTGCATGTTGGACTCATGGAAGAGGCCATCAATAGTGTGTGCCTCCTAGAGGAGGTCTTCTGGCTAGGCCAAGGAGTTGCCAAACGTGGATTGGTTAAACTGAGTGGTAACGGTACCGGGTCAGCAGAAGAGATCCCAGTTCCCAATAATACTCAACTCTATTTTGAACATGTGCATATCAATGGACACAAAACTCCTTTGTCCGAGACACCACGTCTAGCGTCACTTCTGTCACCCATCAGTGGCTACCTCAGGCCAATATATTGATGTGCCTGATTGTAGGGTCTGTCGTTTAGATGGAAAAAGTATGTACCTCTTGGTGATAGTAGAGTTGAGCTGGTGAGGTGAAACGAGCCAGTGCCTTGGAGCAGTGAAAGACACCATTCCTGTCTCATGTCTGTTGGGTAATGATCTTCCTTATCCTGAGATAGTCACAGCGACTCCCCAATTGAGGGCCAGATATATTGCCAGATTGAACACTCTCACAACCTTAGGGCTTGGAGTGCTTCCAGAGTGCTTGTTGGAAGGACCGGCATGGCTAGTAGCCCCTAGTCCAGTTCTACAGACTGCTGAGTTGCTTAATCCTGCAGGAGAGGGGCCAGTAGCCACTGAGGACCCTGCTTTGGTAGCTGGGGAATCTGTGACTTCAGAGTTGCCTGGTGCAGCACAGGAACCTGAGGTGGAGGACTAAGTGGGTGCAGATCTGAGGGGTCTGCCCAAGCTGGGTGAGTTTTCATCACCTGGAGGCCCACATCAGACTGACTTCTTCACATCCCAGAAAACATGTCCCACTCTGGCGGGTCTGTTAAAAGCAGGCAGAGGAGCAGGCTAAGGGTGAGTTCCCTGTACTGTTCAAAGTGTACTGGGAGGAGGGACGTCAGTACAGTGAGCCACAAGACTATGTTTTCAAGTGCACCGGAAGGTTGATGATTCCACAGTGCCACAGAAATTTCCTTTTGGATTTGGCTCACCAAATTCCTTTAGCGGGTCACTTGGGATTGACTAAGACATCGGACTGTTTGTCTGTGCACTTTTACTGGCCCCAGATTTGCATATATTTTAGAGAAATGTGCCTGGTCTGCCTGAATTGTCAAGCTTCTGGCAAGTCAGGTGGTGCCCCGAAGACCCCATTAATTCCACTACCTGTGATTGGGCAGCCTTTCAAGAGAATAGGCATGGATATTGTGGGTCCTTTGGATCCTCAAACCAGCTCAGGGAACAGATACATCTTGGTGGTGGCAGACCACGCCACAAGGTACCCTGAGGCTGCCCCTCTAAGGAACATCCTAGCCCCTGTGGATGCAAAAGTGCTGATTGGGATATTATCCCGTTTTGAATTGACCAAGGAAGTCATTTCCGACAGGTGATCATACTTCATATAAGTGTATATGAATGTTATGTGGAAATAGTGTTGAATCACCTACCGATTCTATCCATCCTTCCATCCATAAAAAAAACAAAAAAAAAACAGGCTTGTTGAGCAGTTCAACAAGAACCTGAAAGACACGATAGGTGGCTTGGAAGAGAACCTGAGAAGAAAGTGGGATATTGTCCTGCCATGCCTTCTGTTTGCCTAAAGGGCGGTGCCACAGAACAGAGTATGGATTAGCCCCTTTGAGCTTCTGTTTGGACACACTGTACGAGGTGCCCTCAGTCTACTGAAAGAGAGATGAGAGGGCAACCTCTCATCCCACGCACAAGATGTGGTGGACTATGTACTTGGCCTTTAGTCTAGAATGGCAAAGTACATGTAACAATTGTAAAAAAACCTAAAGGCCAGTCAGGAGCTGATGAACCACTGGCACGACTAGAAGGCCACAGTGACAGTCTATTCTCCAGACCAGTGGGTGTGGATTATGGATCCTGTCAAACCCAGTGCCCATCAGCAAAAGTGGACTGGGTCTTATTGTGTGCTGGAAAAAAGTCAGTGAGGTAAATTATCTCATTGACGTGAAAGGACGTAAACAGATGTGTTGAGTTTTTCACGTTAAACAGCTGAAACCTTATTATAGCAAGGATGACTTGGTTGTGGCATTAATGAATGACAGAGAGACTGAGGAGGAGACCAATCCCCTCTCAGACCTCCTGCTCACTGAAGCCACAGATGGGTCAGTTTAAGGTGTCAAACTTGCAGCGGACCTGTCAGAACAGCAACTGAAAGACTGTCGCTGGTTACTGGAACAGTTTGCTGGTCTGTTTTCGCTGACTCCAGGTCGCGCAGATTGGTGCACCCATGTTGTAGATACTGGAGACAGTAAGCCGGTGAAAAGTAAGATTCACTGGATGTCCGATAAGGTCAGGGACACCATCAAGGTAGACGTTTCCAAGATGTTGTCCCAAGGAGTGATAGAGCTATCCCACAGCCCCTGGGCTAGCCCAGTGGTACTTGTCGCTAAAAAGACCACTGTTGGGAAGACTGAAGTCTGATTTTTGACTAGAGGAAGGTTCAATTCTGTCACAAAGATAGATGCTGACCCCAATCCTCGGGCAGATGAGCTCATTGACAAGATGGTGCTGCCAAGTACTTTCGTACCTTCGGCCTCTCACCAGGGTATTGGCAGGTTGGCTTGACAGATGGAGCGAGAAAGAGGTCAGCATTCTAAACCCCAGAGAGACATTATCAGTTCACTGTGATGCCCTTCGGATTGAAGAATGCCCCTGCCATTTTTCAGCCGATGGTTAACCGGGTTTTGTCTGGTCTGGAAAACTTCAGTGTCACCCATTTAGACAACATTGCTGTGTTCAGCCACTTCTGGGAGGATCACCTATCCTACCTGAAACAAGTTCATCAGGCGAGGCAGAATGCAGGTCTGACTATCAAGGCACAAAGTGCCAGATAGCACAGGGCACAGTGACTTACCTAGGCCACCTCGTTGGTGGAGGTAAGAAACAACCTCTTGAAGCAGAAGTACAGGCTCAGGAGGATTGGGACATCCTTACCACACAGACACAGGTGAGAGCCTTTCTAGGTCTCACCAGGTACTACCACTCATTCATCAAGGGGTATGGGACCATTGCCATGCGCCTGAATGATGTAACTTCCAAGAAAATGCCAAAGAAGGTAACTTGGGCCCCCACCTGTCAATTCTACTTTCAGGATTTAAAGGATGGATTGTGCAGGTTCCCAGTTCTGAAAGTGTCAGACTATGGTCAGGAGTTCATAAACCAGACAGACGCCTGTGATTGTGGGATTGGAGCAGTGTTAGCACAGCTGAACTCTCAAGGGGAAGAGCAATCTCTCACCTACATTAGCGGTGATTGTCAAAAAGGGAAACAAATGTGGCTGTCATTGAAAAAGAGGCTTATGTAGTCATGTGGGACATAAAGAAGCTGAAACCCTACATCTCCGGGTCTCACTTTACAATCCACACAGACCACCAACCTCTTCAATGGTTAATGACCATGAAAGGGGAGAACCCTAAGCCTTTGGGTTGGGCCATATACCTATAAGGATTAGATATGGACATCAGCAAAAGCCAGGCTCACAGCATGGAAATGCAGATGGCCTCCGATGGTACTTTCGCCTTGATGATGAACCAGACTCTCAGTAGAGTGGTGTTTCAGATGGCATGCAATGAATTTGACAATCCGCAGGGTGGGTGTACGCTCGTCTGGCTTTTTTTAAATTGAATGATGGTAGATCAACCTCCAGAAAATGAGTGGGGCTAATTTGCACTCATTTTCCTATGCTCACCGCATGACACACACGTAGTATGTGTACTCTGGGTGGACACAGCGTACAGGCACCGTCCCCCCTGTCACATTTAGTTGCGATATGACTGCCAAGAGTACATCATGTGCTCTCAGAAGGGGGAGTGCAAAACATTCCTCCTGCCATGGCCAGCCATATTAACAATCAAATGCTCCATGGAAGCTCCCTGTACTTTTATGTCAGCACTGCAGATGGTAGGAACATTTAACATAATTAACATACTAACACAGTATACTTCATATAGGCACACATGGTGCCTGGCTGCAGAGGTTAATAAAAGAGACAGGAAACTCCAACAACCTTCGATATGCACTTTGTCAACATGAAGCCAGCTCCCGCCCCGCAGTATCAAGGACAGTGAAGTGTCATGTCTGTGACTGCATGTTTACAGAAGTCATCCCCAGAGCGATACCTCATTTGGAAGGTGTGAGTATGTGGATTGATGGAGACAGAAAGTCTGTTCTCACCACAGATTCAAGGGAGACCTGCCTCTTTAAGCATCTGAAGACTTTGCAAGGAGTAACAAAAATAACTCATATGGACCCTGGCTGAAGGTATAGTCAGCTATACAGCTACCACCAGTGAAGGAAGGCCAGGATTTCTAAAGAGAGAAGGTGTCACAGGTTTCCCCCCTTCTCACCTGTATGTATTGTTTGCTCGTGATCTTCGAATCTTCTTTCGCACTGTTTGGGATTTATATACCCCGTGCGTGGATCCTCAGGTTCCAGCGTGCGGTTCATGACCCGGCTCAAGGAAGCATTTAGATGTCCGGGAAGAAGTCCAGAAAATGGTGAGGTTTGCTCTCAGAGATACAAATGCAATGGACATCCAGTCTATGCAAGGTGAGGAAAAGGGGAAGGATGAAAGAAGAGGAATTCCGGGGACCGGGAACCAGGAATCAGAAGTAATCGCTGAACAAGCTCCGGCAACACATGTCTGACTACTGCAAGCGGTAGCGTTGAGACGCGCAGGGCCGCGGGGGCGTGTCTGCTTTGTAGAATGTAGAGCGTACAACACAGAGACTGGCAAACAGCATTCTGCGTTCAGCGGCCATGTTGGGAGTACTGCTGAGTTCAGTCCCCTATGGGTCAGGGACCACGAAGTCCAGAAGGGACGCGTACGGTGGTTCATGACAGCATGCCTCCTCCGAAACCCAGTTCCTCCGGGTATGCCTGGGTGTATAAGGTGGTACCTTCGGAGCAGTCTGGGGGCATTTATGTTTGAGACTGGTTCCCAGGTGCGTTCACTGGGAGGGTACCCTTTCCACTCGACCAGATACTGTAGCTGACCACGTCTGTACCTGGAGTCACATATTCTGGAAACCTCATATTCTAGCTGATCATTGACAATCACAGGGGTAGATCTTGGAGCAGTTCGAGAGGACTGGACGTATGGTTTCAACAGAGATGTGTGAAAGACCGGGTGGATCCTCTTCCAAGATTCTGGTAGTTTGAGTCGAAAGGCCACCGGGTTAATGACTTCCTTTATTGAGAAAGAGACGTAGTACTGGGGAGCCAATTTATTTGGTTGTAGGTGTTGGGGCAGAAGTTTTGAAGTCAGCCAGACCTTATCACCTATTGAGTATGAAGGCCCTGATCTTCTTTAGGAGTCAGCATGGTGTTTGATGTTTCTTCGGGCATTTTCTAGGTGTTATTTTGCTTCTTTGTGTAGATTGATGAGGGTTTCAATCCAGGAGTCAACTGTAGGAACTGGGGTAGGATGTGGGAGAATGGATGGTAGAACCGAAGGGTGGAATCCTTGGCTACAGAAGAAGGGGATGGTTTTGACAGCCGAGTGATCCGAATTGTTATAGGCAAATTCAGAAACAGGTATTAAGAGTGACCAATCGTCCTGGACCTTGGTGGCGAAACAGCGAAGATATTGTTCCAGAGTTTGGTTCACGCGTTCAGTAGCTCCATTGGTCTGTGGGTGATAACCTGAGGATAAGGCACGTTGGATTCCCAGTATACGACATAATTGTTTCCAGAACTGAGATATGTACTGGGGTCCTATGTCAGATATGATCTTGGAGGGTAGTCCGTGAAGTTGCAATATGTGTTCCAGGAAGATTCCGGCAAGTTCAGAGGAAGATGGTAGTTTATATAAAGGTGTACAATGAGCCATGTGAGTGAATAAGTCAATGGTAACCATGATAGTTGTGTATCCCCTGGAAGGTGGTAGTTCCACAATAAAGTCTGTGGTGATGAATTCCCAAGGTCTTGTTGGCAGCGCGGTTTGGAGCAGGAGACCTACCGGTTTCTTGTTGTCATGCTTCTTTTGAGTGCAGACTGCACATGTTTGGATATAATGCTGGACATCATCCTTCATCTTCAGCCACCAAAACTGTCCTCGTATTAGACGGAGGATATTGGTGATGCCACGGTGTCCTGAATGAAGGGTATCATGACATAGGCTTGTGATCTTTTGTCGTAGTCTCTGAGTGGGAATGACTAGGCAATTATCCTTGAATAAATATCCGTCCTTCGTCTTGAGGTTCCATCGATTTTTTTCCATTAAACTCCTTCCAGGTTTCAGAGGAGTGAGTTTGAATCCGAATATCATCCAGGAAGTTGATTGCTTAGGCAACAAATATTGTTTGGGGAAACATCTTTGGGAAGGATCGATCTTCAAGGATTTCGTAGTCAGGACATCGGGATAAGGCGTCGGCTATTGTATTGTGTGTTCCAGGAACATGATGGATTTGAAACTGGTATTGGGCAAAAAAGAAGACCCAACGGGATTGACGACTGTTCCTACATTCCAGGGATTGCAGGACTTGAAGATTCTGATGGTCCGTGTGGACCTGAACAGGATGTTTCGCTCCCAGGAGTAGATGACGCCAGTCTGTGAAGGCTTGACGGATGGCTAGTAGTTCTTTTTCCAAAACAGAATAGTGGGTTTTGCTAGGAGTCAAGGTGTGAGAAAGATAGGCCATCGGGTGTTCTAGCATGTCATCAAATTCGTGTTTTAGGACTGCCCCGATGACGTAGTTAGAGGCATCAGTTTCCACTAGAAAGGGTCGATCAATGTCAGGTTGGGCCAAGATGGGGGCTTGTGTAAACTCCGACTTTAACCGTTGAAATGCCTCATTTTGGGCTGCTGTCCAGTGAAAAGGGGTATCCTTCTTTAACAATGTAATGATTGGATGTACAATCTTCGAAAAAGAGGGTATGAATTTCCGGTAGAAGTTAGCAAGCCCCAGAAAGGATTGCATTTGTTTCACAGTAGTTGGAACAGGCCAGGATAGAATGGAGTCTACTTTCGAGCGGTCCATTCCAATTCCTTTTGGGCTAAGGACGAATCCAAGATAGTGAACAGTAGACACATGGAAAAAGCATTTCTCGAGTTTAGCCAGGAGCTTATGTTAAGGTAGACATTGTAAAACTGCCTTAACATGTTCTTCACGCTTCAGATGGTCCTTAGAGTATATCAATATGTCGTCCAGATGCCTCATCACGAGTTGGGCTGTATTCCCGACTGTAATACAGATGACTTTAATAGCCCTAACACCGACCAGTCCGGTGGTATTACCACCGGATCACGAGTTGGGCCTTAACGGTAAATCCCCATTCCTGATTGGGTCCATTGGATCCAATGGGGAATTTTTGGCGCTAATTATGCGGGCTATTACAGCCGGCTGTAATACAGCCGAAAACAGGGATTTTCACCTCCAGAAAAAAGCTGGAGGTAAAACAGTCGATTTAGCGCCCAACTTGTGATAGGGCCAGCCCTTAAATGCGGCTGTAATACCGTTACCACCGCATTTAAGGGCTACAGCCAAACTTGTGATGAGGCCCATACAATGACGAAGAGGAACAGCATATCGGAGAACACCCGGTCCATAAAAGGTTGGAAGACCGCAGGGGCATTGGCAAGTCTGAAGGGCATAACCAAGTATTCAAAATGAACAAAGGGTGTTCTAAAGGCTGTTTCCATTCGTCACCTTCCTTTATATGGATCAGATGGTAGGCACTTCTGAGATCTAATTTTGTGAACACTACAGCTTCTCTTACCGCTTCCAAGATATCTGAGATTAGGGGCAATGGGTAGCAGTCCTTGAGGGTGCATTGATTAAGGCCACGATAATCTAAACAAGGCCTAAGCTCCTTGGTATCTTTCTTGGCAACAAAAAACAATGAAGCTCCCGCCGGGGATTTGGGTGGTCGTATAGTACCATTTTCCAAGTTGGTATCCAGGTATTCTCGTAGGGCTCTTTTCTCAGGTTCTGATAGAATGAACATCCTTCCAAAAGGAATTACTGCTGAGGGTTCAGTATAAATAGCACAGTCCTCAGGTCTGAGAGGGGGAAGGGCTTGAACTATGGTGGTTGAAAATACATTTGTGTAAGCCTGATAGGCCCTGGGAACCTGGATGATATTCAAGACAGTGAATGGACCTTGCTGGTTCGCTTGCGAGTCTTCAGAGGATGCTGACGAGGAATCTAGGGATAAACAGTGGGACATACAATGTTTTGAACCAGGAAACAAGGATCCTGCTGCCCAGTTGATGTAGGGGTTATGCTTCTGTAACCAGGGCATACCCAGAACCATTTGGTAATGGGCAGATCTTATGATATCGAAATTGATCCTCTCTTGATGGTGGTTTATAGAAAGCAGGATCTCTTTGGTTTGAAGGGTTATGGGTCCTGAAGAGAGACTTCTTCCATCGATAGCCTCTACAGGTTGCATGATGTCTCGAGTTTCATATGGAATGTTATGGGTAGTGACGCAATCATGATCTATGAATATCCCCATGGCCCCACAATCCACTAATGCCAGAATGGGATACGATTATTTCTTGGAAGGCGATAGAAAGGCCTGCAGAATCACAAGGTTGTTCTGTCCAGGAGAGTTCAAGGATGGAATATGTGTGGAGCAAACATCTCTCTCCCGAAGCTGTGCACCATCTAGGATCGGAAGCTGGCATTTCCCGAATGCCATGGAGGGGCAATAGGACACTCTCTCACAAGGTGTTTATCAGAGGCACAATACATGCACAGACCAGTGTGAATCCATCGCATCCTTTCTTGCGGGGTTATGGGTCTACGGAAGTCCCCAAGTTGCATGGGTTCTGGGTCCGTGGTCGGGGAAGATGCAGGATCAGGTCTAGAGGAATGTTCTGTAGAGGTCTTTTGGTAGGGTATTTTAATCTTCTTCTTTTCCGCCTTTCTTTCATGGAAACAAAAGTCGATCTGTAAGGAAAGATCCATGAGAGCCTGGAAGGAACTTGGGCAAGCTACCCTGGCTAGCTCGTCTTTTATCTCTTCACTCAATCCTCTTCGAAAGAGGGTGAAACAGGCCTCAGGGGACCAGTATGCTTCCTTGGCAAGTTGTTTAAAGCGGTTCACATAGGTAAGCATATCCTGGGATCCTTGTTGAAAGTTCAATAAACGTTCTTGGGCACTGTAAACCTGCTCTGGGTGATCAAACAAGGTCTTTAGCGCCTGCACAAAACCATCATAGTCATCCAGGAGGGCATTGCCCGAATTAACTAGGGAGTTGCCCAAGTCAAGGCATTCCCAGAGAGATGTGAAATCATAGAGCCTGCCTTTGCCCTGTGGGTGGAGAAGTAGTAGGGCTTAAAGGTGAAGTGCACTAAACATGAATCGAGGAAGGCACAAAGGGTCTTTGAAGAGCCCTCTGTTGGGTGTCCTGACACACATTTGGACTATTATGCTGCAACATTTGGTGCTGTGGGCTTAGGAAATCCAAGATGGTGGAAAAGCCCACTTTTATGCCAGGATCCAGGAAAACCATGCAGTTTTTGCGCACACCAAAATGGTCGCCTGACCTACCACCCACCATTGCGAGTGTGATGGGCCAGGAGTGCCATGAGTGGAATGCGTGCCAAAGGAAAAACAGCAGTGCCTATCAGCTCAAAAAGCGCTTTGAAATCACCTTTGTTTCTCTGAAATGCAAGCTAAAAATGCCTATTTTAAACATTGCAAGATATTCAAAAATCTCACTGAACACCAGCAGGCATTTGGCAGAATTAAGTCTTGTGTGCATACAAAATATGGGACAAGAAAGAGCCTAAAATAATGTTCATAATGAAACTGGCTGAGCTGTGGATGTCAGCAGCTGAAGTGAAATTGGACTTAAAGCCACTAAAATCGAAATGTTTAAAATAAATGAGTGACCTACTTTGAGTGTCACATAGGTTGCAACTGTTTAAAGGTCATAGTTTTGAACTTAGAATCTGCATTCTAGCTGCATGTGTAAAAATTGTAAGTTTGATTTGAATGAAGAAAAACTGGGAACAAAAAGTGACATTTAGCTGAAGCCTGGCTTAAAGAGATTGAATTCTGCCTGGCAACTACCCCCGACAGGAGTGGAAACTTGCTCAGCCACTGCATTCCCAGGCCTGGCTGCCTTCTGCTGTTCCCACCAAAAGGAGATGACACCTCCCTGATTGAATCAGGGGAGGAGCACCTGGGAGCAGGGAAACAGAACAATGAGCCTTCCTTGGCACATGCAAATGTTAAATTAGGGGGGGTCGTAAATGGCTTCCTCTTGAGAGAAACTGGGAGGGGCAGTGCCTCTGTGAGCAACTTGAGTTGGAGGAAGTGGACAAACCAGAAATCCCACCATGTGCTTTGGGAAAACACACCCCTCTGGGCCAGAGCATAATTTTAAAAAGATGGATAATTCATAGTACGGACTTGTCAAAATTATATAATTAATATTATTCTTGTGATTTATCTGTGCACATTTTAAGTGGTGTTAGGACTCTGTGGTATATTCTTGGGGATAGTAGTGGAAAATAAGGTATTACTCCGAATGTCTGTATGTTAAAAATCGGACACTTTATCATCTGATGCCCATATTCCTTGTGCATGTTTGTGTAAATTCTGGAAAAGTTAGCAAGCACAAGGACATATATTCTGCCTAATAACACTATAGTAAACCTGCACACACAGGGAGAAATGGCTCTAAATATGGGCGCTATCTCTCCATTTCGTAGCAAGCTGAAAACATCACTCCTCTTTAAAAGGTTTAATGTGCTCTGAGTTCCTTGAAGGCTTTGAGGGAGCCAACGTCAAGTATTCTGCCTTTGAGAAAGCGGCGTGTGCCTGATTGTGACACTTCTTTTGGGTTCTACGTGTACCATAAGAACCAATAATATGCCATTTTCGCTGTGTTTCCATAAGGATTTAGAGATGGGTTTATGCACTTCAAAGACATCTTTTCACGTGGAATATTTTAAAGGTGAAAGGAATTTTTTTTGTATTTCTTGTGTAGGAACCTCAGGAGAGCAAGGTTGAAGGGAGCACCGAAAATCAGATACAACCATTCTTGCTGCACAATGGCACGGTGGCAAGTAATGAGTGGAAACAAGGTTCGAGTGAAGCTGATGAACTGATTGCATGATAGAGTGTGAGGACATGATTGCCTGAAGTTCTGAATGAAGGTGAAGTGTGCAAAACATTTCAGAAAGAGAAATATTCTTTTGCAATGGCAAAGTGAAATCAGCAAGAGACAATAGGAAAAGGATTGTATAATTTGTTCATAAAGGGCATCCATGAACAACGAAGATAACAGGGAAATTTAGACCAGATCATTGCCAGCCTGGCTTCGATAAGGTTAGTGAGATTTTAGCCATTTATAATGCAGGAATGATGAAGTGTATACAACTGGACTGGTGCCTTTACGGTACATGGAATTGCCAGTACTATAAAGGGAGGGAGTGTTATTGCATGTCAGCAATACAGCAGCTGCACAAGATATGAAAGGAAGGTATGCGGTTGTTTTGATTTTTCTGTGTTCTAACTGGCCCAGAGTGGCCATTTGTTCAATACATTACTAGAGCCAGGGTGACAGAATTTCTGGAGAGTGTTGTTCAACAAGCTTTCTATACCTCTAAAATAATACCCGACAATAGGGTACTGCTGGTCTCCAAATAGAGGAGTACATTGGTTGGAATGGACAGTGCATGCAAAATCTGCTTTTCATCACCCTGGCACCAATGGTTATATTGAAAGCTTAAATGGTACAATGCTGCATGGTGTAAATATGGTAATAAATAAAGGCAAAACATAGGAAGACTAAGTGTTGGGGAGAATGGTGGAATATACATGTGCAACCTCTTCTAACACAGATCTTCTACATTTGATTTATTGTGAGGGTGTGAATTGAACGGAACCAGGATGGTTAAGTAGAACAAGTTGTGCAGGATGAATGGTGGCATGTTGCATATGAATGTAGAAAACAAAAGCACAAATAAAAAGACTATTATGATAGCAGAGATACCATTATGCTAGTAGAAATGCAGACAGGGAGCTCAACGTGTAAATTCGTCATGCTGTTAAGGTTAGGTTCCATGGAAATGAGAAATAGATGTTCTACATTCAAAGAATCAATTAGTGTACTTAAGTGCATGGAGAGTGGCATACAAATTAGAGGACAGTCGCATTTGGAACACGGGCCGTGTTTTGATCATAAAATTGTATTTCTGTTAGCGCAAGCAACGTGTATAATGAGGGAGATGTATAATACCACATAATTGTATAAAAATGACATGTTGTATAAGTAGCCCGAATAGCTTATGCAACAGCAAGTGTCAAGAAGTTCATTTCTCATCAACTCCACAAGCTGTGTGGGAGATTCTGAAAAGAATACATTTGGATAAGTTTGCTGAAGCCAACAGGCGATAAAGGCTGGATTTCATATTATAGTACATCATATATAAGCAAACAATCTTGGCATTTCTTAAGTTATTCCAGGCCCACAACATATAATGTACATTTATTATGCCATTTATGCCATGTTATGTTACTGTGATTTATACTGCGTTCTGCTGCCATTTGTTTGGTCTTCACTTCATGTGTATCTGAAAGAGAGGTGGTTTAGGGTAGGAGGGAGATAAAGGGTAACTGCACAAACGATTATCTATTTTGTTGATCCATGCAGTACATAAGTACTCGGAATGTTGCATGTGTATCCATTTTTAGTTGTTTTGGGCAATGAGCACAGAGGCATTTCGGTAGGAATGGGAGCCTTTTGAGCCTGTGGTGCTAGGATATTTTGGCTGAGGTTGTGGAATGTAAGTTGGTCATAATTGTGTAGTGTTTTGATGTTTGATGTCTATTGGATTTTGGATTGCCATGTGTGGGTGGCTTAGTTGTTATGTGTATTGTGTGTTGAAAATGAAAATCTGTATGTGTTATAGTGGGGTGCCATCAGAGATCTTGATGGGCAGGTTGTAGGTGGACACCAACAATCTTGATGCCACATGCAGAAAATCATAACATGGCATTTCAAGGCATGTCTCATGTATGAATGTAATGTAGAGGAGCAGCTGCATGGCTCTGCAGGAAATCCCACCCCCCTACTGCCTATATGTTGGAAGACTGAGATCATGCGTGCTTGACACCAGCAGTTGTGCCAATACTGCAGCATATATTCGAAAAAAGTTAACCATTACGACTACCCTATCGAATGTATCCCTGAAGAGATGACAATCCGAGAGAGGTACTCTCTGAAGGAATATGAAAATATGCAAAGAAAGAAGTCTATGATGACACAAGAGAGTGAACTGGTGTGCCTAAACATGCCCTTTAAGACAAGGTAACAATGCGTTTAGATACATGGGGATGCAGAATATACTCAAAAATCAATAATCAAACTGACTCATGAAGTTGGCAAAGTGTGTCTGTTTTAATATCAATTATCTAAAACAGTGAGTATAATGAACAACCACAAACTCGCTCGATCTTCTCACTCAATGTATTTAATAAAAAACATATTTTATATACAAAACATCTGTCATCATTGACGTCAATTTGCATTGCAAACTACAAAAAACGACTTGGGGATGTGATAGGATTAGGATTACAGGGAACCTCTTGGTATACATTCCATACTTGTTGGGAAGATGATTGGGTCTCTATCAACAGGTGGGGCAACTAAGCCCTCCTCTAGTGCAGGTCACTATGAATGTCATCAAATACACAACATCCCATTGGTTATACAAACTATAGTGCTCTCTACTACATGTCCCTCCATTATTGGATGACACCGTTGTACCCCTCTGTAATGTTTAACCTATGGAAGCAGCACACAGGCTAACATCCAGGTGCTGATGGGCTGGTCATAATCATAGCTTCCCACCAATTAGCCTGTCGTCAATCATCACTCTTGCAGTCTGCCAGTCAATTAGCCCTTTGAACACTGGCCTTGGAAATGTTCTCTGTGCCTGAGAATACGAGGGAATATAGGCATGCTATGTCTCTTGGTTTTGATACAGCTCAACTCAGTATCTATTTTCATCCATCCACATGACTGCAGACCATGTTTCAGAGTCTTTCTGTATTTAAAATACTATTAAATGAGGAGCCTCTGACGGCTTCAATGTTCTCACTCCTCATTCAAGACAGGAGTTAGTTCTATTTGCACATTCTGTAACTACTGCATGAACATTCATGTTCACAGTGGCCTTGACTTCCTGGTGCTGGGCCAGCCAAGACTCCATTCAATACACCTCTGAATGTCAATTGCTTTTCAAACTGTGACACACTGAAAGACTTTCTTTTCATTGGATCTAGCTCTGCTAAAATGCATTGTGGAATCAACCATAGTCCATACATTCCTATGCATATACACTGGCGCATCGCCATAATCTTTTCACTCCATAGCCAGCATTTAAGAATACGTTGTCTACTTGCATTACTGCCTCTCTACATTTGTAAAATGATTTGATATCGTGTTTATTATTTCTGTAGCATGAGCATCTTCATCTCAAGCCCGAAATGTTGTTCATCTTCAACACATCCTCCTTTGTTTCTATAGAATGTCTATATTCTTCAGCCTCTTCTTCTGAGTGTATCAGCTCTGCTCTGTATGACATCACCAGGCTTCTCTTTGGCTCAGTTGTGACACTTCCTCAGGGATTTCATTCAAATGGCCATCATATTGTCGTGAATGCTTGTATGGCTTCCTCAATGGGAATCTTACATCCAAGTTCCTTTTCGTTATTGGTATTTTCACTGGTACTGCACATGTCTCACACTCTGGTTTCCAATATGTAGTCAGCATGGGGGACGAGCTTTGGATGTGGTAATTTGCTCAACCTCTACAAGGGTATGAACGACATCTCAGGATTTGGCTGAAGAAGATGTATGGATCCTACAGAAAATAATGACAAAGTAAAGATTGACTGAACTCTTAAATATGAAAAAGAAGAGTACAGTGTTTCAGAGAATCAACCATTCAATAATTTTACAGACGCTGTAAAGCAAGGTAGACTAAGTCATCATAGAAGCTGGCTATAAGTAGTTAATAGAATGCAGGTGAAGCTGACATTGTATAGGAGCTGGACATTGGTATATGAATTTTAGTAAGCCAGGACCCATGAAGACGAAAGGGAGAATTGTGTTGCAGCAGGAATACCTTGAAATTGTGGCGCTGCATGCCGAGGTTGTCCAGCCTGGAGTCCAGACTGAAGCAGGCATGGTCAGCTCTCTGTTCTGGAAAGAAGTGAACACATGAAGGATGAATCATTCCTGGTTAAGGTGCAAAGAAAGAACACCAAGAGAGCCACGTTTTATTCATGTATGACATTTAAAACCTATAAAATGGACCAAATCATGGTATCCTGTCACATGAGCCAAGGATGAAAATAGAGTTAAGCTTGGAGTCCTAGAACAACGATATTGAGTGCCTGCGCTCCCATGTATTCCCAGAGACAAGGATACTTTGTAAGGCTGAGTTCAAAGGCAATCTTCATCGCAGAAGGCATTGGTGATGATAGATGTTGGGCTAATTGGGTAGGGAGGTAAAGTCAATTCTACCTCCTGGCACCTGGGTCTGGGCTTACATGCTGCTAAGTGAACTGAATGTTCCAGCCATTGTAAAAGAGTGCCAACCAATTGTAGTGGGCCACATAACAAAGGGCCTCATAGTTTGAAGACCAATAAGAAACTGTGTTCTTAATGTTTTTGAAGATGACATGTTTTAGAGGTATGCATACATTGTCCACATGAGAGTGGGCTGCCAATCACAATCCTAGTTCAGCGTAATGTGTACTTAGATGTTCCCCTTAAACCTATCCCGATCCCCAGTAGGCTTTTCATTATTTGCCAAGTAGTATGATGTCACCTCCGAGGTATTTTGAGTATATAATCATTTTTTTATGAAAATATCATTGAGAGAAATCGAGCGTAGGTCTGTTGAGGTTCGTTGTAACTCCCTGTTTTAGATAATTGTTAATAAAACAGTACTTTGCCCTCTTCCTTCCTGAGTTGGTTCGGGTATTTGAACCCAGAGTTATTCTGTGAACTCATCCATTTCATGCATGTTCCTAAAGGGCCATAAGATCAGTAATAACAAAATAATTAGAACCCATAGTAAACTAAAGGAAAAAGGCTAACAAGGCAAAACAACCTTGTGTCTTCATCGTGCTCTTACCACTGTCCTCGGTTGACCTCAGCAGACATTACCACTTTTTTTGCTGTGGATCTCTCTCTCTCTCTCTCTCTCTCTCTCTCTCTCTCTCTCTCTCTCTCTCTCTCTCTCTCTCTCTCTCTCTCTCTCTCTCTGTCTCTCTCTCTCTCTCTCTTTTACTGCAGAATTAAAATGTCTTCAATGAATAAAACATGGCACTCTTGGTATTCTTTCTTTGCACTTCAACAGGGATGATTCACCCTTGCACATTTACTGCTTTCAAGAATAGATATTGACGTTAGCTGGGTCAGTTCTGTTACAAGGCTAGAAAGCCCCGCCATGGAGCTCAACAATTTTTAACCTATACTTGCTGCAACACAATTGTTTGCCTTTCCTCTCCATGGGTCATGGCTTACTAAATTCATGACACCAAAGTCCAGCTCCCATACAATAGACTCATCATCCCACGTACTTCTTGTGTTTCTTTGGATACAGGAACTTTGTTACTTCAGGTACTATGATGCTGACCCCTATATATTTACTGATAGGTTCATTAGTCAATTCCTTGGGTCAAACCCAGATTTGACATCGATCTTGATCTTCATTCCTACCGCCTTATTTGCTGTTTTCTTATATTGGGCAATCATTATCCTGCTCACACAGAGTCCAAAC
Organism: Ambystoma mexicanum; assembly: GCF_040938575.1. NCBI lineage: Eukaryota > Metazoa > Chordata > Amphibia > Caudata > Ambystomatidae > Ambystoma > Ambystoma mexicanum. The sequence continues at coordinate 207,817,023 of NC_090932.1, forward strand.
ATCACCATCAGCAACATTGCTCCAAGAATCTTGAATATGTTTGCCAACCACTGTGGGATCCATGAGAATATGGAAGCAAACTAACTGCCATCCTCAATGTCCTCTGTCTCATCTTCCATCTTGTTATGCAGGTTTCTTAACAACGTTATGGCTTCTGTCATGGTTCCATTCTTGTCATAATGAGAAGGAATGAAGGTGCAATATGATGGCCCGATTTTGGCACAAACTCCTCCTTCCATCGCTGTGATCATATCAAGGACATATATGTTCTGCAGGGTCATTAGTTGTATGGCCCTCAGCTCTTCCTTGATAGCGTTGAATCCCTTTATGGTGGTATTGTTTGTCTGTAGAAGCTCCCATTTCGTAATCTGCAGCCACTTGGCGTTGGCCATCGTGTGGATCCCAGACATGAATATAGTCATAAATATTGAGGCAGTCTGGCTGAACAACCTGTGTTCATTAGGAATGGAATCATATGCTGTTATTGATTTGGCTAATAAATAATTCCCTCTTCTTGTCTGACTGAGAAGTTCAAGTTATCTTCTTTTTCTCAAATGGGCATCTACTTTTGGAAATTCTCCAATGTTTATAGGTCACTCTGAGGAATCACTAATGCTGGAACAAGGATTTGCACCAAGGCGCATACTCCACCCCAATCCTTGCACAACTTCATGTAGGTCCAATACCCACCCACATAATATTGTTCCATGAGGACAGCTGTCCCTCTTCCTATCCTAGAAACATCAACTGTAGTTCTGCATTCCTTGTTATCCCCCACATGATTCTTTCCATGTTTTCAGAAGCACAATGTCGCATTAGCCAATGGGATTACAAACATTGGGCCTGATTCATTTCATAACCATGTCAGTAGTTTTGCATGTTTAGCCCATGACTTTAAACAACCACCATTCACCCCTTTAACCTCTTGTACATATTCTGGCTTCAGTAGATGAGATGCAGAGGACATCATTCCTTCTTCCCATCCCTTCTGGATTTCACTTGTCCATAGTCTAATAATTGTGTTTGCTCCCAAAACCAAGGTGAACCAGCTAAATATGTCACATCAGGGCAGTTAATTTGCTTCACCTCTTCAATGAACACCTCATCCTGTCATGCTGCAGGATACACAAGCATCTTGCACTTCCATCCAGGTTCCTTTTCCATCTGTGTGGTCTTGATGTATTCATCCTGGCATGGAAACGACAATTTAAATCTCCATCGTAAAGTGGCCCGAGGTCCCTCAAATTGTGCTCAAGTCATACATACTGCAAGATGACTGAGGCACCTTGCATCGTGTTCTGAGAATTCTCTGGCGATTAAAGTTTGCACTGTATTCATGGCATGGGGGATGAAAGAACAGACTTGGCAACTCTCCTTAGATGTTCTTTCGGCCACTTTTCTCATGTGCTGGTACCACACATTATTCCCCAAGTGTGCTGCGTTATCTAGATAGGTATTTATCCCCTCACTATCTTCCTCCACATCTCTTTTGTGTCTCTTAGAGGCCATGTACCATTCATGAACTATATCAAAAGATGTTCCCATAGTAGGAAGAACCATAGGGACCCCATCCACAGTGGAACTGCTAACATGGTAAAGAATGTGAAAGATGAGGAACAGAAAGATAAAAAGAAAACTCATGCAAGCAGATATTATGCAACAAAAGAGCATAGGCATCCATCTCTTGCACCATTCTACTACTTCTTGCACTTGCTTCTCCCCTAGAATCATGCCACTTTCTCCTTTAATCATTTTCAATACAATCATTAAGTTTCCTTATACTTGTAACTGTAAAATCCGTACGATTATAGCAATAAGAAATCTTCTTGTCACTGGGCCATGTTTAAGATCCTGTAAGAAAGTGTGAATATCAATGTCTCTTCTCACAAGAGCATGATAAGCCTGAAGTATAAACACAAAGACGGCAAGCACAAGCCGATGAACATCACTGTCGGTAAGTACCATATGATTAACTGCTTAGCACAGGTATTCTCCACGAAATGAATCTGGATACTGATCTTGTTTCCAATTTCTAATCAAGAACTGACGTTTAAGCATAACTCCAGTGTATTTCTAAAAGTTCATATTAAAATTAATGGAATTCTCTTGCAAGTCTTTGCACTCTCTGTGAAAATATCTTTCAGGGGTGTCCAGTCCACTGAATTCCAGTCCAATAAAAAAATCTGTGTTAACCGTCTGTGTTTATCATCCTTCTTCTTCGTCATCAATCGAGTCTGCACATGCTGAAATTCTTCTTCTTGTCTTGCTTTTGGATCAGCAACGGTGGGAGGGTGGGTCTCGCCTTTATCAGCCTTCACATCATTCAGGTGAAGCCAAGCCATTCTTCCTTGGACTGTCACCTGAAGGTGTTATATTCTCAACGCAAAAGGGACCATTGAAACGTGGCTGATGCCACTGTCTAGACATTTTTTTTTTATGACAACTAGGTCTGCAACATATAACTTAGGTGCCGACAATAGTTCAATTGGGTTGGTTGTTGAATTGTCTTCTTCTGTGTTCTAACCTTGAGCTTGATTTGATCTGAAATGAAAGAAATACTAAAGGTCATGCTTGTCAAATAATCATGCATCTCATCACCTAAAGTTTTATCTATACTCTGGACATCACTTCTACTCTTAGACGGAGGTATAAGGAGCATTCTCATTCAACGCCCTGTCACTAGCTCATGCGGGGTGAGGTGGTGGTCTGATCCTGGCTGATTCCAAAGGGCATATAAAGCTAGGGGTACGCAGTACAGCCAACCCTTCTTCAAAGTCAATTTAATCTTGGCATTTAACCTGTTCGCTTGCGGGTGATAAGCAGAAGAAGACCTGTGCTTTATACTCAATAGAATCCCTATCTGTTCGAATAGCTCATTGACAAAATGGGGCCCATTATCAGATCTCAGAACTTCACACACACCCCCACCTTGGGAAATCATTGTGCACTATAACCATTGCTGTGCAAGTGGCATCAGGGTGTGTACATGGACATGCCTCGATCCACGTGGAGAAGCGACACACCACCACTAATAGATATCTATATCTATATCCATTACAGGCCTGCAACATATTGACATAGTTGATATGTAAATGCTGAAATGGACCATTCGTTGGAGGTATTACTCCTCTAATCATCCTCAGTGTATACCCAGCAGTAAACCTTTGATACACAATGCAGCTTACCATAAATAGTGCAATGTGCTCCATCAAATTAGGATTTAACCAGCCTTCTGCAATCATAGCAGCAAGACTCTCCCTAGTTACATGTGCGGGGTATTGCAGCTGTTCAAGAGCAACCTTAATTAATTCTACTAGCATCACCGGCTTTCTATTGCTGTCGTGTCGCCATACTGCTTCTGTAGGGGATAAAGAACACCCCTTTGTTTCCACAATTCCTGCTCATCCTGTGGTGCACTCCCTTGAATCTACATTAGTTGGGTTATCGACAATTAATTAAACCCTTCTAGCACTAACATGGATGTAACAACTTTTTCTTTAATACTCTCAGTATCAAAACTCAAAATGTCTGGGGAATATGTAACCCTTTTGGCATCTTCATTTGCAGCTTTGTGCCCGCAAGAGATCAAATCTGTTTGCTTTGTATGTGAAGTGCATTTTACGACCGCTATGGCCACTGCCTTAATAAGTCTATGCAATAAGGATGCATGTTGCACTGGAATGCCTTCCACGCAGAGGTAGCCTCTCCTTTTCCAACATGCTAACCCTCCATGTACAGTCGAAGTCATGTAGGCAGAGCCACTGTACACCATCACTTCCTGCCCTTCATGCGTCTAGAGCGCGACAATGAGCATATCCAATTCTGCTGCTTGCGTTGAAAAATGAGACGGTATCCTTGCACTTGCTACAACTTCAAATTCTCCATTTAATCTATGTCTCACTTCTATGGTGCATGAATGCCTTTCTCAACTATTCTGATCAATTTTTGAAGAACCATCAATAAAGAGAATTGCCCCTCCTGCTAACGCATTTTCCTTTGCACGGGTCATATCATCATAAAATTTAACATATTAGCACAGTCATACACATGATCATCTTGTTCTACTAGCTCAGCTATAAACATGTCAGGATTCACTATTTTACATCATACAATCTTAATCATTGGGTTAGAAATCATTACCTCATAAGCCGCAGCAATTTGGGATGTCAATGTGCCTTTGGGTTTCTCTAAAATAGCAAATAGAGCATGTTTCACGAAGAGAGTCATGAAGCAGCCCATGACAATACTTGTAGATTTCTCAATCGCGAACATGGCGGCAGCCAAAGAGTGTTCGCAAGGGAAGTGTCCTCTCATAACTGGGTCTAAAATCCCACTGTAATACGTTAAGGGTTTAGACCGCAATGTAGTTCTCTGCATAAGCACTACTGTCATGACTGTCCAATTTGTGTGCAAAAACGAATAACATTCCTCAGCATAAGTGGGAATTCCTAAAACAGGGGCTTTGCACATTGCTTTTTTCAGCTTCTCGAACCCTTCCTCCATTTCTACATTTCTTCTTTCCATTCTATTTTTATTTTTCCCATTATGTTGTGCTTTCTTTAATGCTTGCAGAAGTGGTCTTGTGTATGTGCTGTAATCCAACAACCAAGCTCTGAAATGGTTGCATAACTCCAAACACTGTTGCATCTGTTTCACTAGATTTGGTTTTGAGGTTTTCATAATTGCTTCTGCTATTTCATGTGTCACTTTCCTTTCTTTATGTGAAATCAACGCACCTATGCATAACAAATCTTCTTAACAGTATTGTAACTTCTCCTTGTCTACCTTATATCCCTTGTCTGCTAGAATAGCCATCAACTTAACAGAATCTTGTCTGCACTCATCTTTTGCGTTGCTACAATTTAAAATGTCATCTAGATATTGAATCACGGCACTCTTAAGATCAATATTGCCTACATCCATCTGTAGGACTCTATTAAAAAATGATGGGGTCTTGCAGTACCCTTGTGGAAGCCTAGTATGTTTCAGCCGAGTTTGGCAGAAAGTAAATGAAGTCAAGTCTTGTGAGTCCTTGTGCAACGGGATCGTGAAAAATGCATTTTTCCCATCAATCACCATAAAATATCGAGCGTCCACCAGGATACTGCCCAGTATTGTCACCGATTGCGAACTAAAGGAAACTCTGCATCGTTAATCAGTCTTATATTGTATATAAATGTCTGTGACCCTTCTTTAGATTTTTTGATAGGATACACTGCGGTATGGCATGGTGATTCTGATGGCACCAGAATCCCTTGTTTCATCAGTGCTGAAATGGTCTGAAATATACCCTCATCAGCATCTTGTGACATGGGGTACTGTTTTGCTCGATCTAAAATTGCTCCTGGCTTAAGCTTTATTTTAACTTCCCCTATTCCCTTCAATAAATCTACATCATAAGGGCCAGTAGTCCAAAGGACGCTTGACACCTGCTGCAAGTTTTCCTGAAAAAATGCTGGATGTTGCTGCATTATCGCCATCCGCTGTGGAACATCTGTCTTTTCGATCCTTATCCAGTATGTGATGCTCATGAAGAACACCACTTTATCATCTGTTCGGTCTTCCCTGAACATGTCATCATCAGTTATGTCAGTCAATCTGTACCCCTCCTCGAGAGCTATATTTGTTCTCCATGGTCCACCATCATCACCTACTCCTTTGAGCATTGCCATTTCTCTTCGTATTTGCATTTGTATTTGTTTATTTATTTATTTATTTGTACTATGGCTGCTTCCAATTCTATAAAGATGGTCTGTTCCCCCTCTTCATCCATAGGTATACATGGTCTAAATAGAAACGCATCCGGTATCCTCACAATTTTTCCCACCATGCCAGGTAGCCATGCCAGTAGAATGCTCACTCCATATAGAAACATCTCTGGATCTACTGGAACACCTCACAGAGCCACTTGCTCTGTGAACGCCGGTGTACATTCTCACACATTTAAATAGTGTATTCCTGGAGTGGAGCACATTCCTTGATCAGTAATTGAAATTGTCATGTTTAGTTTTGTCATTAAGTCTCTTCCCAAAATGTTAACCAGTGTCTGTCATAAATATAACAATGGAACAGACATGCCACATTCTCCTTTAGAGACTGGTAATTCACTGGTAAAAGGAACTTGACTTGTTGCTCCTGAGAACCCTTGAGCATTCATGGGAATACCTGACATTGGATATTTACCCCCCCGTATACACAAACAAGTTGCTCCAGTGTCTACAATAAAAGAGAAGAGTTTGCCTCCTACCATCACATCGACCTTTGATTCCTCTTGGGGATCTGTTGTCACAGATAGTACTGAACACATCAAGTCACCCTGTGAGCTGTTCTATTGTGGGTATACGCGCATCCCCATCCCTGTTAAAGGATTTACTCATAGCACAGTGACACCTCCTATTCTGGTTGTCAGTACTTGTCCTGTGTTTGCAACTTGTCCTGTGTTTGCATCCTGCTGTGTCTGCATAGGGGCTTCTTGTGACTGCTTTTGTGGTGGATTCATTTGCACTCATTCTTGTTTCTGTACCTTCTGTACTTGCAGAGCTGGTGTCTGATAAAATATGTGTGATCGTGGGCAAACCCTTCTCTAGTCTTTTTGACATAAGGTGGAGGATAGGCTCTCCCCCTCTAGAAAATTGGCCATTGTGTACATTCCATAGGTTTCCACATGTGCATGAAAAACGCCATGTCATCCCACAAGTCCAACATACTGTGGGTGCATGTCTGACAAGCCCCCCCTTGGTTATATCCTCCCTGGGTACTCTGGTTCTCATTCTGTGAACCCTGAAATCCACCTTGATTTCTTTGGAATCTATCTCCTTTTCCTCTATAGCCTATAGAAGATTGCTCACCTGCGATGCACCCATTGCTTCCTGCATTCCCAATCCTTCTCCACTTTTTAATACCGCCCCTTCTATGGCAAATGTTGACACTTTTTTCTGAACTGACTTGGCTTCCTCGATTTTCTTATACTCATCTTTCTTCTTATTTTTCTCTTGTAATAACCAACAATGGTGTACTGTTGTCAGCGGTATCTCTGCCCATGGCTTTACGTCCATCCCCACTTGTTTTTTTCATTTGCCTCCGTACTGGCTCAGGCAACCTCTGGTACAAAATTTGGTAAAAACATGCCATTATCTTTTCCCACAGCTTGCGAGTTTCAAGTTGACATTTCTCTTGAATATCCTGAAATTAAGCAATAGGGTCTTCATCTTCCTTCCTCTTACGTGTCATAATGGCACCCATATCTGATGTATCATGGTATGTACCCTGAGAGCCCTCCAAACATCTGATCTACAATTATTAAATGGCACTCCATCATGTGTTGTGTTCTGTGCTGTCACACTTGAATATCCCGCTCTTCTTCAAATGTCATCAGCCCTCTTCCCAAGAATAGCTGTCAGGAAAACGGTTATTTCCCATATGGCCAATGTGTTTCTTCCTGTTATTTTTCTAATTCATATATCTATTTTCCAGCACCCGCAGTGAAACTCAGGAGCTTATTCCTTAAATTATCGTTGTCCAACTGCGGCCATGGGATATATTGTGTTCTTGCTCCCTCTTTTTCTAATAAGGGAAACTGAGTGAACCTCATCCCAGAGTCAGATCCCATCATTAGTCTATCCATGGCTGGAATGATTGTCCCTGTCTGTCCCCTTGTGGGTAACAACCTTAACCTGCTCACATTTGGCAGCGACTCTCCCTTCTCACTATTTGATTGTCCTCAGGGATGCTCAGGATTTGCTATGGGATCTGGCATCCTATCATTAGGCTGTCCCAAATATGACCATCTCACTTCTTTATCCATTTGCAAACTGCCTTAAGGTCTGTGCGCACTCCCTCCTTCTACCCCAAGACTGGACTCTATTTCCTCGTCCGATATGTCTATTCCCCAAAGATTATGAATATTATCTTCCTCACCCCTGTCTAGGTTCAGTATGCTCAAGGACAGTGCTCTATGTCTGTAACTGAACGGATTTTGTACTTTGCTTCATAATTGAAATACTAGGGATTGATCACGCTTCCCTCGAATTCCATACTTGCTACCTTCCTTTAACTGTTGATAGGCCTTGTTGATCCTTTCTCCAACGACTGCCACATCAAATTTTTCTTCTTCCAACTCTACTATAGATGCTGCTGGTATTACTTCCTTTATCGGAAGAATCTCTTCTATTCTGTCCCATTCTATTTCTGGGCTTGGCCCTACGGGTTCCTTTACGAATGGGACTGCTATCAAGACCTTGTTGTTTCCATTTTCGTTCCATTTCTCTGTCTATTTCTGTCCCTTTTCTCGCATCCCTTCTAATTCTTTCTTCGTCTTGCCTTTGTTCTTCTCCTCTCCTTATTCCTTCCCTTCTTTCCTCTTCCTTCCTTTGTTTCTGTTATTTTTTGTCCCTTAGTCTTTGCACTTCCTCCTCTTCTTTCTTCCTTTCCCTTCTATCCCTATCTTCTATTGTCATACTCTCTTTGTTCTTCTGCCTGTTCTTATTTTTTCTCTTGCTCCTCCTGATATATCTGATCTCGTCATTCCCTGCTCTTCCTTTTCTGCTTGTTTTCTTTCAATCTACTCTCTCGTTCCTTGTCTTTTCTTTCTTGTCCATCCTTACCTTCTCTATGCCTAACTTCCTCAATACTTTTCCCATCTATTTTAGGTAATATCTGTCCTCTGATCCATTCATTATGCACAAGCGCTATCACGTCATCTTTATCCTTCTCTCCTTTCCATCTTGTAATCTCCCTGTCTATTGCTTTCGACAGATTTGACCGCTCACTCCTTTCTTCTTTGTCTTGTATGACCTTATAGCTCTCTTTGTTTTTCTTATTATCTTCTGGGCTATCATCACTACTGTAAGCAGGGGTTTGTATATCGGACTACTATACTCTGTCGCAACTTTCAACTCCTTTAAAGGATATATCCCTATGTCTTCCGTACTAGGATCTTTTGCTTCAGGTGAGGTAAGGGGAGCTGAGGGCTCAACACCTTCCTCCTTACGCGCACTAAGCATCCACTCTTCAGGTGGTGGGTCTTCTCACATCTTCTTGGTACATCTTCCAGAGCTCAAGAATCGCTAATCTTTTCTCTAATTTCTTCCCCATTTATGCAGCATGCAAGTATGTGGTCATGTGTGCAATACCGCTTTTGACAATGATCCCCCTTGTGGCCACAGCATTAACATTTTATCTGCTGTGCCTTTCACCAATTTCGCGCTATACTGTTTGAGCTTGGGCATGTGCTTTGGTAAAGATTTGCATAAATCACCACTTTTCAACATTTTTAAACAACAAATATGCGCATGCACCATCAATCGCTGCTCAAGCCTCTAATTTCATCAGTTTAACTATTTTCTTACTATATATATTTATTCTCTTGATTTGCACCAATCACTTTGCTATGCTTAATCACTGTTGTTCTTCAAATCTTTCATTTTTTTCACAACTTCTATCGCTCTTCTTTTTACTGAACAAACAACTTTCAGACTATTCAAACATTACACATTTATAAACACCCTGATCACCTTTTTTCTCTCACCTTCATTCTACACCCTATACAGTGCTTGAGACGTCACATTATGCAATCCTGATTACGCGTTATATATTTCTGTTCTACCCCAGCTGGGATTTGAGATGTCTCCTTCTAAACTCCCTTGGGTCTGGACTCCTAGGCGCTATATTTTCTCTTCACAGTATTTCCGGATAATTATCACAATCCCACCCCCTTTATTTGCCATTCCCCTTTGTCTACTCACCATTCCTTAATCAATTCGAGGCCTTCGGTATATACTCCTCCTTCAATCCGACCACTTTGCCTTTCCGACCGAAGCAAGAAACTTTGATTTCGTCAAAGGGTGACCTGCCCACCGTCTCGGTTCTTCTTGCCAGTTTATTTCTATCGGCCGCGCTCCATAGGAAAACCTGCGATCTTCAGGCTAATGGTGGAGGATGACTGATCATCCGAAACACTGTAGCAGAAATAGTTTGGATCTTTTTCAACCATCCGCACTACTGCCACGTGAGCTTATGGCCCCTAAGTAACTTGCATGCAATTAATGGGATTGCAGAGTAATTCTGATTCCATACAATCGAACTAACTCAGGAGGATGGCAAAGATACTGTTTTATTAAAAATGATCGAAAATAGGGAGTTAAAATGGACATAAACGGAAGTTCTCTCAGCCTCTCGATGATTTTCTCATAAAAGCTTCCTTATATGCAAAAAAATACATCAGAGGTGATGTTATACTACGTGACAAATAATAGAAAACCTATCAAGGGTTGGGAATGATTAAGGGAGCCATCACAATACACTTTATATAGGGACTAGGATTGTGACTGGCTGCCCACTGCCAGGTGGAAAACTTATTTCTACCTCTAAAACATGTCATCTCCAACACTTTTAAGTACTCAGTTTATCATCTGTCTTCAAACTATGACACACTTTGTTATATGGCCCTCTAAAATTGGTTGGCATGCTTGTACCATGTCTGGAACATTTGGTTCACTTAGCAACATGTAAGCCCAGACCCAGGTGCCAGGAGGTTGACTTGACTTTACATCCCTAACCAATTAGCCCAATATCTCTCATCACCCATGCCTTCTGCCATGAAGATTTTCTTTGAACTTGGCCTTGCAAAGTATCCTTGCAATATATGGAAGTGCAGGCCCTCACTATCATTATTCTAGGACTCCAAGCTCAACTCTATTTCCATCCGTAGCTCACGTGACAGGAGACCAAGATCCGGTCCATTTTGCAGCATTTAAATGTCCTAAATGTATAAAACCTGACACCCTTGGTGTTCCTGCTTTGCGCCTTAGTAAGGGATGATTCATGCTTGCATGTTCACTGCTTTCAAGAATAGATAGCCAACCTTGGCTCTTCAGTTTTGATACCAGGCCAGACAGCCTCGCCATGCAGCTCCAGAATGTTTAGCCTATTCTTGCTGCAACAAAATTCTCTGCCTTTCCTCTCTACGGGTCCTGGCTTATCTATTTCATGACACCGATATCCAGCTCCTATACAATGGCAGCTTCGCCTGCAGTCTATTAACTACACAATAACCAGCGTCTAAGATTACCTCATCTACATTGCATTTCAGCATCTGTACATTAATTAAGCAATTGATTTTCTGCATTACTTCACACACATGCAGTCTTCTTTTCACATATGAAAGTTTACTCGATTCTTAACTTTGTCATCAGTTACTGTAAGATCCATGTATTCTTTTCAGCCAGTATTCTCGGGGTGTCACTATTGTTTCTTGTGACGTCACTAGCTTCTCTCTTTGCTCCTTCTCATACTCCTTCAGGGAGTTCCTCCCTCAGATTGTCATCTCTTCGGGAATACCTTTGAAGGGGTTTCTCAGTGAGTACCTTCTTTTGAATATTGCTGCAGTATTGGTACAACTGCTGGTGTCAAACATGGCACAATCTCAGGCTTACCACATATAGGAGGTGGGGGGGGGGCAGGATTTCCTGCAGAGGCATGTAACTGCTCCTCTACAATAACATACACATTGTGTTCCCACTAGCATTATTATAGCCACCAGAAATGCCTAGTAAAACTTGTCTATAGGCATGTTATAAATGCCATATCATATCATATCATATCATACCAGCAAAGACTGAGGAATTAACTCTGCTGTGGTAGATGCAGAATGTGGGGTGGGAGGAGAAAAAATGAGTGCAGTCAGCAGTACTTTACAACCCAAACGGGCACAGCCTTCCAGCCCCTTAAAACTTATCAATACCACTTTGAAATGGTTTCCCTGTTGCTTAATAAAAGGTTTCCCTTTTCAGAATGCCCTTAGTTGCATCCTCAGCCAGGGTCGTTTAATTTGTTTTAAACTCATTACATTTAATTACACTTCATATTATTTCCTAAGCCTACCCAAAATTCACTCTGTGAGGCCTGTAGTGTTTAGAAGAGTGGATCTTAAACAAAACCTTTTTTTCGGATTCACATTGGATGTAAATCTAGAGACCATTTCCATAGCTCCCAATTCCAACTAGAACCATGTCCCTCATTACGAGTTTCATGGTAATGTGACGGTGATTCTGTGAAATCGGTGGCAATGTTTCAGGCAACCACAGAATCACTGGCACATAAAAACACTGTGGGAGTGCGCAAATCGCCTTGCCGGAAAAAGTGCAACCGGCATGTCGATGCCCACTTCTGCCAGTGATTCCATCAGTGAAATGTCGGTGGCACAGTTTTCGGCATGCATTTTACAGATACATCATGATCAGAAACAGCATAATCGCAGAAACTGGAAGCTCGCTGGTGGCCATTATGAAAAACACAATCCATACAAAATCACCCACTTCCTGTTGCAATCCTCTCACTGTTAATCCGGCATCATGTCTGCAGCACTGAAGTCCTGTGTACCTGATGTCCGCCAGAGGAAATCACGCTACACGAAGCAAAAATTGTCAGTGCTAACTGACACAATTGTGGACAATGCAGGGGAACTATTTGCAACAGACCACAAGCGGACTAGTCAATAGAAAAAGTGCAATGTGGGATGAGGTGGCACAGAAGGTATCGGATGTGGGCCCTGTCCCCCGAACCTCAATAAATTGCCACAAGTGGTGGGATGACCTCCGCCTGAGATTCTGAAACCAGCTCTCGGCCCACAGGAGGGAACGCATGGTGACTGGAGGTGGTATGGTATCCCCAAAGAGGTTGATGGGTTAGGAGGATAACTGCACCACTGCGCTGCCTCTCAACGGTATTGAGGGAGTCGGAGCAGCGGAGGCAAGTGCAGGGACACATGCAGAGGGTGGTAAGTACAACGTGCCACACCAAAACAATAAAACACAGTGGATAGGGACACACTACATGGGGCCATGTCCAACTGCATGCCACCAAACTACATCCAACCCATACAATGGCCCATATACCATGGCCAATATACCATGGCTGCAATCCAGGGGTACCCACACATTGCTCCCCAAAACATTCAAACACACATAATGCTGCATGAGTACTGGTCATGTGCACAAAATGACAACATGAGAAGCAGCACATACACGAGGCACACACCTGAACAAGGTGGCATGCATGCACTACGAGCAATTTGCACCCAAAACACACACACATGCAAGCACACATCAAAGCTGTACTGGCGTCATGACTCCATGTACAGGAAGAATGTCACACAATGATGTAACTGTATGTTGCACGTCCATAGGATGACACAGAGGTGATTAACTGCATGCCCATCTCACCACCACAGGCATCTCCTCTGACAGTAAGCATGGTGGGCCTTCCACATCACAGCCACCCACGCAGAGGATAAAATCCAATCCCTGCGCCACCACAGCCGAGATGACACATGTCCCATCAATGCATCCGATGGACCCTATGACAAATCCAGTTATGCCTGCTTCCCAGCCAGCACCAACAGAGGCACAGTCATCTGCCCCAGTCACACATCCTTCTGGCACACCAAGAGGGCAACTGGCCACCCAAAACCAGCCTCCCACATATGTTGCCACATCCAAAGATGACGATGCTGTGCAAGAAGGTGGGGGCAGCACAGAGGGGTCATCCGAATACATGCCTTACCATTGTGTTGCATTTATCCCCTAGGATCGGCAAAGCCCACCTCCACCACCGATCCCCATCATACGGGACACAAATGTGTGCATCCACAGAACTGAGCAATGGCACTGGGAGATAGGTGGTCTCCTGAGGCAGCAGCTGGACGAGTCACGCATGATGTAAATGTGTGCAGGCCACAAAGTTGTGCTGTGCCCATGCCCTGGGCCGCTCTACCTCCTCCACAGTCCTGCAGGGTCAGAGGATCTGGGAGCGAAACAAGACCATCTCAGCACTTGCAGTGTCCCTCACCCTTTCAATGCAGGTGGCCCTAGAGGGTTCCCTTAACCCCCCTCCAACATCACCACGTCTGCCAGCTCTCACCATGGCAGCCTCTGTGGCTGTCAAGGTGACCAAGACAGGGCAAGGCCAGTGACATGAGGCTACAGAAGACACGACTTCATCATAGGCTGTGTTTGGGTAGGGGGTGTTTTGTGAGGGGGCGTTGCGGAGGGAGTGTTTGGGGAGGGGGTGTTTGGGGAGGGAGTCTTTTTTGAGGGGTTGGTTAGGAGGGAATGTTTGGTGAGGGGGTGTTTGCGGAGGAACCTTTTTGGTGGGTGGTGGGTCATACTTTGACTCATGATCATTTTGTGTTTATTACTGTAGTGTTGCTTTATGTCACATGCAGTGAGGGCCATGGCTTGTGTGCAGTGGATGTGTGGTCAAAAGAAGTTCTCAATGCGATCATGGTGGTCTGCACACCCATTCCTGACATCCTTGTGTTGGTGTTGTTGCATGTCTTCAGCTGCATCCCCATCTCCATCGTCATGATGGTCCGCTGGAGGCATGTCCATATCTGTGAGTGGGATATGTTGCCCCCTGGTGCACATATTGTGCAACATTGTACAGGCCAGGACTATCTACCCCACATTCACTGGCCTGTACATGGGTCCCCCCACTGAATGGTGAAGGCACCGAAAACGTGCCTTCAACAGTCCACAGGTCTGCTCGAAGGTCGACCGTGTTTGGATCTGTGCACCATTGTAGGCAATATCCTGCTAGGTCTGGGGATCTCTCACAGGGGTCATCAGCGATGGCAGTAATGGATAACCAAAAGCACTTGCAAGGGATGGGACACAAGGAGGGCCATTACATTCAAGTACCTCGACAGTGCTTCCATCTAGGTATGTGTGTGTGTAATTCATGCATCTGTTCTGGGAACTGGCGTGCCCTCAGTCACCCTGAGGCACCCTGCTGCACCCTGTGACATGCAATGCTGGACATGCTGTGTGTAGGGTCTGTTACACAGTGATGGGTTGATGGGGGTGAGTGGGACTGTGTTGAGATATGCTGGATTTTGTGACATGGCAGTGATGCATTCTGGTGCCTGCAGTGCATTGCACGTGCCTGTCCATCTGTGCTCAGATTGTGATGGTGTGTCCATTTTTTGACACATGTGGTAAATGCCAGTTGTGGCCATCCACTTTTGCATGCTGATTGTTTTCCCGCATTGGCATGGTGGCTGTGGGACATGCAGTGTTGCCAGACAAGGACCCCCCCCCACATCATGGCCTGGTACCCATTCAACAAAGTGTGTGTGTTGATGCTTTCGCTCACTCAATAGCCAGGTTTGCTGTCCTCTATAACCCACCCTGTATTCAGGCAGGGTACTCTTCTGCAGGACTATGGAGTCATGGGTGTATCCCAGGAAGCAGGCACAACTATGGGTGATTTTTAGGTCTGCATTGCAGATGATCTGCACGTTCGGTGAAGGGCACAAATTACGGGTTCTGTACACCTCCTCTGTGGTATGGGCAGCCACAAGCTTGATAGGTGTGCAGTCCACTGCTCCCAACATATTTGGCATTCCCACAAGTGCATTGAAGCAGCCCTTGATGGTGTTGACCTGAGCCTTTGTGGTTGGAAGGGCAATGTGCTGGGACACATGGTGCAGGAGTGCATCCAGGACCTGCACCAGCACTGTTGACAATGCCGGCTGTGAGATGCCATGCAGCTCACTGACTGGCTGCTGTTAAGTGCCTGTGGCAAGGAAGTTGAGCACTGATGCCACCTCTAACAGGGGTGGTATGGCAGTCCGGATGCCTAAACTGGTCTGGATGTTGTCCTGGATGAGCTCCACCAGTTCCAGGATGGTCTCCCTGTTTAGATGGTATAAGGTATGGATCTGCCCGTCAGTCAGGGCACAGGGTGTGGTTCTTGTGTGGGGTACTGGTGCATGACTCCAGGTCGCTACTTGAATGGCATTGTTCATCATCATTATCCTCCTCCTCCTCATCCTCCTCTACTGCCTGTTATCTGTTGCCACCAATGCAACTCCTGCTCATACAGCTGCACTCCTGCAAGCCAGTGGCGTAACATAAAATGTTGGGTCCCCCTGTGAGCCATGCTGAGAGCCCCCCCAAACTTGGCAACAAATCACGGGTTGTGCCACACCCTGGGCCGGTCTAGATTATCACGCTGGCACAATACGCACAAACGTGCTGTGGAAGGGGTATGCCACACACTGTACTAGTAGAAAGCTATAAATATGTGTTTTAATGCAACATGCAGCACACTTTCTGAGAAGAATTGGCTAAAAAGCCAGAGTGTTTGCAATTGTTTTGTAAGGTAACACCAATCTAATACATGCAATTCACCAACAGGGCACAGGAGCATTAATGCTTTGCTATTAAAAATGCCATGCCACATTGAAGACATGTCCCACTGGCTGCAAAATGTAGACCAGTGTAGAGACTTAATCACATTACAGTAAAGCATGCCAGGCCACATTTAGACATACCTAGAATGGTTGCACCAAAATGCCAGTCGAAGCAATAACACTCATTAAGAAGAGAGCACACATTGAAGCCCGGGTCTCTGCGGCCTCTAAATACACAGCTAAACTCTTTAAAATCTGCAAGGAACTGGTCAATGCTGTTGCGATCTCTACCTCTACTGTTCCCTACCAGGCCCTGGGGAATGGCTCTGGCCTCTTCTCCGCTAAAACTCAGGACATCCTGTCCTCTATCTCTTCTTCCTCTCCCGCTTCATCTCTTGGCCCCCCCTTTTGCCATCTCTACCTCTCCTCCTCCTTTCTCCTCTTTCTCTCCGACAACACCTGACAAGGTTTCTAGACAAGTCCGATCTATGAAAGTGTTGTCCAAACAGGTGTTCCCCTGCTCCTCTAGAACCATCAAGGTACATATTGACTGTCACTCTGTCCCCTCACTCTGTTCCTATTTCACAAACATCTAGGTCAAACAATACTCACACTCTATCTAGGACAGGCAACACTCACAATACACCGGTTACCCCAGTCAGGTTTCCATTCCATGTCACTCACAGTGGATGGGTGTCACGTGAGCAGGTTTACCCCAAGGGCCACATATGCAGACTCAAGGGTTCCCTATTCCTTCACTGGCGTCTGCCATGGCGTCTGCAGGAGGGAGCTCGCAGCCGCCGGCTGTAGGACGCTGCGCGCAGAAAGTCAATTCCGCATTTATGGAGACCATTGAGATCAAAACAACGCTCATGTGTCGCGTCTGCGGGTCACGTGATGCGTTTATCCGTCTCACTCGCAGATCAGGTGGCGCGGAATCCTCCGCTACTTAAGTGTTGAACTTCCACACGTCCGCGCTTCACAGCTGTTCTTTGGAGGACTCTGTACGTTGTTTGGATACCTTGTGTTTCACAGCTCTTGACTCTTGGACTGTTTTCGGATTTGCTTTGCTCACGTCTTTTTGCTCTGTTTGCTGGATCATCTCGAACTCAGAACGCCTTTTGGACTGTCTTGGATTACCCTGAATTGGACTTGGCATTTTTTCCCTCTTTGCTGCATTACGTTATCAAGTACATTGGATTTTGGTCCTTTTGTTTCATCAAGTTACAGGAGGGCAAGTTGAGTTATAACCCAGCCTACAGTTCTTCTCCCTACTGTCATCGGGGAAACCATCTCACGTGCCCCTCCACGGAATTATCAACCATCATAGGATTCTGGGCTTCCTCACCCATCAGTTTAGGTAAGCTCTGCTCTTTATTCTGCTTGTTTGCTTGTACTGTGCTTAGTTGATTGCTAATAAAGGTTTTCCTTTACAGCTGCCTTGGGTTTCAACATTTTCCGTGGTTCCGGGCTTCAAGAACTACCCACCTGTGGCCTCAATGATCGCATAGGGAGTAATCTTGTATTCTCTCTCTGTGGTACTTGGGGACAGAGGTTTCAATACTCTTCACGACAATAAAGCAACCTGACAGACTGTGAATCCATTCTTTGTCGTGCAGAGTATGCAGAGTGCCACAGACGACCCCATGGCAGCTATGATTCAAGCGATTACAGCACTAAGAGCGGACATGGCTGCAGCCACCACAGCCCTTCACCAGCGCTTGGATGCTATTCAGAGTACCCGCAACCCATTACCTGCAGATGCAGAGTTCGGGGACGCAGCGTCACCTGCCCCAGTTCCCCAGGTCCCAGGCCCGGCCACTCCTGCTCCTGTGATTCTACCCACTCCTTTCCCATTGCCTGCACCTGAAAGATTCCAGGGGGATCCCACCAAGTACCGCACATTTATAAATCAGTGCAAGTTACACTTCCTGTGTCGACCTACCTCCTTCCCCGATCCTACTTCTAAGGCTGGCTTTCTGTTATCACATTTATCTGGTACAGCCGCTGCTTGGGCCAACCCACTTCTTGAGAACAATAACCCGGCATTATATGACTTTGACCTACTGGTGACAGAAATGTCACGCGTCTTTGACACCCGCCACAAAACCCAATCCTGGGACCTAGAACTATTAGAATAACATCAAGGCAGGGGAACACTCATTGAATATATCACAAAATTCAACCAACTGTCAGCCGAGACTTCATGGCCTGAGAGCAAGAGGGCAGTGGTATACTCCAAGGGTCTGAACAACTCTATGAAAGATGCATTATCAGTAGTTCCTTCCTTGCCCACTGCGTTCCCCGATTTACTGGATCTGGCTCTCCAGGTCGATGCCAGGCGCTCAGAACGGAAAGCTGAAGCTGGGTTTTCTGGTTCTATCCCTTCTGCAGGATCCTCTCATTCCGAGTCTGTTTCAGAACCTATGCAAGTGGGAGGTCTACGTAGTCCTTTAACCTCCACGGAAAGGCAGCGCAGGAGGGTGGACAATGCTTGCTATTATTGTGGGTTGATTGGTCACTTTGTGAAAGAATGTCCACGTCGCCCAAAGGAT
The DNA here is from genome assembly GCF_040938575.1 of Ambystoma mexicanum. Taxonomy (NCBI): domain Eukaryota; kingdom Metazoa; phylum Chordata; class Amphibia; order Caudata; family Ambystomatidae; genus Ambystoma; species Ambystoma mexicanum. Next base: position 207,835,770 of record NC_090932.1, read on the forward strand.
AAAGCTCAGGGTTTTAGGGCAGCTCGACCATAGATCCGGGGGTGGGTTTGAGTGCTATAAGTCACTCCCCGGACCAGGTACCTGCGTTTGGCACCATCAGACCTGTGATGGTACATGCATTGTTACAACCCAATATTGAGGTCTCACATTCAGTAACTGTCATCATCGACTCTGGTGCCACTGGCAATTATATCGATATTAATATGGCCCACACATTTAATCTCCCTCTTATCACCAAGACCCGACCAGAACCCGTACAGACCATAGATGGGAGTTTGTTAGTTTCTGGCCCAGTTAAACAGCAGACAGCCCCTCTCACTTTAGTCATACAAACTAACCACAAAGAAACCATTAGCTTTGACCTGATCTCCATGCCCCAATACGGCCTTATTTTAGGCATCCCTTCGTTGCGTCTGCATAACCCTTTGATCAATTGGAAGACAGGTTCAGTGTTTTTTGAGTCAGAAGTTTGCCAAGAGTTTTGCCTTACTACACCTCCTACTGAGAGTACTCCAGCCCAACTCCTCAGTACTGTTTCACAACTCACTTTGGAACCTTCTTCCGTCCCCTTGGCAGACACGCACATTGTTAGTCTTGTAGCAGAGACAATTCCGGAGCCCTATCGGGACTACCTGGATGTCTTTGATAAGGGGTCATCAGAAATTCTTCCACCTCATAGGTTGTACGATTGCCCTATTGAATTACTACCAGATTCTGTAGTCCCAAAGGGTTGTATTTATTTGCTATCTCCCACTGAGGAACAAGCCTTGAAAGCTTACATTCAAGAGTCCCTACATAAGGGTCACATACGTCCATCTTCGTCTCCAGCAACCAGCCCCATCTTCTTTGTCCCAAAGAAGGAGGGAGACCTTCACCCATGTGTTGACTACCGACGTCTAAATGCCATCACCAAAAAGGACAGGTATCCTATACCTCTCATCACGCCCCTTTTAGATCGCCTCACGCATGCTTCAGTATACACTAAGTTGGATCTTAGGGGTGCGTATAATCTAGTACATGTGAGAAAGGGTGATGAGTGGAAAACGGCCTTTTGCACTCGTTACGGGTTATATGAATATTTGGACATGCCTTCCGGCCTTTGAAATGCGCCTGCTACATTCCAGCTCTTCATGAATGAAATATCTAGCGATATTCTAGATGTATTCATGGTGGTCTATCTGGATGACATTCTCATTTTTTCACGTTCTCAAGAGGAACACATCCGACACGTAAGGGAGGTGCTAAAATGTTTACGCATGTTCTCCCTTTTTGCAAAACCCAAAAAATGTCAATTCCACACTGACAACATTGAATCTTTAGGTTTCCGCATCACTCCTGATGGTCTCACTATGAACCATGCCAAAGTCAAGGCGGTATTGGAGTGGCCGGTTCCCACCAACCTTAAAACATTGCAGTCTTTTTTGGGTTTTGCAAACTATTATAGAAGATTTATTTCTGGATTTTCCTCCATAGCAGCACCTCTTACTCTTTTGACCAGTCCTCTAGTTCCATTCAATTGGTCCAATGATCAACAGCTTGCATTTGATACCCTAAAAGCTGCGTTTACCACTGCTCCTGTCCTCCAACACCCTGACAGTGATCTCCCTTTTATAGTTGAGGCAGACACGTCCTTGTTCGCCTTAGGGGCAATACTATCTCGAGTGTGTCTCTACTGGACGCTTGCATCCAGTCACCTTTCATTCCCGGAAGTTTACACCCACAGAGAGTCACTATACGGTGACCAAAAAGGAACTTCTGGCTGTCAAAGAACCTTTCGAAGTCTGGTGTCACCATCTCCTGGGTGCAAAACATCGGGTGACGGTCTTCTCGGACCATCAGAATCTTCACGATCTAGCTTCTCTAAAATGCTCAAACAGCAGACATGTTAGGTGGCATCTGTTTTTTGCCACCTACGATTTCCAGATCATGCATCGTCCTGGTACCGTTCATGGAAAGGCTGATACTTTGTCTCGCTCTCGTGGGGGGGTTTCATTACCAGTCTATCCAGAGACCCTGCTAGATAAGAAACATGTGATATGTCTTTGTACTCCTTCTCAGACTCTACTGGATATGGTCCGTAAGTGGGTTTCCACTCACCCGTCCTTACTTCTAGATTGGGATTTGGTATTACAAGACGGTCTGCCTTTCTTTCAGAACAAATTGTTTCTACCTACCACTGATGTTCTCAATCTGGCTCTTGAATGGTCCCCTGATCTCCCTGTTCATGCACATCCTGGGCAGCGAAGAACACTTTCGCTTCTACAACGTTGGTGTTGGTGGCCTTCCATGAGAAGGGATGTGGAATGCTATGTTAACACTTGCTCTGTTTTTGCCCAATCGAAACATAGGAAAGGACGACTGTTGGGTCTCCTGCAGCCTCTTCCCATACCACCGAGGCCCTGGCATACCGTGACGATGGATTTCGTGATGGACCTTCCCAGGATTCAGGGTTTTGATTCCATCTGGGTTGTGGTAGACTCGTTCACCAAAATGGCACGGTTTATCCCATGCTCGGGCATTCCCTCGGCTCCTGTTCTGGCAGGATTGTTTTTCAAGTCCATCGTATGCCTTTTTGGTTTACCATCAGTGTTGGTGTCCGATAGGGGTCCTCAGTTCACTTCTTGTTTCTGGGGTGCCTTGACTAGATTAGTAGGGATCGATTTGCGTTACTCTTCGGCCTATCATCTGGAGACGGATGGACAGACCAAGAGGGTTAATCAAACCATGGAGCAGTAACTGCGTTGTCTGACTCTCCAGCATCAACAGTCCTGGTTTCGCATCTTGCATATGGCTGAATTTGCCTATAACAACGCGGTGCACTCCTCCACTGGTTTCTCTCCCTTCTATGTCTTGTATGACCAGCACCCTAAAATCCTGCCTATCCCGGATTTCTCACTTTCTGGTAATCCGGCTGCCTCTTCTTGCATCAGAGACATCTCGGCTGTCCACGCGCAGACCTTGCTGCACCTCAAAGAAGCCCAGGATTCCATGAAGGCTGCCGCGGACCGGAAGCGTTCTGTGGCCCCTTTGTTTGCTGTGGGGGATAGAGTTTGGATTTCTTCTCGCCATCTGCATCTGCAGGGTTGCCGCAAGTTGTTGCCCCGTTTCGTTGGTCCTTTTGTGGTCTCCCGGGTGATCAACCCCGTGGCCTATCGCCTTCGAGTCCCGGTTTCATGGTGGCTTCACCCTGTCTTTCATGTCTCTCTTCTCAAACCTTGCCCTGGTCCTACCCATCTTCGTTCCCCTGGGGCTCCGGTTTTCCCTTCCTCCCCGGATGTCTTTGAAGTGTCTGCTATTCTGGGTTCCCGTGGATTGGAAGGGTTATGGCCCGGAGGAGCGCTCATGGATTCCTGCGGGTGATGTTGATGCCATTTGGTTTGGTTTCCCGTTTCCATAGGGACAATCCGTTGTGCCCACGGGGTCGTGGGCCTTTGGGGGGGGGGCTCTGTCACGCTGTCCCCTCATTCTGTCCCTATTTCACAAACATCTAGATCAAACAATACTCACACTCTATCTAGGACAGGCAACACTCACAATACACCAGTTACCCCAGTCAGGTTTCCATTCCATGTCACTCACAGTGGACGGGTGTCACGTGAGCGGGTTTACCCCAAGGGCCACATATGCAGACTCAAGGGTTCCACATTCCTTCACTGGCATCTGCCATGGCGTCTGCAGGAGGGAGCTCGCAGGCGCCGGCTATAGGACGCTGCGCGCAGAAAGTCAATTCCGCATTTATGGAGACCATTGAGATCAAAACAACGCTCACGTGTTGCGTCTGCGGGTCACGTGATGCGTTTATCCGTCTCACTCGCAGATCAGGTGGCGCGGAATCCTCCGCTACTTAAGTGTTGAACTTCCACACGTCCGCGCTTCACAGCTGTTCTTTGGAGGACTCTGTACGTTGTTTGGATACCTTGTGTTTCACAGCTCTTGACTCTTGGACTGTTTTCGGATTTGCTTTGCTCACGTCTTTTTGCTCTGTTTGCTGGATCATCTCGAACTCAGAACGCCTTTTGGACTGTCTTGGATTACCCTGAATTGGACTTGGCATTTTTTTCCTCTTTGCTGCATTACGTTATCAAGTACATTGGATTTTGGTCCTTTTGTTTCATCAAGTTACAGGAGGGCAAGTTGGGTTATAACCCAGCCTACAGTTCTTCTCCCTACTGTCATCGGGGAAACCATCTCACGTGCCCCTCCACGGAATTATCAACCATCATAGGATTCTGGGCTTCCTCACCCATCAGTTTAGGTAAGCTCTGCTCTTTATTCTGCTTGTTTGCTTGTACTGTGCTTAGTTGATTGCTAATAAAGGTTTTCCTTTACAGCTGCCTTGGGTTTCAACATTTTCCGTGGTTCCGGGCTTCAAGAACTACCCACTTGTGGCCTCAATGATTGCATAGGGAGTAATCTTGTATTCTCTCTCTGTGGTACTTGGGGACGGAGGTTTCAATACTCTTCACGACAATCAAGCAACCTGACATTGACACCCTCGCTCCAGCCTTGGCCGATTTCTTTATTCACTCTTTCACCACTTGAATGTTCCCCTGTCCCCTTAAGCACTCCCTTGTGCACCCACTCCTCAAGAATCCGTCTGCCAATCCTACCTGCCTGCCAAACTAACACCCAAACTCCATCACCCCTTTCCTGGCAAACTCTTGGAAAATCTGGCCATCTCCCAGCTTACTCTCCACACTGAATCTGTTGTCTCCATGACCATCAGTATGGCTTCAGAACTGCGAGAGGCACGGAAACTGCTCTCCTGAACACTGTGAAGATCTGCTCTCTAACCTTGATTCCAGCATTCCTTCTGTCCTAATCCTCCTTGATCTTTACTCTACTTTCGATACAGTCAACCACGCCATCATGATCAACTGACTACATGAGAACCTAGGCATCACGGATCAGGCCCTGGAGTGGCTGACCTCCTTCCTCTCGGACTGCCTCTCCCAGGTCCAACTTGGTCCCTTTCTCTCTGTCACCTCTCTCTCTACCTGTGGCCTTCCCCAGGGCTCTATTCTCTCACCCTGGTTTTTCAACCTCTACTTGGCCTCTTTGGCACACCTGATCTCTACCTTCTCCTCTAAATTTGAGTGTCATGCGGATGACACTCAGCTTTCCTTCAGACTCCTCTCCTCTCTCGCTCATTCCTGACTGTCTATACGTGATTCAGGATTGTTGCGCCTCCAAACGATTTCTGCCTTGTATGTCAGTAAGATGGAGATACTTCTCCTTGGGACTCCTGCTCCTGCTTTTCCTTGCTCACTCTGGCTGCCCACCGTGGGCCTTCTTCCTTCGAATTCCTGCGAGGCAAAAAACCTCGATGTCATTTTCAACTCCACTCTCTCTTTCTCTCCTCACATCTCGGACATCTCCAAGAAGCCCCACTACCAGCTACTCCTCCTCAAAGGGACTTTCCTTTCTCACTTTCCCACAGAATCTCCCTATCTCCAGAGTCCTATTTCTCTCTAAGCTGGACTACTGCAACAGCCTCTTTCTCAATCTGCCTTCCTCTACTCTGCGCCATATGCAACTAATCCAGAAAAGGACTGCAAGCCTTATCCTTGGCCTCAAGCCAGGGATCGTATCTCTCCAGCCCTGAAATCTCTCCACTGGCTCCCGGTGGCTGCAAGGATCAAGTTCAAGACACTTTGCATTGTCCACAGGGCTTTCTGCGGCCGGTGCTCACACTACATCCAAGGCTCTCTTTAAAATACCTTACTTCTCGAACCTTCCCCCAGCTACCGCCAACTCTCTAAGGGTTAGACGCTTCTCCAGGCAGAGCATCTGTCGGTGCCTCCCTGTGGAATGGCCTCCCTGGCACTCTCAAACTTGAGCGAGCCATCTGAAGTTCCGGAAGCATCTCAAAACATTCCTCTTCTACTCTGCTTTCTCTCTCTCCCCTGCTGACCTACCTGACCTACCTGTTTGCTGTACTGACTGGTTCATTGGCTATCTCAGAGTTTCACTGAGTCCAGGCTCTTTTTTGATCAGTCACCCTTGCACTGCCTCTTGGCCTACCACGCACTTAGGGGCTGCAACTGTAACCCTACAATCCCTTGTCCTCCTTGCACTAGCACTGCGCTGCCCTAGCAGCATTTACTCTGAGCATTACTGCCCTGTTTTCCCCTCCCCTCTTCCTTACACTCAACCCCCTTCCATTTCCCTTGCATTTCTCGTTCTTTCAATTGCTCGATATGAATGACACAAGGCCAGGTAAGATTTTTTGTCTTGTCCTCCCTCTATCTTCTCTCCCTTGTCTTGTCATGCCTAAAAACACTTGTGTACAGGCGTGTTATAAATTACTCATATCATATCATTTCATTTTATCACAGATGCCTAGAAAAATGAACAATGCTGTAGTAAGAAATAGCTAGACTGGCAGCACCCAAATGCCAGTCTATCCAGATTATTACACTTAGCAGGACTGCTTTATCAGAAATGCACAGTTAAAAAAGTCATATCAAACTGAGGAATGACTAGACTGGCTGCACCAACACGCCTTTCTAGCCACTAATAAGACATATCATACCTGCTTAGCCTGGACATGGACAACCATTATGATTTATCCCACAATCCCACCCCCCCACTCATCCCCTCTCCCTCCCACCACCTATCCATACCTCAAATGCAGCTCCTTGACCCAGAATTATCTTCATGTCCCTCTTCCATGTCCCAGAGCTTATGTATTAGGATCCTGGCCTCATAGGTAAGTACCGGGATGAGGAAGGGTGGGACTAGGACTAATGTAGATTATAGGTAGCTACGTCAGGCATGACCTCCATATACCTGTAACTAATCTCAGTACTTGTGTATGAGGCAGAGTGTCTCAGACACAAGTAGTGTCTCATACACAAGTACAGGGACAAGGAAGAATAGGGCGAGGAGTAATGACGATTATCAATAAGTAATACAGGCATTAAACACAAGCAGCGGCGTAACACCATTGAGTTTACTGGGCTTCAGCACTCCCCCCTGAAATGTTGGACTATGTTGAGTCAACATGGCTGACCTTCAGAGCAGTTACAAGACTGAAAAGGACACAGATGTTAAACGGCACCAGGGTTTAGCTATTAACAAGGTCCCAGCAATTACTAACGTAAAGCATTTCACTGTTAGTACCTGCATTCAAATGACAAATTTTGTAGGCAATTTAAATCGTGGCGTGGGTTTAGTACTTGCATGCCAGGGGAGTGATTGGAAGGGTAGAGAGGGAGCAGGAGACTGCTCATTCTCACAGCAGTCCATAAGTATGTGCTTTCAGAATTAAAGGAGAGTTAAATGTTTGTAACATTGAAGCTGCACTAGAATAGCCTCATTACAAGGCGTAAAAAAGTTAGACTCCCTCATACAAATACGTTTGCTCCACCACCCGTGAAGTTAGCACCTCTTCCAACTTTTGAAGGATTAGCCCCCCGAAATGTAGGTTTTGTTGTGCCCCTAAACAAAAGCACACACACCATTCACCATACAGGCACACCCAAGCAGCCACCCATACATTTAAGTGTGCACTCTTTCACCATAAAGGCACACACACCAGGGCCCCACCAATACATTTAGGTGTGCACCCTTTCACCATACACTCACACAGGCAGCCACCTATCCATTTAAGTGTGCACCCTTTCACAAGGCAGGCACACCCAGGCAGCCACCCATATGTTTAAGTGTGCACCTTTTCACCATACACGCACACATGAAGATGATATCAAGAGCTACCTAGCCACCCATACATTTGTGTGCACCCTTTCACCATACACTCACACAGGCATCCACCTACACATTTAAGTGTACACCTTTTCAAAATACACTCACACTCGCACATGTCATGGGGTTGAGGGGAGCCCTATTATTTCAAAAATAAATTGTTTCTTTTTGAAGTCACTCTGACTTCACAAAGAAATTATTTCCATTAAGGACCGAACCATAATGGAAATAATTTCTTTATGAAGGAGGAGTGACTTGAAAAATAAACTATTTCTTTTTGAAATAAGAGGGCTTCCCCCACCCCATGACATGGAGGCCTCCGGCCTGGGGCCTTAGATTTCTTGAGTTGGGGGAAAGCTTTGAACTTCAAAATAAAGTTTCTTTTTGTAGACACTCTGCCTTCATAAATAAATTATATCTGTCACAGAAATTATTTCTTTATGAATACAGAGTGAATTCAAAAAGACTTTTATTTTAAAAGAAAAATGTAAAACAAGATTTTTTTCATTTTTTTTCTCCAAGTGGGGCCCCCTTCTAGGACATGTGCTAGTGGGGCCCCCCACACTGTGGGGGCTGCGGTGGCCCCTGTTACACGAGTGCTGCATGCTGCACCTCCAGGTCCATTGCTACCACTACGAATGGCAGCATGGTTGTGTTGGCCAGTGTGTGTGGTGTGGGTGTGGTCCTTTTCAGCAGTCTTAGTGTTCATTCTGTTCAGCTGGGTGCATTGGGTGCACCTATGGCCTGTTCCTCCCCACCTGGGCCTGGTTAACGCTTGCTACATGGTGCCAGTGTTTCTGGCACAGGTTACCCAGTAGTACTGGCATTTTTGTGCCGGTATTTCTGAAAAGAATGCTGTTGTGATGTACCCTTTACTGTCGTGCCGGTGTTTCCAGCACGTCTTGTGGTGGGTCCCGTAGTTTATGTTCACTGTTCTATCGGCGATGGTAGCACAGTGTGTGCTGTTACCGCTGTTGTTGTTAACGGCATTGCTTATCATATTAGTGTGGTCCAGAAATGCCAGTAATCGGTAACATTGGCTCATTGTTTCCGAACTGCACCACTTGTAATGACCCCCCATGTCTTTCTTGATGGCCTGGCATCTTTCATTTGAATATTTGAGATCCTTCAACAACCTTGGCAGCTGTTGCTTGTAAGTTCCTTCGCATGGCTCATGGCAATCACAAAAGAAAGTCTCTGCTCACAGTATTAACGGGTTCTGGTGGTTGGCATAACCACTACTGTCGCATAACAGTGGAAAGCTAAGGGGCTGAAGAGAGACCCTTGGTGGATCCATTTGTCACACAGAGCAGTTCAGCATGAACTCTTTCTGGGTTTATTTAGTATTTGAAATCTGTTAAATGGGCACTGAAAGTCCTTTAAATAGCGCAAGATTATTATTAGGTCTATTAGGAAAATGCATTAACAAATTATGTAGATGCTTGTTGTGACTAAATGAATTCTACTCTGCAGGAGTACAGAGATGAATATTTATTTTCTAAACACTTACCCAGCATGACACCATTACTACATCAGCTGTGATCTCAGTCGTAAAGGTGGAACTGGCACAACATGAATGGTACACCTCTTTCTCCCCTAAAGGTAGCATGAGCCTAGGGCAGGCTGCACTCCTCAGGAGATATGTGACCTAGCAAAGAAACATTCAAAAAAGAGTAGTACTGTTATACCAAAGAAAGCAAGTCAACAATCAATGTTCCAAAGACTGCATGACTCTTTAATTAAACTATGAATACAAACAAACTACGAAAAACAAACACTAATATCCCACCACTGTAATGGGAGACAGAGCATAAAGACCTTTTGATAAACAAGGCGTTCTGTGGCTAAAGACACAGTTAGACAGGCATTAGACTCTGCAGAAATGTTCAAGTTCTAAGCATATGTCTTTTAGAAAGATTAAGCTGGGTCCACTTGTCAGGGAGGATATTTCCAGCTATACACCTTGTGGCCAGTCCTGCCATTTCTGCCTAATCCTTTTCATGCTCCAGTAGTGATGGCTCTGGTTGTTAGTTGATTGGAATCCTGTAATTTGCTGCATTTGGCACAGCCCCTGTATTTGATGCAGCGCTTGCAGTGTCTCCAGATTCTGGCTGCCCGAGTTGACACTGCGTCCCCCTATGGTACGCATACTTCTCCCATTTTACAAAATATTCAGTGGCTTCCAGTGGGGAAACATATCGAATTGAAATCCCTTTGCGTTGTCCACCGAGCGGACTATAGTCAGGGAGCAGAATTTCTTCAAGCGAAATTTCAGATGTATGTACCCACTCGGGCACTTTGTTCTCAGCATAGCTGTCTTCCTGTTGTTGTGCACCACAACCTAGTTTGAACTGGTGGCCGGGCATTCTCAGTGGCTGCTGCTAAGAAGATGTGGAATGCACTGCCACATGAGATTAGAGTCCCAGAAAATCATCTCCAGTTCAGGTGTGCTTCAAAAAAACCTTCTCTCCTAGTCTTCTGACTGTATTACCTCTTTAGTTGCACCTCCAGCGCCAAGATGCCCCTGGCTTAAGTGCGCTCTACAAATTCAATAACATAACATAGCGTAAAAAGTGGAGTCTTAACTGACACTAGGGCCCTAAAAACAAGGCCTTGGTACAGAACCACTACAATTACCTTTTGGTCTTTTTCCTTGGGCTTTACTTATTGTTATTACTCTACTCCCGTGTACTGCACTGTCCCTTCCGCCTCCCCCCTAAACTCTCCCCTTCCCCCTTCCCATGCACTTGCGCAATCTGAATGACACCGGGCCTAGTAAGATCGTTGTTAGTCCTCCCTTTGTTCCCCCTCCCTTGCCTCGTCGTGCCTTGAAACACCCTTGAAACACTTGTGTATAGGCGCGTTATAAATGTCACATCATATCATATCATATCCTATAGAATGCAGGCCAGGGATCACCACAAAAAATGTCAGCCCCTAGCTGTTGGAAATGTGGGTTTCAGCAGGCATTTTGCTGGAATGCACATGCAACTCTGTAGATGCCATGTTGCCAAAGTACAGTGCAGCTGCTGTGGGTGTCAGTGGATCATCTCAACAGAATTACATGTTTGCACCATCCTTTTCTGTAGGCAGCATTGTCACACAGATGACATAATGTCATCAAACATATTCTCTGGAATGAGACAGATAACAATATCATGTACAAAATGTTGAAGGCATTGCAAACAATTGGATACAGCAAAATCACCCAGGTTGGATTGTGCTAAGAATGAGGAACAAATAGGGTATAGGTGGCCATGGCAACTATCTATTAATGGGGGTAAGGAAGACAGAACATTTTTTGGACAAGCCTGCTACCTTACGTCTAGGCTGAAATAAAAGAGAACATTGAGGAGGCTGCCAAGCATTTTCAGGTCAGCCCACTAGCCGCCTCAACAAGGGGTTCGGTTAAATTCATGTTGATCAAGTGCTGCATTGCCTCGTGGTGCAATTAATCAATCAACCATACTGAGCATTCTGCTAAATAGCAGAGCATTGATGGGAACCTTGGGGTCGAGCAATGCTGAGGCAGCAGAGACAGCTATATCCAGCTACACCATCATAAGATAAGAAATCCACTCAGTTTACAAACATCAGGATGAAGGTAGATTCAAAGTAATGACACAGCTACATCCTGGTTTATCAGATCACCATTACCTCATCACCTGTTTCCTCGTCACAATCCTATATACAAGAAAATAACATAGCATAACAGTAGCTTGTACAATGCTCTTCCAAATTTCTCATTCTCTCATTGATGCCCACCTCACCATCCCAGACTTAGCGTTCCCCTCATCCCTCTGGCTCTGCTATGCTGCAGAATATGTGCTATTCAATAAACCAACACAGCATGGCAGATATGAAGTATGGTGACCCCACGGCAGACGCAGCAATGTCATCTTCAGAAGAAATAAGTAACAAGTCCAACAAGTCCCTCCGATTGGAAGGGGAATTGCCAACCCCCCTCCTCTCTCCAGTTCTGTTGCTTTAATGTGTCCCAAAGTAACAGTTTGTCGGTACTCTGCTCTTACCTTCAGTAGTTGTTGTTGGTGTGGGGGGTGGGGCAGTGAGGCGCATAAGATCCCCAGCTCAACAGGCTTGCTCCCACACTTCCTATGGCATAAGCACTGTGTGGTTGTGCAGTTAGACACCAGGAGTAAACAGGCATAACCAGGTTATTGATGCAACACAGATTATCAGTGCAATGCCGCAGTGATCTGTGAAAGAGGAGCAGCGGGTGGGTTTGACTCCCCTTTTCTTCTGCCCTTTTGCAGGTCCGAGTTTGTTTGGTGCTGAGTTGGTGGAGATGCTGAAACATGCAGTAGAGGTGTCTACTTTGGTCAGACACAGACTATCTTTTACCTCTTGGCAGGGTGTCCTGTTCACTCGTTGCGTTGTACCTTCAGTCACCCTGAGAGAGGCCAGTGAATGTGTTGAGTCAATCAAAGTGAGTGATGTCTTGCCTCCCAGTGTCCAGCTAAGCTCTGGGCCACAGTTCTGATCATCCTGCAATAACACTTACTTGGAAGCAGAGTGGACTTTGTTTTCTGTGCTGTTCTCTTTTAGATGGTTCATCCAGGATACGCCATTGACATCTAACGAATAGGAGTCTTCAGGGAAACCTCATTCCGAGGGACCCAGAAAATCCCCAGCAATCTAGCATCTTTTAAGAAATGTAGGTGTTTATTCAACCATCTTCTATGTCGTAAAGGTTGAAGGTGGATTCTTCCCAGTCCTGACCCTGTAAGAGGTCCATATGTTTGTTCAGAAATCAACCTTCAGGATGATATCAATAGTCAATAGTAATACTTCTGACTAAAGTGAGTGGCATCTATAGATTGTCAGGATGCATAGGTGCACAATCCTATCCACCAGGGCCACCAAATGTTCAAATGTTATGTGGTGGAAGGTCACGCATATCAGTTAATAAAAGCTGTTTTTCAACCTTGGTCGTCAGCATTGTGTACAGATACAATACATAAAATGAGATCCAATAAACCCTCTTAAAAGCCAAAAAACAATAGTTTACGAATATAAACATCTTCAATTAATATATTAAAAAGCAAGTTCATCATGCAGCAAGTATGATCAATCACAACCTTAGCAATTACAACGCTTAATAAAATCTAACAATTTCAACTGATTGCACTACAACAGCAGATGAATGACATGGTACACCAGTGGAGTGGCATTAATACATGTCTTGACAAGCCTGTAACTTGCGCACCAGCCACGCACTATGACTACACTTAGCGATGAAGTAGACAACATTGCGATCTGTTGTCGCAATACAAAATGTACCTCATGAGTATGACGGATGTTAGCAACTCTAAACATGGGTATAAGGCAGTAGTCTTCATATTTCTGAAGGCCGACCCCTCCAGCCCCATGTAAAAAAAAGTGAATGTTGACCCCCACCCCCACTGCAAACCCTCCCACCAAACGAGCAGGCTACACATGGAGATGGGTGGTCGAGCAGGGTGGATGTTGCACACATACTTGTCATCATACCTCATTCTATACAGGAGATGGTAGCAAAATCCTGGTTTACATTGTAAATCCAGGACTCAAAATCCCAGAATGCAAAGAAAAAGCAACAACTGGATTAGCATCTCTCGAATGGAATGGAGCATGTATGCACCATGGGGATACAAGTGAAGGAAGGCACACGTGGTGCACAGGTGCACATACTAGATATCCGTAGGTACGGGAGGTGGTTGGTTATATTGTTCCTTTGCATTTTGTGTCTGTCTTGCCACTCTTGTTTTATTTTCTGTTTCCTCTCTCCTGTTATGCCTCTGCACACCTGCCATGTTCACTTCTGTCTCCACCCATCCTTTTCTGTTTGTCTTAAGACTCTCTTGCTGTCTCCCTCACAGCCACACTCTCTCTCCACCCATATTCCTTCCTCTTGATCCTTACTGACTCGTCTCTCTCTCTGCATCCCTTTCTTTCTGGCCCCCTATTACACGGCTCCTTTGCTATCCGTTTCTATCGTCATTAATTTAGTTCACCCTTCTATTTAGGCTTCACTCATTCTTTTCTCCCTGCCCTGTCTCGTCTCCCACGCCCCTCCTGTCCATTCCTCCTTTCGCTCTTCGTCCCATGCAGTAACTCTTTCTGACTCCTCTTTCCATCCCTCTCAATCACTCTTTTTTTTATTTTCTGCCAGCCAGAAACAGAAGCCAGAGCATGCTGTGAGCACGTACCGTGTCCAACCAAAGTGCCAATATGGTAGGTGGAGTCTGCCAGGTTATGTGTTGAAGCAGACAGGGACAAAAGGTGTTGCTTCTGTGCCGAAAAGGAAAACAGCCCCCACCCTCTCATTCCTGAGGCCCTTTCACACCGCATGTGAATGGGACCTAAAGGAGAAAGGCTGGTCTTGTGCTGCAAGAGATCATTTACAAACTGAGCGGCTATTTATTTGTTTTCAAGATGTGTGATTTGTGGCTCCTTGGAAACTCCCCCGACCCCCAACACCCTCAGGGGGGCACGCTCCACAGTGATGAATACCACTGGTATAAGGTATTTTACTCTGAGGGCGCTACATCTGTTACACGGTAATAGAAGATGTATGACTGTTTCATCACTGGAGTTACATAGCAGACAATTGACATTGTTAGAATTGCCAGTTACTCCTACATGTTCACACTTTCAATGTTCCTAAGTGGAACTCCGCGAATAGTGCGCAGGCGAAAGCTGGTGATATAATATCAAGGTATGGCTCAATCCCAGGTTCAAGTGTGTCCTGCAAACACCTCTGACCACTGCTCAGTGAGCTACAAGTACTCTCTAGCCTTCTCTGTGACAATTCCTGAGAACGCGTGTGCTGCTTTGCATATCGTATTCTTGCTTCCCCTGCTGGTCAAGCCACAGACTCTGCAGATTTGAAGCCAGTACCATGTTTTGACACGAGCCACACGTGGGAGTGATCCTCCTCCTTCTGAGGTGTGGAGGTAAGATAATTCCTCCCTATACTTCCCCAATTCCAAGGTGCTCCAAATTCTCGCCCATTACAGTATGGGTCCAAATAAGGCTATATCAGATATGGGGTGAATTCCACACTTCATGTGGTGTGAAGCATTTGGTGAAATGTCTGGGAGCCTCAGCAATGACTTTAGGAATTTTTACTAGCCAGTTACCAGAGATGAACAGTTGGAACAGCTCCAGATTTCTGCACCATAGAGAGCAGATGGGAGTGTCAGCAAGTTGTACATCATAAAAGCAGGAGACACAGATTAACACCCGTGATTTTATGCAAACCTCTTTGTATGCCCCCACTGTTTTTCTCCAGGGTTGCATATGATTAATTAAGCTGCTCTTGCCATGAGCCATTTTTGTGAAACCAAGTTCGTAAGTATTTATAATACAGGACCTGCTCAAGTTTGCATCCATCTATCTCTATAGCCAGCCTACGAGGCCTAGCACCCTTATCAGCTTCAAGTCCTCCCCTTTGTTTTGTTGTCAGTGCCTTTTGTGTTAGCATGGTTGTATGCCTAATTAGTGAGCAGTAACAGACACAATGGCCCTGCCTCCAGACTCGTGGGGATTTACCGGCTCCGGAATTGCCAGAATTAACGGGGCATTACAGCCAGTAATTACGGAGCCGGCATTCTGTAAATCCCTATTCCCCTGGAGTCCCATAGGACTTCAGGGGAATGGGGAAGTGGAAACACCGGCACCATGTGGAAATGGTGCCGGTGTTTCTGCGTCCATCTGCGGATGGTGCTGTTATGCCCGCCAGGTCAGACCTGGCGGGTGTAACACCACACAGCCACAGAACTCGTAGTTAGCCGGTCCGGAAAATGGTGCCGGTTTGGTTTTTCCAGCACTGTTAAATCCAGAACGCCTAACTTGTAATGAGGCCCAATGCATTTTGCTGAATCCTTACATGGACAGTTTGTTAATCCATAATCACTCCTAAATATAGGCATTGGAAGAGAGCAAGAGGGTTCCCAGGAATTCACACTCTTGACAGTGCTCTCAGTTTAAACGACTCCCCCGAGATTCGAGGTCAGTTGTTTGTGTGCTTAACAAGGTGAGTGCTAAATTAGTGTGTAAACCACAAAGAAAAGGTACTTTGCTGCATCTATGCATTGGCAACTTGTTAAATCAATGGCACTCCTACAAGCAGGCATTGGAAGACACCAGGTGGATTCCCAGGAACTCACACTCTTCAAAGTGGTATCCTAACAAACTTTCCTATCTCTGAGATCCACATGCATATACATGTTTATGATTGATAACCAGTCTGTGTTGAAGCAGGCAGGGACAAAAGGTTTTGTACTGTTCCCACTTAATGGAGCCTCAAGCTTACGCAGTGCATGATGTATGATTCAGCAGCCCAAAGTGTCTTTGCCTGTCCCACAACTTACATGATCCCTTAGGTCCTCAGCAAGATAAGATCAGAAAAATCTGACTTGAATGTTGTAATCCCTTTTTCTTTAGATGGTGGTTACCCCGGCATAATGTATGTCCCTGTTTTATGATGAGGACGAGTGGAATGTATCTTTAAAAAAAAAAAGTTTACATTTTGTAAAACAGATTGAGTAGAAATGGCCCAAAGAACATTTCATTGAGATGGCTTGGAAATAAATGGGAGCATGGAGTTGGGGAGGATTTCACTGAAAGCTCATAAATCCCGTAAAAGGCACAGGAAGATTGGAAGGAGGGGATGATTTCTTAAGGGCCCAACCATAAAGATTTGCGTGTCAAACTGGATGTAGTAGAAGAGAGATTGTTGGTTTGCTGACTTGAACTGCAACATCAGTATCACCAGTATAACTCCTCAAATATGGACAGACCACCATTTAATCTCATTCTCTGCCTCACTTGACCTTACCCACCCTAAACCTATAATTATGGCCCTGCCATTCCCCACTAGAAGTAAAAAAGACATCACAGTAGAACAACTCCAAAAAAGAAAACTGCAATCAATATGGCGACACTCACCTGCTGAGGAGAACAAAATCAAGTTAACCACCCATGCCAAACCATATAAAAGGAAATTATTAGCAGAAAAAAAAAACATTTACAATGACAGAATAGCTAAAGCCAAATCTGAAACTAAGGAATTATTCTCCATCCTGCGTGAAATGGAATCACCCATACTGCAAACTGATAATACTCCCAAAAATAAGCTCTGGTGCACTAATATACAAAATGCCCTTGCAGGAAAAATTAGCTCTCTTCAAACCAAAATTGCAATTAAAAAAGCTGCCTTGCTATTGCCAGCAGAGCCTACTCCCAAGGTACAGCCCTCTCTAAACCAGTCCAATAACAGTCTAATCACCCCTTTAGCTTCAAACAAATAACCATACTAGAGACAGAAAAAATTATACTCTCCCTAAAGCCTTCTAATTGTAAAGGAGATAATTGCCCTCCTCGAATTATAAAAGATGCAGCGAGAGACCTAGCTCCCTTCATCTCTAAACTGATCAACGCCTCCTTTAAGACTAACCTAGTGCCCAATAACCTTAAACAGTCTTGGGTCCTACCTCTGCTAAAAAAAACAATTCTCGACCCTTCCATCCCGACAAATTACAGACGCATCACTACCGTCCCATTCCTACTCAAAATTATCGGCAGGGTAGCCTACCTGCAAATCCAGGATTACCTTGAAACTAATAACATTCTAGGCTCACGACAATCCGGCTCCGCCCCCTTCACGGCACTGAAACAGCCCTGATTGATCTTAAGACTCAAATTGACGAGTTGAAGGATAATGGAAAATCAGCTATGCTACTCCTCCTTGACCTTTCGGCAGCCTTTGAGCTGGTAGATCATGCAGTCTTATGCAATCACCTTGGCTCTGATGCCCATTTTTCATGCTGTGCCATAACCTGGGTTCAATCCTTCCTTGCTAAGCGGACTATGAGAGTCTTCTCCCCCATAGCAGCTGCTGATCCCATACAAGTCTCCTGCGGTGTCCCCCAGGGATCATGTGTGCCTCCTACTATGTACAACATCTTTACCAAACCTTTGTTTGACAAGTTGGATAGACTGGGTGTCATCTACACTAACTATGCAGATGACAATCAGATCCTCATCCCCCTTTCAGGTAACTTCTTGGAAGACTCAACCTTGGTAAATAAGATATATCTCCTCATTCAGGCATGGATGGCATCCCATGGCCTATGTCTGAATGACGACAAAACGGAGATACTGATCCTCGGCAAAGAGACAGCGATTAAAAAACCTGACCCTAACTATGCTTCGTTTAACATTGACAACAATGTCAGAAAAGTAATGCCTGCAGTCAAAACCCTTGGGGTCTATCTGCACGCAGCACTCACTTTTAAGAAACAAATTAACTCCCTAGCTTCCTCCACAGCCTATACTTGTAAACTGATCCGAGCATGTAGACCATTCCTAACAGAGGCTAGCTGTATTACCTTAGCTAATGCGCTCATCATATCCAGATTGGACTATTGTAATGCCCTATATGCGGGATATAACAAGTATATCCTTAACAAACTCCAAACACTGCAAAATAACACTCTTAGAGTAGCCTTAAACATTCCTAAAAGAACCCATGTCTCTACCGCCAGAAGGAATATCCACTGGCAAAATATTAAAGACAGGATCACCCTCAAAACTCTCTCGCTCACGTCCAAATGCCTCAACAATATCCCTATCTAGCAAACAGAATCAACAAGAGAATCTCAAACCACCCCACAAGAATGACTAACGCTTATACCTTGATGGTGCCTAGATACAAAAAGAGTACGGCTGGCGGCGCTAGCTTTCCAGTCATAGCTGCCCAAACCTGGAACAAACTCCCCTTAGAATTTAGAAAGGACGAACCTTACCTAAGTTTCAGGCACAAGGTTCTTTTGTGGATACGATCTAATGAAATCTAATGGGATCACCCTCTTTTACTAGAACCACTGGTCCTGAGTGACACCTCCTGACTATGCCCATTGTTAACCTGTCCCCCCATAGGGACCTCTGACTACCACTGCTAGCATCTAGGAACTTCACTGGATCCTACCGGGACTACAAAACTGTGGTTGATTGTTACTTTGCTCTTTATGCTTCCAACACCTGTCATTAACTGTATAAGTATATTCAGACTGTAACGTTGTTGAACTGTCCTACTGCCTATTTTGTGTGTGTCACTGTAACTAAGTTCTCAAGTATCCTTCTAATGTATGTGCCCGGCTACCTGCGAGTTTGGTTTTGTGCTATATTAAATAAACAAACAAACAAACAAACAAACAAAACATTTGCATAAAGGAGACTATGCAACATATATTAGGCTTAAAGAAATGCTATTCCCCTTTTAGTCTACAATCCTAAAGCAAATTTTGCCAGCATAGTGAAATAATTCAAAAGGAAAAGTGTGAAGATGATTGTGTCTTTAAGTGTCAGGATGTGAGGTGAAGGGAGGGGCCAGTCTTAAAAGAAAGGTGCACCAAAGGGTGTATATCAAATCATTATTCAGTCTCACCAAACTCCAGCAAGGAGTTCAAATAATGCAAACCAATGAATGGCTGTAAACCAAAATGTTTCAATGTTCCTGTCAGTTTCAGCAAAAAAGTGAAGGATTAACTCAAAAATAGCCAACTTAAATAGGTTCACACCTTACAGCAAATATGTTCACGCTCTGAGTGTCACACATGGGTGGTGGGACGTGCTTGACTTTTATCCTTATCTCAGGGTGTAGATAGTCTCCAACCACTGACCCACTGTTCTCAAGCAGCCAAGTACATTTGGGGTCTTCACACTCTCCGCTTTCTACAAGATGTCATTGGTGCACTCTTCTACTTGGACATCAACAAATTATTGCCAGGTGGGGCTTCAGGTTGACACTTCTGATGGAATTTGGTCTGCTCTAGAAGGTTTTGACAGACAAGTGTGCCATGTCATCTGTTTTCTACCCCTGACCCTCTCAAAATTCACATTGGGTCCTGCTCTTACCTTGTTCACCACTTTGTTGTCCTCACTATCCGTCCCCTATCATGGTTGTGCTCTTGTTCCACCATCTGTCCTTATACTCTAATCTTGGGTGTTGAATCATCTTCTCCTGCGTCTTGACTGAGAGTTTAAATCGTTTGTCTTCTCTTGGCTTTTAACGCTTTTCTGACTTTCAATATGGTGTCTCTCTCAGTCTGTAACTCCTGTTCAATACCTTATCACCTCCTTCATTCACCACTCAATCTTCTTTCCTCTCAATTGGTCTTGCCTCTCTTTGTTCCAATTGGTATCCTTCAATCTAGTCTCTCAAATTACAGCTCTTGTCTATATCTCTCCTCTAATATTTTCCTATGGCCTATTTCCTATTTGATATGGCCTATCTTTCCTCATATCTCTCTAATAAGTGAAGTCACTCAGACTCTTGTCTAATGTAATCTCACACTCTGTTCTTGGCTAAAACTCACCCTCTGGCTCAATCACAGGCAACAGAACCAGTTTCTATCTTCCCAAAACGTTCTTCATCTTTAAACCTCAAAGACCCACTCTTTAAACAATTAATATGTCCACCCTCTTCCGCATTAATACATTGTCTTACTGACAAAACCTGTCTCTCTGAAAAATTCTTCCTTCTAATATTATACTCTTGCTCCCATTGTATGGGTTCCTTCCTTGTCAGATCTAAGGGCAAGGTTCACAAACTATATCCACATCAAAATCCAGCACATCTTGCTTGTCTATGTCTATCTTTAAATGTGATGCTCTTCCAATACCACATATCAGTGGTTGGTTGAATGGTCCTTTCTATAGCCCATCTGAACTCCCATAGACTGACAGATTCTGCTAGTGATGGCTGTCTTTTAAAGTCCGGTTACGCCTCCTTTTAGGTGTTGCCTGAACACATAAATTGCCCCTATGGTGTTTCTTTCCTGATTGGGCTATGTATCACCAATCAGGACTGACCTCAGTGCATAAGAGTAATGGATGCCATTTTTAGAATTCCCATTTACTTTCAGGGCTTGCTGCATGCCTGCCTATGCTGTTCGCCCACTGTTTCTGGAAAGGGGATCAGTGTGGGGTTACTTACTTTCCTCAGTATTTTTAAGTAATTCCTTGAGTTTGTGGGTTCACTCACTTTTTACTGTAAGTTCGCATAGTTTTCATGCAGGTCAGCAGAAACAAAAGATATCAGAAACTATGGAATCTGGATCTATGTGAATGCCTGCAAATAAATGTTTTGGGAATTTAACAGCTTGGCATTCCCAAAAGTGTGCTCAATGTGGTGGTCACGGGATGCAGAGACTGAGATGTAGCCACAGTAGGCACACGTTTATGTATTGTGTTGCTAAAGTAAATCATTGATGGTTGACCCAATCTATCTTAATATAGGATTATGATGAGGAAAGAATGAATCAGTGCATCATATAGACGTGCAATTATGACATGTAAGATGAAGGAAGATGAAGACCCTATTGCTTACATTCAGGATATTCAAGAGAATGGCAACATGAGACTTGCGAGCCATGGGAAAAAAAAGGTGGCAATATTTTACCACATTTTATGTCAGGGGTTGCCTGAGCCAGTACAGAGGCACATGAAGATTCAAGTGGGAATGGAGTTGAAGTCTCGGGCTGAGAAACAGCTGACGATAGTACACCATAGTCGGTTATTACAAGAGAAAAATAGGATGAAAGTTGAGACTAGGAAAATCGAGGCAGCCAAGTTAGTTCAGAAAAAAACAAAATTCTACAATTGCCATAGAAGGGGCAGTATTGACAAGTGGAGAGGATTGGGAATGCAGGAAGCAATGGGTGCATCACAGGTGAGTAATCAGTGACTGATGGATCAAGTTGGTTATGGGTTTGTGCCACGAGGCAGAGGTATGGGCTATAGAGGAAGAACAGGTGGATTTCAAAATAATCAAGGTGGGTTTCAGAATACACAGAATGAGAATCAGATTACCCAGGGAAGATTTAACTGAGGGGGACTTGTCAGACTGACACCAACAGTGTGTTGGACCTGTGGGAGGACAGGACATATTGCACGTGTATGTGAAAGCCAAGGGAATGTATAGAATGACCAATTTTCAAGAGGGAGGACAGCTTATCCTCCAATATATAGCACACAAACTAGGGAAGGGTTCACCCAAGATCACAAGCACAAGCAGGTACAGCAACCAGAGCAAGTGCAAAGGAATCCACCACAAGGGCAGTCGCAACAAGCCCCTATGCAGACACAGCAGTATGCAAACACAGGACAAGTGCCGACACCCAGAATAGGAGGTGTCACTGTGGTAGGAGGAAATCCTTTTATAGAGATGGGGATGAGCCTGTACCCACAATAGGATGGCTTACAGGGTGACTTGATGTGTTCAATAATATCTGTGACACCAGACCCCAAGAGGAACCAAGTGTCGATGTGACAATAGGGGGCACATTTATTGGTTTTTTCTAGTAGACACTGGAGCTACTCAATCATGCATGTGAGAGGGAAAAGATCCAATGTCGGTAATTGCCATGAATGCTTAAGGGTTCTCTGGAGCTATGAGTCGAGTCCCTTTTACTAATGAATTACCAATCTCTATTGGAGAGTGTGATATGTCTGTTCCATTGTTATAGTCAAGAGAAGACACCGGTTAATATCTTAGGGAGAGATTAAATGACACATCTTAACATGACTGTTTCATTTACTGATCAAGCAATAGTGTCCTCCACTCCAGGAATACACTATTTACTATTTTACTAAGAAAACAAAGTTTATTTCTTGCAGGAACTAAGTCGCAGATGTAGAAGAAAAAAGAGTTGAATATTCCCCAGATATTTTGAGATTTGATACTCAGAGCATTCAAGAAAAAAATAGTCACACCTATGTTAATGCAAGAAGGGCTTAATAAGGATATAAAAAAGAAGGGTTTAATAAATTGTCGATAACCCAATTGATGGAGATTCAAGGAAGTGCACCGCAGGAAGAGCAGGAATTATGGAAATGAAGGGGGTATTATTTATACCCACAATGACATTATGGGAAAAAGACAGCACTGGAAAACTGGTAATACCAGTAGCGTTATTAAAGGTTGCGCTTGAACAGCTGCATTGCACTGCACATGTAACTAGGGGGAATCTTGCTGCTACAATTGCCGAAGACTGGTTCATTCTGAATTTGTTGGAGCATGTTGCACTATTTATGGTAAACTGCATTGTATGTTAAATGTTTACAGCTGTGCATACACAGAGAACAATTAAATAGTAATACCTTGACCGAACGGTCCATTTAAGCATTTACATATCGATATGCAGCAAGAATGTAATGGATTTAGGTATCTTTTAGTGGTGGTGAGTCACTTCTCTAGGAGGATAGAGGCAGGTCCATCTACACACCCTGATGCCGCTTGTGCAGTGAAGTTTTTAGTGCTTGAGGTTTTCTGAGATGCAGTGTGTTTGAAGTGCTAAGATCGGACAATGGGCTACATTTTGCTAATGAGCTATTTGAACAAATAGGGCTTTTATTGAATATGAAACACAAGTTTTCTTCTGCTTATCACCCACAAGCAAATAGACTCAATATGTGACAGACTCAATGGCCTCCTTAAAGAAAGGATTGTCAAGATTAAGTTGACTTTGAAGAAGGGATGCTATATTGCCTACCTTATATGCCTTTCGGAATCAGCCAGAGTCAGACCATCAACTCACCCCTCACGAGTTAGTGACAGAGCAACCTATGAGAACACCTCTTATGCCTCCATCTAGAAGTAGAAGTGATGGCCAGAGTGCAGCTAAAAGCTTAGGTTATGAATTGCATGAATATTTGACTTGTAAGACCTCTAGCATCTCTCTCATTTCAGGTCAACTGAAGTGCGAGGGGGGGTCGGTCTAAGAACACAGAAGAAGACAATTCAATAACCAACCCAACATAACTTTTTTCAGCACCTAAGTTATATGTTGGAGACCTAATATTGATTAATGATTAAGAATGTTACTAGAAAGTGCCATGAGCCACGTTTTAATGGTCACTTTTGAGTAGGGAATATAACCTCTTCAGCTGTGAAGGTCCAAGGAAGACAAGCTTGGCTTCACTTGGGTGATGGAAAGGCCTATAAAGGTGAGATCCTCCCTCCGACCATTTCTGATCCAGAAGCAAGGCACGAAGAAGAATTTCAGCATGTGCAGACTCGATCAATGATGAAGAAGAAGGACGATAAAGCAACGACCAGTGGATGAGACAGATTGATCTTGGACTAAAATTTGGTGGACACTCCTCATAGCTACATAAGCAGGAGTGCAAAGATTTGCTGAGAATTTTATTAGGCCAAAAATGAACTTAAGAAATACATTGACGTATCAAAGTTATGCCTAAACATCAGTTCTGGATCAGAAATTGGAAAGAAGATCAGTATCCAGATTAATTTTGTGGTACATACCTGTTCTAAGCAGTTAAACATATGGTACTTACTGACAGTGATGTTCATCGGCTTACTGTTTTTATATTTATACTTCAACAAGCAACAGTGGGCCGATATAAAGGCAAGATGTATGAATAGTACAATGGCATTGAGCCATTCTATTGGGAATCAAGCAGGGATTTCTGTTAAGACAATACTGTTATATGAGACAAAAATTGCATTGTGTTTATTGTTTGGAGTGGAGATTTGGGACATCAAATTAATGGTGGAATTGAACAAATTTAAAGGCAGAATTCTTAAATTTTGATTTCATATGCTGAAAGCCCTACCCAATGAATACATTATTCTAGAGTGCAATTTAATGTGGATCTGTGATGTTGTAGAATACAAGGCTGCTATGCTATATAAGAAAGCTATGTATTTTAGCTAATGGAACACTAATGGTAGAAATGATCCAAACATTTAATCTGCTTGATTCAAATAATGTTTTACAAACACTTGATTGGTGGTAAGCCACATATTACAAATGGACAGAAGAGCATGCTATTGGTTGGTTGACAAACTCTGCAGCGAAAACTTTATTCTTGCTGAAAAAGGAGATATTGGCTTCCGGCCAAGAAAGAGACATGATACAATTATACACAAAAAGTAATAGCAACATGTTTTTACAGTATAGAGAGAATTGCCTTGGTATCCCGTTTTATCTAACCGCATATCCCGATGCTAGCACAATTTGCTGCTACCTGATTTTCATATTCAACATGTCTGAATGCCTTAAAATGGGGGCTAGACTTGGCATCGCGAGAAAAGAAAGAAAATGTCCCCTATGTGGATATGATCTTATTGAGACAGCATATCATCTGATCTGTGTGTGAGAAGTTTATCTGTTATAAGACTAAAATATGTAAAAGCATACAACAACAGCTGTGATATAAACAATATGGATGTGATTTGGGAGAAACTCCTAACAGGAAATGATCTTAATATTATATACCATATGATGCACTTTTATGAGTATTACCTCGCAATTCTTTTTTTTTTTTATAAAGTATTTTATTGTTATTAACATAGTACAATGGTCATAATAACAAAGCAACAAGCAAACAAAAACAACTTCAGACTGTCATAGTCGTTCACAATCAGAAAAGGTACCCTGAGCATCAACAGTTGAGCGATCATCTCATCACATGCAATAATGTATAGTATGGTACAAGCACAAAACAAAACCCCCAGTGCACATTCCCCCGCCTGTACATGGGACACTCAGGCCACACCTTCCTCCCACCTGTCCCATATTTTCGACGCTTTGTTGGGACAGCCTCGCGCCGAGTAAATCCTACGCTCCATCATAGCGCATATGTCCATATCCAATTTCCATTGTTCCAGCGTTGGGGAGTCAGGGGCACCCCATTTCTGCGCGATATTGCGCTTAACCAGCCCCATCGCCGTGTGTAGGAGCAATCTTTCCCACTTATTAGCTTCTATCTCATCGGGCACGCCCAGAAGCAAAGCCCTTGGGTCCAGTGGTATGGTGCGAGTCAGAACTCGGGAGAGTTCCCTACAGCATGCGTTCCAAAAAGTTTGTATCTGGGGACACAGCCACAAAATGTGAATAAAGGTCCCCTCCCCATCCCCACACCGCAAACAGTTTGGGTCAGAAGCCCGTTTCCAGCCATATAGACGTGTCCTAGGGTAATAAACCCGGTGTAGTATTTTCAACTGCACTAATCGAAGCCTAGAGGAAATGGCGATTTCCCGGGGATGCATAAGGACTTGTATCCAATCCTCAGGATCTATCACCCCCACATCTACTTCCCATTTTGCCTTTAGTTCATTCAATTCGGGGGTAGCAAAGGAGGATATAGCATTGTAAAGGATGGAAGTGCATTTGGTAGGGATATGCGCCGGAAGGATGTTACGCTCTATGGGGGTATAGTCCGGTAACTGCGTATCTGCTGTCAGGTAGGGTCTCAAAGCATGGGCGAGGCGAATGTAGTGGTAATGTTCCGTATTCGGAATCTGGAATCGCAATTGTAGGTCATCAAATGAGGCCAAACACCCCTGTGTAAGCATGTCCCCAATCCTGGCAATCCCCGCATTCACCCACCTAGGCCACGGCTCCAACTTCTGGGTCTCAGCTAGGTTGTTGTTCCGCCAGAGGGGTTGTGCTCTAGTAGCTTTATTTTCCCACCCAATGAATCGGTGTGCCTGTCTCCACACTGTGATCATATGCGTAGTGGTTGTGGGCGGAGAGGTTCTCGAAAGGGGCTGATAGAGGAGAAGCAGCGGGTCAGTGTTGCGCATAGTGGCTATCTCAGCCCGTATATGGGGCAGGTCTCGGTCCCCGTGGAGAAGGTCATTAATCACCACCAGTTGTGATGCCCAGTAATACGTTTGAAGGCGGGGAACTCCTATTCCTCCCTCCCAAATAGATCTTTGAAGTGTAGTTAACGCAATTCGTGACTGGCCTCCCCCCCATATGAGGTCTCTGAGAAGTGTCTCCACCTGGTGGAACTCCGAGTCGGGGACTTTAAGTGGGGCATTTTGAAGGACATAGAGGAATCTAGGAAGGGTCATCATTTTAAAAAGTGCCGCTCTTCCCATAAGTGTCAGGGGGAGGAGTTTCCAGTGCCGGACATCAACAATAAAGCGGTCTGTGATTGGTCGGAGATTGTTCCTTATATAGCTTGTTAAATCCCCGGATATCCATATTCCCAGGTAACGAAACCCCTGTCGTTCCACCCGGTACGGGCAGTCCTGGGGGATTGCCTGTTCCCCACCCTTCACCGGAAAGAGGACTGATTTCCCCCAGTTGATTCTGAGTCCGCTGAGTTCCCCAAAGCGGACTAACATTTGCGTTACAATGGCAGAGGATGTTAGTGGGTCACCCAGGTACACCAGGAGGTCATCCGCATACAGGGATGTACGATCCTCGTGTCCCTCCGGCCATCTGAATCCTCTCCAGGCGGTGTTTTGGCGAAGCCAAAGAGCTAATGGCTCGATAGCAAGGGCGAACAAAAGAGGGGACAAAGGGCATCCCTGTCGCGTACCACGGCCCAGGGGGAAGGACCCAGAGGACCAGCCATTCACTCTCACTTCCGCCTTGATGTTAACATAAAGTAGCTGCACCCAGCCTAAATAGGCCTCTCCGAACCCCATGCGGCGCATTATTTCCCAAAGGTAGTCCCATCGAATGGAATCGAACGCCTTTTCAAAATCGATTGCCAACAAGGCCAAGGGTTCGTTTATAATCGGGGATCTCTCCAATGCTAAATGGAGGCGGCGCAGATTCATCCGAGTCGATTTGGCAGGCATAAAACCACACTGATCCGGATGGATCAAGGAGGATGTGACTAACTGCAACCGATTCGCTAATAGCTTAGCAAGGACCTTAGCTTCCCCGTTAATCAGCGATATAGGTCTATAAGAAGCACAATCATGTGGAGGTTTGCCAGGCTTGGGAATGACCACAATGGTGGCCTTGCAAAGATCTGGTGGGAGGGTACCCTGTTCCCGGGCAGCAAGAAACATCCTATGTAGAGGACCGGCCATTTTGTCTACTCCTAGCTTCTGCCAAGTTTCAACTGGGAATCCGTTCGGGCCCGGTGCCTTTCCCGACTGGAGCTGAGACAGTGCCTCTGCAATCTCAGCCTCTGATAAAGCAGAGTCCAGCTGGTCCCTCTGTTGCCCCGAAAGGATCGGCAGCGTCACCTCATCTAGGAGGCAGGGGTTTAGCGGTGAGGTCGGAGCCCGATACAAATCTGCGTAAAACTCTGTGAAGGCCTCGGCAATCCCAGAGTCCGAATGTTGGGTGTCGCCCTGTGCCGTGACAATTTCCCGGACATGGCGCTGCCCCTCGTCTCTCCTCTGCAACCAAGCGAGCAGTTTACCCGACTTATCCCCAAGTTCATACACCCTCGCCCTAGCCTGCCAATGGGCCTGCTTGGCGTCATCCATCGTTCTGTTACGGAGGCACTCCTGGGCGCGCTGGAGGGATCGGTGGGTCTCAGGCGTAGGATCGGATATATGCTCAATCTCCCTGTCTCTCACTTCCTCTTCGGCCTTTAATATTTCCCGGAACCGGATGTTTCTTTTATGTGTCGTCCAAGAAAGGATTTCACCCCTTAGCACTGTTTTATAGGCCTCCCATAATATCACGGGGCTGTCCACCGACTTCTCGTTAATTTCGAAATATTCACCAGAAACTTCCTCGAGGCGATCTATCAGTTCCGGGGACCCCAGATAATAATTGTTAAGTCTCCACGTTCTAGGGGGAAGGGGACCCTGCATACGCAATTCAACTAAGAGGGGGGAGTGGTCCGAAATGCCCCGGGGGAGTAAATCTGCGGACATTGCCCTATGGAGGTCGGTATGTGGCAAGAAGAAGTAGTCCAGTCTGGACATGGAGCCGTGAGCGCCGGAATGGAAGGAGTACTCCCTATCAGTCGGGTGTAACTCTCTCCATACATCTCGGAGCCCAAGGGCCGATGCAAAACTGGCCAATCTAGTCGAGGTGTCAGGGTTGCGATTTCGGAGATGGGAACGGTCAAAGTTATCATTCATGGTATCATTAAAATCACCCCCCAGAATGAACGTATCAGGATGGTGTTTCCCTATAAGGGTAGTAAGATCGTCCAGTAATTCCTGTCCCAACCCGGGTGGGGAATAAATTGCGGCAATGGCCATCGTCTGACCCCAGATGGTCCCCATGACGAACACGTATCGACCCCTTGGGTCGCGCTCAACCAATTGCTGAGTAAATGGAATGCGCTTGTGTATCAGGATGAGGGTGCCCCTGGAGCCCATTGTGTACCCCGCCTGAAGGGCAAGGTGGTAATTAGTCCTCTGAAAAAAGGCACAGTGTGATCCGGCCAGGTGGGTTTCTGTCAAAAGGGCCACATCAGGGGAGTGTCTATTTAGAAATTGCCTAAGCAGGCGCCGTTTAATCCCGGACCCCATCCCATTCACGTTCCAGGTGAGGAACTTCAGGGATTTGGTGTGGCGCATGGGTGTCCCGTGAGTCTGTGCACAGGATATCTATCACACATGATGGGGGTCTGTACGATTGTAGCAATCAGTGAGAGATGGTGAAGTGGTAACTTCGACCAAAGACAGTGGTTCGTGTCCGTTATAAACATATGACAGTCTTGAAGTAACAAACAAACTTCCAAACATTCCCAACTTACCCCCACCCTATACTCCACCCCAACACGAAGTACCTGTCGCCCAAACATAGCTGGACCTTCAACTTAAGGTAGCAGCTCAAAAACCCAGACCCTAGAGCCGGGTCTAGATAAACAAGAAAGAGGGGGGGGGAAAAGGGAGAAGGAGAAGGAGAAGGAAAGGAGGAAGTTCGGCTAGGGGGGGGGGGTTTTCAGAGGCTCCTCCAGAGTCCCCTCCCATGCGCCAGTGTCAACATCTTCCATGGTGGACTACTCATGCGTCCGGCTTAAGAATACAAACAAAGAAAGAATACTTCAAAGCGCCATTACTAGGCCAGAGGGGCGACAGTCCGGTCAATGTCCTCGCTGATCTGCATCGGGGTCCAGGACCCCCTGTTCATTCCTCTCCGGGTTTCCTCTCGGGGAGGCGTGCCTGGGCCTCGGTCTTCCTCTCGGCCTCCTCGGTCTCGCAGTCCAATCACCTTCTATATGGGCCTCCGCCCATTTCCATGCCTCCTGCGGGTCGCTGAAATGAACCGTGGTTCCACCATGATATATCTTCAGTTGGGCCGGGAAGAGCAGGCCATATTTCACATTTAGTTGGGCCAGCTGTCTCTTGAGTGGCTCAAACGATTGTCGTGCCCGCTGCACTTCTCGGGTGTAGTCCGGGAAAAAGGCGATTCGGGAGCCGTTATGGGTAATCGAGCCTTGTGCCCGCGACAGTTGCAGGAGGGCATCCCTATCTCGGTAGTTGAGTAAGCGGGCGATGATAGTACGTGGCGGGGCACCCGGGGGTGGTCTACCCGCCGGCATTCTGTGAGCCCTCTCCACTGAGAAGAACTTTGAAAAGGATGTGGCCTCGAAGATGTCTACAAGCCACTGCTCCAAGAACAGCTCCATACACTGTCCCTCCTCCCCTTCTGGCAGACCCAGGATACGGACATTATTGCGACGGGATCGCCCCTCTCCATCCTCCACTCTTGATTCAAGGGTCTTAAGGCGGTTTAAGGCCTGGGACAGTTGGCGGTTAATCCCGCCTATATTGTCTTCCACTTCAGAAATACGTTGTTCCGCCTCTCCCGTTCTGGAGGTTAGTTTCTGTAGATCGTGGCGTAGGAAGGAGACGTCTGCCGCCATGCTATCTATTTTGGTCTCCATGGAGGATCGGGAATTAGCAATGGCCGCCATTACATCATGGAGAGAAAGAGGGCCCTCCCCATTGGGGGAGTTCGGTCGCGTTGCTGGGGCCGCCGGGGCCGGGGTGGTGGCGACGGCAAATTGGTCCATGCTGCTCTGTGTGGAGGGTTTCTTCTGCCTTTCTTTCCCCATAGTTCCGGGGAGGCGTGGGGCGTCCGGCACGGCAGGTCGAACAGTGCTAATTACGCCCTTATGGATCTACTCCGGTGTACCGTGTCGCAGCCCCGCAACAGGCCAGGTGGAAGGCCTCGGGGTCCTCCAAACACCTTCCAACACGCAGGTTCCACGAATCCACCGTCTGTATGGAGCAGGGGGGGGGGGAGAGTTAATCCCACCTACCTCTAGCTCTGTCGGGCCAGGCCGCTGCCGTCCTCCACCACTCGGGGCTGGGTCGAAACAGCCCAAGAGCAGGAGCCGTTTGTCCGGGCGACCTCCGGTTGTAAGAAAAGTCAGTGTCCACTGCGTGTGCCGCACCACACCAGGCCGCTTCAAGCCCCAATCAGACAGGAGGTGGTCTGCCCTCAAGCTCCGGCGGCCATCTTGGTTTCGCAGTTCGGGGCCCCCGGCCTTCAGTAAATTGCAGATTATGGCCCTCCAAACGGGCAGACCACAGCCCGGATTTCCGCCGGTCGTAGCCCCCAGCTTCACGGGCACAATCGTGGCGTTGATGTCGCTCGATGTCCCCAGGAATCAGGATAAAGGTACAGGATTGTGTCGGCGCTTACGGGAGCTCACTCAGCTCACGTCCGCATCGCTCGCGCGCTAGCCACGCCCCCACCTCGCAATTCTTAAACAGTTATCTCAGGATGTTTTTTTACTAAATTTTAGAGTTTTTTTTAAACAATTTTTTATGAATTATGTATTTTGTTGTATTCTTATACAGAATGTTTATTGTGATGCATGAGATGATGATTTTAAAATGTATATGTATTTAATATGTAAAGCCTAATTTGGCTATTTGCATATTAAATAAATATGAAATATGAAATATATTTATACTTCAAGCTTATCCTGCTTGTCATGATGCCTGCCCCCGGAGCACCAGGCCAGGCCCAGCACCCCCGGAAGCAGGCATCATGCCCTCGGGTAAAAGCCCAGTGGCCCCTTATAGGGCTCTTTGGACTCAGTCTTGGCGCCTTTGGCGCCAGGCTCATGTTGGGCATCAGTCCTGGCGCCATAGGCGCCAGGCTCATAAAGGGAGGTGTTTGGTGCACTTACCTGATGCAGACCATGCTGCACGCTTCAGGCCTCCCTGAGACCTGAAAAGGACTATTTTTTCATAGGGACTATTTTTTCACTCGGGCGTGGCCAGGGAAGGATACATGCCTAGTTGGGAAAAGGATACATACCTGGGACTTCTTTGGAGGCTATTTAAGCCACGCCCAGACAGCAGCTCATGCTTCGCGTTGTTCTGCATTCCAGCAGCTGAACGCTCACCGTGTCTGCTCCTGCTCCTGGACTCCAGCCACGCCTGCCTCGAACCTGGAACTCCTGTTAGGAAAGAAGAGAAGAGAAAGGTGAAAACCACAAACTATTTCAAACTTCTTACCTGCATCCGGAATCTTCACTCCAGCATCCCTGAAGAAGGTCTTCCATTTAAAAGCATCGCGTTGCTCGCTGCAGCGCGCTCTTCACTCACCTATCCTCGAGACATCTCCCGGCTCCATCGCGGCTGTCAGCACATGTCGCCACATCTCTGCATCTAGGGGAGAGAAGAAGAGACAAAAGGTGAGCAAAGGGAACACCGGAGGAAAGCCTAATTTACAGCCATAATACTTACCAGCTTTTCTTGGTGTCATCCCATATTTCGGGTCGGCGCCGCTCCGTTGGCAGATACTGCACCCCGGCCCCTATAGGGAAAGGACAAAAGACATTATTGGGAAATGATAAAGACATTTAGAGGAATCGCCCTCACTAACTCACCTGAGTTTACCATCGGCAATTAACCCCTTCAACGCATCGTCTTCATTCTGCATCTGAAATAAAGGACGGATCACAAGTTAGGAAGACAACATAAAAGGGGGCTCACTCTTGAACTTTTGAATCTTCATACTTACGGTGTTTCGCTCAGAAAAGTCAAGAGGATTTTGCCAGCGCCATTCTGAAAACCAGTGAAGTAACTGGACTAACGTGCGCCCCTGCACCAGACGCAGGATGGAGAGTTCATCCTTCCAAACCATAAGGTGAGCTTAAACCGGGGGTTTGGAGGAGGAAGTTAGAGGAGAACAAAGGGGAACAAGGGGGGAATCAAGCACACTATTCTGCAGATGGTTAATTCCCTTTCTCATCTGCAGAAGGATATTCCTACGGGCCAGTCAAGCAAGATTTGGGGAACCAGTTCAATCGGTGTTCCGGGCTCTGCGCATCACGCTTGAAGAGGCCACAGCAATCCAGACTAGACCTGTGCCTCCGTGGGAACCAGGTGAGCGTTACACTGCTCTTGTCAGAAGAGAGGTTGATATTCACACTTTTTTACAGGATCCTAAGAATGGCCATGTGATTAGAAGGTGTTTAATTACAATAATTGAGAACATTTTACAGTGGTAAGGATAAAGAAACTTGATGATTGTATTAAAATGAGAAAGGAAGAAGCTTGTATGGTTCTAGAGAATGAAAAAGGTGAAAAAAGTACCATGAATGGCTTGAAAGGTGGACGCCAATGTTTTTGTGCATAATATATGTCTGTAAGATTACTCTCTTTGGCCCTCATTACGACCCTGGCGGAAATCGAAAAACGATGGCGGAAATGCAATACCGCCATCGAATAGCGCTCGGTGCGACTATGACCCGTCACCGCAAAGTACGAAGCCATTAGCGACACCGTAGTGAACGCCAACGCTAACTGCACCAAGCACGCGCGCGCGCGCCATGCCAATCCGCAAACACCACCATGGTGCAACGGTACGCCAATTCCGACCCTAGCGGACATGTACCTAACGCCATCAGGCATGGCGGAATGTACCATTCCGCCATGGCGAGAAGTACGGCATCGCGAATCAACCGTAAACGGCCCCACTGAGTGCCTGTACACCGCTCCCTGCCCACAAAGTACAACTCCCCGTAGGTGCAATGAAGTCACAATGCAACCATTGAAATGTACAAAGCACCCATGCATGCCAACGAACAAAAGCAACACAAGAGGGGCCAATGGGAGCTGCAGGTCACAGATGGCACGAATACAGAAGCCATCCCAATGGACATGACCACAGTCCCCCACCAAGAAACGCACGCAAACACAGGCACCTGTGCCCAGCAACATTCCGAAAATCACATCATTCCACCAGTCCACCTGGCTGACCGGCATCTGTTACACAAAACCCAATCCCCCGCCCCTGAGCATGACAACATTCAAACTGTCATATAGGCAGCCCCCATCCCTGACCTCACGGGCTCAGTAGGCAAACGCGCCCAGTACAGTACCACGCAACTAAACCCCGAAGCTGGAACCCAATGCAGATCTCCTCACAATACATCGCCCCCCAAATAGGCATATGCCACATCACTTGCAAAGAAAAACGCTACACGGGCCAAATCAGAATAGCAATTTATGCACATCAAAGACACCAAGCCCATACAGCCATCAGGCCATGAACTCCAAAACACTAATCACCATTGTGGGCTGCATCCGCAAGAAATGACCAGCCACTACTTGTGTGTCGCCCTGTACCCCCATGGTACACAGAGCCACATTCACGTACGAAAAGGCAACATGGAATCGCACAGAACCGCAGGGCTGTCCCAATGGGGAGGCACTAGTCCAGCTGAAAGGCCGAAATGTTGCTCCGAGACACCAGTACTGCGTAAGGGCATGTGGGCCATTGGCGATCGTCCCATAAGATCGTAATGCTGCTCCACCGATTAACACGAAGCAGCAGGTGTCGGGAGTAAAATCCATCTGCAGGAGTGGCATACAGATGGCAGTGGCAAAAGGGGAGGAGATACCTGTCAACCAGAAGAAAAGAAAAAGAACAGAATGGCCATCAGAACTACATTCGAACAACTCACTTCAATGATCACACGAAATCCACAGCCATATGCATGCTAGCCCACTCAAAAGGATCATCACCACCCCAAAACCACTTGCGACTCATAACCATCTATATCGAGGTGCAAACACAATCACTAACGAGTGTACCTGTGCATGCGTCTGTCAAAACAGAATCCATCAGATGGGAATGTCAACGTGCATGGACACAAGTGTCTGAGGGCGCCTCGAGACAGGGAGGGCTCAACAAGGCCAGATAGACGATGGTCCCACTATGGCAGGCCTGCATCACATAGCGTAGGGGAGGCGGATAGATCCCAAGAAGCCCTGTACATGGCAAACTCTGTATCAAATCACCTGCCCATGCATCCATTCATCATTCCCTCATCCCGGGATCAAAACGCCTGAATAATTACTCACATGACATTAGAAACATCCATTGAGTCTGTGCGTTATGCAGCCTGCAAAATCCACAGTGCCCCAGCCCGTATTTCCAGTGTCGTGAAGTAACATGTATTTTGGAACGGCCGGCCTCATCGCCCACGTAGCTAATGCGCATCCCAAACTATTCATACCAATCATTGCTCCCTCGCCATGGGCCCTGTCTCAAGGACATTGAACAATAGAACGTTATATTTGCAGTCAGACCTGTGGGCATCTCCTCGCCGCCAGCTGATAACCGAAAGCGCCGCCCTTCGAATTCCTCATTTGCAACATCACGTCGAAAAGGCATCTGTGGCCGTTTGAAATCCCTAATTATTCCATCGAGTGCGGCTGTGTGTGAAAATGGCAACTGCCTTCACCCACGAATGGGACGCCCCACCCGTCGTTGCAACTCGGTACAGTGATGCATGAGGGCCCACCGTTACTCGAGTACTACGTTCCACTGACCCTTCACAAGTCTGTTCGCGACTGCACAGATGGAATGGGAAACAATGGGACCATAGCCGAATGAACATAACAACCAATCCAACACACCCATCGGGTACAAATACATGATAGCAATAGCAAGATACCATTCCCCGAATTGCAGCGTTGTGCGCGTGACGTGCTCGGCCAAAGGGGAGAGCAGTTTGCACAGGTGGAATGAATCACCACAGGTGGAGGCCATACAGCCTGAAAACACATGAATTGCACAGCCAGTCTCCTCCCACAACCACACCGAAATGCTACCGGCAGGACTCGCGATGTTGGCCCTGGGGGACCTGATAGCGCTGCAAGTGCTCCAACTCCAAGAGGAAGACGAACACCAACTACAACCGGCCGCACGGAGGAGACGCAGGAGGAGGAGGAGGGCAAGGCAGGGCCAGCAAGGCCCACCAGCACAGCCACTACCACCACGCAGGCAGCCCGCAATCCCACGCCTCCGAGCACATCCGTTCAACCTCACTGATGAGCAGATCCACACCCTCTACCGTTTGGACCGGGACACCATAGCCGCCATTGTGGACATGACACAGGCTGACCTTGTCAGCATGATAGATAGCCCAACCGCCATCCCACCCCTACTGAAGGTGGTGTCTGTACTCCACTTCCTGGCCACAGGCACCTACCAGCACACAGTCGGACAGTTGCATGGCATTTCTCAGCCACTGTTCTCACGGACACTATTGCAAGTGCTCGATGCCCTCCTGCAGCACGCAGACGACTACATCTCTCTACCACGCTCGGAGCAGGAAATTACAAACACGAAAGTGGGATTCCATGCACTTGCCGGCATACCGGGTTGCATTGGTGCCATCGACTGCACCCATGTGGAATTGGTCGTCCCACATGCCATGGAGGCCCAGTACCGCAACCGAAAACAATTTCATTCCCTGAATGTACAAATGGTGTGTGACTCCAACAGGATCTTTACGCATTGTTGTGCCCGATTCCCTGGATCAACCCATGATTCTATGGTCTTGAGGAACTCTACAATACCACGCTACATGGAGTGACACGCAGGGAACAGATCCTGGCTACTCGGTGAGTCTCATTACATGCATGATGATGTGGGGTATGTGAATTGGCAATGACCTGGCAGGAAGGGGGGGGGTGTGCGTACGTATCAATGGCATTCCACATCATACGTTTCTCGTCCACATACAGGTGATGCTGGATATCCACTGAAGAGATGGCTCCTCACACCAGTCCGGAACCCACGGGACCAGCATGAGGAGGACTACAACCATGCCCACTCACGTACCCGTGTAGTCATAGAACAGGCATTCGGCCTACTGAAGGGTCGTTTCCGCTGCCTCAGCAGGTCTGGCGGGGCACTCCTGTACCGCCATGAGAAGGTTGCAAAGATGGTGATGGCATGTGTCATGCTCCACAACATGTGCGTACGTAGAAATGTGCCCATGCCCCCTGACGCAGAACTGCAAGCACCTGATGATGGTTATGATGAGGGTGGGGATGTGGCAGCACCTCATGGAGTCTGCGAGGCACCGGAGGCCCGTGACATTCGTCAGCATCTCATTGATGTATGCTTCTAGCACTCACGCCTGGTGGCTGATACATGGACACGGGACTCGTGGCACTGCGTGTGTCTGGGACATGCACAATATGGACTGTACGCCTATGATGGCCTAGTACACAAAGATCAATGTCCACACATCTCATTGGTTGATCGTGCACTTTTTATGGCATATGTGATGTCATGCTGAACACCCTATCGACCCGCCACCCAAGTGAGCCCAACACACCCCCTCCACCCCCCTACCTCCCCCCCGAACACCAGTGTCCAAAGATGCTCATTGTCAGTGGGCTGTCGCTATTGCAGGCCCCCTCTGCGGGTATCAGGGGCACCCCTGCCTGTGGAGCGCAGGTTCCTTCCAGATCTACGTTGGGGGCTGCCCTGGACGGAGCTTGCAACGGATGATGTGTCTGCCTGCTCACGTCCATGCATGTCCCTAAGGGTTTGCGAGAGCTCAGTGAGCACACGGCGCACTGCGGCAAGTTCGGCACATACGTCCTTGGCCGTCGCATGCAGTTCCCCCCTGAGGCTCTCGGTGCTTCTCTCCATTTGGACTCTCAGGCTCTCGGTGCTACTCTCGATTTGTGCCCTAAGTGTCTCAGTTGATGTTTCTATGTCTGCCTTAGTGCCCCCACATTCATCAGCATGGTCCTTGAGGAGCGTGGCCAGTTGCTGCTGTTGTTCGATCAACTGGTCGAGGGACTGTTGCCTCTGCTGGGCCAAGGCCATTTGCGGGGGTGTCACGGAGGGGCTGTTGTCCTCATGTTGCATTGCCACAGGGCTTGTGGGGGATGGCCAGTCGTCGTCTTGTGGGTGCCCCTGCGTGGTATCCTCATGTTGTACGGGATGGGACAGACAGGGGGATTGGGACAGGTCATGGATGGATCTGACTTCGGCATCCCCGTTTTCTGTGTCCGAGCATGCTGCCATCAATGGGGTGTCACCTATGGTGCTGCTGCCACCAGAGGCAGTGCCTTCTGTGGCATCCATTGGGGGGACCTGTGGTGGTGGTGTTGTGGGCATGCTGGCTGCTGGGGTGCCTGTTGATGTTCCCTCCTCTGTGCTGCCACCTGATTTGTGCTGCTGCCGTGTCTTGATGCTTGCAGCTGAGGTGGAGGGTCTCTGGCCGTTGGTCTTGGCCCTCTTTGCAGGTGTGCTGGTAGGGGTGTCCTGTAGCTCGTCGTTTGGATCGGACCCTGTGGTGGAGTAGAGGAGGGCGAGGGTTATTGGTGGGTCTGTGGGAATTGGAATGGCATTGTGTCACATGCATTGGGGTGGTACCTGAGGGTGATTTGGGCCGGGCCCTTGGAGGTGCTTTGATTTGTGTGTGGAGTGAGGGTGCAGTTGTTTGGCAGCCTGCAGTTAGGGTGTGCCTGCTGCACGTGTAGTGCGTGTATTAGGGGTTTTTAATTATTTATGTATTTATTGTGGGTTTTAACGTGCGCTATCAGGCCGATGTGTGTGGACGTTCTCCTGGACATGTGTTTCTGTTGCACTATGTGGACGCATGGTACTTCACATGGATGGACTGTGTGGATTTGGCATAGTTTTATCTGGCCCACCTACCTGAATCTTCGGATGTCTGCACTCCTTTCTCCATCCCTCCGACTCCCTCTATGCTCTCCATTCCGATGGTGGAGGCACAGATTTCTTCCCAGGGGGTCAACTTGATGGGTGATTCAGGACCTCCCCCGGTGGCTGTGGCAATGTTGCGGTTGGCAGAGAGTATGCTGCGGACGCGTATCCGCAGGTCGTCCCATCGCTTGCGGCATTGCTGTGGGGTGCGGGGTGCGGTCCCCACCGCACTTACCCGCTGTGCCACCAGAGCCCATATGGCCTTCTTGTTTGCAAGTGCCGTCCTGGTCATTTGCGTGGAGAAGACGACGGCAGCATTCTCCTGGAGGGTCTCTGTTAGCACGGTGAGTTCCTCACGGGAGAAGTGGACCTGCCGCTTGCGGTCGCACGCTTTCTTCGCTACTTTTCCCATTTTTCTTGGTTTCGCTAGGGTGGTTGACGGGTTGGGGTGTGTTTCAGGGTAGTGATTTTAGTGGTTGTGTGGTTTTAGTGTATTTATAGGTGTACGCCGGGATGTTTCCCGTTCCGGGCCCATGTTTTAACTTCCGTTTCCGTATATTTCCGGCCACCGTACTTTCCGGTAGGCGCACACTGCGGTGACCGCTAAGAGGGGTGGCGGTATTGCACCTGGGGCGCCGTACGGCGGCGGTGTGGGCCGTTTTGGGGTCATTTCCGCCATCGCGGACTTTGCACTTCCGCCATGCCGTGGTGCTCGTGCCCGATGGGTCGGAATGGGCCGCACTTTGCTCCTTCGTGCAATGGCGGAAACGCTATTTACGCTGTGGCGGTCCGGTCAGTCGCTTTCCGCCAGGGTCGTAATGAGGGCCTTTGTCTTTCTGCTCCTCATTTTCCACAGTCTCTATCATGTTAGTACTTCCACTGAAGCAGAAGCCCCTATGGTTCTCACTATTACAAGAACTGTTTTTGATTTGCTTACTTCCACTGTGGTAGAGGCCCCAATGATCCTCCTCACTGTTAAAATTGCTTTTGACTTGCTTCATGCGTATTACACAACCTTTACATTTGCGAGACATAAGAGAAGTGCAGAGAAAGATAATGAGGGGATAAATACCTATCTCTACAATGCAGCACAACCAGTGCAGTAATAACATGTGGTTTTAGCAAATGAGGGAAGTAGGGAAAGGTCATCTAAGGGGATTTGCTAAATCTGTGCTCTCATACCCTATGCCATGAATACAGTGCAAATACTTATCTCCAGAGAGGTCCCAGAACATTATGCCAGGTGCCTCATTCATCTCGCAGCATGCATGACCAGAGGACAATTTCAGGGAAGTTGGGCCACTTTGTGATGGAGATCGAAATGGTTGTTTCCAATCCAGGATGATCTTAT
The DNA here is from genome assembly GCF_040938575.1 of Ambystoma mexicanum. Lineage (NCBI taxonomy): Eukaryota > Metazoa > Chordata > Amphibia > Caudata > Ambystomatidae > Ambystoma > Ambystoma mexicanum. The sequence continues at coordinate 207,875,523 of NC_090932.1, forward strand.
GAAGACCTAACTGATGGAAAAGGTACCTGGATGGGGAAGCAAGATACTTGTGTATCCTGCAGAAGGACAGGAAGAGGTAGTCATGAAAGATATGAAGAGAATGGAATGCCCTGATATAACAGAGAAACTGGATCACCTGGATGTCGGGAACAAACTCAAGTCTTAGTCCATGAACGAGTGAAGTCCAAGAAAGGAAGGGAAGGAGGACTGATATCCTGTGCAGTTCATCTACTAAAGTCAGAATATGTGCAAGAGGTACAGAGAGTACACAATGGATGTTTGAAGTCATGGGCTAAGCATGCCAAACTACTGGCATGGGTAGAAGATGAATCGTGTCCAATGGTTGTGATCCCGTTGGCGAAAGCAACATTGTGTTTCCGAAGAGAAGGAAGGAAGCATGTGGGAGATAACATAGGCTGCAAAACTACAGTTGATGTTTCCAGAATGGGAGCAGGGACATCCGTCCCGATGGATCGATATTGGGCTTGTGGGCCTAGGGCCTACATGAAGTTGCCCAAGGATTGGGGAGGGGCGTGCTCCTTGGTGCTCATCCATGTTCCAGCATTAGTGATTCCTCAAAGTGACCTGAACATTCAAGAATTTACAAAAGTAGATGCTCATTTGAGAAAAAGAAGAGCGCTTGGATTTCTCAATCAAACCAGAAGAGAGAATGACTTCTCAGCCAAGTCAATGGAAGCATATGGCACCATTCCGTATGAACACAGGTTGTTCAGCAAGAATGATTCAATCTTTACGACTATCTCCATGCCTGGCATCCAGACAAGGGCCAATGCCAAGTGGTTGCAAATTACCAGATGGGAGCTTCTGCAGATGATCAACACCACCATAAAGGGATTACATGCTATCAAGGAAGAGCTGGGAGCCATACAACTAATGACCCTATAGAACAGATATATCCTTTACATGATCACAGCAATGGAAGGAGGAGTTTGCGCCAAAATTGGCCATCATGTTACATGTTCATATATTCTCACGAAGACGAGAATGGAACCTTGACAGAGGCCATAAAGTTGCTAACGAACCTGCATGGCAAGTTGGAAGACGAGAACATGGACATTATAGATGACAGTTGGTTTGCTTCCATATTCTCATGGATTCCACAATGGATGGCAAACATCTTCAAGTTTCTTGGAGCCATATTGGTCATGGTGATGTTTGGATTCTGTGTAATCAGGGTTTGGACTCAAAGAACTGACTGATGAAGAAGTCAGAAAATATAAGTCAAGCAGAGTCTTGTGAGTCTGCTGTTTTGCTGTGGAGCTGCAGTCTGCTTTCCATCCCTATTGATTGTTGGGAGGAGTCAGTGTTAAAAAAATCCAGTAGCCTCCCGGTAGCCAGCAGAGTGGCCAGTCTCTGGAGGCTTGCGAGGCTCGAACCGCTCCTGAACACACGAAATCTATCATATAGAACGTGACAAGGAACACGTGCAAAAGCTACATCATCCACTCACACGCCTTCAACTATGACGTGGGTGTGAAGGTGGCTTAGCGAACGCTGTCCCCCACACGAGTCGGCCAGAAGCCTCCAGCTGTAAAGCGCAAGTAAGACTTTCTGGTCCTATTACAGCATCTGCCACTGTGGGCTTGTACCCGCAAAGCTAATATTGAGAGCAAATCATGTGTGAATGAACCAACCTGTCCCGTGTTCCCAAACAGTTGAACGTCCTTTTGCCAAAATTTGCGAGAACGTGAGATTGACACTGATAGTAACACTTGTGTAGTGCTTCACACTGTTCCTCATGTAGAAATGCACTGCTCATCAACACCACAAAGCGGGGCACAATATGTGCAGGACCCGTATCTTAACATGCCAAATGGTTGCACTCTGCAAAATCTCACACTACCATCTGTTGCAGAATTGAACGTTTTAAGGGGCACTGACCGTGTATCATCTTTGGGTGCCTTAGCTTGGGGAGAACTGATTAAGGTTAAAACTACTGTAAAGTTGTTAGAGAATAAGCATCCTAATAGGACGCAGCACCTGACCTCGAAATGCACTGGTGCATGGATCGAAAGCACTAGTTATCCAACCAAGGTTGCATCAGCAGTGCTGCATTCGCTGCAGTTGACAAAGTCTAATGAGACACGGCAAGAGAGTCAAATTCCTTTTTGCCCTCTCTTAGTGCCTCCCCTCCCTCTGTTGAATAACAAAGCTGCGGAAGAAGCGCAGTGTCAGACAGAGATAGACATGCTTAAACTTAATGTGTATGAACCCAGCTTTCAGGTCAATCCTAATGCCTTGTCTCAATTAAAAAAGCAACAATCTGTTCAATAATTCCTGCCATAAGACCCCAAGTCGGAGGAACCAACGCAATTCATTGGCCGTAGGGAATAAACTCTTACTGGACCTGACCAAAATGAATGGTGAAATAAAAATAAAAGCAGCAACAACGGATAGCGCATGCGATACGCATGATAAGGACAAAGAATCGCCGGATACCTCCCTCTCTGAAAATGCTAATGCAACAACGTATAGTCCCATTCCCAAATGACCAGCAGGAGCCAGGAAACAACAACATATTGATTCAAGTCCATTGCCAGTGATTCTCTGCTCACAAAATAGATTTAACTGCTGTAAAAAAACAGCTTGCCCAAGTGAATATGCACATTTTATGAGCCCCAGCAGGGGATCCCATGCACGAACATCCATAAGAACCTGAGAATGGCAATGAGAGCTTCTCTTCCTCAACCGACGAGACTTCTCAAGAGTCCTCCATCATGGAACGCCAGTACACTAAAATAAGGCGCCTACAATACAAAGCTAATCGAAATCAATCTACTATGGAGAACAATATCCAGAATTTGGTCAAAGACTCGCTAAATGACCTCAGGCCATATATAATGTCCTCATTGTCCATATCAATTGCCCCAATGATGAAACTATATGAGCAAATCAAGGAACAGATAAAAGACCTGTCAACACTCTCAGCTTTGATGAATTCTAAATTATCAAGCAGTGAACTGGACAACACTCTTGCGAAATCCAAAATATCAGATAATATAAGAAGAATAGATGCATCCATCAAGAAGCTTGCGGACCAAAAAAGAAACAATAGAGAGGACAAGAGACTATTGGTAGATCTCACCAGAGAAGCAATGGGCCTCCTCAAACATAATCAAACTGAGCAGAAGGAAGACAGGAGAAAGTCCCTGCCTAACCCTTAACACATGGAGAACAACGCATGTCCAAACTCTGCGAGACCAACGATTGAGGCTAGTGGCTTTAAGTCGTCTGCAAAAATCAACACAAACTGTATGGACCTCACCTCACCTATAAAAACCATACCATTTGAGAGAGCCCAAATTGCGTCTATGGCTCAATTGGCCCCTGTTAATTCCACCCTGAGTCATCCCCCTAGATATAAAGTGATTGCCGTTGACGCAATAAATGAAATGCTTCCCGCCCCTTGTGTGCAGTCTTTACCAAATGGCCCTGAACCTTGTGTAAGTGGAGAAAATCACAACAATCGAGCCATAATTTTTGAAAATGAACCTCAACCCTCTACTTCGGCGAATGGTGAGGGCATTCCTGGCACTCACGAAATAAATGACTGCGCAACGGCGGGTGAGAAAGACAAAACATATGCGAAACCTTCGACAACTCTAAGCCGCCCAGCAGTAAGGCCAAAAAAATCAACCAAGTTGTAAACCAAACTGCCTTTTGTCAAGTCAGTCGACTAGCAGAAGCAGACACAATTGCTGAAAACTCTCCAAAAGATTTAATGAACATGTCCACGTATGATGATCAGGAGTGCTTAGACTTAAGCCAGAGATCCTGTGAGATGAAAACATCAAACTGCCAGCAAGAACCATATGTCTGGAGCCTGTGACCGTACCTAGTGCCGCTGAGTCCAATCCACAAGTGTCTGGCAGGACTTGCCACCTGGTGCTGCCACCTGTGTGTCCCAAGACGACTAAACATGCAGATCTAGATATAAGCTTCCAAACTATGGATTCCAAATGGAAGCGTATTGCTGCAATGAGCACCCTAAATCTCATCCCAAAAGGCCCTAGTGTAATGCGACAGGCCTGTAATGGACAAGAACAGTCTTTCCCTTTGCGTGAATGGTGTTATGAACATGCCTGACTTTATATCTGGCAAACAACAAAACCAGTCGACGACCATCAACAAAAAGAAGGGTCCAGACAATGTTCGAAGTAAATGGAGCCTGGCTCCCCTGATGAACAAAACACTTAAAACCCAATGCAAAACAGCAAAATACCATCTGGTTCTGGAACGAATCCTAACCTCCAAAGATGGCTAGACTTTGAACCGAAATAATGTCTTGCGGCCACTACATCATGTCCCGGGCTTGTGATCTATTGAGTCTAGCGATATACAAACCGTTGAATTCATGGATGAACTCCAAAACGATAGAGCTCGCCTCTTTATTGACTCTAGATTAATAGACCTCTTATTAAATGCTGTACCCTTCTTACTGTCATTAGGATTTGAACTCTTTGATCACAAAGAAAACAGCCAGTAGAAGGGCGAAAACCTGACAAATGAAAGGACCACAGGTATTCTGGTCAAAATCGATGCCAATAATCAGCGAATAGCACAGCAAAATTCTGGTGAAGCATTTGACAATGTCGTCAGCAGAATGTGCCTTGGTGTGTGCGAAAACGATGATAGCCCAACAGAAGTAATTCCAGGAGAGAATATCAAAATCACCTTCGCTTGTAAACAAAATCATATGGTTGAAACTAATGATACTAGCTCCTGTACAAATGATACAGTTATGCCAATGAATTGGAACTGGCTCACTGGAGTACTGTGTGGTCAAACAAGCTAATGTCAGCTAGGGCGAGAATGCCCTAATCTCAATATTGTATCCTGGAATACCAGAGCCTTCAGTCACTTGTTTAAAGAATCCGTGAGTTGGACTGAAGGTATTACCATCATTAGTTTACAAGAAACGTGGATGGCTAGCTGTCCCATCTCGGAGGACTTTGATCTGGTGATGAATCCAGCCATAACAAGACAAAAAGGTCGTCCCTCTGCTGGATTATTAACGCTAATTAGAAAAAAGTCAGGCCTGAAAATCTTGAGTTCAACTAATCACACCTCCTTCATATAACACACAGTAGTGGAATCAAAATGCCTGACAAATGAAAGTAAAAATTGTTTGGACTTAATTAATGTCTACTGGCATTACAAGCTGACAGGAACAACTCAATTTATAAATATTTTCTGCAACCTAATTGATGCGATCAACATTGCCCAGGAAGCACCCAACATAATACTCTGTGGGGACTTCATCTTGGAGTGCATAAAAATGCCTAGGACAGTTGGTGGAGCTGAATAGATTTCAGTTAAATGGTACTTGGCATTGGAAGAGAGAAACCTAATGATGATAAATTGAAACATCAAAGGAGGCATCCCTGCACAAACAACTTGGAGTTACAAGGAGCTGTCTTCGACCATTGATTACTTCTATGTATCTGAAAATCTGAACCGTCGTGTACTGTCTATGCAAATAACCAAGTCCCACCTGAGTGACCATAGTCAACTCAAATTGTCAGTCCTCTATCTGGAGAGAAGCAGGACCGGTAAGCGGGCGCAGAGTGTTGAAGTAGAATCAAACCGAATAAGATTAAAAAAAATAAAGCCACATGAGGTAAAACTATTCACAGAAGCTTATTCTAACTGTTTGAGTGGTTGCATAGAAAATACAGTTGAGTATATCCATCTTTTACAGCAATACACGTACCAAGAGCAAGGTTTGAAAAGAGGCTCCTTCAAACCAAAGCACCAGTACAATGAAGGAATTCCTAAAAGAAAACGACAACTTCGCATGGAACTCAGACAACATACTAATCTAGACGTTTGTGATCAACACATAGCCAAAAAAGCAAGTAAACAAAAATATAAGAACTGGCTGATCCCTCACAGGGTAATCCTCCAGCAACAAGATGCAGAAGCAATGATGTTGAGCCTAGCTAATAAAAACTCACAGGATTTTTGGAAATTAATAAATAATAACAGTTGCAAACAGCAAGCTATATTAACAAACATGGTTACCGAAGCCAAGTGCGTCCGTCACTTCGGAAAATTGTATGAAAAGAAAGGATCAACACCACAACCTAAGCTGGCAGAGTTATCCAAAAGGGACCTTCAGTTTGAAGTCGCAGACATCTTGCAATGTATTAAACGCTGTAGTTCGTCATGGGCTCCTGGTCCTGACGGACTAACAAATCACACTTTAAAACAAAATCCAAAAGAGTGGGCAATCTTTTGTGCAAATCTGTTCTCAAACATAGCCAACAAACGAGTAACTCCAGTAACTTGGAAAGGTGCGATAGTGGTCCCGATTTTTAAAAAAGGCAATTGAGCTGAACCAAATATCTATAGACCCATTGCACTTTATGATGTCTCAGGCAAGCTGTACGCCACCCAGTTGCAAAAACAACTAACAAAGTGGATAACAACAAGCGCCCACTTAGATCACATGCAGTCTGGCTTCGTGAAGTGAGTTGGGTGTGGCTTAAACTTGATGATCCTCAATATTTTAAAAATTGAGGCAATCAGAACAGAAAAGAAGGTATATCTTGTGTTTGTTGACCTATCACAGGCTTTCGATAGTATCGATAGAGAGCTGCTTTGGTCAAAAATGAGCACCTGGAATTGCCCCAACAGTCTTCTAATGGTATTGGAAGATCTGAACACCAACACAGAAATCAGAGTAAGATTGGACCAACAGGGCACCCTATCGGCACCGATAAAAACGTGCCGTGGTGTAAAACAAGGATGCCCACTGGCATCTATTATATTCAACCTCTTTATATCTGATATTGGTGAGTCCTATGCAGCAGCTAAGGTTTTTCCCCCAAAGATCAACAGTAGCAAAGTAAACTGGATACTGTATGCAGACGACCTGGTGTTGCTATATTTGACACCTACAGGCCTCCAGCGTAAACTAAACATACTACAACAATACATGAACCAAAATGGGTTGTGTGTTAACACAAAAAATCTGAAGTCCTAGTCTTACAAAACCTGCAAAAGAACAGAGAAGCGGGCAAGAACAAAAAGTTTATCTGGAAGCTGGGAAATGAACCTATTGAATTGGTGACCCAAACTGTATACCTAGGCATGTGTGTCAGTGCCAGTATTAACAACGCCCCCTGGATCGAAAGAACTAACGCCAAATGTAAGCAACTTACGGCCCCAGCTTGTAGGTTGAACAAAAAATTTGCCACATTTTCGATAACACCTGTATTGAACTTTTACAAGCAAAAAGCCATTCCTGCACTGATACATGGAGCCGAAAGTGCTCTTGGCTGTACCACAGACTTTTGGTCCTCTCTTGAACATTCTTTCTGGTCAAAAGTCTTGTGGTTACCAAAGGGTGTACCAACTGCATGCTTAAGACATGAGCTAGGACTGCTATCCATCAATGCAAGAATAATGTGGAACACCCTTAACGAATTCCGGAAAATTATTTGAATACAGGTGGCTCCCCAATAGAAGGATCCAGTGACAGGTAACAGTGAGAGCGTATTAACATCATGGGCTCAACGTGCTGAATACATAATAGCGGACATAGGTTCTAACAAACAGACATTGCAAAACAACCCAAATAAAGTCAAAACCATACTATGGTCCCAAGACTGGATAGATACTGGAGATATTCGGCGTAAACACAGAGCAATGAGCATGGTTCGAGCGAAGCCAAGAAGTTCAACACAACTTAGTCATACCTGGAGAAGTTTCCTGGAAGAGCTCGCAGATTGATATTCATGAAATTTCGCATAGACAAAATACCAACAAGAGAATCGTCAAACATCTGGAACACGGACGACCCAGCAGCACTAACATGCCGACTGTGTGAAAAATCGCTCAAGACATTAAAACACTTAACATTAATATGTCCAGTCCTGACACAAGAACGGCACCAGCATTTGGGAGATTTTTTTGGGGCAAGACCTTCCTTGGATGCTGAAGATTGGTGAATCAATGATTCTGATCGGAAGCTGACAATTGAATTAACCTTATTTCTAGAAAAAGTAGTAAAGAAGCTGACAAAAGGTGAAGTTATAGTCAAAGCATAAGAAAAAGAATCAAACTGTTCTGAACTAGACACAAGGGAAAGAAATAGTTACGCGAAGCAAACCATCTTTTGTGACATTGCGCCTACTTTTTCTCACTCTTGCGTCCCTTTCTTAAAATCTTCATTTGCATGCTTCTAGTTCTTTTTTCTATTCTCTTTCTAGTTTTTATTTTATATATTTCATCTTTCTTTTCTTTTCCTATTTTATCCTATTATTGTAAACATCTCCTAATTAATTAATCGTTCTCGATTGCTATTTTTTTTAGTACATTATTGTTTGTAAAGGTTTTTAATAAACCAATAAAAAAAATATATATATAGAGGCTAGCATTGTACCACCTGAAGGAACGAAGTTCCTATATCCAAAGAATCATAAGAAGCATGTAGGACGATGGGCCTATTGTAATCCAAGTGGACAATGCAGCTACATGACATGGAGTGTAGATGAACATATCAAATGGGCCGGCACCCTGAGAGGGTTGATGAAGATCTGTGTTCCAAAGAAGCACTTCTTCAAGAGACAATACCAAGATGTGGAGACCATTGAAGAGGTGGTCGATGACTCGACCATAGTGTGGAATGTAGAGGAGCAGTTACATGCCTCTGCAGGAAATTCCACCCCCTACCTCCTATATGTTGGAAGCCTGAGATCGTGCCATGCTTGACACCAGAAGTTGTGACCATAACATGGCGAGTATTCGAAAGAAGGTACCCACTGAGAAAGCCTTATCAAATGTATTCCCGAAGAGATGACAATCTGAGGGCGGAACTCCCTGAAGGAATATGAAAAAGAGTCAAAGAGCAGCTGGTGATGTCACAAGAGACGAGCATGATGCACTAAGAATACCGGCTGAAGAGACTGCATGGACCTTACAGAAACTGATGACAAGGTTAAGAATCGAGTAAACTTTCATATGTGAAAGAAGATTGCACGTATGTGACGCACTGCAGAAAATGCAAGCCGTTCAATAACTGTACAGATGCTCTAACGCATGTAGATTAAGTAAACTTAGAAGCTGACTGTGCATAGTGAATAGACTGCAGGAAAAGCCACCATTTTATAGAAGCTGGACATTGATGTCATGAATTTAATAAGACTGGACACATGGAGAGGCCAAGAACTGTGTTGCAGCAAGAATTAGCTGAGATCATAGATACAAATTGCTAGGCTGTCTGGCCTGATACCAAATCTGAAGCTGGTCAAGTCCGATTATCTCTTCTTGAAGGTGGCAAACGTGAGAAGCTGAATCATCCCTTGTTAAGGTGCAAAGAAAGAACACCAAGTATGCCACGTTCTATTCATTTAAGACATTTAAATGCTCCAAAATGGACCAAATCATGGTCTCCTGTCACGTGCGTCAAGGATGGAACTAGAGTTTAGCTTGGAGTCCTAGAACAACGATAGTGTATGCTCGCAATCCCTTATATTCCCAGAGACAAGAATACTGTGCAAGGCCAAGTTCAAAGACAATCTTCATGAGAGAAGTCATGGGTAATGAGAGACGTTGGGCTAATTGAGTGGGGAGGTAAACTCAAGTGTCCACCTCCTGGCACCTGGGTCTGATCTTGCGTGCTGCTAAGTGAAGAGAATGTTCCAGACATGGTGCAAGCGATGTGTGGTATGCACATTGTTTTGAATGTCATTTGTTTTTTGACTGGCAGCCAATGTAGCATCTTTAGCTCTGGAGTTATGTGGTCCCTTTGTGAGAGTTTAACGCAAAGTCTGTTTGTTCCCCTCTTGTACATCTTCTATTTTGTAGATGATTTGGGTGTCAGCTGTGTAGTTGTAGAAAGTGAAGCTGTGTCTTTTAATGAGGTTGATTAATGGGGTCATGTATATGTTGAAGAGGAGTGGGGATAGGGAGCATCCTTCTGGTACTTGACATGTGGTTCCCCGCGGTGCAGATTTGAATTTTTTTTTCCATACTGTTTATGTGATTCAGACAAGAAAGATTTAATCCAGAGCAGCACAGTGTCAGTGATCGCTATTTCTTGCTGACTGTGTCAAATGATGCACAGAGGTCAAGTAGTATCAGTGCTGAGTTGTTTTGGAGTCTGCATTGGTCTTTAGGTTGTCCCAAATAGAGAGTAGGGCCATCTCTGTCCCTCTCATGTGTCTGAAGCTGACTTGAACCTGGTCCAGTAGTTGGTATTTTTCTACGTGTTCCAGTGTTTGTTCATAGATATAGCTCTCTAATAGTTTTACCGGATAGGCAACGTTTGATATCGGCCTGTAGTTAGATAGCGCTTCCACATCGCTGGTTGTATCATGAGGAGTGGTTTGATGTATGAAGATTTGAAGGTACGCGGTACTCTCCCTGTTTCTATTGATAGGTTGAAGAGGTTTATGTGGCAATTCAATGGTATGCCCTGTGTAACGATTGATTTATTGATTTCAGATGGGCATAGGACCGTTTAGGAGCCAGCTTTGTTGCTTTGTTTCACCAGCTTCAGGAATATATATCTTGACATTTGGGTAAAGCTTTGCAGCTTGTTCTGTGGTTCCAGTGTAGGTAGGGGATGTTGCAGGGTCTGATTGTTTGGTCTACTTTGTATGATCCAATGTATTTCTGTGATTTTATTTTTAAAGTGGTTTGCAAGATGATTGCATAGTTTTTGTGAAGGCACCGGTCTGTTATTGCATCCAGAGGGATTTCTGCTCTCATTTAAAATGTTGAATATTTTTTTCTGGGCGTTGGTGGCTTTTGTGATTCAGTCATCCTAGTATTTGTTTTTGGCTTTGATTGTTTCCTTTCTGTATGCTAGGATTTGTTTTTTATCATTTATTCCTTTCACTTGGTCATGGTTTTTCCTCCATTCTAGTTCAAGTTTCCAGTTTGTCTTTTTCATTGTATTTAGTTGGGGTGTAAACCATGTTGCCACTGCTTTCCTTTGTGATGGGATGAAGGTTATTTCCAGGTAAATGCAGTCTATTGTTTCAGGGATCCTCTTCTGGATTAGGTCTGCTTTTTTGTCAAGGTCAGTTCCGTCTAGGGTTGTGGACGATGGTTTGGAGGATTCCAGTTGTTCTTTTACGTTACTGCTTTTGATGACATTCAAGTTTCTTTTCCAGATCAGGGGGAACATTTGGGGCTGTTTGTGTGCTTTAAATGGTAGTTGGATTACGAACTGTATGATGAGGTGGTCGCTCCATAGTATTTGCATTGGTGGTGCAGTAGAGATAAGTTATTTGTTGGAAAAGATTCCATCGAGAGTGTGTCCTGCTGAATGTGTCTCTCCTTTAAGCATCTGGCATAGTTTTATTGTCTCAAGCTGCTTGACTAGTGATTTTTGTGAGTTTGCGTTCTCTTCTAAAAACCATATGTTCAAGTTCCTGAGGATTATCAGGTAATCATGTTGATGGCCAGGTTCCTGATGGCTTCTATGAAGGTGTCTACAAAGGCGGCATTGTAGGTCGGTGGTCTTTAGATGAGTATGAATGTGAGGTTTGTTTTTGTGTCTGATGTCAGGTTTAGGATGAGGGGGTGCACAGTTTCTGATGCAAAAAACAGCAAGTGTAAAAACACATAGATTTGAGATTCCTGGATAGAGGGAAAACCACCTAAAATGCAAACACAACAGCAAGTGCAAAAACACATAGATTTGAGGGTTTAGGTCTATTTGACCAAAACATTTGACCTAAACACATTTGATCTAATTTATTTGACCTTTTCTTTTGTCTAAAATGCAGGGCATGCCACCCACAACCACCTACCCCACTTCCCCTCAACCTAATCTATACCCTTAACCACCCCATATATATATCTTTAATTAAAATTGACTGAAAACAAGGTAAAAAAAAATCGATCAAATGTTTTATGTCAAATGTTTTTAGGTCAATTATGCCAATATTACTTTGAGAATCCTGGATAGAGTGAAAAACGCATACATTGCAAACACAACAGCAAATGCAAAACACCTCGTTTTGAGATTTCAGGCTCCACAGGCAAACACGGTCTCTCTTTTCTTCACTCCATATTCGATGCTACTCTCTTCTCAGCCAAAACATCCTACTACTCTGAACTTCTTCTTTCATACTTCCTTCATCCTCATCATCTTTTCCAAACTCTATCTCATATTCTATCTCCTCCTCCATCTAATCCTACCCCTAGCTCCTGTCTCTCTGTGCCATTGATCTGGCATCCTGTTTCTTCTCTGAAGTCACTCTTTTTTGTGCTGATATTGTGCCATCAACTTCTTCTTACTCCTCTGTGGAAATCGATATAATATTGTGACCCCAATCGCATTGTTTAAATGTATGTTGGCCTACGCCAAGCTGTCTAAAGAATACTATGTACATAGGTTCCGCGGCAAGGTCTTGACCTTAATGTATCGTGAAAGCTGCCATCTTGGATTTAGCCGCCATTTTAGGTACTCTTGCCGTGTGAAAGTCACCTCGAATCACAAAATGGAGGCCGAATGACATTTCGAGTAAGACTTCGGCTATGGTGACCTCCGCACACGTGAACGAATAATATGTCCGCAGGCTACCTGTTAGGGTCATGAACTAAGACCCTGTCCTCTGTTTAACCTAGGTGTAAATATGTAACTGTATCAGCGGAACCGATCTAATATATGGAAATTGCATGTTCGACCTGGCTACGAACCCTAGCCGTTGTTCCAAGAATGGTTAACTTGCAAGAGGGCTGGCCAATGCAGTACAAAATGTATAAAAGCCCGAGCATCCCGATGATCGGTCTCTCCCACTTTCAGTGCGAACCTAACGTTGAAGGTTCGCGTGTTAGTCAGAGGGCCGAATAGCTATTCGCATGTCAATTGACTTTGGTAACTTTGTAACTTTGAAATAAAGCGCTTTGTATGTCCTTTGTAACCTGTGTTGGTGTGTTTCCTTTTGGGCTTCCCGGCCTAATATCAATTTCTCTGTTTCCACAGTTGGCGCCCGAATAGGGACCCTCAAGATTGATGCCGGATCATTGAAGGTTGACGCAGACTATCGAATTGGGATCGGACGGTGTGATTCTGCGGGCCCGACCGATCGAGACGCGATACCTCGGCAGCGCTGCACGATCCGATCCTTGGGCGATAGTCGTGCGGTCTGACACGGCATCTTGACGAGGGTCCAATTCCGAGGCGGGCAGATTTGCCGAAACCACCGAACGCAGGTAAAATTCGTTAGTTGAAGTCCTTTGTAAACCGTACGGTCCTCCTTAGGTTTGGTCAGGTGTAGTCGTGACCCGGCTCTTAATTTAACCCTGACAATTTGAATTTGGCGTATTGTATCTGCAGACACAATTATTGGACCAGGTAACACCAATTCTTTGAGAAATGCCTGGGAAATTGTCTAGCTGTTTTAGGGCTCTATTCCGCAGCGATCGACAATCTTTGGAATTTAGCCGTCCGGCACCACAGGAGGGGTCGCCGGCGTGTACTATGTACTGTAAGTATGGCATTGGTAGTATTGTATTTAATGACATTTGGCACAGACAGACCAGAAATGCCTCCGAATTTCAGTGGCCAATCAATGGTAGTTTTGAGATCCCCCGTATCGAATACTTAGAGTCGATCTTGCTTAAGAAAAAGGCTAGGCCAGCAGGCTTTGATGTGTTACAAAACTGGAAAAAGGAAGCATTACAGCAGCTTAAAAGTAGGGATAAACATGCACGACGTCATAAAACGAATGCCGAAAAGGCATTGTTATATGACAAGGAAAAACGATTAGATGAAACCCAGAAAATGGACAGAGCTTTTTCGCTCGGAGTCCAGAAAATTTACCCTTCTAAAGATTTCCATGTTTCCGAGGAGTTTATTGAGAAAATATTAAACGAACGGAGGCCTGATTCTTCAGTGCCACCTCCGTATGCTCCCGTTGTGGGCGCTCTTCCCATTCCTGCTATTGTTCCTATCGCTATTCCTACTCCTCCTATACAGCCTACTACCCCTAGTTCTTTAGTTGTCGCTCCTCCGTCTATTTCGTCTGTTACATTACCTCTTTCCCCTGCACCCATGTTAGGTTCACCTACACTTTCGATTCCGGGGAGTCCTGTGTTCATTAAATCAGATCCCGGTGCAGGGTCGAGAATAGTGACTCGTAGTACTGTTCCTGCAGGCAGGAAACAGGAACTATTTGCTTGGGCTAAACATTGCATGGAAAAAGGTGATCAAACTGATGTATTTTCAACATTATCTAATTTGCACGATTTTCCCGAGAAAAACGTTTTTATTGAAGGACTGGGGATTCATTTATGTGTAATGTGGGGTAGATTGCAGACTTCGGATCTCCCACAAGGGGTGAGAGATCTGAACGCCTTGGCACTCTCGAGGGATACAGAGCAGAAAGTATATGGGCATGTCGATAAGTTGTTTGAGTTTAGAAGGGATTTTGAAAGGTTACAAAACGAGGATGATGAGGACGATAGGATATATGTGCAGAAACGGTTCCTTTCGTGCCGAAGATCAGCACCTGAGGAAGTACGGATTTGTACCAGAGATGCGATTCGGTGGATCTCGGATTCATCGATACCGCCAGATGAGGTATATGACACATATAGTCAATATACGGTAGAGATGCAAAGGAAGGTGATCCAAGTGATGGTACAGCATTTACAGGAGGAATGTATAAGGAAAAAGGTTGGTTGCCCCACAGAGTTATTAGGTATTTGTAAAAGAGCTTTTTCGCCCGACACTTCTACAGTTGCTTTAGCGCTCGATTTGGCCTTATTACTTAGTAAGCGGTCGGAGGTCCCTATATTTCAGTTGCCTATGAGAGAGGTCCCTCCGACCCTTGTCCCAAAAGTAGAAATCCCCGCCAACGCGGCGGCTGGTACTCCCGCGGTGGATATCCCTGCACATTACGTATCACAGTTTGTTCACGTCCCGTTCTCTCGACAGGAAGTGAACACGATTAGACAGTCAGTCCATGACATCAGGAAGAACCCGACAGGGTTTTACAAAGAAATAGAATCCGTTTTGCAGTCTTCTGTGTTCACCTTAAGTGACATGGATTTATTGTTTCCAGTGCTTTTACCTGTTGATGTATGGAAACAGGTACGAACAATAGATGATGTGCCGGGGTTAGGGGATACATGGGTAAATTTGACTAGAATAGATGGGGAACGACCAGCTGGTGAGAAACCACCCCAGGTAATACTCACTTTACCCGATAGAATAGTTGCCAAATTAAAAACTATAATCCCAGAAAAAAGGATTATTTGGGACAAGCTTACGGCCTGCGTCCAAGGGAAAACTGAAGGTACTACCGAATTCTTTAATAGATTCGAACAGGTGTTCTCCGACTTCAGTGGACAGGATTTAGGTACAGAGTCGGGGAAGAGGTTGTTTGTGGACAAATTTGTGCGTGGATTGTTGCCCGACATCCAGTCACAAATTATGTCCTCAGAGAGCGCTTGGCAGGCAAAATCTCAGTCAGAGGTTTTGCATATGGCTCAGTATTATGAGAATCGGGTTAATAACGAAAAAGAGAAAATCGAAAAAAGAAGGGGTGACCTAAAGACTAAGGTATTGTTGCAGCAAATTGTCAGGCACCCCAGAGGAGGTACGACACAAACTAGAGGTCAGTACATTCCAAGAGGAAATACTCCTCTAAATTCTATAAATATTAATCAGTGTGCTTATTGCCGCCAGGAAGGTCACTGGCGAGCACAGTGCCCTGCCCTCCGTCAGAGGTCAGGAGGCACATTCGGAGGTATGGGTAGGCGACCACGGGGCCGCCCTGGAGCAGGGGGCCCTGATAGGGGTCAGCTTTTACAAGATCCACAGCAACCTTTTTCACGGGAAAATCAGACTCCGAGTATGGACTCGAGAAATATATTTGATCACCCTTCCGCCGCCTATCTTTCTGAGGAACTTCCCTTTGATGAAGTTCTGCCTTATTAGGATTGCCCGAAGCAGCGTTTGGAACCTTTACCTATTCCCGTTATTCAGAAGGGCCCCTATGTTGAATTATTGGTGGGGAATAGGAAACATCAGTTCTTGATCGACACTGGAGCACAGAAGTGCTCCATCGACCATTCCCGGGTTCCAAACATCCCCCTGTCAGGGCAAACGAATGTTTCTATAGGGTTCTCTGGTATACCAACTGTTTGTCCGGTTTCTGCACCGGTACCCGTTTCTTTGGGCCCTTTTACAGACCAGTGCCCTTTTCTTCTTACTTCAAACTGTGGAGAAAATTTGCTGGGGTTGAATTTGTTGAAGAAATTGAATGCAGTGATTCATTGTTCCCCTGACGGAATAAGATTAACAATTTCACCACAGCAACCCTTTAACTCCCAATACTTGACCCGACCTCTACCTCCCGAATTTGACATTGTCCCAGAATGTTTGTGGGCAATAGACGACAATGATGTCGGGATATTGCACATTGACTCTGTTAAGATAGTATTGAAACATGGGGTTAAGCTACCGCGCATTCCGCAATATAAAATTTCAGTTGAGGGCGAGCGCGCTCTGAAATGCATTGTCTCCGATTTTGTACATCGTGGAGTGATCGAAGAGATTACAGGTAGCTTATGTAATAGTCCGATTTTGCCGGTATATAAGAAAGGCGACAATGCAATTCCGTACCGGTTCATAATAGATCTTCGTGCTATTAACTGGGTAGTGGCCCCACAATTTCCAATCGTGCCTGATGTAACAACAATCTTAACAATGATCCCTGCTACGGCTACGCACTTTAGTGTCGTAGATTTGAAAAACGCCTTCTTTAGTATTCCGATACACAAGGAGAGCAGGTATTTGTTCGCGTTCACCTTGGGGGGACGCTCATTTACATTCACAAGGGCACCTCAAGGGTATACTGAAAGTCCTAGTATCTATAGTAGAGCCTTAAAAGAGCAGCTCGACACCCTTGAACTGCCACCTACTTGCACGCTGCTTCAATATGTAGACGATTTGCTCCTAGCTGCAGACTCTGAGAAAGCTTGTAAAGAAGGCACTATATTGTTGCTTGTTCATTTAGCTGGACATGGTCACAAAGCTTCACTTAAGAAATTTCAATATTGTTGCCAGGAGGTTGCCTATTTAGGCTACCTCCTGTCAAAGGAGGGGAGAAGATTGACACCTGAACGAATAAAACACATTTCTGGCATGTCTGTCCCAAAAACACAGAAGGAAGTCAGAGCCCTGATAGGGATGGCGTCCTACTGTAGACTGTGGATCCCGAACTTTGCCCTAGTGGTAAAACCGATGTTGGCTTTGACGAAGAAGGGCATTTCTCTGCCACTGCCATGGGAATCGGAACATCAACGATCATTTGAGCTTCTCAAAGCCGCGCTGTGTTCAGCACCGGTTCTGGGTACACCAAATTACGATAAGGCCTTTGTGTTGTTTGTGCATGAATGTAATGGATGTGCTTTGTCTGTGTTAATGCAGGAACATGGAGGGAAGAATAGGCCGTGCGGCTATTATTCCTCCGCCCTCGATCCTGTTGCATGCGCTTTGCCGCGATGTCTGCGCGCTGTTGCTGCTGCTGCTGCATCTGTAAAACAGAGTGAGGGGATGGTCCTAGGCCACGATTTGATTTTTGATGGTACCTCACTCTGTTGATATTCTATTGAATAAAACTCAAACACAACACCTTACTTCTGCCCGGTTGACCAGGTATGAATTAGTTCTATTTGCTCCTCATATCCAAATTAAAAGGTGTTGTGTTCTCAATCCGGCTGAACTTTTGCCTCTCCCGCAAACTTCTGCTTGCGGCGATGATGGATCACATGACTGCCTGTACGCCACCGAACAAGAAACAAAGGGCAGAATAGACCTTTCAGATACTCCTTTGGAGAATGCGGAAGGGGAGCTGTTTTGTGATGGCTCCTGTTTTAAACTTCCGAATGGCACATCTACAGCTGCTTATGCAGTTACTACTTTGAATAAGATTGTAGAAACTAAAAGGATTCCGCATAACTCCGCGCAGGCCGCAGAGATTATAGCGTTGACCCGTGCTTGTGAGCTCTCCCAAGGGCATAGAGTTAACATTTATACGGATAGTCAGTACGCCTTTGGGGTGGCTCACAACTTCGGAAAACTGTGGTCGGAAAGAGGGTTTCTGACCTCACATGGGACCAAGAGTCAGCATGGCCCCTTAATAGTACAACTACTCTCAGCACTCTCACTCCCTGAACAACTAGCGATCATGAAATGTGCAGCACATCGGAAGGTCATAGACGATGTGGGCAAGGGAAATGCTTTTGCAGATTCGATAGCTAGACAAACAGCCACAGACCTTAGCACAGACATGTATACCTCGAGGGAAGTGAGAGATGGTTGTATAATAGATGAAGGCATTGGGTCTGTGCGAGATATTCAGACTGATGCCTCTGTTGAAGAATCTAGGAAATGGGCTGAAGGCATGGCGAAATTGGATGACGAAGGGTGTTGGACGCATCTGACGGGAAATGGTTGCTTCCTGATTCTTATGTATTAGCAATGGTCACAATGGCACACGGTCCAACACATGTGTGTGCCCAGCAAATTGCGAAGATATTACAGCAGGTTTGGGTGAATGACAAAATTTTGGAAACTGCAAAAAGATATGTTAGAAACTGTATGATTTGCCTACAACACAATGTGGGTAAAGGGACAGTGACTCCAAGGGGAAGTTTCGGGCCCCCCTCTGTCCCCTTTGAAACCATTCACCTTGATTTCATTGAAATGGAACGTTGTAATAACTTGAAATATGTTCTTGTTATCATTTGTGCTTTTAGCAAATGGGTCGAGGCTTTCCCTGTCAAAGATGCTACCGCCATGACTACCGCAAAGATCTTGGTGAAAGAATATTTTCCTCGATTTGGGCTCCCGAGGATAATCTGGTCGGATAATGGCCCACATTTCATCGCAGCTGTAATATTGCAAATATGTGTTGCCTTAGGGATTGAGAAACGTTTTCATTCAGCTAGGCACCCTCAAAGTGCGGGGTTGGTAGAAAGACACAATGGTATTTTGAAAAACAAACTTGCAAAAACATGTGCCGATACTAAATTAAAATGGCCAGATGCTTTACCCATTGTATTGTTAGCTATGCGCACCACACCCCAGACTAGAACTGGGCTTTCTCCATTCGAGGTAGTAATGGGAAGGCCTGCTAATATTTGGGGTCTCCCTAAACCTAAAGCCCTGAGGGATGTGGAGAATGTATTGCTCGTAGACTATTGTAATCAATTGACTAAAAACCTGTATTTAATTTACCACTAGGTGAATGCCGCCTTACCTGTACGGTTTACGGGCCCAGGACACGATATATTGCCCGGCAGCTGGATCCTGGTAAAGGCCTACGAAAGGTCTTCCTGTCTCGCGCCTCGCTGGCGGGGACCCTACCAGGTTTTATTGGTCACCAGGACGGCAGTGCGGGTGGCAGGAAAGAAGAACTGGGTACATGCAACGCATGTGAAGAAGATCCCTCACCCGACGCCACCCGTTACAGAAGAAACAGAACCCCTTGCTGATGCTACGATCTCTGATCTCGGAGTAGCAGGCAGCGCTGTGAGTGCGTCGGAGAAGTTCTCTGAGCCCGAGGAGCTCGGGGAGCCGTCCATCTCGTCTCCACACTCTCTTGATCGATCACTTCCGGAAACTCTTGTTTCAAGTTCTGCGACTTCCGTCGCCACCGACGTGACGCTCCCCTCAGGGAGCGACGATACTTTGCTTTTGGATTCAGCAAACTTGGGTACCATCAGGTACAACCTTCGACCACGCACCGCACGAGTATAGTGCATCTGAAAGGAAGAAGGAGTGATCGAAATACTATCGTCTTTCCTTTTTTGGAATAAAGGAAAAGGAGGGTTCTGTTGGCTAGGGTTGGGAAGGACTAAGAAGTTGCACAGCCGAAGTGCCGCCAGCAACGAACATTGGGGCCGACGATCGGGATAACCATGATGCCTGCCGCCTCCACCGCTGCTCCTCGTATCGAACTATTAGACAAGGGGTTGACCGAATCGAACAATGGACAATGTGCCTGGGCCCTGAAAACGTACTGTTGTGTTCTTGTTTTAATTATTGTTAGTTTTGCAACCACTGCCGTGGGACTTTGGTACTTTGAAGAAATTTATCCTTTGAAGCCTCTGTTACCGACCAAAATTGTACCAACTGTTTTGACTCCCTCTGTACACCTTCATACTCTGTCCCCTAGGGACTCTCGGCATAGGCAGAAATATCATAATAACACTTTGATGATAGTAATGAATGCTACGCATGCTATTCTTAATAGGAGTAATTGTTGGATTTGCACTCACTTACCACAACATGGGAACAAGGGGCTGGGATGGTATATACATCCCCTACCTCTAACGACTTCCTGCTATGCCTCTCTTAGAGCACTCTTCTTTGGCCGGTGGAATGATAGCATCTCAGGGAACTTCGATGGCACTAATTTGAATGAATTTGAAAAACGTGAATTGACTCCCCTGGGATGCTCGCTTTTCGCAAATAGGAGTAGACCTAATATCGCTTCTATTAGGCCGTCTGATAAACTTTCTTTTCCTTTTCAAAATCTAGTTTCTTTTAAGATGGCTCCGATAGGCAATACGGATGCCATGCCTCCTTCTTATTCTGTAAATCACAATCCTGATTCTGTCCCTTTCTGTGTACAAAGAAATGGCATTAGGCCAATGGGAGATTTTGAGCCTTGTGTAAATATTGTAAATTTGACTGGGGAAAATAGGCCTTTGTATGTAGGGGGACCCGTTTATTTTGTTTGTGGTAGTTTAGCTTTTCCCTGGTTGCCCAAGGATTGGCAGGGGACTTGTTATTTAGGGATATTGTTACCAGGTGTGTTTATAGCCAGTACCTTAGAGGTATCTAAGGCTCGCCCGCGACGGGATAATGATGGAGATACCCCTGGACAAGTATTCGGGGATATAGCCAAATCAGTAGTCCCCTTCTGGAGACAAATAGCAAATTCAGAAAACATTAGGGGATTAGCGAGGGTATTGGAGAAAACGATCAACTGGACCACGGACATACTTTACAATATGACCTTAGAGCAAAAGGCGATAAGATTGGTAGCACTTCAAAATCGAATGGCATTAGATGTCATTTTAGCTGAACGAGGTGGAGTATGTAAATTAGTGGGGTCCGCTTGCTGTGTTTTCGTTCCAGATTCTTCATCAACAATATTTAAAGCAATTCAGAATTTACACACTCTTAGTTCTGAAGTCCATATCCCTGTGGGAGACTGGAGCCTTAGTACTTGGTTTTGGGATTCTCTACGATCTTGGGGGTGGAAGGTGCTTTCTGTTATTTTAGGTATTTTAGGGACTCTGTTATTTCTTTGCTGCTGTTTTCAATGCCTCCCGAGTATATGCGGAATGATAGGGGGATGTTGTGCCCAAGTTATGAGCGCAATAGGGCGTAGAATATATACCCCGAAGACAGCATCTAAAGAATTCATGTTGCAAGAAGTTCTTATGAACAACTTTATGGCCATTGACATTTCAGACAATGATGCGGAACCTATGAATGATAATGCCTTCAAGTATTTTCAAGAGTATTAGGAAATAATGTTTTAGCACTTGGCATAGGCCAATAGGAGGGTCTGTGGAAATCGATATAATATTGTGACCCCAATCGCATCGTTTAAATGTATGTTGGCCTACGCCAAGCTGTCTAAAGAATACTATGTACATAGGTTCCGCGGCAAGGTCTTGACCTTAATGTATCGTGAAAGCTGCCATCTTGGATTTAGCCGCCATTTTAGGTACTCTTGCCGTGTGAAAGTCACCTCGAATCACAAAATGGAGGCCGAATGACATTTCGAGTAAGACTTCGGCTATGGTGACCTCCGCACACGTGAACGAATAATATGTCCGCAGGCTACCTGTTAGGGTCATGAACTAAGACCCTGTCCTCTGTTTAACCTAGGTGTAAATATGTAACTGTATCAGCGGAACCGATCTAATATATGGAAATTGCATGTTCGACCTGGCTACGAACCCTAGCCGTTGTTCCAAGAATGGTTAACTTGCAAGAGGGCTGGCCAATGCAGTACAAAATGTATAAAAGCCCGAGCATCCCGATGATCGGTCTCTCCCACTTTCAGTGCGAACCTAACGTTGAAGGTTCGCGTGTTAGTCAGAGGGCCGAATAGCTATTCGCATGTCAATTGACTTTGGTAACTTTGTAACTTTGAAATAAAGCGCTTTGTATGTCCTTTGTAACCTGTGTTGGTGTGTTTCCTTTTGGGCTTCCCGGCCTCATATCAATTTCTCTGTTTCCACACCTCTCCCTCTCTAATTCCCACTGGGGCTTCCTATTCCTCCTTCACTCCACTCTCTGAGTCTGAGGTTGCACTATTCATTGCTAAGGCACTTCCCACTGCTGCACTTTAGGATCATCTCCCCGCTTCTCTCATTCTAAAAGCCTACCCTGTAACACAGGGCAGTTACAGGGTAGTAACTACTACCTGTCTGAAAGTATTCTTGTTCTTCTGCACCTTGATAACCTCAGGTCTGGTGTGCATTAGAAATAATAAAACAAACAAACCCTTTGCTTCTTCCCTTTCTCATCTCTATGTTCAATACTTCACTCCAGTCTTCTGTTTTCCCTTCTCTTTTAAACATGCTATGATTCTCCCAATTCTAACAAACCCTTCCTGGATCCCTGACTTTCCTCCAACTACCACCCTACATCTCTTCTCCTCTACCTCGCCCCAAGCTCTTGAAATGTGAAATCTATTCCCAAAAGTTTTCGTTCATAACTTCTAACTATCTTCTCCCACGCTTCCAATCTGATTTCCACCCTCACCACTTCACTGAGACTGCTCTACTTTCTGTCTGTGACTCTCTGCTTTCGGCATGCTGAGCTAAGCAATCCTTACTCTTAATTCTTCTCAACCAGTCGTCTGTTTTCAACACTGTCTACCACTCTCTTCTACTCGCCTGCCTTTCCTCTCTTGGCTTCTCTGGCTCTGTTCTCAACTTCAAATAATATATTTCTGGTCATTCATATTCTGTTTCCTGGGCATCCATCACCACTTCCCAACTACATTATGGTGTGCCACAATAATCGGTATTGGGTCATCTTCTGTTTTCCCTCTATACCCCTTGCTTCTATGATCTCCTCCTATGGGGTCTCCCATCATCTCTATGCTGATGACACCCAGCTATTTTTCGTTTCTCCTCCTTTTCCTCCTCAATCCATGCCACTCTATCATGTCTTTGGCTGGGGCCTCCCTTTGGAACTGCCTCCCTGCCACCTTGAAACTTGAGGAGAATCATCTATGTTTCCGGAAGCTCCTCAAGACCTTCCTCTTTGCTTCTGCATTTGCCCCTCTTCTCCCTTGCTGATCTGCTTTCTCTCTCAGCACTGTGCACCTGGCCATCCT
Organism: Ambystoma mexicanum; assembly: GCF_040938575.1. Lineage (NCBI taxonomy): Eukaryota > Metazoa > Chordata > Amphibia > Caudata > Ambystomatidae > Ambystoma > Ambystoma mexicanum. The sequence continues at coordinate 207,898,889 of NC_090932.1, forward strand.
TTTTCCTTTGGGTCCAGGTACCTGCTCACACTGCCACCCTCCTGCACTTCCTCCAGGCCACCCCTTGCACTGAGGCCTCTATCTGTACCCATTCAGTCACCCACCCACTCTTCTTCTGCACTTATCAGATACACCCAATCTGACTAACCTAGCACTTTGCCACTTACCAGCTGCACTACCACTGTTTATCACCTTTATTTATTTATTCATGTATTTGACCTTTTAATTATTTTTTTTATCTCCTATGCTTTGCACTATCCAATTTCTCCCCCTTCCATGCACTTTCCACCTTCTCCCTTCCCCTGTACTTGCACATTCTCAATATCACTGGGCCTAGTAAGATCTTTGTTTTTGATTCTCCCCTGTTCACCTCCCTTTGCCTGGTCACACTCTGAAACACCTGTGTACGAGCTCAATATAAATAAAATATCATATCCTATTTTCTAGCCATCCAATATTGGATGGCTGATGACCACCTTGTACTCAATTCATCCAAAACTGAGGTTTTATTCTTTCCTGCCTCCTCTACTCCTTCCCCTTTTTCTGCCATATATCTGTTTTCCCCTTTCATCTCTCCCTATCTGAGCCAAAACTCGTAATCTGGGAGTTTACCTTGACTCCCCTTTTCCTGTACTCCCCACCTCTCTTCTCTTTCATGCTCTTGCAGTACTCACTTGTTTAATATTCGCTCAACCCTTCCTTACTCTTCACGCTTGTAAACTGCAATGCGTGTTGCTCTCTTATCTTTCCAAGTGTTTCTATTGTTCCTCTCTTCTCTCTTTTCTCCCATTTCCATCATACTCCTCTTCAATCCATTTACAACTCCTGATGTTGCATCCTCTTTTCTCTTTCTCCACATGTGTCTATTAATCCAGCTCTTACTACTCTTTGTTGGCTACCTTTTCACTCTCAACTTAAATGTATCTTTCTTTTTCTCATAGTCAAATCTCCCCACAGTCTTTCCACTGCTCTCTGGTTACTTTCTTATTCCACTACTCTCTCGCTTTTCATTCACAATCTCTATTTCTCCTTGTGACACGTCATCCTCCCTGTGCTCAGTCCTGTTTCTGCCCATTCTCCCTTCTGGCCCTGTTGCATTGGAACTCACTCCTACTCACTTTACATTTCCTTTCTTCTTATCCTTTGTGTCGCTCGCTGCCTTTTACATGACCATCTTCTGTCCTCTTATTTATTTTTTTACATTTTCATTTTTCAGTTATTGTACGGTTGTTGGTTCAACTTTGTTCAGTGCTTTGGCGTCTGGTGCTCTACAAATAAAAAGTGAATGCTAATAAAACACACACTTATGACACAAACATTTGACACATAGTAACAACACATTCCCTTATAAAACATGCTCTGATGACACACAATTATGACACACTTACTTATGACACAAAATTATGTTACACCCCATGTATTTGCACCAGGTACTCTATTTCCACGTACTCTTACACCACATTATCTTATGTGACACATGCTTACTGCACACAGTCTTACCACACACTCCCTTATGCCACACCCTCTTATGACACATGTATTACATTTACTTAGGATACTCAAACTTACGACAGCACTTCTGCTACATACTCTTATGACACACACAGTTACACCATAAACTCTTATAACACATACTCTTAAGCCAGGTGCTATTATGCAACATATGTTCTTTGCACCCGCTTCTTAGAGCACAGCGCTTGTGCCACACATTCTTATGCCAAAGACGATTGGGTTATGCACTAGTACACCATGTGCTCTTATGTCACGCATGTAAAGGGTGTGCAGTCATAATGTCGAAAAAATAATGTCGAATTACAAAAATGTCTAAAACATAATGTCGAAAAAAAAAATGTCGATTTTTACATTTTTTATTTATATGTTTTTTTGGGTTCCGGGGGTAAAAAAAAGGGGTAAAACAAAAACAAAAAAATTCAAAAAAGGGGGGTTGGGTGGGAACCCTGGGAACCCCCCCATTTCGAACAAAAAGCAACCAAAAAAAGAAATTTGACATTTTTTTCGACTTTATTTTTTAGAGATTTTGACTTTCGACATTATGACATTCGACTTTATGACTATAAACCCATGTAAAGGCAACACTTTTTATGCCACTCTCTCAGGCTGCGCTCTCTTACAACACTCGTCCTTATTGTACATGCTCTCATTGGACATGTACATGTAGAAGACATACATTTTCAGACATGTACACTACTATACATATGAAAACCAATATCAAAGTCAGGACTGACTTTCATGTGAATGTTCATATGTATAAGATATCTGAGAGATATATCTTGAATACGTGTACACATTTAAAAATCTAAATGTATAAAAACTCTTATCAAAATTAGACCTCATTTTATTATGAGTTTTCGTACATACAGGAGGCATTGGAGTCATATATGGCATGTGCATTTCATATGACATCATAAAAACGACTCATACGATACTTACACGCTATACACTCACAAGTGACATATTCATAAGCCATACACTCATAGGCCGTATGACCATATTTTAACCCAACATGTATACAGCACACACCCATATGCCACGAGCTCAAACGCCAATCACTCATGTGCCACTCATACACCATACACTCATATGCTATGTAGTCATATTACACACACTGATCTGGCATGCACCATACACACAGATGACATAAAGACATTTTAAATAAACATATACACCATGCACTCACATAATGCACTCATATGGCATGTGCAATTTAGTCACACACCAACCACTCATATGCTACACACGCACAGGTGATGCACCAAGGTGCAATTCATTTATAAGATATACATATAGGGAATATGGTCATGATGCTCATACACTTATACACTGATACTGCATCTGCTCATATGCCATACATGTAAATGCCCCATACTTATATGACAAACACTGATATGTTGCATGCCATAAACCCCCGATTAAAAAAAAAAAAAAAAAAACAGAATTAAAAATGAAAAAGAATTAAGGTTAATCTAACAAAACGTAAAATCACAAACAACAGAAATAACAATGTTACGGTACAAACAATTACCTTACACCACCACAAATTCAACTTTAAAATTCTAACTATAAACACACTTCCATATCACTACAATTTCAACCTTAACACTCACTTTAAGTATTAGGTGTGTTATATCAATACAATAGTGGGAACGGAAACATGCACAAAATGATTTTTGGAGTACCTTTCCTGTCACATTGTTTTAATCTTTTCACAGGAATCTCATAGTTTATCCTTCGTAAACTCTGAAATTCAAGCAGCAATCGAATTACGTCACAGGAATAAATGGGGGAAAAATATATCAAGAGGATCAGGGGTAAGTGTGGCTTTAGGAGGAAGATGCGGGGACCAAAAATGGAGGACATGCAGAGTTGAAAGGGTTTGGGAAAAACATTTTCATTTTAAGAGTTTTTGTCATACTGCAGTAATTAAAAGAGATTGCATTTCTGCAGAAACCATTTTTTTTAGTTTAATTTTCCATTGGAAGTTCTAAGGGCAACCTCACTGGAAGGAAAAAAAAATGTTAAAAACGGTCCACTAAGTCACAGTGTTTTATTCTAACAAGTGGAAGATGCCAAGCAGCGCTGGTGGAAGGCCATGGCCAGTGGGCCTCAATATTTTACCTGAATTGATGCAAAGTGGCCAACGGCCTGGGCCTAAGGTCATGGGCACTGGGTCACAACCTATTACCAAAATTGGTGCACATTAGCAGGTGCCACAGCGCAAGATTGTGGCAACTGGTCATGGACGAAAGATATAGCCAGTGTGATATTGCTATTTACCACTAATGGGGATGAATGGGGATAAATGCGATTCCACCAGGGGGCGCAGAAGCTCGGCAGCCTGAACCGACGCCTCCTCTCTACAGGCTGAATCATTCTCAAATAAAACAGTTTTAACTGCAATTCTGCTCCTTACCTTTCTCCGTTCCGGTTACTCATCTACTGGGGTCCCTCTGACAGCGATCTCAACTGGAATGGGATCCACCTTGTGTTGTTTCTGGATCGAGCAGTGGTGCGGCCTCCTCCTGCTCCACCATCAGACCGGCCCCTGTGGTGTCCTTCCCGCTCGGCGGATGGCCATGAAAGCAGTCCTTCCCCCCTCCGCGAGTCGCCCTGCATCTGCTGCAACTCCTGGTGCTTCGCCTCACCTCTCGCCCACCCTGTGTCCCGACGGGGAAGAGGCTGCTCTGGGTGCCTCGAAACTGCCTCCTGGACACTCTGCCTCCATACCGGCTCTCTGTGTCCTGGCGGGACAGTGGCGGTCTGGGGAGCCGCCATATTGACTGCATTCAACGGTCCTCCCCACTCAAGAGCAGGCCCAGTCACACACGCTCACCGGCTCCAGCCCTCCTCCCACGGTACTCCTCTGGCTTGGTGACCGATCGAGACAGCGAACTGCTCTTTCCGTCTCCTGAAGTCACTCGGCGCTGATTGCCGGTCCTGGTGCCTCGCCCACACTCTTTGTCCTCCTGAAGACGGATGTGGCTGCTCGGGATCCCAGCGGGGTTGTCGCAGTGCGAGGCATCTCCGTGCTGTCTTTGAGTCGCCCTGTCCCCTCACTGACACTCACTGACACTCGCAGTCCCAGCAGGGTCGTGGCTACTCGGGGTACTTCGTTACTGTTTGGGAGCCGCCACCGGCGATCCTCCCCGTTTGACGTTGAGCGCAGCCATCCAGGATCGCCTTCACCAGCCTGGCTCCTCCTACGATCCTTCCACTCTGTGACCAGCTGAGACAGCAGTGTGTTCATCTCCTCTGTTTTCCTGGCGCACTGCCTTCGTCCAGTGTAACTGCTCAAGATCCCCACCACAGTCCGTCTGCCTATGCCGCTTGAAGTCCTGCTTGAAAATCCTGACCGGCTGAGACAGCATTGTTTTCATCTCCTCTTATCACCTGGCACACTGCTTGCAACCCTCCCTGCCTTCGACCAGTGTAGCTGCTCAAGATCCCCATCACAGCCCGTCTGCCTCTGCTGCTTAAAGTCCTCCCACCGGTGCCTCCATACCATCTTCAACAGCTGCCAGCAATCCTCCCCGCTCAAGGGTGGGCACAGACCATCACCATCCACCTACTATAAAGACCCCCAGGACCTCTAGGCGTCTTTGAGGAAGACCTTAACTCCATCCTTTTTAACAATTTAAAAAATACCTCTCAATGCCTTCTCTTAGGAGACTTTAACCTTGGCTACAATGACCCTAAACACACCCAAGCGTCAGCCATTATTTACTCACTATCAGAACTAGGCTTCACCCAAAGAGTGTCCACCCCCACTCACAACAAAGGGAGAACTCTTGACTGGATAGCAGACCGCAACTGCGCGATCTCCATCACTGCCATCACCCCGCAACCTTGGTCTGACCACCATCTCCTCTCCTTCACACTCGAGGCAGCCAGCCCTATCGCTAACATCTCCATAGCCTCAGCCATCCTGACTAGAAGCAAGAAAAACATAACTGCGGAAAAACTCATCCCTCTCATTCTACCTACACTGAACCAACTCCCTGCTAACTCCAACCCCCACCACCTGGTTGAAAGTTACAACAACAGCATGTGCCTAGCCCTAGATGCCATTGCACCATTAAAGCTGAGAAAACCCAAGCCAATAAAACACCTGAATACTTGGTTCACGGCCCACCTAAAAGCCCTCAGACTAGAGAAACAAAAAAAGGAACAAATTTGGAGACAAAATCCCACTGACAGCAACAAGCTGATCCTCAACAAAATAGTCTCTACCTACAAAAAAGAAATCCTCGCCAAACAAGAATCCTACAATCTGAGAATACTGCATGCCAAATTCAGCACTAAAGAATTGTTCACCATCCTTAAAGAGCTGGAGACTCCCATCCCGGTCCCAGACACCTGCAAGAAAGACAAACAATGGTGCACCAGCATCCAAAATGCCCTTTCCAATAAAGTCGCAGGCCTCCAAATCAAAATTAACAACAAGAAAGAGACCCTATCCAAGGCCAAACCTAACAACACCCCCACACGCACCATCCCTCAACACCCTCCTCCCAACCCCCCCACTCGCTTCAGTTTTTCCAAAGTCCCCACGCTAGAAGTGGAAAAAAACATACTCGGCCTCAAGCCTTATAACTGCCAAGGCGACCTATGCCCACCTCAAATCATCAAAGACGCTCCATTTATCACCAAACTCATCAACGCCTCCTTCTCCTCTGGTACCATCCCCAACAACCTCAAAGAAAACTGGGTCCTCCCCCTACTAAAAAAACCCACACTCGACCCAGCCATACCCACTAACTACAGACCCATCACCACCATCCCCTTCCTACTAAAAATCATTGACAAGACAGCCTACCTTCAAATTCAAAAATTCCTTGAACAAAACCACCTCCTAGGAGTCCGGCAATCAGGATTTAGACCCCAACACGGCACAGAAACTGCACTCATCGACCTCAAGGCCCAAATTGACACTCTGAGAGATAATGGGAAAACTGCCTTATTGCTCCTCTTAGACCTCTCGGCAGCCTTTGATCTTGTTGATCATAAAATCCTATGTAGCCACTTAGACTCGGTGGCCCACTTCTCCCAAGAAGCTATAGGCTGGATCACATCATTCCTAAGCAATAGATCCATGCGCGTCTTCTCCACCACGGCCTCCGCTGACCCCATTCCCAACACATGCGGGGTCCCTCAGGGGTCATGTGTTTCCCCCACACTGTACAACGTGTTCACTAAGCCCCTTTTTGATGATCTCGACTGTTTGGGTATCACCTACACTAACTATGCTGATGATACCCAAATCCTCATCCCGTTGACGGGAGATTACAACACGGATTTGGCCTTGGTGAACAAGGTGTACCTCATCATCCAGGCATGGATGGCCTCCCATAGTCTATGCCTGAATGATGACAAGACCGAACTCATCATCCTGGGATCAGCCACAAACCTAAACAAACTGGACCTCAACTACTCCAGCTTCACCATTGATGGCAACCCTATAAAGGTAGCTAAGGAAGTGAAAACCCTTGGCATCTATCTCGATTCCACCCTCTCCTTCCATAAACATGTCAGCTCCATGGCATCCACTACAGCCTACACATGCAAGCTTATACGCTCCGCCAAACCCTTCCTCTCCACCCAAAGTTGCATTACTCTAGCCAGGGCTCTCATACTATCTAAACTGGACTATTGTAACTCCCTCTATGTAGGCGCCAACAAACAGATTACCAATAAAATCCAGATCCTACAGAACAATGCTCTTAGAGCAGCGCTTAGCTTCCCTAAAAGAGAACACATCTCGAATACTAGGAGAACCCACAACTGGCTCACTACCTCGGACAAAATTCTGCTTAAGGCAGCCTCCCTCACCCACAAATGCCTTAACAACGCAGCTCCCTGTTATCTCTCAGACAGAATAACCAGATACACGCCCAACAGACACACTAGAAATAGCTCGCTGTTCCCAGATTCAAGCGCACGAAAATAGGCGGCAACAGCTTCCAGGTAAAAGCAGCCCAACACTGGAACTCACTACCACCCTCCGTCAGGGCACCTGAAATCTACCACCAATTTAGGCGTAACTACATCCAGTGGCTTAAGAACAAAGACCAATAATGACAGCCAATAATGACACCCTGCAACTACTACAAATGTATTCAACCTGTAACTATGTCGTAATGTTACTCTGTATCCTTGTAACTGCTTCTACTCACTGTAACTGCATCTACTCACTATGCATAATAATGTAAATAATGTACAGTATTGTAACTAAGTTGAGAATATTCTTGTAATGCTTGCGCCCTCATACCTTCTGGTCCTGTGCGCCATATAAATAAATAAACAAACCAAACAAAGAAACAGAGCATCGCTGCATTACCTCTTCCAACTTGACTCTCAAAATTTTCTTCTGGTGCCCCCATACTGATCCCGGAACCATTTCCTGCTGCCCTCCCCGTTCAAGCATGGTCACAACTGCCTAGGATCCCTGCACTTTACCACACACCTAGGCTGCGTGATTTCCTCCCCCGGCGCCTCCATATTGCGCCTTTTTCCGTTGCCCTCCCCGTTCAAGTGTGGTGACAGCTGCCTAGGATCCCTGCACTATACCATTCTCCTTGGCTGCATGATCTCCTCCGCTGGCGCCTCCATACTGCGCCTGGCCCCACTGCATACGACCTCACTACTTCTTCCTCTGATGCCTCCAGTCCGCTTCTGACACCTCCGCCTGTGTCCCCCCCACCCAGGAGCGGGTACAACTGCTCAGGCTTGCCATTTCAGCCCACCCTCCTTAACTGCCCTGTTCTCCTGTTGGTGCCTCCTTACTGCTCCTAGCACCTCCTCCTGAGGCCTTTCCCATTTCGAACTGCCTAACATTGTGTAATCAGTCGGCCCATCCCAGCAGTCCTACCCTTCACTGAGCCTCTCCCTCTCTATGATCGTGGTGACTCCGACCCTCTCCATCCAAGAATAAGGGCAGCAGCCCAGCATCCCGACATCAGTTACACCCCTCTACCACCTGGGCCCCATCCACCAGTGACTCCTACTAAGATCTAATACCTACAGCTCTCCCTACTCAGGAGCAGGTGCGACAGCCCAGAATTATTACCTCAATCTACCTGCCTCAACCGCCTGGGTCACCTCTGACTGCAGTTTTGGGTGCCTGCTGCCTCCGACCCTATTGGCTCCTGTCTGCTATCTCTCGTCGCTGGACCCGGAACTACCTTTGGTGACATCCTGTACCTGCTGCCTTGCACTTCCACTCCGACTTTGCGCCTCCCCCTACTGACCCCCCCATGTGACATTGACAGGCGCCACTCCACGTTACTCCTAACTTGCTGCTATCCTCTCCCGATCCCTCACTTAGGTCCTTCCATTGTACACTACCCCTTCTTGAAACTACCACACTGGTCTCTGTCCCCGCCTCTCTAATTTCTACAGCTACGGCCCCCCTCTTGTCACGACTCGCTCCCTTCGCTCCCGTTCCCACCACTTGGGGGCATGATTTGGGGTTTATTCCCTACTGGACCTTTCCTCCGAACCTTATGCTACAGTGCTGTGTTGAATTGGGAGCGCTAAATCCCTATTTTCCAAGCTACTTCCCTTCCGGATCCATTCCAGGTTTTTGGCAGCCAGTATGCTTCTTTAACCAAATGACTATGCTTCCCAGAATGCCTGGCCCACTGCTTCACCTCCACCCTTGCAGGACAAGGTTGGGTGGAGGATAGGCAACACCTGTGGCTGCAGGTGCAGCAGTCAGCACACCTGAGGCGTGTGCTCGTTAAGCAGCTTTAAAAGCCTCAGTCTTACTTCAGTCCAGCGCTGGTCATCGTTTGCAGTGTTCCTGTTGTGACTAGTCCCTTGTTCCTTGTTCCTTGCCTTTGTACCTAGTTCCTAGTTCCTGTTTTCTTGTTCCTCCGCCCTGAATTTCGGATTCATGCGCTAATTGATTTCTGCTCCCTTGATTCCCTTTTTGTCTTCCTCTGTTTGCAGGCAGCATTTCTCAGTGCTTTCCCCTTTTAGATGCAGTCCAGTTTGTCTGTGTTCTATATTTCTTTGACTCTGTCCTTTGCTGCTGTAAACCCGTATGCCTTAGCCTTCCTCTTAGATTAGCTTCCTGTCTTTTCCTTGGAGGGGTAGGGAGAAGTTTGCATTGGTTATTTCGTTTTTCCCTGCTCCTGATCCTTACTTTCTATTGGGATCCATTCCATGTTTTCCATTGCACTTCTGCATTTATTTCCCATTTGATTATTAGGTGTGGTGTGCGGTTGTAGCTAGCTCCTGTGTGAATGCTTATGTTTTCCTCACTAATTTGTAATCACTATTCCAACTTAGGTATTTAGTTTTCCTCCCATTGCTGTTATAGCCTTTCTGGGTCCCAGTTTCATCAACAGGATTCGTGGGCTAGCTGACATTCAAGAGGTTTATCTCATCCTCGTGAGTACTGTTCTTTAGTTTCCTTATTTAATACCATCAAGAGTGTTAGTTCACAGATCCTGTCATTGCTTGCCCTCCTCGTGGGTTTAGCGCTGTCAGTACCTGTAACAGCAATTGGGGGTAAGGCGCTTGCCGACTTTCCTTGCGGTCAGGTGCTTACCCCACATCCCTTTTCATATATTGGTTTTGTTGTCACACTCTATTTACACACCTGGGTTCTAGCATACATGAGTCGTTGTTCCTGTGTGCACGTAGTTTAATTCGAAGCTAATCACTGTGTTATTTAGTGCACATTTCCCTTGCCATATTCGCTGCCTTTGTACTCGCCTGACTAATCCTGACAGAATGACCAGCCCAAAATTCCCATTGAATATGGCAAGTTTAAGAAAGAAAGGCAGCAAGGCCTCTAACAAGTTTGTACAGAAAGCTTCCCCTACATTTACCTGTGACAATCAAATCACTAGTCCTGACTTAAATGAACTCCTTGTCACGAATGGGCATTTACGTGCAAAGTATTTTTCCCATAGGATGGCACTTCCTACATTGCCTGATCCTAGTTCTATCTTTTGTTTTGATCCCGATTCTATGTCAGCGCAAGCCTTAGCCGCAGAAAACAACACACTGTTAGACTTATTATACAAGAGTGCCTCTGTTGTTGAACCCCATGATTCCAGTTGTGCTTCACCTCAGATAGAACAGTTTCATGGTACAAACATAAAGAATGGAGGGGTTCCTTGCATAACTTCTGTTTTCTACCCTCAGTCTAAAGCATACTCCTTTGCACAGGTACATACTGTAGTCCCTAATGCCAAGAGGTCTAATGTCAATAGTTTGCTTAAGGGAAACACAGACCAAGTTGGTAAGAGAAACTATAAATCACAGAACCTGCAAGCAGTAGAGGACAATGTACAATCGGTGCACATTCAGATTGCTAGTGCAGGATCCAGCCCTGATGCCACTATGCCTCCCCCTGTGCCTACTGATAGTGATGTACAGTTAATGCAGGGCATGCTAAGAGCTAAGCTTGAGGAGTTAAGACAATAATTCATTTCTTTACAAGAGGAGAATAAAACCTTGCACTCATTACTGAATACACCTCAGACTTTATCTGTTGATGTTGAGGAAGTGAACACTGTTCAGCCCCTGAGTGCAGAGACTTTGGTAAACCATGATATTTGTCAATATGTTAGATCTATTGGGAGTGAAGGTCTTTCGTCTAGCACAGCGCTTAATCTGGGCACAGTTTCTAACAATTGTTCTGCTGTTTGTCAGGGATTGCAGTTAGCTGAAGAATTACAAGCCACTCCTTTACCTAAAATTTCCTGTGTAGCAGTTTGTCATAATTCTGAGCTAGAACACATACAAGCTTCTGATTTCCAAACACAATCCACAATGGTGGCATACACAGATTCAGTCACTACAATAGGCTTAGGCCCTGCTTTTGATACAGCTGCTGAGACTGAAGTAGATGTTAAAGCTGATGTGGAAAACGATGTTACCTCTGGGTTCACTCTTCCTTCTGCCAATTCTGATCAATACGAACAGTCAGAGACAGTACAGATTTCATGTTCTGATGGACTCATTCCACAGTATACAGAACCAAAAAACAGGCAGGCGATTCCTGAACTGTTGATTGTTAATCTGCCTCTTTCAGAAGCTAAAACAGAGGAATGGACAATTGACGAAATCCTGATTAACAGAGACTTTACTATGGTGATTCCACTGGTTGATTTTGACTTCTACAAAGAAAGAGACTCTGTGTCACCCACTAAAGAAAGGGACTGCAAGGGTACAGCTCAGTCTTTGGTTACTGGTGCCAAGGAGTCTACTGCCTTAAAGGTGCCCTCCATTCCTGAGCCACCAATGTGTCTGTCAACTTCTCAGACTTCTGTCTGTCCTCCTACAACCATTGACTCTTCTATGATCCAATCCACAGCCCTGCAGTCATCTTTGGCACACGTGTCTTCAACCAATGAACCGCTGTCATGTCTGCCATTTACTCAAGAGCCAGTTCCAAAGACCTGGACATGTTTGTATCCAGCAACCGAGATTGCTTCAGCTTGCATGCCTTCAGCCTCAAGGTTTCCCCTGGCCTGCCTGTCTTCAGCTACAGTGACTCATCCTGCAGATCATCCTTCAGCTTTAGAGCCTCCGGTAGTCCATCAAAAGTGCATGTCTTCAGTCCCGGAGTATACTGAGTATTTGCCTTCAGTTCATGAGACGCCTGTATCCTGCTTAGCCTCGCTGCCAATATCAGAGGTATACCTGTCTACACCATCAGATCCTGCTGTATTTTCTTCTGCTCCAGCGATTCCTCCTGAATCCCAACCATTTACTATCGATGAACGTCTAGCTTGCCTTTCTTTTGCTTCAGGAGGAGCACCAGAATGCCTGCCTTTTCCACAAGACGATTCTCCCAACTGCTTCACTTTAGCATCAGAGCCTCCTAAAGATGCAGCATCAGAGTTTGAGACTTTTGCCAGCTCCCGCTTCAGAGTCATCAAGCTGGACCAAGTGGTGAGTCAGAACCACTCACCTGGGTGTTCACAGGGGGTGGTGCAGACCGGCGTATTACCTACAGGACTTGTGCAACAGAATTCCGCCAAGAAGCACCAGTTGGGTGCTAGTAGCCAAAGGAAGGGAATGACTGCTGCAGTTCAAAATGTGTCTGTTATTGCTCCTTCTGCGAGTGTGCCTGAAATACCAAGTACTGCGTCTATCACTCCTATCAGTATGCCAAACGTCCCTGCTGTTGTATCCCACGTGCAACAAAGTGGCTACACGACTGTCACCAGGAGTACCAGCCTTGTACAACCCATTGGACTTCCAGGTCTCCAAGGCGTAGAACATGTGCAGTCAAACCTTAGTCACTTTCAACCACAAGCCTTTTCCCAGATGGATGACAGAAGAAAATCTGAACCTCTACCTCAGCCGCCACCTTCTCTAATGGCTGAACATAAACCTTTCCTGAAGCCAGCAATTTTCTCACCTCCCGCATGTCCACTCTCGGCAGAAAGGCTAACAGGGCTTCTACCATTGTCTAAGGCATGTTGCACCAGCCTGCCTCCCTCCTCAAAGACTTATAAGGGTCCACTCCCAGTGACTGAGCTTCCTGGACCTTCCAACTCTGCTTCAGGTCCTGCAAGTCCTTCATGCCTTTCTTCGAACCATGAGTCTCTTCCTCACCAGAAGCCACCGTTTCCATCAGTACCACCTCCAAAGACAAAGCACTCCTATCATGGACGTCCATCTGCCTTTGTCCACAGGCCACCATTTCCATCAGTGCCACCTCCAAAGAAAAAGCACTCCCATCATGGAAAGAAGTTGTCTCGTGCGGGTGGCGGGCTCCCGAAGACGGCCGTAGGAGGGGGTATACTGTCACGACTCGCTCCCTTCGCTCCCGTTCCCACCACTTGGGGGCATGATTTGGGGTTTATTCCCTACTGGACCTTTCCTCCGAACCTTATACTACAGTGCTGTGTTGAATTGGGAGCGCTAAATCCCTATTTTCCAAGCTACTTCCCTTCCGGATCCATTCCAGGTTTTTGGCAGCCAGCATGCTTCTTTAACCAAATGACTATGCTTCCCAGAATGCCTGGCCCACTGCTTCACCTCCACCCTTGCAGGACAAGGTTGGGTGGAGGATAGGCAACACCTGTGGCTGCAGGTGCAGCAGTCAGCACACCTGAGGCGTGTGCTCGTTAAGCAGCTTTAAAAGCCTCAGTCTTACTTCAGTCCAGCGCTGGTCATCGTTTGCAGTGTTCCTGTTGTGACTAGTCCCTTGTTCCTTGTTCCTTGCCTTTGTACCTAGTTCCTAGTTCCTGTTTTCTTATTCCTCCGCCCTGAATTTCGGATTCATGTGCTAATTGATTTCTGCTCCCTTGATTCCCTTTTTGTCTTCCTCTGTTTGCAGGCAGCATTTCTCAGTGCTTTCCCCTTTTAGATGCAGTCCAGTTTGTCTGTGTTCTATATTTCTTTGACTCTGTCCTTTGCTGCTGTAAACCCGTATGCCTTAGCCTTCCTCTTAGATTAGCTTCCTGTCTTTTCCTTGGAGGGGTAGGGAGAAGTTTGCATTGGTTATTTCGTTTTTCCCTGCTCCTGATCCTTACTTTCTATTGGGATCCATTCCATGTTTTCCATTGCACTTCTGCATTTATTTCCCATTTGATTATTAGGTGTGGTGTGCGGTTGTAGCTAGCTCCTGTGTGAATGCTTATGTTTTCCTCACTAATTTGTAATCACTATTCCAACTTAGGTATTTAGTTTTCCTCCCATTGCTGTTATAGCCTTTCTGGGTCCCAGTTTCATCAACAGGATTCGTGGGCTAGCTGACATTCAAGAGGTTTATCTCGTCCTCGTGAGTACTGTTCTTTAGTTTCCTTATTTAATACCATCAAGAGTGTTAGTTCACAGATCCTGTCATTGCTTGCCCTCCTCGTGGGTTTAGCGCTGTCAGTACCTGTAACAGCAATTGGGGGTAAGGCGCTTGCCGACTTTCCTTGCGGTCAGATGCTTACCCCACATCCCTTTTCATATATTGGTTTTGTTGTCACACTCTATTTACACTCCTGGGTTCTAGCATACATGAGTCGTTGTTCCTGTGTGCACGTAGTTTAATTCGAAGCTAATCACTGTGTTATTTAGTGCACATTTCCCTTGCCATATTCGCTGCCTTTGTACTCGCCTGACTAATCCTGACACCTCTACTCATCCTTTCTCTGAGACCCATGTTATGCGATCTTCCAAAACTCTTTTCCACCACCCCGTCCCCCCTCTCTCCATTTTACCACCTTCTCCTTTCCCTCTTACTCTCCTTTTTCCTCCTAATGCCCAGTCCTCTCCACTATCTTCGCCCCACTCCTCCTGTCACACTCCTACCTTCTCTCACCGCCTTAATCTTCTTTACCCCCCTACCGCCAGCCACTCCACCCTCATGAACATGGCCCTCTGGAACACCAGATACATCTGTAATAAAACCACAGCTGTTCTTGACTTTTTCTTTTGCCTCAACCTTCATTTCCTCTGCCTAACTGAAACCTGGATTCCCCCCATAACACCTCTGTCCCTGCTTCTTTAACAACCTCCTCTTCCTCCTTCTTTCACACCCCTCGCCCTTCCGGCCGTGGCGGAGGTGTTGGCCTCCTCTACCACCCCAAGTACATCTCCTCCTCCTCTTCTACATCTCTCCCTTACTTCCCTTCCTTTGAATTCCTTTACAAATCTTTCTCCTCTCCCTACCCTATTTCCTTCCTGATCATCTATCGTCCCCCTGGCCCTCTCTCTTCCTTCTATGAAGACCTTGATCACCTCCTCTCACTTATCTCTCCCTCCCCCTCTCCTCTATCAGTGCTTGGCGACTTTAATCTTCATCTTCCTTCTCCCACTCAATCCTCTCCCCTCTTCTCCATCCTTGACTCCTGCATCCTCTTCCCCCTTCCCCCCCACTCACTCCTCGTGCTCTACCCTTGACCTCATCTTCAATTCTTCCTATCCTGCTTCCCCATTCTCTTCTCTTCCAGTTTATCTCTCCGATCATGCCTTACTCTCTTTCTCCCTTTCTCCTCTCTCACACTCCTCTACTGCTAATCCCTCCCCTCCAATCTACTCATGGCGTGACTTGTGTAACTTCAACGCTACCCTCTTTATTGACACCTGCTCTTCTTCTATTCCAACTCTCCAAGACTTCGCTTTATTTTCTGCAAATGATGCTCTATCCTCCCTTTCCTCCTCTATCTCCTCTGCCTTTGATCAACTTTACCCCTTTTCTCTCTTCTGTCTAACCCGGAAACCCTCTCAACCTTGGCTTACTCCTCATCTTCTCTGTATGCGGCGCCTTCTCCGACGTCTGGAAAGACTTTGGCTTAAAACTCCCTCGCTTTCTAACCAAACCTCTTACTTCTCTTATCACGCACTCTACAACTCTTGTCTTGCCTCGGCTAAATCCTCCTACTACTCTAACCTACCCCAATCTCAAGCCACCCACCCTCGTCGTATCTTCCAAACTCTCGCACACCTTCTCTCTCCTCCCACTCCTGATCCTTCATCCAATTCCACACTCTCTCCTTCTGACTTTGCTAACTTCTTCTCCTCGAAAATTCTCACCCTTCGGCAAAAAATCAACTCCCTCTCTGATTTCCCCTCTCCTCCTCCCCCCTCTCCTCCCTCATCCTTCATGTCCATCTTCTCACCCGTTTCACCTTGCAAAGTCTCCTCCCTTCTATCCAAAGCCCACCCCACATCCGCCCCATCTGACGCTCTCCCTTGCCTTCTTATCCCTAAGATCTACGCTCTTCTTATCCCCTACCTTACCTCCTTCAACATCTGCCTCTCCTCAGCAACCTTTCCCTCTGCTTTCAAGCATGCTACGCTTATTCCTATTCTGAAGAATCCTTCTGCTGATCCATCTCTCACTTCTAACTTCAGACCTATCTCTCTTCTCCCATTCCTCTCTAAGCTTCTCGAGCGCCTTGCCTACTCTCAGCTCTCATCCTTTGTCACTACTTCCTCTCTCCAACCTCCCTCCCAATCTGGCTTCCGTCCCAAACATTCCACTGAAACTGCTCTCACCTCTATCCTTAACTCCCTCCTCTCGGCTCGCCATGCCAAGCAATCCTCTATCCTTATTCTCCTTGATCTCTCGGCAGCCTTTGACACTGTCGATCATCCCCTCCTCTCCACACTCTTTCCTCCTTCGGGTTCAAAGGCCCTGTTCTCAAATGGTTATCCTCTTACCTCTCTTCCCACTCCTTTGCTGTATCCTGGGGTGGCCGGACCTCTCCTACCTTTCCTCTTGATTACAGTGTACCCCAAGGCTCTGTAGTTGGTCCTTTCCTCTTCTCTCTATACACCTCCCTCATTCCCCCTGTTATCTTCTCGCTTGGCATCTCCTGCCATTTCTATGCTGATGACACTCAACTCTTTCTCTCTTTCTCCTCCTTCTCAACTTACCTTCACCAAAAACTCTCTTCCTGCCTTACTGCCATTAAGAACTAGATGTCCTCCCGCTTTCTCTCTCTTAACACCGACAAAACCAAAGTCCTTTTCTTTCCCTCTACCTCTCTTCCCCTTCCCTCTCCTCCCCCTTTCATTCACTTTCCTCCCTCCAACCTCCCTATCTCTCACCAAGCTCGTAATTTAGGTGTTCTTTTTGACTCCTCTCTCTCCTTCTCCCAAAATATTTCCCTCACCTCTCGCACTTGTCGATACCACCTCTACAATATCCGCAAAATCTGTTCTTCCCTCACTTTCCACGCTACCATACTCCTAATCTCCTCTCTCATCTTCCCCCACCTCTTATATTGCTCTTCTCTACTCTTTGGACTACCTACATCTCATCTTGCCACCCTTAAATCCATCTACCACTCTGCTGTTTGTACCTTATGTCTCCTTACCTCCCGTGACTCCATCTCTACTTCGCTCTCTTACCTTGGCTGGCTACCATTTCACTCTCAGCTAAAATGTTACTTTCTCTGCCTTGTCTTCAAATCCCTCCATGGTCTTGCTCCTCCTTATCTCTCCTCCCTTCTCTCTACTCTCCCTCCCGTTCCCTTCGATCCGCTGACCATTTCCTTCTCACTGTACCTCCATCCCCCTGTGCCTCCTCCCGTTTCCGCTCCTTCCAACTCCTAGCGCCTCTGCACTGGAACTCACTCCCTCTCGCAATCCGCTCCATCACAACCTTCTCCTCATTCCGCACTTCCCTTAAATCCCTCCTCCTTCATTCTCCTCCTTAAAATCTCCCCCCCTCTCTGCTTCCCCTCCCTCCTTATTCTTTCCCCTGACTTTCTCTCTCCCCTCTCCCACCTCCCTTCTCTCTCCCTTCCATTTCCCTCCTCCAACTCATCACCATCTATTCCCACTCTCCCCTTCAGTGAATTGCTTTTTCCACTGCTTTGTTGAATGATTCATAATGTGATTTTGCTTCCACTGCATTGTTGATGTTGTTATGTATTATGTTCCACTGTACAGCGCCTTGGTGTAAAGCGCTTTATAAATCAGTAAATCAATCAATCAATCAATAAAGGCCATGGCCGTGGGCCGTAGCCATTATCCATGGCAAATGGCCATGTCCACTGACCCATACTCTTTCCACCTAATTAGTATAAAGTGGTCAGCAGCAATGGACATTGGGAAAGTCTGGGTGGAATTATTCTACTTGCATTATTTGCCCATTTTAAATGGCCATTGTGTGGGGGACGCATTGAGCGCATAAGTGGGAGGAGTGCCTTAACCTTAGACTATGTGTTTGTGAATGATGTGGCACTTGGACTGGTGAACAATATGACTATTCTCACATCGAAAGAGAGTGACCATATGCCAGTTTGTGTCATGCCAACTGCAGACAAACTTAGTGGACAGTTTAATTTGAATGGAGACATCTTTATTAACATGGGTGCAACTCGTGTACAATGGAATCCAACTAAGAAAACTTCCTCTGTTTGCTGAGAGATGGATCACTGGATGTGAATGCAGAGGGCCTCCTCTGATGGAGGACTTCCCACTGTAAATCTCGAGAATTAAGGAGGTCAACCAAAGAAAACAAAATACATGAGCCCAAGTGAAAGCTGGAATCGAGATTGTTAGTGGGCGACGTTATGACCACAGAATACAGGCTACAAAAAAGCAATGTAGGCGAGACATTGCGCAGATAACACATGTGGGGTCAGTGGAGCGGACAGCCTCAGATATCTCTAAGAATACAAAATCCCTAAAATGAAGTTACCATGGGTGGCTTGACAGTCACCATATTAGATGTAAATATGAAGCATGGATGCAGCTAGCTGACTATGCTAGGACCAATAACAACACACAATATGGTTGCTCCTGAGGGGCGCCGCAAAGAAAAACGTACGGAACAATAGCGTCTCTAAGGAGGATTGGCAGAATCATATAGGGAATACCCTGGACACAGTGGAACCTGCCGATGTAGCTTATACAAGTGTAGTTGAGAGGTGGAGTTGTAAATCCTTGGTTTTGTTTATTACCAGGATTATTGAAAAATTGCCCACCTCTCGTGTTGCCGGACTGATGGAACCTGTAATGGACTGGTCAGTCTGTCCCGGGGCCTATCGGCCTCAGTACTGCACATACATTTTGGTAGCATTGGACTCCATGGTCATATTTGTGAGGGTCCTATTCAAATGAATTAAATCGGTGGGTCTCAGACAAGATTCTTCCGCCTAACCAGACTGGTTTTAGCCGAAAATCTAGTAGAACACATAATCTTCTCACCCTGGTTGCGACAATTGAAAATGCCTGGACGCAATAGCACCATCCTGTGTACGGTCAGTTTATCGATTTTAGTGCAGCATTTGATACGGTCATGAAGAATAGACTATGGAGCAAATTAGCCTCATGGAAAATTCCTCATGGCCTGTTGACAATGATTAGACTTTTACATCTTGACACCAGGGTGAGAGTGAGACTAGATTTGGAGAGGGAGAATTTAGCAGTACTTCCCCATGTCAAGGGGGTTCAAGCAAGGATTCATCCTGATCTCAACGCTTTTTAGCGGATTTGGCAGAGGCACTTAATCTCTCAGTAGCCTGCCCAGTCAAAATAGGAGCGCAAAACATCAGCTGGCTTGCATATGCCGATGATATGCTCCTACTGGATTACACTCCAAAGGGGCTCCAATTAATGCTTCATGCCTTGGGTGATTATGCCAGGGTCAATGGTTTACACATCAACATTGAAAAAAATAAAAAATAATGGCATGCATGTGGAAAAACACACGTAAAAGTTGCCCAACATTTGTGTGGAAGATAGATGATAAACCGGTTGAAATAGTGGGCTGTTACAAGTATCTTGGTGTGCTAATAGACAGGTAACTTAAATGGGCCTCTCAGTGGGAAGAGAACCAGGCCAAATGCATGAAAATTAAACACGCTCTGAGTCTGTTTATTAGCAGACATGGTGGAGGTTCTATTATGACAATTCTGCTTCTCTACACATCCACAATTGTACCATGTATGCTGTATGGTGTGCGAGTTTAGGGTATACAATGAATGGCAGAGTTGGCAACATTTGCAGGAAACATTCTGCAAATATTGCTTAGAATGCCTTAGTCACTTCCAGTTGAATGTATACTCTTGGAATTTGATCTCATTAGTATATCAGCGGGAATCAATTTTAAATTGTCCTTGGGCTATGATAAACTACTGAGTCTAGATAACAGCACTATTATGTTTGATGTTTTTAGAGCTTATAGGGGATTAGATCATTAGGAGTGATTTGGAATACTTGGAAGTCTGTGGGCCAAACATAATACATGGATGACAGGGCATATACCACAGACCGATGGTTTGACACAGTTCGGTTTGAAGCGTATGGTCAAGAAAGAAATATGTGATTTCAGTAATGAAGCTGCATTTGTGCGCTTAGCGTCAAATGTTAACAGTGGGCCATTTGTCCAATATGGGATGGAACGAAAAGTGCTTCTCGAAATACATTGATGCTTTTGGTAATAGCACTAGTGTCTTTTATTTAAATGTAACATCACCCAAGAGTTGGGGATTGAGGGCACAACATCGGGAATACTACAGTCTGAGCGCCTGTGTCGCCTGAGTGGAGAAATAGTAATGAAATATGCTGGGCGTATTATGTGATGATGTGACTTGCCTATGGAATATGCTGCTAGAAGGAAACAATGTAAATCGTATTTATCATATGGTCTCATTTATTATGTATGTATTGAGATTTTAGGAGAATGATCGCAGGGGGATATCATAATTGGTATCTGAATGATTGTAAGAGTTAAAAATGATGCAATTTAATGTTTTTTTAGGAATTTATTATATGTATGTTTTTAAATGTGTTGTATATACAAAGCCGTATTCGGCTGTCAGTATATTAAATTAATTTAAATTGCATCAAAGCCCAAAAGAACTGGTGGCTACCGGGATTGACAATAACCTTTACTCACAGGTCCTCTCTTCAAGGAAAATGACCATATTGGTGCAGTATTATCCAATGTGTCCTCGCCAGTCATCAAACATATGTTTTGCAAGTCATTATGCATCATTCACTTTGCCTCGCATAAACATATCCAAACATTCATCATCACCACATGTCAGCACCTGTTTTGTTTTGCTGTAATCACCTAGGGTAGGACGGGTATGACCAGATGTGGGTGCTGTGCCTGCTGGGCCTAGAGACCCAAGCTACTCCTCACTGATGAGGCCCAACAAGGCTGAAACATGTTTGGGGATGCTTGTCATCTTGTGCAGAAGGGATGTGACTAAGCAGTTCGAGCTGGACTGCCCCTTTATGGGTGGGAACAAGCCTGATTTGCATATGGTCTTTCCCCTGCTGTAATGGCTCGGCAGGCAAATAACAATGGTCTGGAGGGTTGCCCAGAGCAATGCCAGAGGTTAAGATTCATTCTAAACCTGCCAGCCATCACCTCTTTTGTTTTGCTGTAGCACAACACTTCTGCCAGAGAGATCCACTTTGTGATGCATCTAACACTGTATACATTCTTGTAATCAAAACAACAATAATAATAATAATAATAATAATAATAATAATAATAATAATAATAATAATAATAATAATAATAATTTCACTTCATGAACTGCTGCATCAACAACTGGAATTAAGTCATTAGTGTGCTAATGCATGCATGCAATTAATGTGATTTAATGGGCTTATCACATGAAACCTTTCAATGCAGAACATTATAATCTTTCCGATGCCTCTGCTTTATAATTGTTGCTGCTTCAGAGCGCCCACTCGTGTGACTTTACTGTGGAATTCCACCCTCTGCTTGATGTAATATATCTGCTGGAGTGGGTTTATGTGAATGCTTTAGCAAGAAAAGAGAAAAGAGCATGCCTGACTCATTTATCCTGATCACCAGAGAAAATCAATAGATTATTTGGCAGTTTCTAACAAA